>NC_134089.1:133032781-133728781 GCF_000715075.1 Nicotiana tabacum | reverse complement strand
CTTTACCCCCCTTGATTCCTCCACCAATCCGCTCGAATCTAGTCACAAATTACTTAATTACATCAATAAGTGCTAAATGAATCGACCCCAATGCATGAAAATGAGTTTTCCCAAAGTTTAACCCAAAAAGTCAAAATCACCCCCTGGCCCACGTGGTCGAAATCCGAGGTTCGGACCAAAACCCGATTACCCATTCCCCCATGAATCCAAATGTATAATTTATTTTGAAATCGGACCTCAAATTGAGGTCCAAATCCTCAATTTTTGGAAAACCTAGGTTCTACCCAAAACACCCAATTTTGCCCCATGAAAATCTTTGATTTTAAGTTGAAACCATGTTAACAGATGTTAATGATTGAAGAAAACTAGTTAAAATAACTTACAATTGATTTGGAGAAGAAAAGTTGTTTGAAAAATCGCCTTTTATGTTTTTGGGGTTTTGAAAAGTGAAAAATAGCTAAAAATCCCGTCTATTTATACCCCTCTCAGACCCTTATCGCGAACCACATAAAAAGGACTGCGACTGTGCAGCTCCACCGCGGACCGCATTAAACGGACTGCGGCCGCACAGGCCTCCCTGAAGACATGCAGTTCAGCACCCTGTGCGGACCGCACAAAGGCGACTGCGGCCGCACAGCCTCCACCGCGCCCCGCACAAAGGCGATTGTGGCCACACTGGCCCCTCCGCGGTCGCACGCAATTTCTCGCGGACCTCACTAAAGGGTTCAGAGGCCTGCAACTTCTTGAACCTACAACATCTGACTTTCTAAGCCTAAGGTATCCCGGAACCTACTCAAACTCACCCGAGCCCTCGAAACGCCAACCCAAGTATACACACAACCTCAAAAACATCCTACGGATATATTCGTGTCATCAAATTACCAAAAATAACATCACGAGCATCGAATTAAACCTCGAGATCAATGAAATTTCTTAAAACTCTTTTAAACATCACATTTCTCAATTAAGGTCCGGTTCGAGTTAAACGACGTCCGTTTTTAACCAAATTTCACAAGAATGACTCAAGTCATATATAAGACCTGTACCGGGCGCCAGAACCAAATTACAGGCCCGATACCAACTCGTTCTAATCAAATTTCATTTCAATTTCCTTAGACATTTTCAGAAAAACAATTTCCTTAAAAAATTCACTTCTCGGGCTAGGGATCTCGGATTCCGATTCCGGGCATACGCCCTAGTCCCATATTTTCCTATGGACCCTCCGGGACCGTCAAATCATGGCTCCGGGTCCATTTATCAAAAATGTTGACCGAAGTCGAATTTATTCATCTTAACATCAAACTTAGCTTTTTTCACAAAATTTCATATTTAAGCTTTCCGGCTACGCGCCCGGACTGCGTACGCAAATCTAAGCGACTCTAAATGAGGTTTTCAAGGCCTCGGAATTACATAATGGGTAAGAAAATAGGTGATAACCCTTTGGGTCGTCACATAACACAACGAAGAAAAAATTATATTAAAACATTATATGAGTGTTTTAATATTTAAAACACCTATGCGCTATGCCGAAGTTTTTTTGTTAATATTCCTATTAGACTGGGTAAAAAAAATAAAACATAAATTAAAATTTTATATTGCACAAAAAACTTCAGCAGGAGGAGCTGAAATTTTCCTATTACACTGGGATAAAAAAAATAAAACATAAATTAAAATTTCATATTGCACAAAAAACTTCGGCATAGGTGCTGAAGTTTTTTAGTTAATATTTAAAAACTTCAGCAGTAGGAGCTGAAGTTTTCCTCCTATACTGGGTAAAAAATAAAACATAAATTAAAATTTCATATTGCAGAAAAAACTTTAGCACAGGTGCTGAATTTCTTTAGTTAATTTGTAAAAACTTCGGCTAATTGAGCTGAAGTTTTCCTCCCGCACTATGTATTTTATTATCATTTTTTGGAAAAATTTCATACCAAAAAATGCTTATGTTTTCAGAAATATGTAAAACATTTTTCATATAATTTTTTGTATGCTGAAGTTTTTTTAGTTCATCTGCTAAAAATGCTTAATATTTTGTCGTGCAATATGTAATTTTCGGATAAGTTTTTGTTAATTGTTCTGTTATTTTCTAAGTTTAAAAAGAATTTTTAGTTCATGCTTGAAGTTTTCATCAAGCACTATGTATTTTATTATGATTTTTTGAAAACCCTTCATACCAAAAAATGCTTAATATTCGGATTAGTTTTTATTAATTCCTGCTGAAGTTATATAGTTCATTTCCTCTGCTATTTTTGACTTTGAATAGAATTAATATTAAAAAATACAGAAAAAACTTAAAACAAAAGCTGAATATTTTATTAAACATCAAAAAAGATAAATTAAATTACTTAAATAACAAAATAAACATAAATAACTAAAAAGAAAAACTAATCGTCCATATCATCATCATCATCGTCGCCACTACTAGATAGACGAGCATCTTCATCAACAAGATTATCAAATCTTGCATACATCACAAGCGTATCAAGCTTGTTGTTAATTTCTTCCAGCTCCCTGTCGTACTTGTCTATGAGCTCATCCAGTTTCAGCTCAAAAGCTTCTATAATGTCTTGCTTGATTTCTTTCACTATTTGCCTGATGACAACATCCATTTTTCTCCTTTTTATATTTTATGTCTGCTAAAATATATGTGTTTGAGTGAGTAAACTCACAAGGAATAACGTGCTTATATAGGGGAAAGAAACTTCTGCATGGTATATGAAAAGGCAAAGACGAATTTTAAACGTTGTCTAATGAAAAGCGTGCATGAATTTGATATGAATGTAATTATTACACTAACACATACCCCCAACGCAATATAATTACTACTTTAATTGTGTAGGTTACTCCTCTATACTATGCAATTAATGCTGAAACATGCTCAAGTTTGTTGAATTCATTTGCTAAAACTTCAGCCCAATGTGCTGAAGTTATTTAGTTCATTTCTAAAATCTTCAGCACCTAATGAGCTGAAGTTTTTTTTCCTGCATTCATGAATCCCTTTCATACAGCTTTTTCAAAAAAACTTCAGCTGATATGCTGAAGTTATTAAACTTATTTCTAAAAACTTCTGCACTTAATAAGCTGAAGTTTACTGTGCAGCATTCATTAATTATGTCATACATCTTTTTCCAAAAAATATCAGCAGAAGATGCCTAAGTGATTTAGTTCATTTGTAAAAACTTCAGCACAAACAACCTAAAAATTCTTCTGTTCACTTTCCTAATACTTGCCACTAAACATGAATCTCCAGGATGAGTTCGATTTGCATTGTTATAACTTTCAATGGGAGTTGGACTCCTGATTTCAAATACTTGGATCATGATACAAAACTTGTTCTACTTAATAAGCACATATCATTCAATACGTTCCTGAAGAAAATTAGTGAAGTTGCAAATATTGAATCAACCAGATATGCACTAAAAGTATGGTTTGATATCAAACTAAATACAAGCAAAGGAATGCTTTTAACTTCAGATGAAGAACTCACTACCTGTATACATTTGCTTACAACTGATTCACCCTACAAGAATTGCCATTTCATCATCGAAAAAATACAATCTTCAGAACCTGCAGCATTCAAACAATCACTTGCATATGCGATAGATTCAGAACCTTTTGCTGATTATCAACATGAAGTAGGACAACCAATAATGGAAGTAGACAACGAGTAACAACCTTCTAACATTACAGCTGCTTTAGAATATATAATGCTGCGACAATTACCCCCTCCTCCAATAAATTCATACCAGTTTGTCAATGACCAAGAAGAAGAAGGACAGCTAATCATGCAAATTGACAACCAACACACAATCCAACAAAGCTTTTTGTTACCTTCTGCAATGATAAGTAACAACGAAGATGAAGTAAACATGGAGCTTATACCGATAACATCATATAGAATTGAAGAAATTGCTGAAAGTTCTTGTGCTTCTCAGAAATCAAAACAAGAGTGAGGAGAAAGTTGAAAGAATCTCCACCATGTAAAATACTTAGGCACGATACGTTGCCTGAGGAAGTAAGAGTTGGATCAATTTTTGAGAACAAACAAAACATGACTAAATTTTTCTGCAGCTTAGAGATAAACCAGAAAGTTGAATTCATTGTTGTTAGATCATGTTCAGTGACGACCCGGCATGTCATCACGTGAGTTACCACCCCGTTTCCCCCATTTTATGCTTCTTCATGTTTCGTTATCAGTATTCGGTGTGTTAGAGTTAAATCGGATTGGTTTTGATAGGAAATGAGACACTTAGTCTCTTTTAAGGAGGTTTAAGTTGGAAAAGTCAATCGAACATTGACTTATGTGTTAGAGGACTCGGATTTGAATTCCGATGATTCGGTTAGCTTCGGGGATAATTTGTGACTTAGGAGTGTGATCAGAAGTAATTTTGGAGGTCCGGTGTAGAATTAGGCTTGAATTGGCGAAGTTAGTATTTTGGCGATTTCCGGTTGATAGGTGATATTTTGATCCGAGAGTCGGAATGAAATTTTGAGAGTTGTTGTAGCTTCGTTATGTCATTTTGGACTTGTCTATAAAATTTGAGGTCATTCGGACGTGGTTTGGTTGGGTTTTTTTATCATAAATGGAATTTGGAAGTTCTTGAGATTCATAGGCTTGAATCCGATGATGATTTGATGTTTTGATGTTATTTTGGGTGTTCCGAAGGTTGGGACAAGTATGAATGATATTGTGGGATATGTTGATATAATTGTCTAAGGTCCCGAGGGCCTCGGGTGGATTTCGGAAGGAAAAGAAAAGAAAAAGTTGTTGCAATTTCTGCTGCTAAGCTGTCTTTGGACAGCAAATGTGCAGTCGTGGAGCGTACTTCGGAGACCTATATCTTTTGATCTACAAGGAATTTTGAGATGATTCAAAATCGAAAGTTGTAGCCCTTCGCGACTAGTTTCTAGAAAGTTAAGGAAATTGTAATTTGGACATCTGTAGAGAAAGTTATTATCGATTGAAGATGACCGGTGGAGCAGTTTCTCCAGAATTTTCTGATTTCATGGAACCGACTTTAGAAGCTCATATCTTGGGATATATAAAGAGTTATATGGTGTACAACCTATCAAATTAAAGATCTTCGAGTGTAGTTTCTAAATATTCAAATCGTTTGTAATTTGGATATTTATACAAGACGTTATGGGTGTTTAAACATAAGGTGTCCGACAAGGAAAAATTTTAATAGGATGTACAACTTGTATAACACAAGTGCAAGGTACAACTCGACAAAGCACGGACAGATTCTTTAAACACGGATTTGGCTTATTTCTTTCATTTCTTTCATTTGGCTTGGATGATTTTGGAGAGAATTTCAAGGGGGATTTTATCAAGCATTAAAGGTGAGTTGTTTCTACTTATTTCCAAGTTAAATACAAGATTATATGTGAATTAGAACATGAAAATCAGTAGAAAAGTGGGGATTTAGGGCTTGTGCTTTTGAGATTTTCTAGGGTCGATTTGAAGGGTCAAACGAGATCCAATTTTTGTGTTCTTTATATGTACGGACTCGTGAGAGGACGAAGAACATTTTGGTATAAAAATTTCTGAGTTTTGAGATGTGGGACCGGGGCTCGGGTTTCGCCAAATTCGTTAATTTTGATATTTTTCTAGTGTTTTCGATTGGGTATTGTCCCTTTAGCATAATGCGACATATTCGTTGTGATTTTGAGCAGATTCGTTGCAGGAGGAGGCTAATTTGAGAGGCAAGGGTATAGCGAGCTAGAGCTTTGGCCGGTTTGAGGTGAGTAATTGATGTAAATGATGTCCTGAGGGTTTGAAACCCCGGAATTTCACATCGTAACGCTATATTGAGGTGACTTGCATGCCGTATAACGGGTGTGGGGTAGAGCACCATTGGGGATTGTGACTTAGTCCGTCCCGAGAGATGTTTTTACCGTGTTTTCTACTTGAACTAAATTGAAAATCATCCTTACTTGGATTTAATTGTTACATTTAGGCTTCTTGCCAATTATTTGAATCCTTCAGGGATTGACATCACTGTTTTCGCATACATGCATATCATTTGATCTCTGTCCAAGGTTTTAAATATTGTTTTGCAAACTCAGCCATCTTTCTAAGATTTGAAAACTTAAATGATATTTCTAAATGATATTTCGGGCTGAGAACTACTGTTTTACAAATGCCCAAGGGGCTTATTATGATTTCTGGACTGAGCATGGATCGGGCTGCACGCCGCAGCAGTCATTTGAAACAGTGATAACAATGACACTATATGATGTGACTTGAAACAGTGGTAACAATGGCACTGTGTGATATAAATTGGTCAGGTAACAATGACTGACCAGGACTTGATTGATGCCACGATATGGCTTGTTATTGCGCTCGGGTTGTAGGAGCCCCTCCGGAGTCTGTACACATACCCAGTGAGCGCCGTCGACGATAAATAAAATGGATGGCTCGGGCTGCACGCCGCAGTGGGTACTAGAGAGTACTATCATATGCATTGCATTGCACTCATGCATAGAGTGTACCATCATATGCATTGCATTGCACTCATGCATTTGTTTTTATCTGTTATACTTGTCTCAGTATTTGGTACTATGATTTAATTGACTTGTTGCTCCACTATTTGTTGTTCTAAACTGCCAGTTATAGCTTACTTTGTATTTTTCCGTGATTTCTTATTCTCAACTTTTATTTATGTTTATTACTCACTGGGTCGGAGTACTCACATTACTTCCTGCACCTTGTGTGCAGATCTAGGTACACCACAGACTGAGTGAGGATTTGTTTAACTGAGCAGGAGTATCCGGGAGTATTGAGGTAGCTGCATGGCATTCGCAACCTTGATCTCTCCCCTCTATCTCTATCTTTTATTCCGTATTTTTCCTAGACAGACTTGTAATAGGTGGATATTCTGTATTAGAGGCTCATATTCGTGACACCGGATTCTATTGGGCTATGGTGTGGTATTTTAATTGAACTTCCGCAGATTTTATTATTGATTATACACTTGAATGAAATGACTTAGTAAATTCTCTGTGATATTTATCTATAATCTGAATAAGAATTTGGGATAATGTTGTTGAATGGTCGGTCTTGCCTAGCAGTGTGTTGGGAGCCATCATGACCGGGGTTGGGGTCGTGACAAGTTGGTATCAGAGCCTAGGTTAATTGGTCTCGCGAGTTATGAGCCGGTTTAGTAGAGTCTCGCGGATCGGTACGGAGACGTCTGTATTTATCCTCGAGAGGCTGCAGAACCTTTAGGAAAACTTCATATTCTTGAAATTCTTGTCATGCAACTTTGTTGATCCGAACACTAAAAATTTCTATCATTTTATTCTCTCGTAGATGGCGAGGACTCGTGCTACTGGACGAGGTGTACGACCACTAGTGCCACCCACTGATGCCACCAGAGGCCGTGGACGCAATCGTGGGCGTGGCAGAGGTAGAGTAGCGCGGGCAACACCTGATAATCCACCAGTTGCCCCAGTTCCAGATCAGGCTCCAGCAGTTGTACAAGTTCAAGCACCAGCTATGCCTATTGTGATTCCGGGTCTTCAGGAGACCTTGGCTCAGATTTTGACAGTTTGCACTAGCCTAGCTCAGGCGGTCTCAGCCACTACAGCCGCAGCTACTTCACAGGCCAGGGAAGGCACCCAGACTCCTGTTAATAGCATAGCTGAGCAGGTTGTGCAGGGATTGCAGACACCGGAAGCTGTTCCAGCTCAACCAGTTGCACCAGTTCAGAACCTTGTGGTCCCAGCTATGCCAGACGATGAGCAGCGTCATCTCGAGAGATTTGGTAGGCTCCAGCCTCCGACATTCAGTAGTTCAGAGGGCGAGGATGCCCAGGGTTTTCTTGACAAGTGTCAGCGTATGCTTCACACCGCAGGGATTTTGGAGTCGAGTGGTGTATCTTTTACTACATTTCAGTTCCAGGGAGCTGCATTTACCTGGTGGGAAGATTTTGAGAGGTGTAGACCTGTTAGTATAGCGCCTCTTACTTGGCAGCAGTTTTCCACTCTATTTCTGGAGAAGTATGTACCTCAGTCCCGCAGAGAGGAGCTGTGTAGGCAGTTTGAGTGGTTGACTCAAGGAGATATGTCCGTGACTCGGTACGAGATGAGATTTTCACAGTTGGCTCGTCATGCTACTTGGATAATTCCGACAGATCGTGAGAGGATCCGGAGATTCATGGATGGTCTTAACTACTCTCTCCGCATTTTGATGACTAGAGAGAGTAGTGGGTGCTTCGTTCGAGGATGTGGTTGACATCGCTCGTGATATTGAGACAGTTCGCCGTAGAGAGAGAAAGGAGAGAGAGGCCAAGAGGCCCAGAGGTTCAGGCAGTTTCAGTGGTGCTCCGTCTAGGGTGCCAGTTCCAGCGTGGTAGAGGTCGTTCCTTCAGACCTCCTCAGCTGGCCCGTCCAGAGTATAGTAGGACATCTTCAGACCGTGGTCATCAGGGATTTCAGTAGGGCCAGTCTTTACTTAACGCTCTCCCAGCTTAGAGCTCATCCTATGCCCCTTCAATTCAGGGTTCATCTGTGCCGAGTGCATCGGCTGGTCATTCAGGTGCGAGGGGTTCCCTCTAGTTCCCTTCTCTAGTACCTGGTAGTTTCTACGAGTGCGGAGAGTTTGGTCATATAAAGAGGCAGTATCCTCGACTTCGTGGTGGTCAGTTTCAACAGAAGGACCGACCTTCGTCTTCTGCTCCAGTTCCTGCAGCACCCGCCTAGTCAGCTAGGGGTGGAGGTCAGGCATCGAGGGGTCGCCCCAGAGGGGGAGGTCGATCAGGCGGTGGCCAGACTCGTTTCTATGCCATTCCAGGTAGGACAGATGCTATTGTTTCAGATGCTGTCATTACAGGTATAGTTCCAGTCTACCATAGAGATTCCTCTGTATTATTCGATCCCGGATCCGCCTATTCTTATGTGTCCTCATATTTTGCTTATCATTTAGGTACGACCCGAGGGTGTCTTGCTTTACCCGTACACGTATCTACCCGGTGGGCGATACCATTATTGTAGACTATGTGTATCGGTCTTGTATTATGACTATTGGGGGTCTGGAGACCCGAGTTGATTTATTGTTGTTGAGCATGGTAGATTCTGATGTTATTCTGGGCATGGATTGGTTATCTCCGTGTCATGCTATTTTAGAGTGTCATGCTAAGACAGTTACTTTGGCTATTCCGGGTGTTCCGAGGATCGAGTGGCATGGTATGACTAATTATGTTCCTAGCAGAGTAATTTCCCTCTTGAAAGCCCAGTGTATGGTTGGGAAGGGTTGTCTATAGTATCTAGCTTTTGTGTGAGATGTTGGAGCTGAGACTCCTAGTATTGATTCTGTCCCAGTTGCGAGGGATTTTCCGGATGTATTTCCTGCAGACCTGTCGGGCATGCCACCGGATAGGGATATCGATTTTGGCATTGACTTGGTGTCGGGCACACAGCCCATTTCTATTCCGCCATATCGTATGGCACCAGCAGAGTTGAATGAATAGAAGGAGCAGCTTCTGGAGCTCCTAGACAAGGGGTTCATTCGGCCTAGTGTGTCACCGTGGGGTGCACCCGTTCTGTTTGTGAAGAAGAAAGATGGCACAATGAGAATGTGCATTGACTACATGCAGTTAAATAAGGTAACAGTGAAGAACAAGTATCCTTTACCTCGCATTGATGACTTATTTGATCAGCTTCAGGGAGCGAGGGTGTTTTCAAAAATTGATCTCCGTTCGGGCTATCACCAGTTAAAAATCAGGGACTCGGATATTCTTAAGATAGCTTTCAGGACTAGATATGGTCACTATGAGTTTCTAGTCATGTCTTTCGGGCTGACCAATGCCCCAGCAGCGTTCATGCATTTGATGAACAGTGTATTTCGGCCTTATCTGGATTCTTTTGTTATTGTATTTATTTATGACATTCTGGTGTACTCGCGTAGCCAAGAGGAGCACGCCAAACATTTGAGTGTAGTGTTGCAGAGATTGAGGGAGGAGAAGATTTATGCCAAATTCTCCAAGTGTGAATTTTGGTTAAGTTCTGTGGCATTCTTGGGACACATAGTGTCCAGTGAGAGTATTCAGGTTGATCCAAAGAAGATAGAAGCAGTGCAGAGTTGGTCTAGACCATCCTCAGCCACACAAATCCATAGTTTTCTCGGATTAGCAGGCTATTATTGCCGGTTTGTTCAGGGGTTTTCATCCATTGTGTCGCCCTTGACCAAGTTGACTCAGAAAGGTGCTCCATTTGTATGGTCAGACGAGTGTGAGGAGGGCTTTCAGAAGCTCAAGACAGTTTTGACCATAGCTCCCGTATTGGTTGTACCATCAGCTACAGGTTCATATACTGTATATTGTGATGCTTCGAGAGTTGGGATTGGTTGTGTGTTGATGCAGGAGGGTAGAGTTATTACTTATGCTTCTCGTCATCTAAAGCCCCATGAGAAGAACTACCCTATTCATGACTTAGAGTTGGCTGCTATAGTTCATGCCTTGAAAATTTGGAGGCACTATTTATATGGCGTATCTTGCGAGGTATTCACTGATCATCGCAGTCTTCAGCATTTGTTTAAGTAGAAAGACCTTAATTTGAGGCAGCGGAGGTGGCTAGAGTTGCTAAAAGATTATGACATCACTATTTTGTATCATCCAGGAAAGGCCAATGTAGTGGCAGATGCCTTGAGCCGAAAGGCAGTTAGTATGGGGAGTTTGGCGTACATTCCAGTTGGAGAGAGGCCCTTTGCAGTTGATGTGCAAACCTTGGCTAATCGGTTTATGAGACTGGACATTTCTGAGCCCAGTCGGGTGTTGGCTTGTGTGGTTTCTCGGTCTTCCTTATATGATCGCATCAGAGAACGCCAGTATGATGATCCGCATTTGCTTGTCCTTAAGGACAGAGTTCAGCATGATGATGCTAGGGATGTGACTATAGATGATGATGGCGTATTGAGGATGCAGGGTCGTATCTGTGTGCCCAATGTAGATGGGTTTAGAGAGTTAATTCTGGAGGAGGCCCACAGCTCGCGGTATTCTATTCATTCGGGTGCCGCGAAGATGTATCAGTACTTGAGACAACACTATTGGTGAAAAAGAATGAAGAAAGATATTGTAGGTTATGTAGCTCGGTGTCTCAACTGTCAGCAGGTGAAATATGAGCATCAAAGACCGGGTGGTTTGCTTCAGTGGATGATTATCCCAGAATGGAAATGGGAGAGAGTTACCATGGATTTTGTGAGTGGACTTTGAAGAAATTTGATTCTATTTAGGTGATTGTGGATCGGCTGACCAAGACCGCGCACTTCATTCCGGTATGTACTACTTATTCTTTGGAGCGGTTGGCAGGGATATTTATCCGAGAGATTGTGCGATTGCACGGTGTTCCAGTTTCCATTATCTCAGATAGAGGTACTCAGTTTACTTCCCAGTTTTGGAGGACTTTTCAGCGAGAGTTGGGTACCTAGGTGGAGTTGAGCACAACATTTCATCCTCAGACGGACGGACAGTCCGAGCGTACTATTCAGATATTGGAGGATATGTTGCGTGCCTGTGTGATTGATTTCGGAGGTTCTTGGGATGAGTTTCTACCGCTTGCAGAGTTTGCCTACAATAACAGCTATCAGTCCAGCATTCAGATGGCACTGTATGAGGCTTTGTATGGAAGGCGGTGTAGATCTCCAGTTGGTTGGTTCGAGCCCGGCGAGGCTAGGCTATTGGGGACAGGTTTGGTTCATGATGCCTTAGAGAAGGTGAAGGTGATTCAGGAAAGGCTTCGTACAGCGCAGTCGCGTCAAAAGAGTTATGCGGACCGGAATGTTCGAGATGTGTCCTACATGGTTGGTGAGAAGGTCTTGCTGAAGGTTTCGCCCATGAAGGGTGTTATGAGATTTGGAAAGAAAGGAAAGTTGAGTCCACGATTCATTGGACCTTTTGAGGTACTTAGAAGGATTGGGGAGGTGGCCTATATGCTTGCTTTGCCACCCAGCTTGTCGAGTGTGCATCCGGTATTTCATGTTCTATGCTCCGGAAGTATGTTGGGGACCCGTCCCATGTTTTGGATTTCAGCATGGTTCAGTTGGATGGTGATTCGACCTTTGATGTGGAGCCAGTGGCTATTTTGGGTCCTCAGGTTCGGAAATTGAGGTCAAAGGATATATCTTCTGTAAAAGTGCAGTGGAGAGGTCGTCCCGTGGAGGAAGCTACCTGGGAAACCGAGCGGGAGATGCGGAGCAGATATCCTCACCTGTTCGAGGCTCCAGGTATGTTTCTTGACCCGCTCGAGGACGAGCGTTTGTTTTAGTTGGGGAGGATGTGACGACCCGGCCCGTCGTCACGTGAGTTACCGCCCCGTTTTCCCTATTTTATGCTTCTTCATGTTTCGTTATCGGTATTCGGTGTGTTAGAGTAAAATCGGATTGGTTTTGATAGGAAATGAGACACTTACTCTCTTTTAAGGAGGTTTAAGTTGGAAAAGTCAACCGAACATTGACTTATATGTTAGAGGGATCGGATTTGAATTCCGATGATTTGGTTAGCTTCGGGGATGATTTGTGACTTAGGAGTGTGATCGGAAGTAATTTTGGAGGTCCTGTGTAGAATTAGGCTTGAATTGGCGAAGTTAGCATTTTGGCGATTTCCGGTTGATCGGTGATATTTTGATCCGAGAGTCGGAATGGAATTTCGAGAGTTGTTGTAGCTTCGTTATGTCATTTTGGACTTGTCTGCAAAATTTGAGGTCATTCGGACGTGGTTTGGTTGGGTTTTTGATCAAAAATGGAATTTGGAAGTTCTTGAGATTCATAGGCTTGAATCCGATGATGATTTGATGTTTTGATGTTATTTTGGGTGTTCCGAAGGTTGGGACAAGTTTGAATGATATTGTGGGACATGTTGATATAATTGGCTAAGGTCCCGAGGGCCTCAGGTGGATTTCGGAAGGTTAACAGAATGGAATTCGGACCCAAAAAGAAAAGAAAAAGCTGCTACAATTTCTGCTGCTAAGCTATCTTTGGACAGCAAATGTGCAGTCTTGGAGCGTACTTCGGAGGCCTATATATTTTGATCTACAAGGAATTTTGAGATGATTCAAAAACGGAAGTTTTATCCCTTCGCGTTAAGTTTCCAGAAAGATAAGGAAATTGTAATTTGGACATCTGTAGAGAAAGTTATGATCGATTGAAGATGACTGGTGGAGCAGTTTCTCCAGAATT
This sequence comes from Nicotiana tabacum, assembly GCF_000715075.1. Lineage (NCBI taxonomy): Eukaryota > Viridiplantae > Streptophyta > Magnoliopsida > Solanales > Solanaceae > Nicotiana > Nicotiana tabacum. Next base: position 133,715,607 of record NC_134089.1, on the reverse strand, counting down.
TTCTGATTTCATGGAACCGATTTTAGAAGCTCATATCTCGGGATATATAAAGAGTTATATGGTGTACAACCTATCAAATTAAAGATCTTCGAGTCTAGTTTCTAAATATTCAAACCGTTTGTAATTTGGATATTTATACAAGACGTTATGGGTGTTTAAACAGAAGATGTCCGATAAGGGAAAATTTTAATAGGATGTACAACTTGTATAGCACAAGTGCAAGGTACAACTCGATGAAGCACGGACAGATTCTTTAAACACGGATTTGGCTTATTTCTTTCATTTCTTTCATTTGGCTTGGATGATTTTGGAGAGAATTTCAAGGGGGATTTTATCAAGCATCAATGGTGAGTTGTTTCTACTTATTTCCAAGTTGAATACAAGATTATATGTGAATTAGAACATGAAAATCAGTAGAAAAGTGGGGATTTAGGGCTTGTGCTTTTGAGATATCTAGGGTCGATTTGAAGGGTCAAACGAGCTCCGATTTTTGTGTTCTTTATATGTACGGACTCGTGAGAGGACGAAGAACATTTTGTATAAAAAATTTTGAGTTTTGAGACGTGGGCCCGGGGCTCGGGTTTCGCCAAATTCGTTAATTTTGATATTTTTCGAGTGTTTTCGATTGGGTATTGTCCCTTTAGCATAATGCGACATATTCGTTGTGATTTTGAGCAGATTCGTCGCACAAGGAGGCTAATTTGAGAGGCAAGGGTATAGCGAGCTAGAGCTTTGGCCGGTTTGAGGTGAGTAATTGATGTAAATGATGTCTTGAGGGTTTGAAACCCCGGAATTTCACATCGTAATGCTATATTGAGGTGACTTGCACGTCGTATAATGGGCGTGGGGTAGAGCACCATTGGAGATTGTGACTTAGTCCATCCCAAGAGATGTTTTTACCGTGTTTTCTACTTGAACTAAATTGAAAATCATCCTTACTTGGATTTAATTGTTACATTTGGGTTTCTTGCCAATTATTTGAATCCTTCAGGGATTGACATCACTGTTTTCACATACATGCATATCATTTGATCTCAGTTCAAGGTTTTAAATACTGTTTTGCAAACTCAGCCATCTTTCTAAGATTTGAAAACTTAAATGATATTTCTAAATGATATTTCGGGCTGAGAACTACTGTTTTACAAATGCCCAAGGGGCTTATTATGATTTTTGGACTGAGCATGGATCGGGCTGCGCGCCGCAGCAGTGATTTGAAACAGTGGTAACAATGACACTGTATGATGTGACTTGAAATAGTGGTAACAATGGCACTGTGTGATATAAATTGGTCAGGTAACAATGACTGACCAGGACCTGATTGATGCCACGAGATGGCTTATTATTGCGTTCGGGCTGTAGGAGCCCCTCTGGAGTCTGTCCACACCCCCAGTGAGCGCCGTCGACGATAAATAAAATGGATAGCTCGGGCTGCACGCCACAGTGGGTACTAGAGAGTACCATCATATGCATTGCATTGCACTCATGCATAGAGTGTACCATCATATGCATTGCATTGCACTCATGTATTTGTTTTTATCTGTTATACCTGTCTCAGTATTTGGTACTTTGATTTAATTGACTTGTTGCTCCAATATTTGTTGTTCTAAACTGCCAGTTATAGTTTACTTTGTATTTTTCCATGATTTATTATTCTCAACCTTTATTTATGTTTATTACTCACTGGGTCGGAGTACTCACATTACTCCCTGCACCTTGTGTGCGGATCCAGGTACACCACAGACTGAGTGAGGATTTGTTTAGCTGAGCAGCAGTATCTGGGAGTATTGAGGTAGCTGCATGGCATTCGCAGCCTTGATCTCTCCCCTCTATCTCTATCTTTTATTCCGCATTTTTCCTAGACAGACTTGTAATAGGTGGATATTCTATATTAGAGGCTCATATTCGTGACACCGGATTCTATTGGGCTATGGTGTGGTATTTTAATTGAACTTCCGCAGATTTTATTATTGATTATACACTTGAATGAAATGACTTAGTAAATTCTCTGTGATATTTATCTATAATCTGAATAAGAATTTGGGATAATGTTGTTGAATGGTCGGGCTTGTGTAGCAGTGTGTTGGGCGCCATCATGACCGGGGTTGGGGTCATGACATGTTCAAAGATATACGAGCTGAAATGCATCGTGGACAAATGTGGTTGGAATGTACGTGCTACCAGAATAAAAAATTCCACACTATTCAGGGTGATAAAATATCATAACATCCATGAATGCTCGGTTGATGCAAGAAAATCAGAACAAAAACATGCTACATTAAATTTTATAAGTGAAAAAAATTATAGAACATGTTCGAGACAAAAAGATAGAGGTTACACGAGCCTTTATAGAAAATAAAATGAAAAAGAAATTTGGAATTGACATTGGTTATCACAAGGCACGGCGTGCTATTCAAAAAGCTGTTGCTTGCATAAGGGGAACACCTGAAGAGAACTACTAGATTCTTCCTTCATACCTACACATGATGGTGGGCAAAAACCCAGAAACATACACAAGCATAAAAAGAAATGGGCAGAATAGGTAAGCAAAACAATACTAACCATCAGCCTGAAGTTTCAAATGTTCCTATTTGAAAAACTTCACACCTTATGATTTGTTTTTTTGTGTTTCACTGTACAGATTATCTTACATGTTCTACGCTCCTGCGACATCAGTAGCTAGTTGGTCCTACTGTAGACCCGTTATTGCAGTAGATGCAACGTTTTTAAAGTCAAAATATCGTGGTGTTCTATTTGTTGTTGTATCAAAGGATGCAAACAATCAAATCTTTCCTCTATGTTTTGGTGTAGCAAATTCAAAAAACAATGAGGCATACATTCGGTTCTTCGGGGAAATGAAAAAAGCAATTCAAGTCCGTCGTGAATTGATTTTCTTGTCAGATAGAAACCAATCAATCGCAAATGGGATTAGAAAAGTTTTTCCTAAAGCTCACCATGATATCTGCCTCTATCACTTTGAGAAAAATTTAAAGCAAAGACATGCAAAAGCCACGGTAATAAATCTTTTTCAAAGTGCTGCAGGGTCATACAAACGTGAAGATTTTAATCAGTTAATGTCCCAACTCAAAAGTATTGACAAGAAAACATACAATTACATAATGGAAGAGCCTCCCGAGAGATGGGCTCGATCGTGGTTCCCACGGCGACGATATGATATGCTAACAACAAACGTGGTAGAATCAATGAATTCCGTTTCACGTAAAGGGAGAGAAATGCTTATTTTAAGAATGTTAGATTTCATCCAAGAAAAGTTGGGAGAGTGGTTTTACAAACGGAGAAAAAAGGCAAATGAAACTTTTCACAGAGTATCAATATGGGCAGAAGAAGAGATGACTAAGAAGATGGACTTGGCTTGCAAAATGTTTGTGAGTATATTTATTAACTTCAGTTTTTTATAGCTGTTGCAGTGATTTACTTCTTACATTTAAAAAAATTATACTTTTTTTTGAAGCAAAAATACACTAATATAGTTTGTCTTAATTTTTTATTCCTTGTTAGGTGTTCAACCTTGACTCAATGTTGTTTAGAATAAATAGTGAAGGAATCGAATTCATTGTGGACTTAAAGAAGAGAACTTGTGACTGCCTGGAATTCCAACTTGATGAATTGCCCTGTCCACATGCAATTGCTGCTATTAATAAGAGATATTTACATAAATCTGATTACTGCTCAAATTGGTATTCAAGGAAAACATGGTTGAAAACATATGAAGGACATGTGAATACCGTGAGAGATCAAAAATCATGGGATATACCACAAAATGTACAATCTAAGATCACAAAACCTCCCGATGTAGAAATTTTACAAGGAAGAGAACAAAAGAAGAGGCATATACCTACGACTGAATCAGTACCATTCAAGTCTACCAAATGCAGTAGATGTAAACAAGTTGGGCATAACAAAACAACTTGCTTGTCTTCTCCAGCACCTCATCTATATTCCAAGAAACACACTGAAAAATACTCCAACCTTCAATAATCCTTGGTCTGAATTTAGACTTTCTTTATTGTAGGACATAATTGAAATGTGATTTTTTCATAGGAATAAAAAAAATAAACTCTTGGACTATTTTATATACTGTTAAAGTACAAATCACTCATTTTTGTTGTGCAGGCTTACAAGTTTGGATACATTTTTAAAAAGTACGTAATGACTTCTGCGACAAAAAACTTTAGCTTACAGTATGTGAAATACATATTCTTAAACAAACACACACACACAAATACATACACACACATACGCATATAACATACAAAAAGAAACGCATGTACAAACAAAAGCTGCAGCATCTCTAAGCTGAAGTTATAGTAAAAGAACTTAATAAAAACTAAGAACCATACTGCAACTAAGAAATATAAAAGCAAATACCAACAAATAATAAGGATAATGCAATAGAAAGCTAAGAACAAAGAGGATGACAATTACATTGATATAAAAAGAGACGAGAACAATAAACAAAACTTCAGCTCTGTAGGCTGAAGTTATACAAAATGAACCTAAAAGCTTCAGCTCTATGGGCTGAAGTAAATAAAAAAGCATAGCATTAAAACATAAAAAAAGGATTACAAACACTAACAATCATCACCATCATCATCATCATCATCATCATCATCATCATCACAATACTCCTCAATTTCTCTAAATATCTCATCATCATCAGTATCAGAGATAACTATAGGGTAGTCAGGCAAAAGACCACTGAATCCAAGAAGATCAATCTTCAACTTGTTGAATTCATCACGCAGCTGACTTTGTTCGAAGATTACTCTGTCCATAAGAGGAAGAAGAGTCTTCAGGTTGTTTTGCAGCTTGGAATAGTCGTTCCAGCTGGGAAATTGAAAACTATCAAACTGCTGCACAACCTTGTCGAACGAGGTTGAATAACCTCCACAACTACGTTCCAGGTTAAGCTTGTTCTGGAATGATTCATTGGCAAAGAGCTTTGGTCTGATTCTCTTCCAATCAGCCTTTATTTGATCCCACAAAAGCATAAGATTAGCCATCGGTTTGTTATTGTACCACTCACACTTCAAACTCTCCCACTTCTGCATAATTTCATCCATATTAGGCTTCCTACTTCCGCTTGCACCAGACATTTTTTCTTTAACAAAAGCTGAGACTAAGGATGAATATAAATTTAAAGTATGATAGAAGTCTATGAATGACTATGAAAATTTCAAGTGAAGAGATTGTAATATACACAAAGAGTTCACCTAATCAATTTAATATCTATAAATGTAACAGTAACTTTTCAGCTATTTTTATTGTTTTACGTTCAGAGAAATTGAATGAAACAAGATAAGTAGGTGGTAAAAATAAGTATGTGGTAAATGCAAAAAGAAATGTAACTTCAGCCCTAATAAAGCCCACAGTTTTTCTATAGTAAAAAAAAAATAACTTCAGCCTGAAAAATATCTTTTTGGATATTTACTATATAGTCAAACAAATTTAAATGAAGGATGAAGCAGGTGACAAAAGACAAAAAGTAGATAGTAAATGCAAAAAAGATAAGTATCAACTTAAAAAAATACCAAAACATGCTGAAGTTTTTGTCATAAGCTTTTTCAAAATCTTCAGCCCAATGTGCTGAAGTTATTTAGTTCATTTCTAAAACTTCAGCACATCATAAGCTGAAGTTTTTCATCGTGGATTCAATAGTTTTGTCGTAAAGCTTTTTCAAAAACTTCAGCCCAATGTGCTGAAGTTATTTAGTGCATTTCTAAAAATTTCAGCACTTGATAAGCTGAAGTTTTTGTCCTGAACTCGATAATTTTTATCGTAAAGCTTTTTCAAATAACTTACGCAGAAACTGCTGAAGTTATTTAATGATGAGCTAAAGTTTTTGTCGTACATTTGACACTTTTGTTATGACTTTTAACCAAAACTTCAGCTTAAAAAGCAAAAGTTATTTACTTCATGCTCAAGTTTAGCATGCTGAATTTCAACAAAAATATACTTGAAATTCATGAAAAAAGACACAAACATATTTGAATCAATCCAAGTCACATAATTCACACAAAATAATGTATATTCACAAAATCCAATTTTGTTTTCACTTACATCCTTGGAAAAAAAGAGAAAATTAGTTTTTGTTTACAAATTATTCTCTATTCAAAAAATTTACAGAGTGTCTTCATATTCTCCATAGTCATGTCCTAGTTGCTCTTCTTGGTTTTCTTAACCACATTCCATGAACCTTCACTATGTCTTCAACTGATTCAAAGAAGCGGCAATACGAGCACCTTACTTTACCACCTTGTACAGACCTCTGAATTACATTTGCCATATTCTTGCATTTTCCACATATTTGCATGAACGCCTTTCCAAGTGTGAAAATGCCTTCATGCAAATTCACTGTAGCACCATGAGCTATAAGACAGTCACGCTCCATTTCACCCAATTTAATTCCACCAAAGTGTTTTCTGTCAGACACAGGTTGACGAAGTTTAGTACTATGATATTTTTAGCAACTACCGTCTTCTTTCATAAGAAAAAAACAAGAAAACATTGGCCAAAGACATGCTTACTGGTGGGCATCTGGGAATTCGTGGGAAGCAAAGATAGTGAAGGAGAAGTCCAAAATACTTCATATGTGACGGAGAGTGGCCACATAAAAAACTTGAGCCCCAGGAAATTTGCTCTTTTTCCTAAAAGTTAAATTTATCAATTAGTAAAAAGAGCAAATTGTCCTGGAGCTCGAGCTTTTGATCTGGCCACTCTCCTTCACATATGAAGTATTTCGACCTCTCCTTTACTATATTTACTTCCCACGAACTCCCTGACACCCAATAAGCATGTATTAGCCAACATTTTCTTGTTTTTCTTTGAATACAAATTTAAAGAAATATGATAGAAGTCAATGAATGACTATGAAATTTTCAAATGAAGAGATTGTTAATATAGTCAAAGAGTGAACCTAATCAATTTAATATCTATAAATGCCGAAGAGATTGTTAACTGTTTTTTGTTCACAGAAATTGAATGTAACAAGATAAGTAGTTGGCAAAACAAGTAAGTGGTTAAAAAAAGATAAGTATCAAGTTAAAAAAATACCAAAATATGCTAAAGTTTTTGTCGTATCAAGTTAAACAAGTAAGCAGCTAGAAAATGCAAAAAAGATAAGTATCAAGTTAAAAAAATACCAAAACATGCTAAAGTTTTTGTCGGAAAGCTTTTTCAAAAAACTTCGGCCCAATGTGCTGAAGTTTTTTAGTATATTTCTAAAAACTTCAGCACCTGATAAGCTGAAGCTTTTTTTTGTTGGATTCAATAGTTTTTGTCGTAAAACTTTTTAAAAAAACTTCGGCCCAATGTGCTGAAGTTTTTTAGTATATTTCTAAAAACTTCAGCACCTGATAAGCTGAAGTTTTTTGTTGGATTCAATAGTTTTTGTCGTAAAGCTTTTTCAAAAAACTTCGGCCCAATATGCTGAAGTTTTTTAGTATATTTCTAAAAACTTCAGCACCTGATAAGCTGAAGTTTTTGTGTTGGATTCAATAGTTTTTGTCGTAAAGTTTTTTCAAAAAATTTCAGCCCAATATGCTGAAGTTTTTAGTACATTTCTAAAAACTTCAGCACCCGATAAGCTGAAGTTTTTGTGTTGGATTCAATAGTTTTGTTATGACTTTTAACCAAAACTTCAGCTTAAAAAGCAGAAGTCATTTACTTCATGCTTAAGTTTTTTCAAACAAAAATGTACTTAAAATTCATGATAAAAGACACAAACATATTTGTATGACACAAAAGTGAACTAAAAAAATAATTAATGTATATTCACAAAATCCAAATTATGTTCAACCAATCCTCTAATCAAAAAATTCACACAGAGTCTCTTCAAAATCTCCATAATCATGTCCTTCTGGAGTTTCATAGCTGCTATCTTTTTTCCACTTTCCATGAGCCCAAAGATTGTCAGCCAATTCTCTCCTGAATGTCAATGACTGACTTTGATCGAAATTGAAGACATTTTCTTTCTTCAACCACATATCAATAAACTTAAGAGCAAATATACCACAATCAACACTACAAAAAACACATGAAAAAGGAATTGAAGAATAGTTAACACAAGGGCAAAAAATAATAAACATAAGTTGCATGGTAAAACATATGCGAAACACGTACTTGTTAGTCTATTGCGGTGTCTTCATCCACATAATTTGAAATTTTTTCACAGGACTTTCCCCATAAAATTTATTGTGTGCCCCAAAATCCAAGCATTTGAGACAGTGTGGGATCAACTGGGCATAAATTCTGACATGTTCAAGCGCACGATCGTATGTTACACTGCCCATGGAATCATACACATATATAATTTTATCTTTAAAGTCCAAAATTCCAAAAAAATAGTGTGTAGATGTCTGGCCCGTCCTTGGCTTAAGTCGAAATGGAAAGAATACTTTTCTGGCAGATGCCCATGAGATACCACAGGAAAGGTCGAGGCCTTTCACGTAGTTGGCCACCTTGTCATTCGTTGATTCTTCCTCAAACCAACTAAAGTCCGTAAGTGGCTGAATAATCGCTTCTTCTTCTTCTTCTTCTTCTTCTTCTTCTTCTTCTTCTTCTTCTTCTTCTTCTTCTTCTTCTTCTTCTTCTTCTTCTTTAGCTTGTTGTTTGGATATCCTCTTTCTCTTTGATTTGCTCTTTTTTTTATCCTACATTCTCTTTTGCTTCCTTTTGTTAATTATCTTCATCTTTTCTTCTGAAGGATGAATACCATCCAGCTTAGTCATATACTGATCGAAAAGTAAATCTGTTACTGCACATCTTGATTTTGGATAACGTGGAAGGTGATAGCAATATTTTTTGCGCAAGTAATATATGCCCACATCAATATGCTGCAAATGAACAACAACAAATGATAACATGTGAAATTACCACTATGAAGTTTAGAAAAAACGCATTACAACTAACTGTTGTTGTTCAGAAGCAGGGGCAAAAACTACAGCCATCGTGGCAGATGCTTGACCAACCCTCTGTTGTTCACGACGTTCTTGTGTCTCTTCACGAACAACAACAGCAGCAGAATTACCTTATGAATCAGTCCCTTGTGTACTACCAAGTGAAAATGAACATAAATTGAAGTTGGGATATCACTGGTGTCACACATAGGAGAACTGGAAATCTTCATTATCTTAGGTTTTGGAAGAAGTTCTGATGCATCAGATGAGATCTGCAAAAGCAAGGAAAATATTAACATAAATAAAACTGATAGAAAACACACATTAGGCAAAAAAATAGCTTGTAATCGAATTGCAGAAAATAACTACCTGGTTTAAGTATTGCGACACAGATGGTGTTTGCATTCCAACATATCCTGTATCTTCCTGCAAAAAAAACTAAATAATACTGACTAAATTTTATAAAATAATACCAACACACTTCACACCTATCTGTGAGGCAACATGTGTGAATATATGTATTTCTCCTTTTTCATATAGCTGCATAAGCTCACCAAATTAATTTTAAGCTGCCTCGAGTCTTTCTGAAAAATCATTAAAAAGCATAAAAAAGAAAATAAAGTATGTAAAATTTCAAACTATAAAAAATATACTTCAACCAAATATAATAAATTCATGATCTATAGAATACCTTGACGTTTGTCTTCCGCTGTGGTTTACCCAGGCTGCATGCCTTTGTCAATATCAGCATTTACAGCTTCATTCAATTGTGAACCAACGTGGAGGAGCATTGGAGTATTCTCTGGAAGGTTTTTCTCAACTCTACCTTCATTCAATTCAGCATCATCATAGAGTTTTTGAGTTGTGTCAATTGAAGCACAACTAGTTTCAACTTCCGCTGCATATTCATAAAGAGGGTGAATAGATCAACTAGTTTTTCTATTTATATAACATAGAAAAAATTTATACCTGTAATGAAAATTTCACTACAGGATATTATACAAAAAAATAGTTAAAACTTCAACTCTAAGAAGGTTGAAGTTAGACAGTCACAAACAAAAACTTCGATAGTTACAAAAAAAAACTTCAGCTCTAGAGCTGAAGTTCGACAGTTACAGAAACAACAACCAGTTATAAAACAAAACATTCAGCAAAAAAATATCTTGTAGTTTTTACAAAAAACACAAACACATGAAATAAAACTTTAGCTCCTATCTAAGGTATCATTGAAATATTATAAACTTTACACTTTGTACCTGTAGTAACAATTTCCTATGTATCACCACCTAGAAGTTCTTTGCAAATAGCTAGTAATCCTGCATACCGATCCTCTTTCCCAATAGTGCTAGACACATCACTTGCTTTCAGTTCTAAAGTACAAATAGGTGCTTGATCTCCATCGTCAAATAAATTGCCTTTTCCAATATCACTTTCCAAAGCACAACTCGGTGCATGTTTTTCAGTGCCAATAACTTGATCATTTGAACCTTTCTCAGTTGTTAACTCTTCATCATTTCCATCTTTACTCTGCCTACAAACACTGGATTGTTCCTCTCCACCTTGTTATTGAATATGTTCATCGCCTTCAACAGCCGCTTCCTTATATGCATCATGAGCATTATGTTCTTCAGTCTCAACAACTTGATTATCTGCACCTTGCTTGCTTCCAATATTTTTAGTTGATAACTGTGCTTCATCATTCCATCTCTGCTCAATCTATCAGCACTGGGACATTCCTCTTCAAATTGTTCTTGAATATGTTGATCGCCTACAAAAGCCGTTTCCTCACGTGTAGCATTTACATCTGCGACTTTATCTTATGCATCATCAACAACATTAATATCTGATGGATGTTCGTAACAGTCGTTCCCCCTATCATATTCACGATGGTTACTCAAATCAAAATTGCCATCGTCCATTCCATTTTATTTGTTGACAATCTTAAACAACTGTTCAAACTTCTCATCGAAATATTCCTAGAAAAAAAATTACTAACAATGATTAATCTGAATAACATCAGCAGAAATAAAAAGACTTCTCTATAAATTAGCTGACCTTCACTTTTACAAAAACCGCATCCACAAAAGCAGATCGCTCCTCCTTTTTAAACTTATCAAAAACTTCTTTCATGGTTGTGCTTCTTTCTTTTTCTGCATGCCTTTGAACCTCCATCGTTAATCTCTAGAATAGACACACAACAAAAATTCAGATATAGAAGAAAACTTCAGCTCAAAAACAAGTTGTACTTTTACAAAACATAAAACCAAAAAACTTCATATCAAAACTTACAGAACATATTGTGTCGAGTAATTCATTGTCATCAAAGTCACTTGTAGAACGGCTAGAACGACTTTGGGTACAAGATGATTCGCCCATAAAAGGAGTTCGATTCACTTCTTTTGATCGACTCCAACTACGTGGTGATTCACCAATAACAGGAGTTCGATTCGATTCTTTTGATCGACTCAGAGTATGTGGTGATTCACCAGTTGAAGGACCCGCGTTAAGTACCTTTGAACGAATCCGGCTGCATGGTAATTGACCCATTAAATGCATTGAATTCAATTCCTCTTCTGTAGGAATTATATCCAATACCCTAAAGCTGCGATATTTCTGTTTAATACAAAAAAGTATATTATAAGAAGAAGAAAACTAATACGTCAACATATTAACACAAAGACAAAAAAAAAGTAACTTACTTCATGACTACTAAACATCTCAGAAAGTTCGGAAAATTTAGGCTCTCTCACACATACATAACATAACATCCTGGGAACCTGAGGGGTATCAAGGTACTCATCCTCTCTTATATACTTCTCCCGAATATCTGGGAAGCGCTCATAGAACCAAGCACATAACGTATATGAAAATCCACCAAGTTTATACTCAGTTGCATGGAATTTGTTCTGCTTGTCCAATGCATGTTTCAGTGAGTAAATGAGCTTCTCATAATCCACATTACCCCAAGGATATTCAGCACAAACCTTATCATCTTCAATAATAGATACATACTCCTCCATCACAGATGACTTGGTCATTTCCCAAACAAAATAGACTCTACAACAAGAATTTTCATAAGTTTCACAGCATCATCATCGCTCTCGCATACGTGTATGTGATTCACAACATTCTTTGGAATTTCATTCCGAGTCATAAAATCTCAAATATCTTTCAAAGTCACACCCTTGGACTTACCAAAATAGCGCTTCAGAATATTGCTCTCTCGATTAATTGGTTTATCAACATTATGTGTTGTGATCCGCAAACCACACATAATGTGAAAGTCTTCAAGAGTGAAGGAAACATCATGGCCAAAAATCTTGAAACTAATCGAGTCTCGATCATTCGTGAATATTCGAGAAAGACACAGACAATTAACCAACTTCATGCTGCATTTGAAATTCTCCATAGCCATAATGTATCGAAATGTACCATTATGAAGGTTATCCCGTCATGTAGGAGTCAAGAAAGTTGCAATTAATTTCTTCAAATCGTGGTTCCCCTTCCAGTAACCCTTAGTAACTAAACCAATCTCGAAACTCAAAATATCTTTGACCTGGTCTTGTAGGTGGAGGAGCAGGGACATAAGGACCTGGGGGTATTACAGGTAGTCTAGGTGCTTTAGGTGCATTAGCTGCTTTGCGTACTTTAGCTGCATTAGGATCTTTAGGTACTTTAGGTGCCATCTGTTCAAAAAAGTAAAACATACAAAAAATAACATCAGGACATTATCAAAAAGATCAGTTAAAACTTCAATCTCTAAGAAGCTGAAGTTCGACAGTTACAAAACAAAACTTCAGCTCTAGAGCTGAAGTTCGCCAGTTACAAAAACAAAAACTTCAGCTCACCAGTTACAAAACACAAAACATTCAACCCCATGCTGTAGTTTTTACAAAAAACAAAACACAAATTCAAATCCAAAAATAATGCCAAAACATGAAAAAAAAACTTCAACTTCTATCTAAGGTATCATCACTTTAATTGTATCATCTATTTAACTCTCAAAATTTTTAAAACTTTGGACGTCTAATCACTGAAGAATTTATAGAATTTTCATCAACAACATAAGAACTCGTTCAAAAAACCTAAAAACACAATCGTAAAAGTAAAACTAATGCACTTATCAAACTAAACACTAAGAAACTATTTAATCATAAATACATGACTATCAAAACCAAATCAAGAAAAAAAACCCAGAAAATCGTAAAATAAAACCCAGAAAGTTAATGCAATGTACCTGTGATTAAATCGTAATGTGGGAACAACGATGACTAGCAGTTGAAAAATCAAAATAACGACGAAAACCCTTTGATTTCAGAAAAGAACAAATCAAAAAACGCGAATAACGGGAAAGAGAGAGAGAGACATAGGCAGTAAAGGACTAGTGTATACTTGGAGGGAAAGTAGTCTTTTAATGAAGAAGGGCAAAATAGTCTTTTTAAAAGGCTTTTGACAAAAAAACGGGTACGGGTGCAAATAGAAAGACAAAGAGGCTATAGGTTAAAAAGGGGCGCCCTGTGAAGAACAAATCCTGAAATTCAAATCTAGGAAAAATCAAGGTCTAAGAATGATATTTAGGAGCTTTTGCTGGATTATAAAGCCGCTGAAGGTTTATTTGGTCTGGGATTACACGGTTTCTGCTGCTGCTTCACTCTCAACTACTTTTAAGCTCCATATGTTGTTTATGGCCTTTATTTGGCAATTGGATTTGTTAAATTAGTTCCTGCCCGTTAGATATGTACTGAAATTTCATTTTTCTTCCAAATTTGTTCTAATATAAAAACGTGTTTGTCTTCTGTTGTATCTGCTATTTGTTTGGATTTATTGAGTTTGATTTTAGTTTAGACTTGGAAAAAATATATAGTCTACTGTGAAGTCATAGCTGTTCTCTTAATGTTGTTTTTATCTTTTATTTTATTCTTATAATTGTTTGGAGTTATTAACTTTGACCTAGTTTTAACATAAGAAATAAAATGCCCGTGGAATCAGTAGAACCTATTTACAGATTGGGTATGATTTTTGAATCATTAAAATGCTCGAGATCTGACAATTAGCGTAAATGGTGTAAAACGGTCATATTGTTGTAGTTGATTATAGAATAAACTGGGTATTTCAATTCAATTCTAATTTAGACCTGTATTTCTCTATTTTAAGTTCATTGTGGATGTATTTCAAAGTTGATGCATGATGCATGTTCAATGCTTTAAACGAATATGAGCAGTTTAATTAAATTGAATGTACTTAATCCCACAACTGTTCATAATAGTTGAATCCTACATACAACATTTCTCTTTTCCATAATCTATGCCCTTTTACAACCGTTTCAAATTTAGGAAAAGGAAACACATCATGAATATCTATATAATGCTTTACGCACGTTCTTTAATTCATTGTCCTGATTATGTACATGTTTGCGTGACATAATTACGATTTCTAAAAATAAATCAAAGTACGCATTCGCGCGACTTTGGTCGAACAATCTTAATAATTAATAAAACGTGATAAATTGTGTACACATACACATAACATAATTTTAACGCCCCAAATAAAGCGGACTTACACACATGTAATCTATTTCAATGATAAATCCATAAACGCCATATTAAAAGCGGTAAAAAAGTAAATGTACATAGGTTCTAAAATAAGTATTTAAATAATTTAATTAATCCAGGTATGATTAAAGCGACCGTGCTAAAACCACAAAATATGAAAATGTCTGAACCCTTCTCCCGGGTTAAAAGAATTATTTACCTGGTCTTCTGGTTTTCGCAGACTTTAAACAGAGTCAAATTTCCTCAATTTGGGATTTTAAAATAAACCCATGACTTGGGACACCACAAAATTATCCCAAGTGGCGGCTCTGAATTAAATAATTAATCCAATTTCGATTAATGTTACTTTAATTGAAAAAACTCCCCTATCCCTCATGAAAAAGGAAGCGTGACAGTTCTGGCGACTTTGTTGGGGATCGAACCCAGAGTCTCTAGTTTAGGGCTCAGAATTCAAGCTTAGTATAACTGTTATACTTGAATTTTAGTTATTATCTGATTTTTTATGTGTTTGAGCCTAATGTGCTAAATGTCGCTTTGATATTATTTGAACTGTATATAAACTGTTACGAAACCTCTCTTCTCTCTAAGTCTTCTAAATCTTTTGGGAGTGTGCGCTTCGCATGGATTCTTTTCTGTTAGATTCAGACCCTAATTTTAGAACGAGGTTCGAACAAGTTGCAAAGCCGGTGAAGCTTCTGTATCCCCGGTACGCTGACCCCTCCCCCTCCCCCCGGCTCGAGTTGTCTACTCGAGTAAGCCAGGTCTAGAACAATACACCCATGTTTTAAACTTAGAATGACACAGCCTCATGTCGAATCCCTAGTAGGTACGTTTGTTTGCATCACGTGCATTTGACTTTGGGGACTCAACACAGCGGTTGAGTCCGTCTAGGACAGGTTTATCCAAAAAAGACCATCCTGATACATTTTACGTGCTACTTGTACAATTATTTTCTTCGGTTTTCATGTTGATCGGCTTCCAGAATAGGGAAATAAAAATCAAGAATGAGGTAGGAGAGAGAAAATCACTCATTTTTTGAAAATCCCAGTATCCAAAATATCCCGAAGTTCTGCCAAAATTTTGAAAAAAACTAAAGAAAAAAAAAAGAAAAGACATTTCAAAATAATTCATATTTTCCTGTTGCGTCAAAACTTACCGAACTACGTTGGTTTGATTCCCACCGGACATGGGATACGTAGACAACCTTCATCAGGTTCAGCCATGTTTTTGCAAAAATAACCAAAAATATAAAAATGCTGCCATTTTGTCATAAATAAAGTCGGGTGATGTCTTTTTTGTCCAAAATAGCCAGAAATGTCCCGACGGACGCCTGAATACCGTTTTTGCAAGAATAGCCACCTTGAGCCCACTTTTCAATTTTAGGCCACTTAGCAGGCACAACCCTAAAATCTTCCCTTCTGAAGTGCTGAAGGTCGTATTTGCAAAAGTAGTTATGACTTGTTTCAAGTTAGATTTTGCAATAAATAATCTTTACATGGTCAGCGTTTTAATAAAATTCACATGTTTTAACCAGTCACCTTAATTTAAAAATGTGTAGAATGAGCACGGTTGAGAATGTACCTTTTCGAGTCGTAGATGAGATTCCACTAAAACTCCACATGTGGTGGAACGACCTGGGGGAGGTCAGCAAGCGTTCTGTGACTAAAGCTTTAGGTGGGCTCACCGGTCTTCTGAAGATTAATCCAAGGGTTGATATAATTGAGGCTTTGATACCATTTTGGGACCCAGCACACAATGTTTTCCACTTCTTTGACTTTGAATTGACCCCTACGCTAGAGGAGATGGCAAGTTACGTTGGTCTTGACGGGAATCTTAGGCACCAATATCTAGTAGCACCAAGAACTGTAACCCCTCATAAGATTTTGGACCTTTTGAGCATTAACCGGCGGGTTAAAGATGAAAATTTGGCCGAAGAATTCTGCATATTTCTCTTCTTGTAAAGCAGGTATGGGGACCCTCACGGATTTGAGGCTCTGGACACTGGTTTGAGTCACGAGGGAAAGAAAAACAAGTGGGAAGCACGCAGAGGTTTATCCTTCATATTTTCATTCTTAGGCACTCTAATATGCCCAAGGAGTGACAAACATGTAGAACTAGGACTTGCAGGAATAGAGGACTTTATGGTCAAGAAGGCCAACGATACTCTTATACTGATGATTCTCGCAGAAATCTATCGAGCATTAACCGCCTGTCGAGCTGGTGCAAAGTTCTTCGAGGATTGCAACATGCTTTTGCAAATGTGGCTGGTGGAACATCTTTGTAATCGCCAAAAGTACATGAACTGCGGATTGACCAAACTCAATTGCATTGAAGAATACGGAAACCGGGTAAACGACTATGAGTTGCCGAAGGGTACTGAAGCATGGTTCACGTATTTGGGTTCTTTGACCGCAAAGCAAATTGAGTGAACTTTCAGTTGGCTCCCAATCAACGAGGTTATTTACATGTCTGTCGAAGTGTGCTTTCTCTTACTGATGGGTATTCGGAGTATTCATCCATATGCTCCGCATCGGGTCCTATTCCAACTGGGAAGGTATCAAACAGTCCCTCACGATGAAGATATGAGTCCACAGGTTATTGAGCTATGCCCAAAGGCTACATTCCCAGAAGAAAAGGTTCACTAGATTTTGCACCAATGTAGGTTTCTAGAGCCACAAACTCAAGTGCCGGATTTGTCCTCTAGTGAAGTAGAATATAACTACACGGCATGGTATGGTAAGAGAGTTCGGGTCGATCAAGAGCCAGAACAGCCTGCCAAAAGACCCCATGTCCAACAATTCACCGAAAGAGCGCAAGAACAGTAGGTTTGGTAAGCTAAAGAGAAGGAATACTAGGCCACCATAAACAAACTAGAAGATTAAATCAGAAACCTCAAAATTGATAGTAGTTTGCAGGCTGCCGAGGATGAAGGAGAAAAGAAAAAGTTGGCCCCAGAAAATGAAGCCCTCAGAGCTCAGATCCGGAAAATGAAAATAGCCGTCGAAACCCGGTAAGAAGCAAAAAAGATGAAAGACTCATAAGCAATCTGAGGCAAAAAGTGCATGATTATGGGGCTGATCTGACAAAGGCTGAGGAAGAATTGGCAAAAGCTCGGGCAAAATTAGCAAAAGGTGCAGAAGAACAAACAAGGTTTACTCAGCATTTAAAGCAAAAATATGATAGAGGAGTCACGATCTTAAGGGAAAATTTGACTAATTTCGAAAATGAAATGATTCAGCAAACAAAAGACTTCAAAACAGAAAGAGAACAATGTTATGCCTTGAGTTACCGATTAGAAGAGAGCATGCAGAAGTTGCAAGACCAAGACAACATGGCCACACAGGTGTTGGAGGCCCGTGCACAGCAAATTGGATGCTTACTTCAAGAAAAGGATGTCATTAGAATGAGAATCAAAGAAATAGCTTATTATGTTGCAATGAAATGCCATGAATATGAAGACATGACCAGATCTATGTATTTTGCTTCTGTGATGACCTTTGTTCGCCAGGTAATGGCTGATCTAGAGCACCTTTAGGAAATATTGCACGCAGGCCCGCGCCGAGACCGACTAATGTCCCGCGGGCCCTCGGAGTAGCATTGGAGGCTCTTATGTATTCTTGACTTTTTCAGCTTTGAGTCTGTACTCTACTTTTTCTCGAGTTTGTTCGTCTTTTTCAAGTCTGTTTGTTGTTCTGTTTTGAGTCTGTATGTTTCATTTTTTTAGTAATCAGTATTTTCGAGTTTTTGTAATAGAAAAGCCCAAAAGTTGTTTATTAATGAAATATTGAAAACCCCAAAAAAATTCTTTTCTTTTATTTCGCATCTATTCCTTGAACTACGTAATGGTCTGATTCATACGGCGTCATGACACATAGGCAATCCCCATCAGATTCGATCATAGCCATAGACAATTTGAGTGAAAAATAAACAAAAAAAAAAGAAAGAAAGAAAAAGAGAAAAATTAGTGAAAAAAAAAAGAAAGAAAAGAGTGAAAAATAAAAGAGCGAAAAACAACAAAAAGAAAGAAAGAAAAAGAAATTAGAATTTGAAAATCGAGAAAAGAGATAGCAAAAGCTGGGATGAAACACACAGCCATTACAAAAATATTTAGAAACGTTTAACTGTTCAGGTGCATTGCATCCCCAATATGCAATTTCATATCTGTTAAATGTTTTAAACTGACAAGGTTGTTGTGTGTGCAAAATAGACAGGTCCTATTTAGGTGGTTGGTTTTGTTGGTAAACTGGCTTCCCATCCTTACTTCACAAGATCCAAAGGCAGTGTTCCTATGGCCTCCGAAATTCATCTATCAATTATCGATCTTGAGGACAGTCCGGCATCGATTATTCCACAGCTAGAATCAGCAGCCGCTGAAGAAAATAGGAGGATGTGTGTCCGCATGTTGGAGATGTGGAACGCCTGGTCCAACGACAAAGAACCACCCAGTACAATCCCCGAATTTCCTAAACTGCTCCCCAGGATAGGTGGAACCACCAACGTCCCTATCCCTATGACCAACCCATTCGTCATGTTTGGGTACCCTACTATATCAACCAACTTTATCGATATGCCTTCTGAGGTCCGCCCCCAAGCACCGTTTTCAGGGGTACTTTCTACATTGTTCACCTCACCACCAGTCTCTACTACGGCACAACCAACAAGGCCCAAGCCATGCTTTGAGCCTTTAGCTTTCACTTTTCAAGGCCCACAATTTTAGCTAGACACAACTCATGTTACTCAAAACTCTTACCCTCAGCACCCCTAATATGAGTCTCCAATGGAACATGAAAGAATAGTGAGAAACCCCGAGCATGAAGAAATGGCTCGGAAGATGAGAAGCCTATAATAAAGCCTGAAAAGCATGTAGGGACTGAGTGGCCAAAAGAGTGTCTTATACTCAGACCTATGTATGTTTCCCCATGTTCACTTGCCTGCTGGCTTCAAAATGCCAAAATTTGAAAAGTACGATGGGCACGAAGACCCAATCGCTTATTTGAAATGATACTGTAACTAGCTGAGGGGTGTTGGTGGAAAAGAATAATTATTGATGTTGATAGGTTTTCAATATCTTTGCCTTGTGTTTTGATGATCTAACAAACTTAATGTCAAGAACCAGATAGGGAACCTGACTCACTTGGATTACATTGCATCTAACGGATTCCAGCCAAATGTGAACTTGCTACAGCTTCAGGAGGTAGGAACCTAGACAAGGACTTGATACTCTTGTGGGTTCCTCATGCTAGTACAAATTCAATTGGACATAGCTGGAAACGAAGATTCTGCCGCACTGCACTGTTTCCAGCGCACACTCATTCTCTAATCAACTAAAGTACAATGATTCAAGTTACTCAACTCAAAACAATCTGGGCAGTGTGCACAAGTACTAGATCAGGAACCTGATCCCCTGGTGCTCCCCTAACAGAAGTACAAGTCAACTATACAGCTGGATGCAACTACAGAAAGTGACTGTCCGCAACTGTACAAAGAGGAACACAACAGGGACCTGATCCCTTAGGGTTGTCTAAAATAAGTACAAGTCAACTATACAGCTGGAACACAACTGAGTGACTGTCCGCAACTGTACAAAGAGGAACACAATAGGGACATGGTCCCTTAGGGTTCTCTGACAGAAGTACAAAGTCAACTACAGCTGGAAAGCAACTATAGAAAGTGACTGCCTGCAACAGTACAGCAGAAAGAGCAACAGATAGTGCAGCAGTCACTTTCCATTGAGATTGGACATCACCATTATGAATTGACATCACTAAGGCAATGTCTTGTGTAGTATAAACCTCATGCAAGGCACAAGATTCTGGTTTAAGACTTGCAAATACAAAAACGAAAATTCTCTCAAGTGCTCAAGAACCTCTCTCAAGAACAAAGCTGCTTCAACTTCAAGGACCTGATGCAAGATCGAAGACATCTTAAGTCCTTAGGTTGTTGAGTCTTTGTTATGTGTTCTTCATTGTAACTCATATCCGGCTTTCTAAGAAGCGTTGATTAGGTTGAGTCACAAACAAAAGCCTTTGTTACCGTAGTGTGACAAAGTGGCTTGTGGTAAAAACATCACAAGTTAGTCAAAACCTTTGTAACTGTAGTGTGACAAAGTGGCTACTAGTGGAAATACCACAATTTAGTCAAATTCTTTGTAACTAGGATAGTTATAGAGTGGATTGTGGTGAGAGCATCACAAGTTAGTTGAAGTATTTGAAATAGGATTATTGTAAAGTGGCTTGTAATATGGAGATTGCAAGTTAGTGAAGTGAAGTTAAAAGCCTACAAGTGTAGGTCGTGGTTTTTTGATCCCCTTGTGTGGTATTTTTCCACGTAAAAATCCTCGGCCTTATTTACATACAGCTTTACTAGCATTCACAGCAGAACCCCACAAAGGACCAGGAACTCTACTATTTGGTGGACTCACAGAAACTTAGCACTGTACTAAACTAATATATAGGACCAGATCCCAATACAGTTTGGTTCAGCAGTACTTTAGAGGAAACACATAGAGAACCCGGTTCTCTATACAGTCTGGTGGACGCACAGTCTCTAACAAGTGGTATCAGAGCAGGTTCTTCCTATCAGGCTAACACCTAGGAAGGATCCTCATGACTGCTCCACCAACTCTTGAAAGGAGAAAACCAAAGAAGGAAAAGTACCGAGTACTTAAATCTGTTAACAATGATTCGAGTGAGGATGACAGTTACATGGCTTACTCAATCAAAAGGTTTCAGAAGATGGTCAGAAGAAATGGAGAAGTGCTAGAAAGGGACAACTCTAACAGATCAAAGAACAATGATCTTTGTTACAAGTGCGGAAAGGCTGGACACTTCATGAAAAATTGTCCCCTCTTGAAGCAAGAATTCTCCAAGAACCTGAAGAGAAAAAGACCAGCTGAATATGACCCAACCTTTGCATTGATGGCAAAACCAGATGATGATGAAGACGAAGACAACAAAAAGGTAAATTTCAGGGATGTTCAGAGAAATGTGAAATCCTATTCTCCAAGAAAACTCATGTCTTTAGCTAACGTATTAATCAATGCCTTTCATAGTTTTATGGAGGATAGGGATTCTTTGACCTTGGAGTTAGCAGAATCTGAACAAACTAGAATCGACTTAGTGGCTGTAGTTACTGACCATAAGAAAATCATTGAAATTTTCAGAAAAGAAAAGAATGATCTTTCGGCAGAAATTACAAACCTAAGGGAAACAATAGTGAAACCTTGAACTAAGTTAAAACCTGAAAAATCTGGAAAAGGAAAGGAGATAGCCGGTGAGGAACACATTAGGCTTGAAAATGAGTTGAAAGCTACTAGAACTAGTATATGTGGTGAACTCGAGAAAAATAAGCAGCTTCAAGCTGAATTGAAGAGAGTAAAAAGTGACCTTGAGAAATCTCTCAAGTGGACCTAGTCCTAGATGCTGCCACTGCCCTGTACTTAAAAAATAGTGGAAACAGGCAAGGAATCGGGTACCAAAAGGAGAAAACTCTTTACAACCCTCACGACAAGTATGTCACAGTTCCTGATAACTGGCTGTGCACCCACTGTAGGAATAATGGGCACTTCAAAGAAACTTGCCAGGACAGGGCTCAATCTGTTCAGAAAAACAAAGTGCTTACTGATAAAGTGACTACTAACAGGGGACCATGTACCACTCGCAAGAAACCAATTTTGCTCGCATGGACTAGAAAAGCCCTTTTCCATCCCTTCTATCATAACAAAAGACCTAAACTAGTTTGGGTTCCTAAATCTAACCCATAATTTAGATGTGCAGGGAACAATGAAAGGAAGCGGACTGCAATGGATCATGGACAGTAGATGCTCAAAGCACATGACTGGAAATACCATGGATTTTCTCTTACTAAAAGCCCTATAAGGAAGGGATGTACCCTTTGGAAAATGGAAAGAAGGGGTACATTCTACGTATGGGGAAGAAAACAAGGTAGAAGTTCATGTCTAAGCTGGTGATATGAGTTGCTTGAATGCAGTTGATAATGATTTGAAGACATGGCATAAAGGATTGGGGGGTACAAGTTTCTCACTTCTGGAGATATTGATGAAGAAAGACCTGGTCCATGGTCTGTCAAATTCAAAGTTCAAAGAAATGGGAGCATGCAATTCCTATGGGAATACTGAGCAGGAGTGAAAAGAGGTGCATGATCAGACCTCTCCAGAATCCTACCCTCTATGAGTTGTTGACTGGAAGGAAATCCAAGTTGACTCACCTAAGAACATTTGGGTACAAATGCTATGTTCTCAACAATAGAAAGGATCAGCCTGGTAAATTTGATGCCAAGAGTGATGAAGGAATCTTTCTGGGATATTCCTCTTAAAACAAAGTCTACAAGGCTACAGCAAAAGGACACAATGTATGGAAGAAAGTGGTCATAAGCTATTCAACAAGACTCCCGCTTCTAACAAAGGAGGAAATAGTGATGATCAAAATAATGAACCACTTTTAGCCCCTGGGAAAGTATTTGATGCTTCAAATGGCAAGGCTGATATGATGAGTGAGATGAAGGAGACAAGTGAAGACAATGTAGCATTTTCTTTCACTTCTCAAGAGGAACCTAGTTCTTCAATTACTACCACTGAAACTGAAGAAAGAGTTGGAGATGCAGTGCAAGGCACTCTACAAGTAATAGAACAAGGAGTGCAGGGAAATCCACTTAACCTACTCAGTTCCTCTACCAATCAAACTTCAGTCCCAAATTGGAAACACAAAAAACTCTCATCCACTTGATAATATAATCACCCCCTTTGATTCTAGAGTTCAGACAAGATCAAAAAAAAATAATTAGAAATTCCCTAGCATTCTCAGCATTTCTGTCCTAAGTAGAACCCAAAAACATCAAGGAAACCTTGAAGAATGCAAAATGGATTACTGAAATGCAAGAGGAACTGCATCAATTTGAAAGAAACAAGGTATGGAACATGGTACCTAGACCCTCAGACAGAACCATCATAAGGACCAGGTGGGTATTCAGGAATGAGCTGGATGAATGTGGAAATGCTACAAGGAACAAAACAAGGCTTGTTGTCCAAGGATTCAATCAAGAGGAAGGGATTGATTATGATGACACTTTTGGCCCAGTAGCTCGCATGGAAGCTATTAGGATCCACATTGTCTTTGCTTCACATATAGAATTCATCTTATTCCAAATGGATGTGAAGAGTGCCTTCCTGAATGGTTTTCACAAAAAAGAAGTCTATATCAAGCTACCTCTAGGCTTTTGAATGACATGTACATCCTGAACATGTATTCAAAATTGAATAAGGCATTGTACGAATTGAAGCAGGCCCCTAGAGCCTGGTACGAGAGTTTATCCAAGTTTCTCTTGGAAAAATGGCATCAAAGAACTCTTGAAAAGGTTTGACATGGAAGCATGGGAATCATTGGATCTCTACTCTACCTTACTGCCAGCAGGCCAGACATTGTATTTGGTGTGTGATTATGTGCAAGGTTCCAATCAAATTCTAAGGAATCTCATCTAAAGGCTGCTAAGAGAATTTTGAGATATTTTAAGGGCACACAGAACCTGGTTCTGTACTATCCTTCAGGTGACAATTTCAACCTTATTGATTATGCTGATGCTGATTATGCAGGCTATCTGGTGGACAGGAAAAACACATCAGGAATGGCTCATTTCCTTTGATCCTGTTTTATCTCATATGGTACAAGGAAACAAAACTCAGTAGCTCTTTCAACAGCTGAAGTAGAATATGTTGCAGCTGCCACGTGATATGCTTATTCACTGTGGATCAAGCGACAATGTGGAAAAGGGTCTTATCTGTATAAGATTTTGTTGCACAAAAGATCAAATTGCATATATCTTCACCAAAGCTCTCAGCAGGGAACACTTTGAGAAACAAGATGGGGCTGGGATTTCTTAAACCTAATTGAGAACCCGGTTCTGCTGACATGGCTATGATGGTCACACTAAGGTAAAATTGGCTAAAGTATTTTCTGACTAGGCCTAACTCATATCTATACTGTTGTAGGTAAACACGCATGATGATCATAGAAGCTAAAGGTACAGTGTTGAACTTTGGAGGAGAGCTGCAAAAATACTTTTACAAAAATAGGTCAGGAATCTGGTTCTTGTACCACAGGTTAGTAGTAATGTGTTTTTTGCATGCTTGTTAAAAAAAGGATAGCAAAATTAATTCAACTACCACATCATCCGACTTTTCAGACCAGCAATTCTAAATCATTGTCTCCCTTTGCATCTTTTTAATTTTTCCTTCAGAACTCTCTACCACTTCTCTCACCATGGCCAACGAATAATCGTCTTTTTATCTTGCCATCAACATAACTCCCACATCTCCTCCTCCCTTAACACCATCACTAGAAACCCACTTCTTCACTGTCCTTGATACAACTGTACACATACAAATTTCCTCCTCATCTTTAGTCACCTCCACTCTTCTCCAGTCACCTCATCTCCAGTCTCACTTCCATGTGTTGCAAACCCTACTTCTCCTCTGTTCCTGAATCTCAGGGGGAAGAAACTCCATTCTTAGGGAATGAAAGAACTCTGGTGCTTTTTGAGTCTCCGATTTATGACACCGTCATAGAAGAATCTGTTGAAGAACTTGATTCTCTTTTAGCTAAAACAAACCAGGTGGTTGTAGAAGAAAGAGGCTTTTGAGTTTGCCTTGCAGAAGATAAGCAAAGTATTAAGAAAAATGAAGAAGAGGTTGATGAAATAGGGGGAAGTTGTGGCTGATAAACACATTCCAGTGGTTGAGGTTTGTGACGACCCGAAGGGTCATCACCGTAGTTCTTCCTTGTTCTGCGCTTTCGAGGCCTTGAAAACCTCGCTTTTAGTTGCCTCGATTGGCGTGCGTAGTTCGGGCGTGTAGCCGGAAAGTTTGTTTTATGTTAGAATATGTGAATTATGTGAAACATTTGATGAATTTTGGTATTAATATGCATAATGTTGACATCGGTCAACATTTTGGGTAAACGAACCTGAACCTGTGATTCGACGGTCCCGAAGGGTCCGTAGAAAAATATGGGACTTGGGCGTGTGCCCGGAATCAAATTCTAAGGTCCCAAGCCCGAGAAATGAATTTTTGAAAGAAATTGTTTTTCTGAAATTTGATATGAAAATTTGAAATGAAAAGGAGTTAGAAAATATAGGTATCGGGCTCGTATTTTGGTTCCGACGCCCGGTACAAGTCTTAAATATGTGTTAAGCACTATCTGTAAAGTTTGGCTAAAAACAGACGTCATATGACGTGTTTCGAACTAAAAATGGAGAATTTGAGTTATGAAAGTTAAAGAAAATAAAATCACGTGTTTGAGGCTTGATCCTATGCATATGATGTTATTTTGGCGGCTTAATCGCACGAGTAAGTCCGTAAGATGTTTTTAAGGTTGTGTGCATGTTTGGTTTGGAGCCCCGAGGGCTCGGGTGAGTTTTGAATGGGGCCCGGGAGGTCTTGGACTTAAGAAAATGCAGGTTCAGGTGTTGCAGACACCAGCGCGGCCGCGGTCATTTCCGCGCGGTCCGCGCTGGAGACGCGCGGCCGCAATGCCTTTCTGTGCGGTTCGCATGGCTGAGTCTGAGGGCTAGGGTTTCAGGTCAACCAGCGCGGTCGCGCACCAAAACAGTGCGGTCCGTGCTGGAAGGGTTCAGAGAAGCCCCAATTTTTCTCCCACTCGGCGTGGCCGCAACACATTTTTGTGCGGTCCGCGCCAGGTCCTCAAAAAGGTATACAAGTTCGGAAATCTCAGTCATTTTTCACTTTTCAAAAACCCAAGACCTAAGAGACGATTTTCCAAACAACTTTTCTTCTCCAAAACGATTGGTAAGTGATTTCTAACTTAATTTCTTTATCCCTTAACATCTTTTAATATAATTTCAACTTCAAATCAAAGATTTTCATGGGGAAAATTGGGTGTTTTGGGTAAAACCTAGGTTTTCTACAAATTGAGAAGTTGGACCTCAATTTGGGGTCCGATTTAAAAACAAATCATATATTTGGATTCATGGGGGAATGGGTAACCGGGTTTTGGTCCGAACCTCGAGTTTCGACCACGTGGGTCCGGGGGTATTTTTGACCTTTTTGGGAAAAACCTTGAAAAATCTATTTTCATGCATTGGGGATGATTCATTTAGTAATTATTAATGTGATTAAGTAACTTATGACTAGATCCGAGTGGATTGGTAGTGGAATCAAGAGGTAAAGCTATACTAGAAGCGTGAGTTGAGTTTGGAGCATTCAAGGTAAGTGTTTGGTCTACCCTAGCTTGAGGGAATAGGAGTTGAGTATATTTGCTACTTGTTATGTGATGTGTCCGACGTATAGGCATGGTGACGAGTGTCTATACGTTGGAGTTCGAACATGCCCGTGAGTCTTGTATTATAATTGTTGTGACTCCGTTGTAGTTTATTGCGCTTCATGTGTTATTATTATTATTGTTCCCTTGTTGGAATGTTTGTTTTGATAGTATTGTTCCCTTGTCGGGATGTTTGTTTTGATAAGTATTGTTCCCTTGTTGGGATGGTTGTTTTGATAGTATTGTTCCCTTGCCGGGAAAGTTAATGAAGTAATTGTGGTTCTTGAACTTCGAGGAGCAATGACTCAAGTTATAATACGAATTGTGAAAGTTTATGAGATAATTGCATACTTTGGAGCATTGTCTCAAGTGTTAGAGTGAGTTATGAAATGAAAGTGAAAGAAAGAGAAAGAGGCATCAATTGTTCTATTGCCGGAAAATTTATATTATTAATGTTGTCCCCTTGCCGGGATCTAAATTGTTTACTTATTGTTCCCTTGCCGGGATTCCTATTTTAGCCTTGTCTATTCCCTCGCCCCATTGTTTGTGATTGTTGGTTGGGTGAGAAAGAGTGATAAAAGCACGAAGGGTGATGCCGTGTATTGTTGTTTGTGAGGAAAGAGTGTAAAGCACGAAGGGTCATTCCGTGCCATGATATAAATGTTAATGCACGAAGGGTCATTCCGTGCCATGATATAAATGTTAATGCACGAAGGGTCATTCCGTGCCATGATATAAATGTTAATGCACGAAGGATCATTCCGTGTCATCATTATGTGAGGTAAAGCACGAAGGAAAATGCCGTGTACTTTATATGATTGATTTGGTGAGAACGAGAGTAAAAGCACGAAGGATGATGCCGTGCAACTGTTGTTTTCCTACTCACTGTTGATGTGTTTACTTGTTATTAACAATTCAAGTGTATTAACTAGTTAGGTCCCTTTACTGTTGTGACCCATTGTGTTCGAATCCATAGTGTTTACGATACCTCGCCTTATTTATTTGTTTGTGTTCAAAACTCCAAATTTCAAAAAAATTGTCACATTTTTAACTCAATTGATTTCTCGTATTAAAGGTACTAATTCATTCGATATTGTACAGTAATTGAAAAGGGTATTTTCTTTATCAAATGATTTCAGAAATAAATAAATAATAACGTCATTTTTTCTTGTTGATTTCCTAATTGTGTTGGGAGATGTACTCTACTTTATGTTAAGTGAATGAGGCTCCTTGAACATTCTTAATTGTATTGGGTTATGGAACCTATGAGCTGAGTAACATGAGAATATTGTTGTACAATGTGAGACAGAAATATGTGGGCACAAGGTGCCGGGGAAAATATTATGGTTTTATTTAATGGCACGTGAGTTGTCCTTGCGGTTGTGACATAAATGTGGGCACGAGGTGCTGTGAAATTTCGAAAGTGGGCTGAGACCTATATTATTTATGATTATGATATGAGGTGTCACAAGGTGACCTTTACTCGAAGGAATTATATTCGAAAGATGCTTATATGAAAGATATCTATTTGAAGAAAATATATTCAAAATATATTTATTGAAAAACATATTATCTTAGAGATTATTACTTGAAGGATTTATAAGCGAAAGATTTATATTTGAAGGACTTGATTAATTGATTGCACTTGTATTTGTTATTTGTTGAGAAGCAATTTTGGTGTTCTTGTTGCCAGCTATTTATATCATTGGTTGATCATCGTTGCCATTATTATTATTTGCTTCATATTATTTTGTACGCTATAAACTGCACAGGTTTATGTGAGTGTCTGGTCCTAGCCTTGTCACTACTTCACCGGGGTGGGCTAGACACTTACCAGCACATGGGGTCGGTTGTGCTGATACTACACTTCTATACATTTTTGTGTACAGATCCATGCCTTTGATCGACGGTAGCTATTCGTTGCGGTGGAGACTCAAGGTAAACCTGCTATAGCATTCACAGTCCTCAGAGTCACCTTCAATTGTACTTAATTCCATTTGTTCCCTTTGCTTCGGAACAGTGATGTAATCATATTGTATAACTACTCTAAGAAAGGCTTGTGACTTGTACTACCGGTTTTGGGAATTGTATTTTGTTCAGAGTAATTTAATTTAAAGTTAGTGAATACCCATATTATTACAGTAAATGTTAGGCTTACCTAGTTTAGAAACTAGGTGCCATCACGACTTCTTTGGAGGGATTTTTGGGTCGTGACAAGTTGGTATCAGAGCTCTAGGTTCATAGGTGCTACAAGTCATAAGCGAGTTTAGTAGAGTCTTGCGGATCGGTACGGAGACGTCTGTACTTATCTTTGAGAGGCTACAGAACTAGTAGGAAAAATTTCCACTTCATTCATTCCTTATCGTGCAAGATTTATTCAGCTTGAAGCATATATCTTATGTTCTTTTGCATCCACTCATGTATGGAATTGCGCACTACGCCAATGGTTTGTGATACCGTAAAGGGTTATAAGAGAGCCAGGGCTACTCTACCATTGTTACCACGTGTCGTTCAGATTTGAAGATATGGAAGCGCAAAAAGATCTTTCAGTTGTGCACATGGGGGTGCATCAGATTCTGACATTTGTTTGATAAGTAATATCTTAAAAGGGCTTAATTAGTTGCCTAATCATCACAATCGTGGCATGGTCACGAGGTGGATGTAGATCCGAAGATAGTTGGTGGTATTAGAGATAATGTGGTTTGTATGGGATTTCTATTTGGCGGAGGGTACATATTATCAAGCCAAGACACTGGAGGAAGCGAGTTTAATTGTCACGAGGATGACATGCGCCAAATAAATAGCTTGAGGTGTCGTATGACCGGTGTCGTACGAGCGATAAAGGTTAGTATTGTGAATCATCGGAATGTTTCATATGGCCTCGTGCTAAGTGAAGGGAGTCCACTATCAACGATCAAATTGTGGGGGTCATGTGTCATATCAGTTTTGGCCTGAGATGTATTTAGGTGGTATTCAAAGGTTCTCTGAAACTTGTATATGAGTAAGAGCTGAGATTTGTATAGGAAGATGTTGGGACTTTCGATATTCCTGTGTCCATAATAATTCTACATTTCGGTATTAGCAGGGACATGGAAACAATTTCAGAATACTCGTAGTGCTCCAATTAATCAGGGCACTCTCATGGGACAGTCATCTTTTAATGCACCACTGGCATATGATTCCTTCAATGGTTATCCTAGTTATCCGACACAGACTCAGAATGAGCAGCCGAACTGTAGATGAGTTGTTATGAATGTGGTGATACTAGGAACATCATGAAAAGTTGTCCCAGACTTAGGAGAAACCTACTTTAGTAGAACAGTCAATCCACACACTCCATTATAGTTATTAATCTACATACACTACAAGTTAGAGATAGAGGACGAGCGGGTAGATGGCGCCTAAGAGGTGGAGGCTCGACCCATTGATATAATTGCTATGGTGTGGCTGAGGCCACTACACCAGATGGTGTCGTTACAGGTACGATTCCGATTGTTATAAAAAGTATATTTTTCCTTAATTTGATTTGGTTATAAAAATTGAGGCGAGTCCTCCTATTATGCTCCGTTTATGGGTGAGCTTCATAATTTTGTGACTCACCTTTAAGTTTATCCCTATTGGGAGATTTGATGATGTTGGCACGTGTATATCATTTTATTTTGTACACTATTAAGGGCTATAAGTCCAAAAAAAAAATTACATTCTATTACTCACTACAGTGGATTTGATGTGATTTCGGAATAATTGATTTCAATTTTTATGAATTGTATGCCCTATTGGTATGGGGGTTCATTATGTATTGTGATGTTTGTCGGAATTTATGAGAGGAAAGAAAAGAAATGGAAAGAATTCAGTTGGCACAATGTGCAATTACTCGTGTTGCAGAGTTGAGGACGAGATCCTCACAATTTTTTTTATGATGTGAAATATTTAAAACGGGCTACAAGCCACGGTGGAAGTTATATAAGGACGAGGTCCTTGTGGTGAACAATTTATATGTTTAAATTCTCCCTTTGTGAAATTTAAATTTGTACTATAGTATTAACAGGTAGTCATGCCTGTTAGGCTTATTTGATAAATTTTTCTTATGTGATTCTGTGCATATTTAGCCATATTTGTGTTGTAACTATTGAGTTTTGACCTACGAGGTGAGTGCCCAGGTGGCGTTAAATGTGATTCGTTGATTTGGGTAAATAATGATGAGGTTTTCATGCCTCGTGGTTGGTTGTCAGTGTTGTGGAAAAAAAATGAAATGAGATTTTGGTTAACATGAGGTTAATTGACGATTTTGTAATTGATTGTGAAAAACTAATGAGATCAGAGATGTGGTTAAGGTCATACATATGATGCGTTTTATGTCAAGATATCATTGTGATAATGTCATGTTTGTAATGCTGAGATTAGTGTTATTGATATATACATTGTGGTGCCTTGTTGGGTTGTAGATGTATTGTTAGGAGTTGTTTTGGTGTTACTCTGACAGGTGGATATGCCCAATTATAGGGGAGGCTCTGCCAAAATTTCTGAAAATTTTGGGAGTTAGAAACATTTGGGACATTAAGATATGCGAAGAAAGGGATAAGTTACATTATGTGTTTGAGAGCGGACTCTACTTCTTATTTGAGGGTGAATGACCCGAAGTGGGGGAGTGTGGAACAACCGTTAAGTGCTATTAAAAGGTTGATGCGTGCGTAGGCACGAGTTGCTATAGCCAGGTGAGACTAAGATCATGTGATGATGTGAAAAAAAATCGGACCTTTTTGGAAATGTTCGGAAGGTAAGAAATTTGCTCTTAAATTTTACAAATACGGGTAAGAGAAATAGCCTCAATTGAAATGGTATTGTCAAACTTATTTGAATGTGGTAATGTGGTATCAACAACGAGCATATGTGTAAAAGTAGAAACATCAATTTAATGTCCTCAGAATAATTCTTGGCACGTTCGAGGACGAACGGTTGTTTTAAAGGTGGAGAACCCGAAGGGTCATCACCGTAGTTCTTCCTTGTTCCGCGCTTTCGAGGCCTTGAAAACCTCGCTTTTAGTTGCCTCGATTGGCGTGCATAGTTCGGGCGCGTAGCCGGAAAGTTTTTTTATGTTAGAATATGTGAATTATGTGAAACATTTGATGAATTTTGGTATTAATATGCATAATGTTGACATCAGTCAACATTTTGGGTAAACGGACCCGGACCTGTGATTCGACGATCCCGGAGGGTCCATAGAAAAATATGGGACTTGGGCATGTGCCCGGAATCAAATTCTGAGGTACCAAGCCCGAGAAATGAATTTTTGAAAGAAATTGTTTTTCTGAAATTTGATATGAAAATTTGAAATGAAAAGGAGTTAGAAAATACATAAATATGTGTTAAGCACTATCTGTAAAGTTTGGCTAAAAACGGACGTCATATGACGTGTTTCGGACTAAAAATGGAGAATTTGAGTTATGAAAGTTGAAGAAAAGAAAATCATGTGTTTGAGGCTTGATCCTATGTATATGATGATATTTTGGCGACTTGATCGCACGAGTAAGTCCGAAAGATATTTTTAAGGTTGTGTGCATGTTTGGTTTGGAGCCCCGAGGGCTCGGGTGAGTTTTGAATGGGGCCCAGGAGGTCTTGGACTTAAGAAAATGCAGGTTTAGGTGTTGCAGACACCAGCGCGGCCGCGGTCATTTCCGCGCAGTCCGCGCTGGAGACGCGCGGCCGCGATGCCTTTCTGTGCGGTCCGCGTGGCTGAGTCTGAGGGCTAGGGTTTCAGGTCAACCAGCGCGGCCGCACACCAAAATAGTGCGGTCCGCGCTGGAAGGGTTCAGAGAAGCCCCAATTTTTCTCCCACTAGGCGCGGCCGCAACACATTTTTGTGCGGTCCGCGCCAGGTCCTCAGAAAGGTATACAAGTTCGGAAATCTCAGTCATTTTTCACTTTTCAAAAACCCAAAACCTAAGAGGCGATTTTCCAAACAACTTTTCTTCTCCAAAACGATTGGTAAGTGATTTCTAACTTAATTTCTTTATCCCTTAACATCTTTTAATATAATTTCAACTTCAAATCAAAGATTTTCATGGGGAAAATTGGGTGTTTTGGGTAAAACCTAGGTTTTCTACAAATTGAGAAGTTGGACCTCAATTTGGGGTCCGATTTAAAAACAAATCATATATTTGGATTCATGGGGGAATGGGTAACCGGGTTTTGGTCCGAACCTCGAGTTTTGACCACGTGGGTCCGGGGGTATTTTTGACCTTTTTGGGAAAAACCTTGAAAAAATCTATTTTCATGCATTGGGGATGATTCATTTAGTAATTATTAATGTGATTAAGTAACTTATGACTAGATCCGAGCGGATTGGTGGTGGAATCAAGAGGTAAAGCTATACTAGAAGCGTGAGTTGAGTTTGGAGCATTCGAGGTAAGTGTTTGGTCTACCCTAGCTTGAGGGAATAGGAGTTGAGTATATTTGCTACTTGTTATGTGATGTGTCCGACGTATAGGCATGGTGACGAGTATTTATACGTTGGGTGTCGAACATGCCCGTGAGTCTTGTATTATAATTGTTGTGACTCTGTTATAGTTTATTGCGCTTCATGTGTTATTATTATTATTGTTCCCTTGTTGGAATGTTTGTTTTGATAGTATTGTTCCCTTGTCGAGATGTTTGTTTTGATAAGTATTGTTCCCTTGTTGGGATGGTTGTTTTGATAGTATTGTTCCCTTGCCGGGAAAGTTAATGAAGTAATTGTGGTTCTTGAACTTCGAGGAGCAATGACTCAAGTTATAATACGAATTGTGAAAGTTTATGAGATAATTGCATACTTTGGAGCATTGGCTCAAGTGGTAGAGTGAGTTATGAAATGAAAGTGAAAGAAAGAGAAAGAGGCATCAATTGTTCTGTTGCCGGGAAATTTATATTATTAATGTTGTCCCCTTGCCGGGATCTAAATTGTTTACTAATTGTTGCCTTGCCGGGATTCCTATTTTAGCCTTGTCTATTCCCTCGCCCCGTTGTTTGTGATTGTTGCTTGGGTGAGGAAGAGTGATAAAAGCACGAAGGGTGATGCCGTGTATTGTTGTTTGTGAGGAAAGAGTGTAAAGCACGAAGGGTCATTCCGTGCCATGATATAAATGTTAATGCACGAAGGGTCATTCCGTGCCATGATATAAATGTTAATGCACGAAGGGTCATTCCGTGCCATGATATAAATGTTAATGCACGAAGGATCATTCCGTACCATCGTTATGTGAGGTAAAGCACGAAGGAAAATGTCGTGTACTTTATATGATTGATTTGGTGAGAACGAGAGTAAAAGCACGAAGGATGATGTCGTGCAACTGTTGTTTTCCTACTCACTGTTGATGTGTTTACTTGTTATTAACAATTCAAGTGTATTAACTAGTTAGGTCCCTTTACTGTTGTGACCCATTGTGTTCGAATCTATAGTGTTTACGATACCTCGCCTTATTTATTTGTTTGTGTTCAAAACTCCAAATTTCAAAAAAATTGTCACATTTTTAACTCAATTGATTTCTCGTATTAAAGGTACTAATTCATTCGATATTGTACAGTAATTGAAAAGGGTATTTTCTTTATCAAATGATTTCAGAAATAAATAAATAATAACGTCATCTTTTCTTGTTGATTTCCTAATTGGGTTGGGAGATGTACTCTACTTTATGTTAAGTGAATGAGGCTCCTTGAACATTCTTAATTGTATTAGGTTATGGAACCTATGAGCTGAGTAACATGAGAATATTGTTGTGCAATGTGAGACAGAAATATGTGGGCACAAGGTGCCGGGGAAAATATTATGGTTTTATTTAATGGCACGTGAGTTGTCCGTGCGGTTGTGACATAAATGTGGGCACGAGGTGCTGTGAATTTTCGAAAGTGGGCTGAGACCTATATTATTTATGATTATGATATGAGGTGTCACAAGGTGACCTTTACTCGAAGGAATTATATTCGAAAGATGCTTATATGAAAGATATCTATTTGAAGAAAATATATTCAAAATATATTTATTGAAAAACATATTATCTTAGAGATTATTACTTGAAGGATTTATGAGCGAAAGATTATATTTGAAAGACTTGATTAATTGATTGCACTTGTATTTGTTATTTGTTGAGAAGCAATTTTGGTATTCTGGTTGCCAGCTATTTATATCATTGGTTGATCATCGTTGCCATTATTATTATTTGCTTCATATTATTTTGTACACTATAAACTGCACAGGTTTATGTGAGTGTCTGGTCCTAGCCTTGTCACTACTTCGCCGGGGTAGGCTAGACACTTACAAGCACATGGGGTCGGTTGTGCTGATACTACACTTCTGTACATTTTTGTGTACAGATCCATGCCTTTGATCGACGGTAGCTATTCGTTGCGGTGGAGACTCAAGGTAAACCTGCTATAGCATTCGCAGTTCTCAGAGTCACCTTCAATTGTACTTAATTCTATTTGTTCCCTTTGCTTCGGAACAGTGATGTAATCATATTGTATAACTACTCTTAGAAAGGCTTGTGACTTGTACTACCGATTTTGGGAATTGTATTTTGTTCAGATTAATTTAATTTAAAGTTAGTGAATACCCATATTATTACAGTAAATCTTAGGCTTACCTAGTTTAGAAACTAGGTGCCACCACGACTTCTTTGGAGGGATTTTTGGGTCGTGACAAGGTTGATAAAGATGTTGTGGAGGAACCTAGTTCCTTAGTGAAAAGATCTACAAAAGGTTGTGGCTAAGAAAGATTTGTTTGAGGGTGACATTGTGGCTGTTGCAAGCAGGAATGGGAAGTTTATTGAAATATTTAAAAAAAAAAGTGGCAAACTGTGGGAGGACCTGGTTCAATGAAGACCATTCTAAATGTCAGTGGCCTTGGGCAGAAAAGTTAACTTAGAAAAAGTCTTGTGGAGTCGCACGCTTGCCCGACAATCTAGGAGATGGCAGGTATGAGACAAGTTCTGGACTTAGGCAACTAGTGGAGAACCTGCGGGAGAAACTGCTTGACTAATAGTTGTCTGCAACTACCCGCATGGACCTAGCTCTCAAAACCATTGCTGCCTCCTCTTCCAAGCCCCCCCCCCCCTTCTAGTGCCCCTAGGATCCTCTCTGTGGCCAGTTATCTTTTGCTCTGATAATTTTATTGCTGTTGTTTTTCTTTTTGTTTGTCTTTTTGTGATGGCATGTTGGATTTCACCGTGCTGCTCCTGTTGAAACAGCCAAATTTCTTATCAATAAAACAGCTCTTCTTTTGCTTGTACAATGCTTGTTTTCCCTTTTGCGTCTATTTTCTATCATGATTGTGTACACATATGTGGCATGAGTTAGCTTTGTTGGACTTCTTTATGCCTTTTTTGTCTGACTGTGTCTTTTTGTTGATGCCAAAAGGGAGAAGAATAGAGTCAAGGGGAACATATGTCAGGGAGAAAAATAGAATCAGGGGAACATATGTAGACATATATCAAGGGGAATAATGGAGTCAGGGGGAACATATGTAATTGCTGGTACCTTATCTGGTTAAGTCAAATAGTCATCAATATTAAAAGTTTGTCATTATCAAAAAGGGGGAAATTGATGAGTTTAAGGTCTTTTAATCTATGTTTTGATGATCTAACAAACTTTTTGTATGGAACGAAATAAAAGACCAAGAACGATAGTAAAAAGTCAGGGGGAACATTGGGGAAACATGTGTAAGTAAGGGCATAAAGTCAGGGGGAACCTGTGGTCTCCTGTTATTCAATCTGGTTCTCTAAACTCTAACTCCTCGTTTTCAATGCTAAATTTGTAATCATCAAAAAGGGGAAAATTGATAGGTTTTCAATATCTTTGCCTTGTGTTTTGATGATCTAACAAACTTAATGTCAAGAACCAGATAGGGAACCTGACTCACTTGGATTACATTGCATCTAATGGATTCTAGCCAAATGTGAACTTGCTATAGCTTCAGGAGGTAGGAACCCAGACAAGGACCTGATACTCTTGTGGGTTCCTCACGGTAGTACAAAGTCAATTGGACATAGCTGGAAATGAAGATTCTGCTGCACTACACTGTTTCCACGCCCACTCATTCACTGATCAACTAAAGTACAATGATTCAAGTTACTCAACTCAAGACAATCTGGGCAGTGTGCACAAGTACCAGATCAGGAACCTGATCTCCTAGTGCTCCCCTGACAGAAGTACAAGTCAACTATACAGCTGGATCGCAACTGCAGAAAGTGATTGTCCGTAACTGTACAAAGAGGAACACAATAGGGACTTGATCCCTTAGGGTTCTCTAATAGAAGTACAAGTCAAGTATACAGCTGGAACACAACTAAGTGACTGTCCGCAACTGTACAAAGAGGAACACAATAGGGCCCTGGTCCCTTAGGGTTCTCTTATAGAAGTACAAAGTCAACTACAGCTGGAAAACAATTGCAGAAAGTGACTGCCTGCAACAGTACATCAGACAATGCATCGGTCACTTTCCATTGAGATTGGACATCACCATTGTGAATTGACATCACTAAGGTAATGTCTTGTGTAGTATAAACCTCATGCAAGACACAAGATTCTGGTTCAAGACTTGCAAATACAAAAATGAAAATTCTCTCAAGTGCTTAAGAACCTCTCTCAAGAACAAAGCTGCTTCAACTTTAAGGACCTGATCCAAGATCGAAGACATCTTAAGTCCTTAGGTTGTTGAGTCTTTGTTATGTGTTCTTCATTGTAACTCCTATCCGACTTTCTAAGAAACGTTGATTAGGTTGAGTCATAAACAAAATCCTTTGTTACCATAGTGTGACAAAGTGGCTTGTGGTGAAAACATCACAAGTTAGTCAAAGCCTTTGTAACCGTAGTGTGACAAAGTGGCTTGTGGTGGAAATACCACAAGTTAGTCAAATTCTTTGTAACTATGATAGTTATAGAGTGGCTTGTGATGAGAGTATCACAAGTTAGTTGAAGTCTTTGCAATAGGTTTATTGTAAAGTGGCTTGTAATAGGGAGATTGCAGGTTAGTGAAGTTAAAAGCCTACAGGTGTAGGTCATGGTTTTTTGATCCCCTTGTGTGGGATTTTTCCACGTAAAAATCCTCGGCCTTATTTACATACAGCTTTACTAGCATTTACAGCAGAACCCTACAAAGGACCAGGCACTCTACTATTTGGTGGACTCACAGAAACTTAGCACTGTACCAAACTGATATAGGACCAGATCCCTATACAGTTTGGTTCATCAATACTTTCAGAGGAAATACATAGAGAACCTGATTCTCTATACAGTCTGGTGATTTGGCCCGGGAAATATCCCACTAGCACATATGGGACGATTTGGCCCGTGATTTCGTCAGACAGTTTCAGTATAATGTTGACATAGCCTTGGACATGAACTCCTTTTCTAACTTGAAGAAAAAAACCACTAAGAGCTTTCGCGAATATGCTATTACATCATACGAGCAGACTGCCAGAGTAAAGCCACCCATGGACGAGACCGAAATGGTTACGGTCTTCTTGCAAGCCCAAGAGGCTGATTATTTTCAGAATATGATGTCCGTCATGGGCAAAACTTTTACAGAGGCAATAAAAATCAGAGAAATGGTAGAAAATGGTCTGAAAACTAGCCGAATATTAAGTTAATCTGCTTTGAGAGCCACCTCCCAAGCCATCCAGAACGACTCGGGGGGTTTGGCCAATCGAAAGAAGATGGAGGAAGGAGCCATGATGGCTTCAGGTTCAAGAGGGCCCTATCGATCATATGATCACTCCTACATGATGCCCAGACCCCCGCAACACTACTATCCCCAAAACGATGCAGGCTATGCCGTGGCACCGCCTCATTATGCGGTGATGAATGCCCAACCCTATGCACGGCAACAACAACACTATAACCAAGCCCGATCTCCACCTCCTAGAAATAACCATCCTCACCAAGCTCCATATAACCCCCTTCCACCACAAAACAACTACCAACATAATTCACACCCTCGTGAGCCTCCAAGAGAAATAATTTCAACCGTATTAGTGCATCCTACTCCAGCCTTTTTCCGAAGCTAATCCAGATGGGTCTTTTGCAACATGTACCCCCAAATCGGCAAAATCCTGAATCCTCATCATACTGGCCCGGTACCAGGTGTGCCTACCATTCGGGAGCAGAGGGTCATGATATGGAGGACTGTTGGACCCTGAAGAGGGAAGTTGAAAAATAGAACAAAAATGAGTGGTGTTGAAGGACGAGAAAGTCCCTAATGTGACTAACATTCTATTACCGGCTCACAACAAT
This sequence comes from Nicotiana tabacum, assembly GCF_000715075.1. Lineage (NCBI taxonomy): Eukaryota > Viridiplantae > Streptophyta > Magnoliopsida > Solanales > Solanaceae > Nicotiana > Nicotiana tabacum. Next base: position 133,676,589 of record NC_134089.1, on the reverse strand, counting down.
GGGCTAGTCATTGGAATGATTTGTGATAACAAGGAATTTAATCCAGCCTTGAAAGCCATTATCGCCATTGCCAATCCAGAAGTAAGGCCCAAAGCGGTGGTAAAACAATTCAGAACTGAGAAGAAAATCACTCCAATTCCTCAAGCTGTAGAAAAAGTTATAGAAACAAAAACTAGGGTAGAATCTGCTAAGAATGAGATTTTTTATGTCCCTAAGGCCCCAAGAAAAGAATAGCTCATTTTGAACACTCCCAAAAGATTCGAGCAAAGGAAAGTCGCATTGAATATGCTGAAGTTATATGTGCCAAAAGGGACCTATGTGGCGCGGGGGGCGGTAATTCCATCAAGGCTGACTGAGCCCGTGGTTATCATCCGCGCACTACAAAGCTCTATGAGAGACTCCACCACAGTCCCGTGGAATTACAACAAAATAGTAGTTACTTACAAGGGGAAAGAGGTCATATGAGAGGTGAATGAAATGAATCAATCTGGGAAGTATCACAACCCAGAAGAGTTACAGTAATCAAAACTGAACAAGGAGAAATGGTTTCCACCCAAGAAGCATGTGAGCGTTCAGGAAGAAGAAGAGTACTTCCGAAAAATCAAAACTTCGGAATATGCAATAGTTGACCAACTCCGGAAGACTCCTTCCCAGGTCTCGCTCTTATCTCTATTGTTGAGCTTGAATGAACATCAGAAGGTACTATTGAAAACATTGAATGAGGCATATGTCCTGGTTGACACTTCAGTTGAACAATTGGAAAGAATGGTTGAATGATTCTTCGATGTCAATAGGATTTCTTTCAGCCGCGACGATTTGCCCCCAGAGGGAGCTGCCCACAACAAAGCCCTTCACCTGACTGTTGAATGTGAGGGCTATTATGTAAAGAGAGTCATGCTAGATGGTGGTTCCGTTGTCAAAATTTATCCTCTCTCAATGCTCCAGAGGATGGAGATTGGAACAGAAAAAATCCGACCAAACAATGTCTATGTGCGCGCTTTTGATGGAGTCAAGAGATACACAATAGGGGAAATCGATTTGATTTTGACCATTGGACCCGTGGATTTAGAAGTGACTTTCTAGGTTCTGGATATGGATACCTCATACAATTTTCTCCTAGGAAGACCATGGATTCATGCTGCAGGAGTTATGCCCTCCACTCTCCACCAAATGGTCAAATTTGAATATGAAAACCAAGAAATTGTTGTCCATAGGTAGGATGAATAGTCCATTTATAGGGACCCTTCAGTCCCGTGTCTCGAAGCTAGGGAAGGAAGAGAGCACATTGTATACCAAGCCTTCAAAATTGTGGTCGCCGACCAATGCGAAGAAGGGACCCCGTTCCCTCAACCTTTCCTATCTAATGCCTCTGTCATCATTGCCACTGAAATGATTAGACATGGGTACAAGCCCGAAAAGGGGCTCAAGGTATCTTTACAAGGCATCACAGAGCCTATCACTTCGATCGCCAATGAGAAGTTCTTCGGCGTAGATTTCCAAGCTACAAAGGCCAATAGAAAATGGCTGATGAGCACAAAGAAAATGGGTGGGTCCTTCCCCAGTCCATTCCACATCTCGCCCGGTCATTTGTCAAACCCACATATGCGGAAGAACAAGAAGAAGAGGATGTCTTCACGGCCGAAGAGATTGATGATATTTGTGAAGCCATGAAACAAATGTTATATGAGTCTCACATGGTTCAGCCCGGGGAAGGCACGAGTAGTGCCGAGGTTCTGTACATGGGACTAGATGCCAATCTTCAGAATTGGAAAGCTACCCCATTCCCTATCAGACGGGAGTCCCGGTAGTCCAGTCTTGCCAACTCTTCTACATTACGAGTTATTCCAGGGTGTAACTTGAATGTTTTTTTATTGTCTTTGATTTTGATGTAAACCCTCATATTTTCAAATTCAATAAAATGGAATCAATATTTCATTGTCAATGGATTGTCTCCTTTTTCTTTATTCTGATTTTTGCTATTTTTCTTATCTTTTTCTTTTCAGTTCTAATAATGCAGACTTAAATAACATGACATGCTTGCAGACTTCATGCCCAAATCCTAAAATACTGTCTAACTGTGAAGTAATGAATCAAGAACCACACTATGATGAAGATGAGAATTTTAAGGAAATAAATCAAGAATTGGAACAATTTGAGAATAAGCCTAAGCCAAACTTAAATGAAATCGAGCCAGTTAATTTGGGTAGTCCAGAAGAGGTCCGGGAAACCATGATAAGCATTCACGTCGATGAAAAAACTAGAGATGCATTGATCCAACTTTTGTTTGAATTCAAAGACGTGTTTACATGGTCTTATGATGATATGTTAGGGATGAGCGTTGATTTGGTGGTACATAAATTTACAACTTATCCCGGTTATCCACCCCTCCAACAAAAGCAGAGAAAGTTTAAAATGGATATTAGCGATAAGATCAAAGAAGAAGTCATCAAAGAAGAAGTCACCAAACAATTGAAAGCTAGTGTGATCCAAGTGGTCCGATACACCACATGGTTGGCTAATATGGTCATAGTGCTGAAGAAAGACGGGAAAACTCGAGTGTATGTTGATTATCGGGATTTGAACAAAGCAAGCACCAAGGATAATTTTCCGTTGCCAAGCATCCACATTCTCGTTGACAACTATGCCAAACATGAGATACAATCTTTCTTGGATTGTTATGCTAGGTATTACCAGGTCCTGATAGATAAAGAAGACACAAAAAAGACGGCTTTCACCACACCGTGGGGCACTTAATGTTATAAGGTCATGCCATTCAGTCTGAAAAATACCGGGGCAACCTATATGAGAGTTATGACTGCCATCTTCCATGACATGATGCACCAGGAAATTGAGGTGTATGTGGATGATGTGAACATTAAATCCAGAACGCAAGAAAACCATGTGTAAGATCTGAGGAAGTTCCTTGAGCGTCTGTACATGTATGATTTAAAATTAAATCCAGCTAAATGTGCATTCGGAGTTCCATCTGGGAAACTTCTGGGGTTTATAGTCAGTTGGAGGGGTATCGAGTTAGATCCAACAAAGATAAAGTCTATTCGGAATTTGCCACCTCCGAGAACCAAGAAAGAGGTCATGAGTTTGTTAGGGAGGTTGAATTACATCAGCAGATTCATTGTTCAGCTTACTACCATGTGCGAGACCATATTTAAGTTGCTGAAGAAAGACGCGGAGATCAAATGGACATATGAGTGTCAAGAAGTTTTTGATAAAATCAAAGAATATCTATCGAATCCGCCAGTGTTGGTTCCACCTGAGCCGGGGAGACCTTTGTTCTTGTACTTAACAGTCTTGGAAAATTCTTTTGGCTATGTCCTAGGGAAATAAGACGTGAATGGGAAGAGATAGCAAGCCATATACTACCTGAGCAAGAAGTTCACTAGTTATGTAGCCAAATACACTCTGCTAGAAAGAACTTGTTGCGCCCTAACTTGGGTCGCCTAGAAGCTCAAACATTATCTTTTGGCCTACACCACATATCTCATAACCAGAATGGATCCTCTGAAATACATATTCCAAAAACCAATGCCCATGGGAAGGTTAGCAAAATGGCAACTCCTTCTCACTGAGTTCAATATTATCTATGTCACTCACACGATGATGAAAGCCCAAGCCTTTGCGGATCATCTGGGGGGAAACCCGGTCGATGAGGAATATCAACCCCTAAGCACTTATTTCCCAGACGAGGAAGTAAATTCAGTTAAAGTAATTCTAGAGGACCCCAATGCTTGGAAAATATTCTTTAATGGAGCTATAAATGCAAAAGATGTCGGGATTAGATCAATTCTGATTTCGCCCATAAGTCAACATTATCCAGCCACAGCCTAGCTTCGGTTCTTCTATACAAACAAAACCGCTGAGTATGAAGCCTGTTTTATGGGCATGAATATGGAGTTGATATGGATGTGGAGAATTGTTAATCATGGGAGATTCTGATTTGATCATTTGGCAAGCCTAAGGTGAATGGGAAACTCGAGCCATCAAACTCATCCCATACAGGCAACATGTGGAAGATCTTAGCAAACGGTTCAAGTCAGTCGAGTTCAGGTATATTTCTCGATTCCACAATGAGCTAGCTGATGCACTAGCTACTTTGGCCTCAATGTTGCCGTATCTGGGCAATGTCCATATTGACCCGCTAGAAATCTAAATTCGAGAAAGGCATGGTTATTGTAATGCAATTGAAATAGATCCAGATGTTCAGCCATGGTAGCATGATATCAAAAGGTTTTTGAAAATAAAGGAATATCCCAAGCAGGCCAGTGGAGATCATAAGAGAACGATCAGAAGACTTGCCAGCAGTTTCTTTTTGAGTGGAGAGGTCTTGTACAAAGTAACTCCAGATTTGAATCTTTTGAGGTGCGTAAATGCCCGAGAAGCTAAAAAGATCATGAACAAATTCCATTCGCGAGTATATGGGCCTCACATGAACGGATATGTCCTTGCAAAGAAAATCCTCCGGGCAGGTTATTACTGGATGACCATGGAAAAGGATTGCTTCAATTTCGTCCGGAAGTGCCATCAGTGCCTGATACACGGTGACCTGATCCATGCACTACCTTCAGAGTTACATCTTATGTTAGCACCTTGGACATTCGTTTCCTAGGGTATGGATGTTATTGGTCTGATTGAGCCGAAAGCTTCAAATGGGCACAAATTCATCCTAGTTTCTATTGATTATTTCACAAAGTGGATTGAAGCAGTCACTTTCAAAGTCGTCACTAAGAAAGCAGTGGTGGACTTTGTGCATTCCAACATTACTTTTTCATTTTGGTATTCCTAAGACTATCACTACGGACAATGCTACAAATCTGAACAACCACTTGATGAGGGAGATATGCGAATAGTTTAAAATTACACATCATAACTCTACCCCTTATCGGCCTAAAGCTAATGGCGATGTTGAAGATGCAAACAAGAATATCAAGAAGATCCTCAGGAAAATAATTCAAAGTTCTAGACAATGGCATAAAAAGTTGTCTTTTGCACTACTGGGATATCACACAACCGTGTGCACATCAGTTGGGGCCATGCACTATTTATTGGTTTATGGCACGGAAGCTATAATACTTGTAGAAGTTGAGATTCCCTCTCTTCGAATCATTTTTGAAGCCGAGATCAAAGATAATGAATGGGTCAAGATCCAGGTGGAACAATTAACTATGAGTGATGAAAAGCGGACGACCGCAGTTTGCCACGGGCAGTTGTACCAACAAAGCATGGCCCGTGCCTACAACAAGAAGGTGCAGCCTAGAAAATTTGAAGTGGGGCAACCCGTTCTGAGATTACTCTCCCGCATCATGAAGAAGCCAAAGGAAAATTTGTTTCAAATTGGAAAGGTCCTTACATTGTAAGAAGAGTATTGCCAAAGGGAGCACTATATTTGGGAGATGTCGAAGGAAATGATCCCGAGACACTTGTCAATGTAGATGCGGTCAAAAGGTATTACATTTGACTACTTTCACAGCTTTTAACATGCTTCAATTGGGATGACTAAGTCTTTCTTTATCACTATCCAAACACTACCAATCCTTTGTAAACCCTATGAGCCGGTTCCCTTTTTTTTGATTACCCTCTTTGGAACCTGGAAGTTATTATGGAAAAAAAAAAGAAAATGATGATGAAAAATGAATGAACAAAAAAAGACGAAAAAGGAAAGGAAAAAAGAAAGACCAAAGCAGAAGAAAAAGAAAACTAAAGAAAATAAAAAACAAAGTTCCTTGAACTACGTTCGACTTAATTCCGAAAGGATACGTAGGCAGCCTCTCTCCGGGGTTCAGTCACACCAAAACAAAAATCCAAATTCCCCCAAAAAGTAAAATCGGGGCAGATGTTATAATGGTTTGGTGATGGTTTCGCCTAAAAGGTTCCAAAGTTGTAATTCAATCCAAATCCTTTTCAAGTCCTTCCGATCAATCGGCGAGAATGTTCAAAAAGTGGAGGATATGATTACTTGGATGTGATACAACCAAAATGAAAGAAATGAAATGAGAGAGTCATATTGGTGAAACACTCACGGGCACCATAAGACGATGGTAAATAGAGAAATTGAAAATGAGAGAGTCTATTAGTGAAAACTCACGAAGAGCACTATAAAGCGAAGGTGAGAAGAGAAACGAGAGAGGTCAGATGGTGAAAACTCGCAAACGGCACCATTGATCAAAAAGAGGATTCTCATATCCAATGGCCCAACACGACCTTAGGCAAGGTTTCTCGGTTTCGAGGTAAAAGTTGTGGTGAATTTCTGAGAGTCAGACGATTTACATAGATAAGGAATTAAGTCCAAAAGGCATGTCATGTTCATTGAAGCCCGCATGTATTCCAGATAAGTCCTTCTTTCCTTTCCCCGAAAGGGACACTTCTTGTTTAAACTCATTCTCCATCACACTGTTTGTTTTCTTTGAACCCCTTTCGGTCTAACTTTGTTCCAAAGACTAAGACAAAGAAGGGATGGCAAGACTGATTTACAGGATTCTCGCTTGATACGAGCTAATATGCAAAGAAGTCACCCAACCTCGGTAGTGGTATTAAGACATAGTGGCTGATGCTTCAAAGTCAAAAACTCTTGAAAGAAGAAAATCAGAGTCAAATGCCCATAAAGGCAAAGATAAATTTGAAAAGGTTAAGTCCCACGTGACTAACTATCATGGTAAAGTTTTGGAAAAGCCAAGGGTTCTCCGAGGCCAGAAATCGACATTCAGGACACAAGCAGTTGCAAATGAAAGTATCATCAAAGAAGCCGTCCAAGATCAAGTGACTGAAACACTCAAGGCCACAAAACAAACCATCGTTTCAAACTGACAAATTGTTCTTTGTTTGAACCACAGGAAACAGGTGTAATCCACAGCAACCTTGCAAGAAGCAGGTGCAACCAAAAAGAAACCGCGCAGAGACTAAAATAGCTCTGCAACAGCGACAATTCCAAAAAATGGATGTTTTCTTCAAATTCTTTCCCATATTTTACTCATTCTCTTAAATAAAAGAAAAGGAAAAGAAAGAAAGTTCCAAAGCATGGTAGTATAGGGTCTCCAATCCCTAGCTGCGTTTTTCAACATATGGTCTCCGCTACCTAGTTGAACTTTTTTTTAGACATAGGGTCTCCACTCCTTACTCTCATTTTTCAGCATAGGGTCTCCACTCCCTAGTTGATGTTTTTTTAGACATAGGGCCTCCACTTCCTAGTCTCCTTTTCCAATATAGGGTCTCCACTCCCTAGTTGATTTTATTTTAAACATAGGGTTTCCACTCTCTAGTCTCCTTGTCCAACATAGAGTCTCCACTCCCTAGTTGATGATTTTGTTTTAGGCATTGGGTCTTCATTCTCTAGTTTCCAACATAGGGTCTCCACTCCCTAGTTGATATTGTTTTAGGCATAGGGTCTCCACTCCCTAGTCGCTTTTCCAACATAGGGTCTTCACTCCCTAGTTGAAGTTATTTTAGACATAGGGTCTCCATTCCTTAGTCTCTTTTACAACATAGAATATCAAGTCCTTAATTGATTTTTTTAGGACATAGGGTCTCCACTCCCTAGTCTATTTTTCCAACATAGGGTCTCCATTCCCTATTTGAAGTTATTTTAGACATAGAGTCTCCACTCCCTAGTCGCTTTTCCAACATAGGGTCTCCACTCATAGTTGATTTCTTTTAGGACATAAGTTCTCCACTCCTAGTCGCTTTTCCAACATAGGGTCTACACTCCCTAGTTGAAGTTATTTTAGACATAGGGTCTCCACTCCCTAGTTTCTTTTCCAACATAGGGTCTCCACTCCCTAGTTAATTTTTTTTAGGACATAGGATCTTCACTCCCTAGTCTGCTTTTCTAACATAGGGTCTCCACTCTCTAGTTGAAGTTATCTTAGACATAGGGTCTTCATTTCCTAGTCTCTTTTCTAACACATGGTCTCCACTCCCAAGTTGCTTTCATTTTAGACATAGGTCTCCACTCCCTAGTCTCTATTTTCTCAGGGTACGCCAATCCCGACTTTTATTGCTTTCAATAATGAAGTAGGATTTTGTTACAAATAACTCACGATATTTTTCTAGTGAAAACCGGGGCAGAAAAATTTTGTTTGTTTGTGTGTTTTGGTGTTTGAGCAGGTTTTTACCTCAAGGCACAGGGTTCGAGATGACTAAAAAGAAGTCTCAATCCAAAATAACGAAAAAAAAAAGAAAAAGAAATGAATCCAAAATACAGAAGCGGAGAAAAGATGTGGACTACTCAAGACATGACTGAAGTCCCGAGCTTTGCATGTCCTATTTTGATCCGAAGAAACCATAGAAGAATAAACTAGCACCTGCAGTTAGCAAGCATCAATATTCAGATCAGAGTCTGCGTGAAGAACCAGCCAAGACCCAAGATCAAGCTTCAAAAGACTTATAGATAGGAATCTTGTAACTGGTAGCTGATAGGCTTTTTAGTTTTTTTCTTTTGATTTTGGTGTAATAAGGAGCTCAGCAAGCAGTATCAGCAGCAAGCAGTATCAGCAGCAACAGTAGTGAAATCACAAATACCCAGTAGCCTAGCTACCAAAATTTCCAGAACTACACTAACATGATTCCTTTATAGCCAAGGATATGTAGGCAACCTCTGAAGCAAGGTTCAGTCAAACATTTTAAAATGCTTCCCATGGAGTGTCAAACAGGCAAAAATTGCTCGTAATAGCTCACTTTATCTTTGCCCTACAAAATATTCCTACAAAATCCACAAAAATAAACCTTTTCTTATTGTTTTTGATTTTTATAGAATTTTTAGGAATTATTTTTAATTGTTTCCATTTAGTTGTATTTTTGTGCATATTAAAACCATAAAAATCACAAAAAAATATTTAATTCTTTATTGCATAGCATTTTAGATCTTAATTGAATTTAGGATTTAATTATATTAATTGAATGAATAAATAGATGAAAATCACAAAAAGAATACAATGGTCATTTTTATATTTTTAGCTCTTAGTTTTAAATTGATTAGAATCAAGTTAATTAATTATTTAAATATTAAAAAATAGTAAAATAAGTCAATTTTTACAAAATGGTTTAATTTGGATTATTGAGTTGTAGTGTCTAATTTTGCAACATTTAAAGCATAAAAAGAAAAGAAGGCTGCTAAGGTTAAAATCGGACTTGGACCAGCAATCAGGCCCAGTCCTTTACCAAAAGGAATTTTTACATCCCTATGCCATATAGGAAACTATATTACCCTCAATGTTTAAGATTTGATATAATTACATTTAGTATACCTAATTACCAATTCTATACCATAAGATGTTTTAACTATACATTAATTGTACCTTATATCACTCCTTAATTTATGGTACTGTATATTCCTTCATATCCCCAACCCCACGTTTCTCTCTCCTAAACCCACGCTCTCACCCACGTATCACCACAGTGTAATTACACCAAATTACTTCACAAGTTAGTTTCGCTTCAAAATGATTCAACATTATTATCAGATACAAATCTTGAACATATTGTATTTAGTATTGCATCTAACGAGAAAGCATGGTCTACTAGGAAAGAATTAGTTAAAATGTGGTGGAAGGCTGGTTCAAAAATGTGGGGTTGTATTTTTCTTGAAAAAATGCCATCCAATTACACATATAATACTACAGAAAATGATTCTTTACCTCCGATTTGCATTTTTGGGGACACATCAAGATTTAAATATACGTTTAAAGGTGGAACCCCATCAACAATTCGTGTTGCACGAGTTGTGACTGAGACGGTGGCATTAAATCATCCAAATGTTATGTGGTATGTTTTTGGATTGGGTGTTGTTGTAAATAATTGGGAATATGGTCTGGAGTTTATATCTCAATTTTGAGGGGTTTTGGAGAAGATTAGACTGGGTTTTGGCTGAATTTCAGATTGGAGAAGAAGAAGAAGAAGACATGACATACATTATATTGCAGAAATTGTAGATAAATTGTAGAATGTTATTTATTTATTTTTGAGCTTTGTGTTTTTGTGTTAAAAGTTTTAATGAGAGCTTGTTATTCCACTTCGTTTGTTTTGGAGCTAACTTGTGCAGAGGAGAAGATGTTTTTTAAGTTATATATAATGCTATACCTTTAAATTTAAGGAAGTATGGTTTTATTGTATTTAAAGAGGCGTGAATTTGTAGAATAGGTTGAATGTGAGGAATGAGTCAAATGAGACTCACAATGGCTTGTTTTCTACATTTAATCTACAACAAAACTACATATCATTTGAAAAATTAATATGAAAATACAGAATTTTAATATTTCCACAAATTATCTACAAAATTTATTAGGAAAATCTATCCCTTCATTATGTTTTTTTGGATTCCATATTTTGCATAGCAGTTTTATAAGGAGTAACAAGAGCATATAGGAGAATCACAGAATTGTAGCATAATTGGGATTTTTGACATAATTGCGTTTTTTCAGAAGATTTGTAGAAGTTTTAGTGGTTTTTTGTTTGTGAAAACAAAAAATAAAGCATCTACAATTAGAATACAAATAATCTACAATTTATCTACAAAATATCTACAAACTAGGTACATATTTGGAAGCGACATGCTTCCTCTGAAATATATGTTTCATATTTTTTATACATATTTTCGTCCAAAACAGTACTAAATCATCCACTTTAATACAATTTTTATACAATGTTGTTCAACTTTCATACAATAGGTAAATGAATAAAATAAAAATAAATAAACAATAGTCTATAAATTTTTCTACAATTTCTGCAATATAATGTATGTCATGTCTTCTTCTTCTTCTTCGAGTTTTAATCTGAAATTCAGTCAAAACCAAGTCTAATCTTCACCAAAACCCCTCAAAATTGAGATATAAACTCTAAACCATATTCCCAATTATTTTCAACAACACCCAATCCAAACAAATAATGATTTTTGAAAACCCAAATTTGAATTCAAAGCTTTCAAGCTTTTTAATGGTTGTCAATGGTGGAATTGCTGCTCTCTTTTCATTTTGCTTTGTATTACTGTAATTTGGGATTGAGAGATAGAGAGAGATGTAGAGAGAATTCTGGAAACAGAGTGTATCGCAAAAACAGAGCATGAAAAATCTTGTCCTGCGTTGTGGAAGATCAGAGTGAAGCCGACGATAATTATGGAATGTGCGTGATCTGCGTTTGTGGAAGATCTTTAAGAATATTTAATTCCCCAATTTTAGCGCGCCTAAATAAGGAATCCTACAGCTACAATGATTCCTTATTTAATGCATTGTCTATATTTTGTAGGAATACTATTAGCATGAAGGGTAATATGCAAAATATGAACATATTTGGTAATATAGTTTCATATATGGTATAGGAACGAAAATTTCCCATAAAATTATGCGTGGAGTAGGAGAGATAGGAAATGAATGTAGATTAATTGAGTAAATTTTATGGATTACCACATAACCTTCCAAACGGCGTCGTTCCATCATCCCTCTCTGTAAATGACCTAACCCTCACCCTAATTGAAAATTTAGAATCTCCCTATTTGAGGATAAAACCCTAGCGTCGCCCCTCCCTCCTCTCAAACACTCCCCTCACACCTAAGAACCCTAGCCGCCGACCCCTCTTCCTTTTATCTCTATCACACAAGCCCATTCTCACCTCACTATCATTCGGATACAGATACGAGATAGTGAGGAACAAATCCCCAGATTCAAAGCTAGGAAAAACTGAGGTCTGAGAATGAAATTTTAGGAGCTTTTGTTGGATTATGAAGCCGCCGAAGGTTCATTTGGTCTGGGATTACACAGTTTCTGCTGCTGCTTCGCTCTCAACTGCCTTTAAATTCCATCTGCTATTTATGACCTTTATTTGGCAATTGGATTTATTAAATTAGTTCTTGCGCGTTAGGTCTGTACTGAAATTCTATTTTTCTTCCAGATCTGTTCTAATATAAAAACGTGTTTGTCTTCTATTGTATCTGCTATTTGTTTGGATCTATTGACTTCGATTTTAGTTTAGACTTGAAAAAAATGATATCTAGTCTACTGTGAAGTCATAGCTGTTCTATGAATTTTGTTTTTATTTTTTTATGTTATTATTTTATTATTATAATTGTTTGGAGTTATTAACTTTGACCTAGTTTTAGCATAAGAAATAAAATGCTTGTGGAATCAGTAGAACCCATTTACAGATTGGGTATGACTTTTGAATCAGTAAAATGCTCGAGATCTGGCATTTAGCGTAAATGGTGTAAAGCGGTCATATTGTTGTAGTTGATTATAGAATAAGTTGCGTATTTAAATTGAATTCTAATTTAAACCTGTATTTCTCTGTTTTAAGTTCATTGTGGCTGTATTTGAAAGTTGATGCATGATGCATGCTCAATGCTTTAAACGAATACGAGCGGTTTAATCGAATTGAACGTACTAAATCCCACAACTGTTTAATCGAATTAAATGTACTAAATCCCACAACTGTTCATAATAGTTGAATCCTACATACACCATTTCTCTTTTCCATAATCTATGCCCTTTTACCATCATCTCAAATTTAGGAAAAGGAAACAAATCATGAATATCCATATAATGCTTTACGTGCGTTCTTTAATTCATTATCGTGATTATATATACATTCGCGTGATATAATTTTGATTTCTAAAAATAAATCAAAGTACGCGTTCACGCGACTTTGGACATAACAATCTTAATAATTAATAAAGCTTGACAAATTGTGTACACGTACGCGTGACATGATTTTAACGCCCCAAATAAAGCGGATTTACACACATGTAATCCGTTTCAAAGATAAATCCATAAACGTCATAATTAAAAGCGGTAAAAAGGTAAATGTACATAGGTTCTAAAATAAGTATTTAAATAATTTAATTAAGCCAGGTATGATTAAAGCCGTGCTAAAATCACAGAATCCTAGAAGGCCTAACACCTTCTCCCGGGTTAATAGAATTTCTTACCCGGTCTTCTGATTTTTGCACATTTTAAACAGAGTCAAATTTCCTCGATTTGAAATTTTAAAATAAACCGGTGATTTGGGAAACCATAGAATTATCCCAAGTGGTGACTCTGAATTAAATAACTAATCCCATTTCATTTAATGTCACTTTAATGGGAAAAACTCCCCGATCTCTCGGAAAAAAGAAGGTGTGACAATAATTAAGGTATTCATAGTCTTCGAGAATAATTAAAATTAAGGGTAGACAAGAAAAGAAAAATTAATTTCTCTTGAACTTCTCAAATGATAAAATAATTTGAGACAACTATTTTTAGAAATCTAGGATAATACTAATTCTTTCATAATTTGCTTCTAAACCAAACGACCCTACGACTTTGAAAAGTGTCTGAAAGTGGCAAAAGAATCGCAGCACACCCATTGTCTCAAAATCCATTACTCAAATGGTCACTCAACTATCCCACATTATCTCCTAAAGTTACTTTACTTTCGTTTGTAACAACAAAGTCACTGAACTATGTTTATTGCACTCAGAAGGTCACTCAACTAGATTTTCCAAATTTTGGATTGCCAAATACCTATTTTACCCTCTAAATTATAAACATTTATCTTCTTTTTTTAAAAAAAACTTTTTAATATTATAATTTTCTCTTTTAATTTATATTATGGACTTACCTATAAAATAAATAAATATTATTTATAAATTAAAAAAATAGAAAGTATTTAAGCATATATAATGCTGGATAACAAAATAATGAGCATAGTAAAAAAATAATTAGAATAATATGTTGGTAATAATAACTTTAGTATTAACAACAAAAATTCAAAATTTATTTACACAATTCAGATGAATAAAAATAAAGGTTGTAAAATATATATTCCATGCACATAATATAAAAATAATTATTTAAATAAAGGTATTTTTATAATATACATTATATATTCTTGAAAATTATGCTCAATTATATTATTATATTTCTACCAACTTTTCGACACACAAAGTTATATCACCGGAAAGCAGATGAACTATCTGTATATGGTAAAATATGCTATGTTAAGTCGTGCATGGGTTTGTCAATTACTCCTCCCCTTATCTAACCTAATTTATTGGTCTCTTCTCCATGTTATTTTTTCATTGATCCCAATAATCAACTACATTGAACAATGTGACAATAAAAGCAGTAAAAGAAAAAAAATCTGGTATGGAAAAAGAAGAAACTGAAACAACAACCCAACACATACCACCAAAGCCACCAGATATTACTACCATATATACCACATCTACCACTATCACACCCAAAACTACTAATGGCACAAGTGCAGGCCTCCAAACAACCTTCAAGGAAAAACTACTGGCACCAGAATTCATGATACATATTAACATGCCAGAAGATGAACAAACAATGGAAGAGCAACAATTAACAGAGGACCAAATACCACAAACATCAAACGACTTGCAGGAAGGTATAAGAACAATCCATCTAACAGAAGAAGATAAAAATAGAATGTATCTACCATGGAGATACTCTCTGATCATTAAGCTACTAGGCAAACGAATACAACATCAATACCTAAAGAAGAAATTGCAGAAAATGTGGAAACCATCGGATAACTTCCCACTAATAGATCTGGGATCCGACTATTTCATAGTCAAGTTCAACAAAGAAGAAAATATGGTCAGTGCACTCCAAAATGGACCCCGGTTCATCAATGGTTTCTTCCTATCCCTCAAAAAATGGGAACCAAATTTTGTAGCAAGCCATGCTACCCAAGAGAGGTCGGCAATTTGGATACGTCTTCCTCAGTTGCCCACCGAGTTCTATGATGCAATTATACTTAAGAAAATAGGCAACACCATAGGAAACCTACTGAAGATTGATGCCTGTACAAGTGCAGCACTAAGAGGAAGATACGCACGACTATGCATTGAAATGAAACTTGAAGAGCCAGTCCAATCTTGTATACTCATAGGCAATTACAAACAAGAAATCATATATGAAGGAGAGCACATCCTCTGCAAAGCCTGTGGAAGACTAGAACATACTATCCACCACTGCCCTCACACCAAACTTACACCAGCATCTCCAGACCTATAACACACGTCGGTTACCCCCAACACCCCAACTAACCGGTGGCAAACAATTGCGTTCCATAAGAAGAATAAAACACATGCAAACACACCACACCCAGTAGCAACAAGGAGTAGCATAGCACCACAGAGACCTCTTCACCAAGGCATTCAAAACAGACACACAGGTATTAAGGTCAAAATCTTTGAAGCAACCACAGGTAAGTATCTCCACACTCAAAAACTTTCCTATAGATTGAAAGAAACTGATGAATCCCAATCTTTAAGAAACACCCCAACACACTCTGTCAAAAATCGAAAAATTATGCACTCAACTGGGAACTCAACTAGAATAACAGACCATCACATCCCCAGCCAATCCCAACCTCTCAATAACAAATTCAAATCTCTTCAGGAACTTGAGGAAGACGAAGAGATGGAAATTTCGACAAATATTCCTCTGAAACAACAAAACCCTTCCTCTCCCTCATACAAGGACTCTTCGATACATCCAAGAAACCAAGCCACACCTGAAATGCCATGTGTCTATTAGGTGGCCTCAACCAATAACCATGCAGTACACTTGCATGACAAGTTGTCATTATGTCTAGAAGCTATTGATAACCATGCAGTACACTTGTATCACTCCATGCATGCACTCAACCCTCAATATCCAGGTGACAAATCGGACACCATGAATTACACATGCACACACTTGTCAATGGACACTGTCCAAATGGCAAAACCTATGGACACAACTAACCAAACGGATGTTATATACTCACACACGCCAACCCCACCCAATCAAACCCATCTTGAATCTAATACAAAAGATACACAATCATTCCCCTCACCTTTTCAGCAGCCCTCCAAAAACCTTTTAATAATTAACTCCCAACAATCAAATGCCAAATCTTCTACTACCACTGAACAAAAGGTCTCGACTGACACTATTAACTCACAAAGTGCCCAGACACTCCTTCCACATTCCAACAGTGAATTCCAACAATCCAAACAATCCCATGCACAACCCGAATCTAGTTTATGCAACTCAACCACAACACCCGGATCATCAACCTACCTCATGGATCGAGCAGGGACTCCAAGGTCAAGCCCTTTTCTTCTCAATGATGATAGAGGGGCAGGAAGTCATGATAATCATACAAAACCCAAACTTCTTAGCACAAGTAGTGGCGGAGGGGATTAGAATGGCCATGTACAATTACATGAATCATATGTGGATGGCAAACATTCTCGACCCTCTAGCCCCAACAGTAGCCCCTGCCCTTTACCACACAATGCACAACTATTGGAATCTCCCACAACACTTCAATTCCCTCCTGAACATGAACTAAATGTTCGACCTCCCTTTTTTCCCATCACAGGAGGTGACAGAGATGAACCCTTTATTCTTCCCTTGGACACCACAACAAACACAACCTCCCACTCATATGGACCCTCCAATGGAACAAGGTCCAAACGGGGACCAGGAAATTCCAAAGGCAGAAAAAATAGTGATACCTCCCCCTCTAGGAAGAAGCTCTTTCACAGAAATATCAACAATAAGAGATATAGACCTTATGATCTTTTCGGAGAGGGAGGACAGGAAATACATACTACGCTGTCCAGTGTCACTCCAAAATGCTCAATAAAGATAACTCCACCAATCAACACCATGACAGTAAAATATGCAGTGCTACTGAATCCAACACTGAGGGGCAGCCCCCTCATGAAGGGAAAATTATGTCCCTACCCTCCAAAATCACTCTCATCTCATGAATACACCTACTAGCATAATCATTTGGAATGTAAGGGGTGCAAACAATGCAGAATTCAGACGCAACTTTAGGGAACTTGTCAACAACCACAATCCATGCATGGTGACACTATTGGAGACAAAAATGGACAACCATGCAAGCCTTAGGGAAGATTTCAACTTCTTTGACTATATAGAAAATCCAGCTGTAGGACGAGCTGGAGGAATGGTGATCATGTGGGTTGACACATTGATAGCTGTGGAGAGAGTTAGGCAAACTGACCAGGAGCTTCATGCACTAGTCCAGGTATTGCCAAATCATAATCCTTGACTTTTTAGTTCTATTTATGCTAGCAACTCCTTGGTAAATAGATTAGACTTATGGAATAACCTTAAAAATATTTTTGCAAATTATAAAGGACCCTGGATGATGGGTGGTGATTTCAACGATGTACTAAATCAAAATGAGAAATGGGGAGGCATAAGTGTTAACAGAAATAGATCTTCAAATTTTAGGTCTTGTGTCAACCACTGTAACTTAATTGATCTAGGTTTTAAAGGCACTAGATACACATGGTCCAACCATATGAGGCAAGGTCTCATACTAGAAAGACAAGATCGATGCCTTGCAAATGAGTCCTGTCTAGAACAATACCCGTCAGTGCTAGTTACTCATCTCCTAAAAACATACTCAGATCATAACCCTTTACTATTTAGACTTACAAACACTAGGACATTTACCAAAAAAACCTTTTAGATTAGAAAAATATTGGCTAAGCCACCTGGAGTTTAGTAAAATTGTTGAGAAAAGTTGGAATAATAGAAACCTTAATGATACCCAAGCTTGCTTCAAAGATAATGTTAGTGAATGGAGTGCCCAAAATTTTGGTAATATCTTTGCTAATAAGAAGAGATTACTTGATAGAATTAAGGGTATCCAAAACTCACCTAGATACACCTTTAGCACCTACCTTAGAAACTTAGAACATACTCTTATTATTGAGTATAACAATATCCTCCGACTAGAGGAAGATTATTGGAAAATTAGATCTCGGATAAACTGGCTCAATGAGGGGGACGCAAATACAAATTTTTTTCACATATCTGTCCTTAACAGGCGAAGGCATAATAGTATCTCCTTTTTCAAAGATAATTCAGATAACTGGATCACAAATCGCCAAAAAATCATTGAACATACACACCTCTACTTCAAAGACATATTCGCCACCAACCATACACTATCGGAATGGAATACTATCAATAGTGCCTACAAAAGTTTCTCCAATATAAATCTCTCATCCTTAGATAGACCTCTAACCACTCATGAAATTATTTCTGCAGTATACTCCTTCAAGTCACACAAGGCCCCGGGGACGGATGGCATGCACCCAATATTCTATCAACGTCACTGGAATATTGTGGGTCCTTCTGTCATACGACTATGCAAAGAAGCTTTCTCCCTATCCAGAATCCCTAAGGAAATAAACCAAACTCTCCTCTGCCTCATTCCCAAATTTAAACATGCAAACAATCTCAATAATTTTAGATCAATAGGCCTTTGCAACACCACTTACGAAATAATCACCAAAATAATTGTCAACAGGATCAAGCCTTTTCTTCCTGAACTAATCAGTCCTTGTCAAGCAAGTTTCTTAAAAGATAGGAGGGCTTGTGATAATGGAATTATTATACAAGAAGTGATCAACCAATTCAAAAAATAAAAAGGGGAGAAATGGTCAATTAATTATTAAAATAGACCTTGAAAAAGCTTTTGATAGGTTAGAATGGTCTTTTGTGTACAAAGCCCTCATTTTCTTTAAATTCCCACCAAAAATCACATCCCTGATCATGAACTGCATAACCACTAGTCAAATAGCCGTCTTAGTCAATGGGGGACAAACAAATTACTTTGAACCATCGAGAGGGATCATACAAGGGGATCTACTATCCCCCTATCTGTTCATCCTTACCATGGAATTGCTATCAGTTTACATACATTACCAAGTCGATATTTCCCTATGGAACCCAATCAAAATTGGACCAAAAAGACCCCTAGTATCACATATCTTTTACGCAGACGATTTAACATTCACGACCCAAGCAAATAGGAAAACAATCAATTCTATTCATCATTCTCTAACAATCTTTTGCTCCCTCTCAGGCCACAAAATCAATAACAATAAATCAAAAATTCTATTCTCTGGATTGCTCCACTACCCTAAAAGACTACATAATCAACCTTTTTAACATTAAACAGACCACCCAGTTTGAAAAATATTTGAGCTTCCCAATTATCAATAATAGGCCCAAACCATTGGATTTTCAATTTGTAATTGACAACTTGAGAAATAAGCTCTCTAGCTGGAAAACAAACTTTCTGACACTTGCAGGACGAGCAACCCTTGCAAAAGCATCCCTCAATGCTATCCCTAACCATAACATGCAATACATATCCCTCCCAAAGAAAACCCTTCACCAAATTGACAAAATCCAGCTGGATTTTATTTGGGGGACAACCGCTACTAAAAGAAAGATCCACTACGTTTCGTGGGATATTTTAACCCTCCAAAGGACCTAAGTGGCCTAGGGATACCAAAAGCATGGCATAAAAACCAAGCCATCCTAGCAGGTCTGGTTTGGAGACTATTTACCAACTCATCCACACTGTGGGCAGATACTCTAATCCAGAACAACTGTAACAGGACCAATATCAAGGTCACCTCCTTCATTTGGCAAAATGTCATGAAAGGGTGGGAAACCATCAGCAAGGGACTTGCTTGGGATATTGGAAATGAAAAATCCATAAACTTCTACTACGGCTGCTGGGCCCCAAACAAAACGAATATCCGCTCAATCATTCATGGTCCTCTAACCAAAAATGAGAGCAACTTGACTCTTGATCAGGTCTAGGTAAATAATCGGTGGGACTGGTCAAAAATATCATTTGAACTACCCACCAATGTTACCTCAGACATCACTGCCAGCCCCCTCACACAAAACCCCTATGCAGTGGACACACCCCTGTGGATGCCAAACACAAATGGCACCTTTACCACCCACTCAGTCTACAAAGTACTGCACCAACACATCCTAAAAACAACTGATTATGATTGGATCTGGAAACTACACACCCTAAATAAAATCAAATTTTTCCTATGGCAGTGTTTTAAAAATAGGCTGCCCACAAACTCCTACCTTCAGCAAATCGGAGTTACAATGGAGAATACTTGCGCAATTTGTAAGAGAGCAGAAGAAACCATAACTCACATCTTCCTAGAATGTTCCGTAGCCCAGATATTTTGGGAGACTGTAAGCATGAACACTAACAACATCCCTCACAACAAATACTGGCTTTTAGCTATTAAAAACCTCCAAATACCAGTTAACCATAGCTTCATAACCTGGGAGGATGTATTTTCTTTTGCAATATGACACCTCTAGCTAAATAGAAACAATAGTTGCTTTCATAATTCTTCAAACACCATAAACTATCACATGGTTAATACACGAGCCATTGAATTTAAGTTATTAGCATCCAACTATAAAGGCACAACACACAAAACTCCGGTATACATCAAGTGGTACCCACCACCATCTCACAAGTATAAACTAAATATTGATGCCTCCATGGATAAACATAATACGGGAGGCATTGGGGGTGTAATTAGAAACAGTGGTGGAGACTGGATTATAGGCTTCTTCAACAGGATCAAAGCCTATAACTCCACACATGCAGAATTGCAAGCACTCCAGGCAGGTTTGAATTTGGCATATGAACAATGACTAGCACCACTGGAGATTGACACTGATTCAACGGATATAATTAAACTGCTTCAACACAATATATCCCCCGCCTATATTAACACTATCTTAGAATGCAGGTACTTGTTGAAAAAACTGGGAAATCCAGTGATCCGGCATAGTTTCCGCGAAGGCAACAAGGTGGCACACGTGTTGTGTAAATGGGGTTCCAAGCATCACCTAAGCTCTACAACTACTATTTGCACTCACCTCCGGACGCAGCAAAGAAGGCAATCCAAGATGACAAAAATGAAGTTTTAACTACTAGACTAATATCAAGCTCTATATGTAATATATAAGCAGTACTTGGGAACCGTAGTATTATCCCTGCTATTACTAACAGCGATGTAATGCCCCCCTAACCTTTTATGAATGAATCTATCCCTATTTAAGTCGTGCATGACTGCATGGAATATAAATAATATAATTGAGCATAATTTTCAAGAATATATAATGTATATTATAAAAATACCTTCATTTAAATAATTATTTTTATATTACGTGCATGGAATATATATTTTACAATATTTATTTTCTCTTCATTCTGAATTGTGCAAATAAATTTGTGAATTTTTGTTGTTAATACTAAAATTATTATTACTAACATATTATTCTAATTATTTTTTTACTATGCTCATTATTTTGTTATTCCAGCATTATATATGCTTAAATACTTTCTATTTTTTAATTTATAAATAATATTTATTTATTCTATAGGTAAGTCCATAATATAAATTAAAAGAGAAAATCATAATATTAAAAAGTTGTTTTTAAAAAAAGAAGATAAATATTTATAATTTAGAGGGTAAAATAGGTATTTGACAATCTAAAATTTGGAAAATCTAGTTGAGTGACCTTCTGAGTGCAATAGGCATAATTCAGTGACTTTGTTGTTACAAACAAAAGTAAAGTAATTTTAGGAGATAATTAAGATAATTGAATGATCATTTGAGTAATTGACTTCAGTGTCTCGTACTGAACATTTCTAAGGTTGAAATACAACTTTAAAATATCTTTGGTCGGTCAATCTACACAAGGATCACGAACTTGTGTTCCTTTGCAGAATACAGAAGTCAGATGAAAACAGCACATGAGCTGAAAATTCTCAGATTTCGATTTGTTATAGGGAATTGGAATTTCATACGGTATTTTTCCCTCTTTAAGCAAATATTAATGACAAGTCTGCTCCATTAATTAGTTAAATTATTACCTAATTAAATAAGGTACTTTCCTTTTTAGTATGTTTCAAAATAAATGATACATTTTTAAATTTGGAAATAATTCAACTTTAAACTCTTTCATTTTATCCATTTACCCTTCATGAGAAACTTTTATAGCCACACAAATGTCATGGTCTCACAAACTTTTTACCCCTTAAGCTTCTAAGACCACAAGTTTCAAAAGTCTTCTTCTTTTTTCTTAAACTCCTAGATCTATCTATCTATACTATATTAAAAGCACGAAAGCCCTATCGAAATGTTAATCGTCTTTTTTACCCTTCGTAAGTGAATTCTACATTGGATAAAATTGTAATTGTAGTAATTAATTTTTTTATTTTAAGAAAAAATATAATAGCGTGTGATTTCCTTTTGGTTCATGTTTGTTTAGGATTCTTTCCGTATTTTTTTGTATATTTTTTGTTTCGCTTAGGTTTAGGATTCTAGACTAGAATAGATTTTCTTACTTTATAGTAATGCTTTACTTACATTGTATCTTTACTTTGTTTAATTAGGTTGAGGATTTCGTTTAGGTTCAGATTATCAATAGTAGGTTTTATGTCTTCTCTTTAGGATTTTAGAATTTTAGGACCAAAATAGTTTAGAATAAGGTGGTCAATAAGGAGCTGACCACATCTATAAGAGGAACCACAATTTTTATATTTTTTATCATAAGCTCTTCGTAGTATAGACATCTATATAGATAAATTTACGTGTGATTTTGAGGTAAATTTTCTAACCTATAACATGTTCTCAAGATTAAGCAAATAACTGCAAATTGAAAAGTTGTCAATTGTAATTTTTGTTTATAATATCTGATATATATGATCATTAGTTTAAAATTGACTTATTTACACATATTGTACATGTTGTTTCAATCATTGCATTCATAACATAAAATTGGTTAGGTATTCTAAGTCATAACAATTGAAGATTTTATCAATAGAAGATTATTTTTGTTCTATGTTTATAGTTAAAATTACTACTTGTTATGCCAGCCCAAGCTGCTCGTATTTGGTATGAAAAAGTTAATTTGATTACCTCTTTTACTTTACTATATTATAATTTTAAATTTGTGTTCTTCAAGAGTAGCCTTTGGTAATTAGCATCCCTGTGTACGAAATTATGACAGTTTTATTGATTCAGGTAAATAATTTTTCTTATCTCATAAATTTTATTTTATGTAATCTCTTTTATGCGGTGTCTAATTTTCGTACGTCTTGAAAGGTATTGCCTTTGTTGCAGTTCAACTATATATATATATATATATATATATATATATATATATATATATATATATATTATTTTTACTCCTCGAGCCTTGAGATTGAGATATTGTGTAATACCAATTTACTTAAATTATAGGCTAATTTAATATATTATTGTTGGAGGACTATCGTTCTCCAGAAGAAAACTGCAACATTGGAGGAGTCTAACTCGTTCAAACGTGATGACAAAATAAAAAGTTACTGGCTTGGCTTAATATTTTGTTAGTACGCTCATTCCGATTGGATCAAAATATATCAGTGCATTATCAAATAATTCGTTTTAATATGTTCAATCCTTATTATGGGTTCAAGTATTTCCTTTAAATTTTCTTTTAAAAAAATTACTAAATATTTTCATTGGCTTGTATGACTTTACTACCATGTTGGTATTAGAACACTTGTGGCACATGATTTCAAGGATTGAATTTACAAACGAATATGTGCTAATTAACATTTTAAGAATACAACAATTTTAAAAAAAAAATACAGGTAGATATATAATAAATTTCTAAAAGATTATTTATATATAATGTAACAAATTTAAGTGTAGTATACTGATTGACATAATTTGAGAATTTTTATGTGAAAGTTTTTTCCTTTATTGAGTTAACCCAATAAGATCAATATCGTAATTTTCAGAAATTTATATTTTTTTTCTTTTACTTTTACTATATAACTTAATTATAACTTTTAATATAATAATTATATGATTTAAAAACTTTACTTATTCTGACGGGGTACACGCGTAGAGCGCTTTAGTAATATGAAACTTAGGGAGTATTACACTATTTCATTCCTCTCGTATTCATTCGGGGATCCATTTGAACACGTGGCATAATCTGATTGATTCGATTACTATTGCTTGGAAGAAAAGTTCGTACATTGGGTTATTTGTCGACAAATGGCGGAGGAGGGAGAAAAATCATAACGTCCCCATGTGTCGGTGATGTAAAAGGGCAAAATCGTAAACTAAGAGAAAATATAAAGGGTAAAAGAGGAATTAAAATAATTTATCCCGTGTACGTAGAAAAATTGTTGTAGATGTAGGACTCTGTAGTCCAAATCTATCATCTAATTTCTCTCTCAGCATTTAACGCGGCTATCAGTTTTGGCTTTTCGGCTTTGGCACTCTTTCTGTCCCCACCCCCTATGAAACCTTTACACTGCCCAAAGAGTGTGATCACCACCTTCTATTTTCATTATTAAGCTGCTGAAGATCAATGAGCAACCAGATTCTGTGCTAGGTAAAGTTTCTCTTCCAATGCTTTTTCGGTTATTACATAGAAAGAGAAACGATTGACTGTTGGATATTAGATTGAAACTATAACATATTGATTTTGACTATTTTTGGACTGACGCTCGTAGTTTTTGTGGCTTTTGGATCATTCACTGTTTTGAACAATTATTTGAAATTTCTCGATAGCTGTGATTGTGTCCGTGATATTCGCTGTCTCTAACTCTCTCTCTGTGTATATGTGCGTGCTTGCGATGTATGCTGGCTGAAGCAGAGGATGGGTGCGTAATGAAGGATCAATTGAAAAAACGGATCTGAAGCTGGAGATGAGAAGAGATGATTCTTTTTGTATGGAAGAAGAAGCGGAAACTGAAGTTTTGTATTGATTAGATGATGAAGTTGTACATATCGGCGACAGGAATTAAAAAACTGACAATATCGAGTTCCGCCGCCGTCACGAGCGGCGGAGGTGGTTTAGGATTGCTGGTTGGCATGAAAGGGAAGGGATCATCGCCGGGGATTCGCCGGATATCTTACCGGACGTTATTATTGCCGGCTATTTTGGTTCTCGGTTTACTTTTATCGTTACTCTTTTTCAGAATTACCTTTATCATGCTCGAATCAGCCGCTTTTTGCTCTTCCTCTATCGGTAAACTATTTTCCGATTGTATTTAATATATTTCTTTTGCTTCTTAATGTGTTTTTCGTTTTTTGGTTAATAATTTTTATTTCAATTGTTTTGAATTACAGGTTGTTTGGGATGGAGGATTTTCGGCGGGAGTGACTCGGCTGTGGTAAATCATTTTCCTCTTTCTGATAATTTAAAATATAATCTACTCAATGTCATTATCCTTGCGGTGATTAAAATATCGAAATATTAGATGTAACAATTTTTTGGTTGCCTCATTTTTTGGGAGTTTTTCAGTATCACGTGCTAGTTTTACTATTGTCCACGTGGAAGCACCTTCAGAATTTGGATAAAATTTGTTTTTCTTTTTTATTCCAGAGTTAAAATTGTTTGCATGCCAGAAAGTGTTTTCTTTATATAAAAAATATACATTGGGTGAGGGAAGGAAGGGGAATAGGAGAAGATTACGAAGTGAAAGTATTTTGATTTTTCGACTCTATTTGGTCAGAATGCCAAATTCATACATGTTTGATAGTGTAGGAGCAGCAGTGGAGCCAAGCGTGGGTGTCAAAATATAAAAATAAAAAGAGTCAACATATAATAAAAACAAAATTTTAACCTAGCTAAATAGTCTAATAATTTTTCAACGGCTCCTTAGCATAAGGTGGCACCCCCACTGGTAGGGGGTGTACACATGAAAAATTTTACTTTCATATTTTGGAATATAAATTTTATGCTCATCCATATTGACAAAATATAATCAAAAAGTAAATTGTCGCCATTGTTTTTCATTATAACTACACTTAAAAAGTTTCAATTCCTTACTACTTAATTTAGGTCTCCCAATGTTGCAGAGGATGACACTAGAGAAGTGTAGGAAAAAAATTATTTCAAGGGAACACGAGTCTACTGAACTTGGTTTCACTCCTATACTATAATTCCTACTACTATATAATTTTTAGCTAACCGATAGAGTTCTAGGATTTGTATGCAAAAGAGTAAATATCAAACTAGGTCCTTGCCCATATCTACTATACGTAAGTACAACTCAAGTATTATTCTTATTTAGTTCCAAGGATAACCGGATTTAAAGGAATTGTCGGTAATTGACATCCACTTGTTGGTTTCTGTACAGATATCTTGTCACTAGTAAGCCACATCATGATTCATGTTTTAACCTATTATCCTGACTAGGATTAAGTAATGTTGTTCCATTTTTATTCTTGACTTTCTAGTCCCACTTGATCTTTAATGCTAGAGAGCTAGTATAGTAATTAAGAAAAAGTGGGAGACACTGCTTCAGTACAAGTCAAAATTGCTCTTAGAAAAATCACTTTCAGTAATCAGTAGGATGCCCACTTGACGTAATTATTTAAGAGATTGGTTGGCCTTTCACATCGCTATTGCCCATTGATAGAATAACTTTACATTAATCCAATAACTACGTAATAACTGTCTTTATATCCATTATTATTAAGTAGTACTATTACTTACCAATAGTTAATTAATAAGTACATATTTTTATATCAATTTTGGTCACTTAATTTCATTAAAAATGTGGTTTGGTCTAAGTGAGTCTTTATCAACATGATTCCCCAACTTTTGTCGTTACTATTTCTGATGCTAATTTTCCTCCTTTTGACCGTACGGTGAAAAAGCTCAGAGAAGAGTTGATGCTGGCATTGCTGGAGGCAACAAGTGATGGTGAGGATGGAAAAGGAGGGATAGAGAGTTCAACTTCATTACCATCCTCATTCAATGATCTTGTGAAGGACATGACCTCTAGTGGACAAGACATCAAAGCTTTCGCTTTCAAAACTAAAGCTATGGTAACAAGCAACCTTTTACTCCCTGCTTTCCACTTTACATTTAGTTCGCTTTTCTTGAATGTCATTTCTTCTTATTTCTGAACTGCAGCCATAATTCGCATATACCTAACCTTGTACTTTAGTTTCTATGTAGCTGGACAATAAATTTTTTTTCCCCAATCTTTTTATCCGTTCCTCTTTGGTTGGAGAATCTTGAATAGAAAATGCACAAGTAGGCCACTTTGTCACATGAATAATCAGACTGCCTGCAATGCTCCATCACTCAAGCAGTGCCGCATGTTTGTTTTGGAATGCGTAATGGGCCCAATCTACTTGTTGGCCTTGGCCCTCTGTGTAAAAGTATTCTCTTTACCTACCAATAATACGAGCTAAGACAATCCTATGATTGCAAATGTTCTGTAGTTACAACTTTAGCAGACAGCTACATTAAGCAATTAAATTATTGGGCACTAAAGTCTGAGCCAGAGATTCTAAAAAATGTCAATTTTCAGTTAACTTATAGGAGTAGATATTATCGATCATGCCATTTCGGAAAATCTTCCTACTTAATTTTCAGGTCTGTCAAAGCTCTGCTTAATGTCTGAAAAATGGAAACTTCACATAGAAACTGTTTTCCACCTTCGTGGAACCAGCATTTGCATTGTCAGGGTATCAATATTTTTGTCCTCATCTGGCTCCACTAGCCAAGAAAACCCAAATTTCAAAATCTTATCGTTTCCTTGTTCAACTACATGTCAGGAGACTATCAAATTTAATCAAACTACTAATTTTAGAAGCTTAGATGGCAGTTCTAATAGCTTATTTGCATCGTCTTTCTAAGTAAGGGTATTGTATCAATGTAGGCCTGGTTCAAGGGACTCTGGAGAGTTATCCCGGTATAGATTTTGGAATTAAATTTATCCTGTATTATTTTTATACAAAAATTGTTAATATAACTTATTAAATATAGAAGGTGTGATAGTTGTCAAGGTTATAGTCCTGGTTTTAATCCCGGGATTATATATCCTGGTTGTGAACCAAACAACCACACCATACCCTGCTTCTATATCCTGAAGCCGAGTCTGAAATGCTGAGAAGTCCAAATCTTTCTTTACCTGTGAAGGAATAAGCATCTTACGGAAGATTTTTGGCAGTTTGGACCCAAAGCTATTTAAGCCAGTTTTTGGTTATGTTTAAAGTATATTGAACTAGGAATTGAGTCAATGCTGATGAACAGAGTGAGTCCTTACTCTGATTCCTTGCAAGTAGCGAGATTCACAGATATATAGGACTAATAGAGGAAATTAAAGAGAAGAAATTCTTATCAACCTGAAACCAGAATTTCATTTAGGTTCTTCTCTAAAGGGCAGCCCGGTGCACTAAGCTCCTGCTATGCACGGGGTCCGGGGAAGGGCTGGACCACAAGAGTCTATCGTACGCAGTCATTCTAGGATGTTAGAAACTCAATGTTGGCCTTTCCTGAGCTTCTCTTCCAAATTCTACTTGCATTTTTAATTGAAAATACATACTTGGGACCATGTTCGTTCCGGACACTTAACAATCAGTTCACTACCTTATAAATACATACTTGGGACCGTGTTCTTTCCGGACACTTAACAATCAGTTCACTACCTTATAAGTGACATGACTTCTTTTTTTAACTCGCTGAAAATTTCTCGATTATAGAGTAGGTCATAGCAAATTAAATGTAGCACCGTTGGATTGTTATAAATATTTGAAAAAGTTGTATGCGTCTTTCCTTTGTTTAGATAGTGAAGATGGAGCAATTGGTAGAATCAGCTAGACAACGTGAGTCTATTTTCTGGCATTTAGCTTCTCACGGTGTACCAAAGGGCATACATTGCCTATCTCTCAAGTTAGCTGAAGAATATGCTGAAAATGCTGCTGCACGTTCTCGCTTGCCTCCCCCTCAATATGTTTCACGCCTCACTGACCCTTCCTTCCATCACGTAGTTCTTTTAACAGACAATGTACTTGTTGCGTCTGTTGTAGTTTCCTCAACCATCAAAAGCTCAAGTATCCCAGAAAGATTGGTATTTCATATAGTTACTGATAAGAAGACATACACCGCGATGCATGCATGGTTTGCCGTGAGCTCAGTTAATTCAGCTGTCCTGGAAGTAAGAGGATTGCATCAGTATGATTGGTCTCATGAGGTGAATATCGGGATTAAGGAGATGATAGAGATCCATCGATTAATCTGTAGACACAAATTTGACCGCATGAAGAGGGAAACTTTGGCAAACGAGTATGAAAATGATAAGGATTTGCAGTATCTACGGCCTAGCTGTGCATCCCTTTTGAATCATCTGCGCATCTATATCCCCGAGGTAATTGCTTAATTTAACATTGTTTTCACCAACAAAATGATCTTCAATAAGGACATTCAATGAATAATTGATTTTCTCATATAATTTCATGGGTTCACAGCTCTTTCCAGATCTGAACAAGATTATATTTTTGGACGATGATACTGTAGTACAGCATGATTTATCATCTCTATGGGAACTGGATCTCAACGGGAAAGTTGTTGGTGCAGCTTTTGACTCGGGCTGTGGAGATGGCTGTTGCCCCGGAAGAAAGTACAAGGATTACTTCAACTTTACGAGCCCTGTTATATCATCTAAGCTGGATTATGATCGTTGTGGATGGCTTTATGGAATGAATGTCTTTGATCTTCAAGCTTGGAGAAAGACTAACATCACTGCGACTTACCATCACTGGCTTAAACTTGTAAGTATAGATCAACCTGAATATGTTGAATCAAAATTATAACTTGCCTTGTTATTATTAGTTCTAAATGCCTATTACAAGGGTCTCACGAATACTTGGGATGTGCGTTATGCATAGCTGCTGCTGCAGAATGTTTGAAAGTAGAGCATTTTGTGTCGATTATCATGTGAAACTACACAACTGCTAGCTTATATCTCTTCAGACAGGTTTTCCAGCTTTCTGTTCATAAATAAAAGAGGAACGATCAATCTTATGGAAATCTAGTGGACTTGTCCATTCTTATTTATTTTAAGAAGCTGCTTTAACAGTGTGTTTTGACGATATCATGACTTTGAAATCTTAATTCTATTTTGCAGAGTCTCAACTCTGGTTTTGAACTGTGGAATCCTGGAGCACTTCCACCTTCCCTGATTGCTTTTGAGGGTCATGTGCATAGGATTGATCCTTCGTGGCACATTGCTGGTTTAGGTTATCGATCTATTATGAATGTTACAGAGTCTATACTGGAAAACGTAGCTGTTGTACATTTCAGTGGACCAGCCAAGCCATGGCTTGAGATTGGAAGCCCTGAGATACGAAGCTTATGGAGTCGCCATGTAAATTTCTCAAACGAATACGTTAGGAAATGTGGAATCGTGGGGTGAAAGTGAATGGAAGGGGACTCAGTCTCACTCTCAACGTGAAATATGTCGTAATTTAGTCTTAAGATATATTCTGAGTTGGAGGGAAGAAGGTACAGCCTTCAGTCTCCGATCACACCACTGTAGTCACTGTATAGACTAAGCTAGCGTGCCATACACTACACAGCCTAGATGTTTGACAACTTTCGTGTATTAGGTTGATAGATATAAAGCTATTGTAAAGTCTTTTTTCCACGTTTCCGTACCTATAATAATATCTTAATTATTCTACTCCTTGAAAACTCTTCATCTTTCTATATATTGTACTCATATGTAGCTTAGTTTCGACATTCGACTAAGCTAGGAAGTTGTCTAAAACAACAACATTCTTAAAGTGGATAAGTATAATTATCCTGGGCAGGTGATTGTCAACAACTAAGAAAACTCAGAAGTAGACAATTTATTTTATTTGGGAGCAATTGATTCGTTAAGATATACACGGTATCGTGGTTATTGTTAATTTACTTTAAATTGAGGATGACTATTTTAATGTTAGTAAGGGCACTATCAGTTGTACAAACATTAAGAAAAATAAAGAATCAGATGTCCACTTTTACTAATTTTGAAAAAGCAATCGAAATGAAGAACAAAAACGTGTATGGCATCACATTTCAGATAAACTATCAACTGAGGTGAAATGGCTATTATAACTGACCATGTTACTTTTCTAAACACAGACACAAATCCAAATAACAGAAAGTTAAGTATAAGATTTCTTCAGTTAAATGACTAAGCCTTTCCTTGTCTAAAATATCATGTACTTTCATGTAATGACAACCAGTTTAAATATCATGTATCTTCATCTCTACGATAAAGATGAAGAGATTAATAGCTGGTTTTAAAAATTATCACTAGGCTGCCATACAACATTGTTTATAGCATTTATAGGAAGCCTGTAAGAGTAAAAGGCAACATCAAACAAGATTTCATTCCTTAATTAACAGATGACTGAATGCTTGAAAATAAACAGTTAAAATCTCAGTGGTAATAGTTCTGATGATTTACAACTATAGGTTAAAATTGGAGTGACGTTTCTGAAGATGAAGGAAGACCCCTGACCCAAATTCAGAAAACTTGATAGTAGAACCCTCCAATATATCAGCTGCAGAAATAACATCAGGCAGGACAAAAAGGGGAAATAATCAGTTAGAGATTATTGTAGCATTACTTTTAAATATGTCCATTAAGATATAGAAAAATATACAATAATCTTGCATACAAGGGCTCAGCTTCAACATTATTTCAAGTAAGCTAAGAGGATGACATATTGTTGGCTAGCTATATATGAGACATACAAGCTTCTCAAAATTTTGCCAACTTCAGAAATTTCCCACCATAGCCTTAGGTCCTTCTTAGATTAGACAAAGCATCTTGTCCTTCATTAAGATTTTGACCAACTATATAAATGATAGATAAAAATACATAAAGTATCTTGGGGTGCGGCCCTTCCCCGGATCATGAACCATGCGTGAACGCGAGATGCGTTGTACACCGAGCTGCCTTTTTTTTTTTTTTTATGAACATAGATGAGGATAAGTATTTGACCAGTCAACCCAAAACAACTAAGGTAATGGATGGAGTAGTCTATCACTTTTTATTATAAACTCATTTGGAAGTCATTACACAATCTGATTACTATCTAACTCAATACCTTTATATCAGACTTCTTAGGGACAAATTTCACTAGAAATGTTCCTATATGTAATATGTTTCATCAATATTAATACTTTTGCCTTTGAAGAAATAAACTCAATACCAGCCAACATGTGTAACCCGATTTTAAAGTTCATACATAAGCCTCAATGCAGACAGATATAAACTAGTGTGAGAATGGACTTACACCAATGGTTAGCTTTGATATCATGTTCGAAAAAAATCTAAGCATCCTACTTAAAACCTTAAGATCACAGGTGCGATAGTTCAGAACTTATAAATTTATTTAAAATTCCTTATGCAATCCATGTGAGACACTTAGGTAACTCAACCGGTTACAACAACAACAACGACACAGTAAAATCCCACTAATGTCGTCTGAGGAGGGTAGTGTGTACGCAAACCTTACCCCTACCCTAAGGAAGTAGATAGACTGTTTCCGAAAGACCTTCGATTCAAGAAGACGAAAAGAGACAATATCAGTACCACCAACCGGTCACAATTGATTCAAAATATAATGAAATGGGTTATACTCATTCTTCCTAAAATATAGTGGAGTTAAGTTATCCCATTCCACTTAGTATTTTCAGTCCTATGTGGCAAGAATTTTCGAAAATGCAGTCGCACCAGTGTCGGATCTTCAAAAAATACATTATTTTTAGAGGATCCGACACGCAACGAAAGACATTCTCGGAGAGTCCGAGCAACAAGCTGGAGAGTAATTAAGTAGGTGGGGGTGAAGAGAAGCTTACACAAGCTGGAGAGCAGTTTGGTCGTCGTGACGAGAGTAATGGTGATTAGGTTCCAGCAGATTTACAGGCAGGAAGTTACGAGCATCGTTATAATTCTGAGAAGTACTCATTGGCTGCTGCTGATGATTGTATTCAGATCCTCCTGGCATCAAGTTCATTTGCTGTTGTGCTCTCTCTACCTCCGCTATCTGCAACATCTTTGAAAGATTAATTTTTAAGTTAAAGAAATGTTCTTTTTATAATAATAGTTATCATATAAATATGGACATAAGGAGTACATATACCAAATGTTTGGTTTTTTAAAGGACGTGACAGCAAAAAGATTATAAGTATTGATTGAAAATATTTTTCAATTTTTTTTATTAAGCATAGAAGTCTTTAAATAATCAAATTGAAAACAAAATCTGCAGAATAAATATTCAAAATTTAAAAACCTAAAATAACTCAACTAACTTATCCAACTAAATTTAAGTTTAAACATAGACTCCTCCTACGACTACTACTTATTATTCTAGTAAATTATAAATCAGCAATAACATAAGCAAATATTCAACACTCTTTCTTTGCTTAAGTTGCTGCAATCTAAAAAAAATTATTTCTTCTGCTTCTGCTGTTTATGCTTGAATAGCTTTTGATCTTTGAACTTTCATATTTTTGTAACATGACTTTCTTCTTCTTCTACTACTTCTTTCTTTTTCTGATTTTGATTTTGTGCATAAAAAACAACCTCAAAATTTTTATCACACAAGGAACAAGTCGAAAGATCTCAACTTGGTAACTAGGTGCTGATTTTTCTCCAGATCTTGGCTTGGTAGTGAAGAATATTTTTAGAAAAAAAAAAAAATCCATGCCTTTCAAAGTTATGTAATACATACTAGCAGTAGTAGGTTCAAAACTAACATGTAAAATGCTCAACAATTTTAATCTTGCATTGTCTAATTTTTCATTGTGTTTATCTGTTGCAAAGGTTACTACTTTCTTTGATTTTTCAAAAGCTTCAAAATAAGATTGCATCTTCACATCAAATCTGATAGTTTTCACCAATAAAAATTTCTGAGAGATTAAAAAAGAGATGACTGCTTGCCATGGTTGAAAATATTGTTAAAAGTTGATATTATTAAAAATGGACATGAGTTCAAATGTCTAAAAATTGGTATGGTTTTAAAAATGGATATGAGTTAAAATGGTTTTAAAATGGTTGGAAGTTGTTCTTTAGAACGAACTCATCACATATCCCACAGGACCAATGAGGTTCTTGATATCACTGTTGAATTTTTTAAAATGATAGATAAGCAAGAAGATTAAGGGGTCGTTTGATATGAGGTATAAGAAGGTATAGGGGTGGTATAAAAATTTAATATCATCTTAATACTCTGTTTGGTTAGCAAACCAGGTATAAGTTATTCCGGTGTTAATTTTAACACCGGGATAACTTATACCTTATAGAGGGTGCTGTATTAGCACTGGTATAACTTATACCTTCTTCTTAGAAATTATACAATTGTAATTCTTAATACAACATACCAAACAGTGAATAAACAACAATCCCAGCATAACTAATCCCAGCATAACTTATCCCAACATAATTTATACCGGCACAACTTATACCGGCATAAGCCCTGTTTCAACCAAACGACCACTTAAAGTATTGGTTGAAAATATCTTTCAATTTTTTTTATTAAGCATAGAAGACTTTAAATAGCCAACTTGAAAACTGCAGAAAAATATTCAAAATTCAAAAGCCTAAAATATCTCAACAAATTTATCCAACTAAATTTAAAGTTAAACACAGACTCCTCCTCCTCCGAGGAATCATAAATCAGCAGTAACAGAAGCAAATATTCAACACAAAAGCATTACTATTAAGGAAAAAAATAGAACCTTTGCTCGTAGATACATGTTGGCATTCTGCATCTCAATCTCCTGCAAGAAGTTATTTGGCATTCTTTAAAGATGAAAAAAGAACTCCATATAATCACTACCACCTTTGGCATCAAGGTCTATTGAAAACATAATCTTTATCTTTCTAGGGTGGGGTAAGGTTGTGTTCCAGATCGCACTTGTGAAAATACATTGTGTTTGTTGCTGTTGTAGTTGTATACAGGGTTTAATAAAAAAGGTTTTAGTATGTAAAGTACAGGAATGAGTGGTTTTACCCTCTTTTGCATGAGCTCAATTTCTGAGAAGAGCAATTCATTCTGGAAAATCATAAGAAGGTGTCAATTAGGATAATCGGAAAACTAGTGGAATAAGCTAAAGATACAATTGGAATTTACCTTTTTGGAACGGACTCTACCAATGGCCTTCTCAAGTTTCCCTTCCAAATTCTTCAAGTCCCTAGGGCTTAAACTGCTCAGTGCCTCTCCAACTATTTGCCTAATTAAACAAAAAGCATAATCGTAATTAAGTCTCATCATTAATTACAACTGTTCTAATTCATATCTCTTTAATTTGCACCGACCTGTTATAAGTCTGTATATCTCGTATTTGTCGTCGCAGTTTGGCTGCTTCTTGCTGGTAATACTGAGGAAAATTTGCATCTATTTAATCAACTCTATTATGATATTCACTTGAATAGGAAGATCAAATGCAGATGCATGCCAGAAATACTTCTTTTAACATACCATTTCCCATTTGTATTTTTCTGTGATGGAAAACACCATCTATATAAGCAATACCAATTAGTTAATTAGGATAAATTTTAGTTATGTTCGTATATTCACTTTGTGCTATAAGTCTTTTCTTTTGTCAAAGACTTATATGCCAGTAGACAATGTTCAAGCTTCTAGTGTTAGAGCAAGATGAGCTGGGACATGAAGTTCTACTAAAGATATTTGCGTATAAGAATAGTACTGAGTTGGATGCCTTAGTAATATTGGGATTAGTAATATTCCGATATTTTTTTATTGACGGTTTCGTTTGGTATATTAAAAATAACATACATTGCATAAGTTTTTCTAAAAATTGTTTGTTTATGAAAATACCGTCCATGATTTGGAAAAGATTTTGAAAGGGCAATTCTATCTTAATCCATGTATTAAAATTGCCATGGTTTGCTATGTAATAGAAGTAGTAAATACTGTGTATAACTAACACCC
Source organism: Nicotiana tabacum (assembly GCF_000715075.1). Lineage (NCBI taxonomy): Eukaryota > Viridiplantae > Streptophyta > Magnoliopsida > Solanales > Solanaceae > Nicotiana > Nicotiana tabacum. Next base: position 133,640,954 of record NC_134089.1, on the reverse strand, counting down.
AAACTAATGCATGTATACTATTATTACATCCTAGTGCCAAACAGAAATGCTCTGCAATATCAAAGAGCTAAAAATTGGAAACCCTATGCGAATACATAAAAAGATACTTATGTTTTACTGTTGTTCATGAGTGAGGATCGAAGAATAACGAGGATAAAAAAGTATACCTGAGTGTTAGCTTCAGAAACAGACCCTTGACTGGTGGAATCAGCATGGTGTTTCTTGTACCTATCAATGGTCGCCCTTACACTGCACATACACAATTAGAATATTTGATATACAACTTAAGGCTTTAACAGCACTCCAATTTAAACCGCAAAATTTTCTCTTAATTTCCCTCAAAATAACTAAAGCTCAAATTAATTAAAATACATGCATTGGAAGAAATATCTCCTCTATTACTGTGTCAAATGTACCAAAAACCCTCGAAATTTTACTCTCTATATAGTTTGAGAATTTAGACTTTTTGTCAACCTGCATCACAAGAAAAGTCTCCCAGCCACCAAGCCCTTGGTTGAAAATTAAAAGAAATTTTCAAAGAAATCAATATAAAACCAGCATTCTCAGCTTAAATAGTTACGAACAACCAAGTCACATCATTCGGCACATCAGCTTAAGTGGTTATTTTGTCCAATTTCATTAGCATATATTTGGGCGGGGGTGAGCCAAATGGTTTTTGCGTCTTACAAACTTGTTTTTAGTTTTATAACCATATATTTTTTTTATACATGAGAAATTTATTTTTACATATAAGAGACCTAAAAAGAATACTTTATTAATTTTAACATTGTAAATGGCTATGAAGGCCCAATACCTCAAATTTTTCACCTCTTACCAAAAGAAACTAAATTAGGTAATAAGAACTTTTTTTGGGAGGCTATTTTGTTGGGCTAAAATGGCCAAAAAATGCTCTTAATATGGTGTGATATTGTCTGCTGTTTTCCTCAAAAGGCCTCACACCATTAAGAGTATCCAACTCCTTCTAAGTAGCTTGTTTTTTTTTTCTACTTTCCATATGGGACTTTGTTCATACACCCGAGATATTTGTCAGTTGTGTCGTAGCAGTGTAAGTAGAATTTTAACACAATCAAGCATTTATATTTTTTATGCAAGCAGAATGGTAACCTGATGATGGTAAGTGAGCTGTTAGAATATGTAAAATATATTGATAGAGTAAAAGTCTATATATTACATAGTTTAATCTTTTACTATTAGATTATTGCATGTTTGGCATTGTTCTTCAGGATTGGAACATAAGTACTAGAGGACGCCAAAAGGAAAATGATGAAAGCTCTCACTATTCCATTGGGCAGAAGAAGCAGTTTCTCGGCAGAAGAAACAGCCCTAAGCAATATATGCATTCTTTATATATATATATTTTTTTTGCAGGCTAAAGGAATATTCACAATTCAAGAAAGAATATCGCACTCAATGGCACATCCAATAGGAAATAAAGATTCAGGAATTGATGATGATACAGACAAGAGCTAGACCCCAACATCGGTTTGCGGAAGCAAATATTTTAAATGCTACGCACATATGCGCAAAATATATATTCTTTCATTTTATAGTCAATTCTAATGATATTTCCTTCCACAATAACATGGCTTCTAAAACTGAACAAAACGTCTTATCATTCCTTTAGATTTAGACACCTAGAAGAACACAAGCGCATATACAAGCATAATTTAATTAGCTGATGACTCACGTAATACAATTGGGTAAAGTCATCCACTTATGCAACACGAGGAAGTAAAATATCACACTCTCTCTTGTTAGTATATCTACTAAGTAATGGGTAGGCATCTGCTTAACCCTCCTAGGAATAAAATCATTTTTTTAAAAGAATCTTCTCCCAGAGATAGAATAAGAAAGAAACATTGTAAGAATATATTTGGGATCAACATAATATGGTGCCGTACTAAAAGACTGTACTATAGTTAGTTTATTTTATTTTTGAATTCAATTGTTCCCATGACTGGGTTGCATTCTGTAGGGAAGTCAAACCAACAATAAAAGAGAGGTGGATGCCTTACTAGTAGCAAAATTACAGGTTACAGTCTTGCTTACAAAAACAATAACTAGAAAAAGAAAAAAAAAATACTTGCATAGAATCACAAAAAACTGAATTTTCTGTGTTTATGTCTGGAGAAAATTATTAATTCAATTAACTTACATATGAATAATTCAATAAAATAAAAAAGAGAGCCTGAGAATATTGAGAGCAAAATTCTCTCCCTATAAATAAAACTGTCAAAACCTAAGGGTTGTGTTATTGTGAGAAGGAAGCCTGATTAATTTATAGAATTGCAAAACTCTCCTCCAAGAAAAGTATAAATGTGAATGAGTTCTTTTCCACCAAACAAATCTTTTTCTTTTCAACCGAAAAAAATAATTTTAATTATGATAAAAAATCAGGGCAAACTAACAGAAGGAAGGTTTCTTTAATCTTATACTTCAAACAGTTTTGTATTTTCTCCTCAAGACAATTATGCATAAGCAGTGCACACTATTAGAGGCCTTCTCAATCGCCAAAAAGAATTTGATATTAAGATCTTCCACACATTATTAGAGGCCTTCTACGACTAGACAAAATACAAAGGCAGTCTCTTGGAGTTAGACTTCTTAACTCTCGATGAAGTGATATTTTCTTTGTATGCTAAGTTAGGGAATGCTCATTCATCATCTAAAAAATCATGGAGGCAATGCATTTTTATTTATAAAAGAAGTAGTATATAATATATGAATCTATTTTGCCGTGACAACAACAACAACATACCCGGTATAATTTCACATTGTGGGGTCTGGAAAAGGTAGCGTATACGCAAACCATACCTCTATCTTATGGAGATAGAGATGCCGTTTCCAATAGACTTTCTTGTGAAAAATGATATAATTATCTTTCTATATGTGGTTAAGAAGCAACATACGGCGTATCAAATTTTTGAAGTATAAACCTTTCAAAATTTTAATAGCTTGAAGGTGATCTTTGACGTGGTTAAAAAGTGGATCGAGTACAAAGAGATGCTTAGCTTATCATAGAAGTACTAATTAAGAAGTTGTCGAGACAAATACAAAGAGGTGCTTATTTGTCCTCAATTTGTCAATTGTACTATATGTTGCTATCCCATCTTCTAGGAAGGTGTTTAACTAGAAATTGTTAATTTGGTTAATGTGTTATATTAGTGACAATAGAAGAAACTATTAAAAATGACTAAATCATTAATTTGAGAGAGAAAGAATCACATCAAACTTTATAATTTAATTCATTAAACTAATTAAAATTTCGAGAGTTGTAAATTTGTATAGTAAAAGATGTTTATCATAGGATTGTCTCCCATTTTTTGAAAAGAAAGATTATGATACAAAATTGTCAACCTAAAACTGAGGCTAGTTGATTTATTCCGCCAATATTATGTTGGCTCCTTATGAACAATGTAAAATGTTCGTAATATATCTCTCAAAATCATCTAAACAATTTTTGCCTTATCCTTTTGAATATACTATTGAAAATTCATTGACTGCAACCAGACCACAGGAGCCAAAAATTAAATTTCAAAATTGCAAAATAAATTGCCCAACTTACAGGACATAGTCTGGCACAAAATCTCTGGTATTGAGTGACAATGAGAAAAGAAAGAACATCAAAAGGGTTGATGTTGCACACATCGCCTATATATTTTTAGATCAACTGAGGAGTTTCTCAAGTTTTTTGCGTTGTCAAGTTAAAATTTTTCTTTCAGTTACCTTGTATAATCAACTCTTTGTTTTAGTAAAACGAATGTTACCATTTTAGCACTTTAAAAGAAGAGAAAACAGATAGTTCAACTGGATTTTTAAAGCTAACTCATTCGGTTTTAATTTATATTATCCTATTTCTGTTTTAGTCTTTTACAAAAAGAATGGCCTTCATAAATTTGAAAAACGAGTAATTTAAACTTTTAATTGTACTTTCAATAACAAATGATTACTGTCACACAAATATTATGACATATTGAGGAGTACACTTTTTTTTTTCGATTCTAACTCGTGCCAGTGTGAGGCTAGGCTGATAGGATTTAATCTTAGACTGCTAGTGGTCAATGTTGTGTTCACGCTACTCTTCTGTTTTCATAGTATTGGTCCTTATTTACTGGTTATTATTTTTGTTTTTCATCTATTTATTGGTTCTTGTGATGTTGTCACTATTTCTATGATTTTTTGTTAATAGTCGAGGGTTTATCCGAAACAGCCTCTTTACCCGGGGTAGAGGTAAGGTCTGGGTTCCCAGACGCGTGCTTATGAGATTTTACGGGGTGTTTGTTGTTTTGTCGTAGAGTAAATTTATTTCGATTCTTATAAATTGAAGCAAAAGGAGTGATTGAGTAGCTTTCTGCCATATGCCTCGAGATTAGTAGGTCAAACGAAAACCATTTTTTTTAAAGGGACATTGGTTTTGGAAATTGTTAGTCCTCTTTTAAAGTTTCCAAGTATTATTCACTGGGTTAAGGATGAACTTAATTAGCTTTTATGGTGAAGACCTGCAACTTACAGTGAGGGGAGAAACCTTAATTTCGTCGAGGCAGTGATTGGTTGTCCCCTGCCACGCTAGCCCAAGATCCCACAACATGATTGGCTCGAATTCATGTCTCTATCTCTCTCCTTTTTACCCAAGGAATAATACCCTCAAGTTTACTCTTTTACCCACCTCGAGATCTCTCCCCATTCCCAAACATCTAAAAATTTATCTTTCCTTTCTTCGTCCTTGCAGTTTCCTCCATTATTTTATACTCTCCTTGTGTTTTTTAGTGTGTGTGTGAGGCTTTTAGTGAAGTCTTTCTTTTCTGTAAAGTGTTTTGAGTGTAGCAGATGAGAAGCAGTCAGTTCAAAGAGCAGCCATTCTATGGTTGCACGCTCTTCCCTATGCACGAAAGACATCACACATAAAAGTGCAGTCACTCTTTCTCTTTTTCCGTACCCCTCTCTCCCCCCTCCCCCAACAATTAAATGGTGAAAAAAAGGAGCAAAATCTGATGATATTGTGACCCTATGATAGTTTGACTAGGTCTTCATACATATACTCTCCGTTTTCTTGTTCATTTTAGTGGGCATTAGTTAAAGAAAAGAATATCAAAAGTATTCTTAAAAGTTATACTCCCAAACCTTTTTATAAGAATATGTAAAATGAGGTAAAGGAACCTGCTATACGCGGGACCCATGAAAGGACAATAGTCTTAACTTGTATTTCTACGAGAGACTATTTCCATGAATATGTAAAATAAGATATTTAAAGTTAATATATTTTCGATTATAGAAAGATGTAATTTAGGAAAGAGATCAAGAGTATATGGAATTGCTTATGGCCCTGTTTAAGGAATTTCCCACCAGGTTAGCTGTTTAAGCTTGAAATTCAAATCAAAGTGTTGAAGATAAAACGCAAGAAAGATCTAAGTATAGAAAGAAATACCGTAATACAGAGTAAAATTTTACCCTTTGAGATAAAAAGTTTTTTTTTTAATGAAGTGAGTAGTGATGAAAGCAACCAACCGAGAAAAGGAATATATGACAAAACCTTGTTGTTTAGCTCAGAACTGAAAATTCGTATCTGACGTGACCAAATATTCGTGTCTAACTCCCGTATGATATGATGTCTATGGTCCTAATCACATCAAACCCTAACCCCATACTTCAATCTTTCATTTCAAGAAATTACTGAAGGTAACAAACCGATTTGCTAAGATCACTCAAACTTAAGTTTTGACTATCCTGAAATTGGAAGTTGAAAGAGTTCTATATCAGGCCCTTTCAAGATTATGGAAACCCTAGAAATAGAAATGAGTAATAGATTTGGGACTGTAGAGGGGTAGAATGGCAAAGAGAAGGGCAGAATCTAATTGCCTTTCTTAAATAACCCCAATTCAACTTTTGACTGGCTGAAAGAGGGAACTTGATCTGAAACCCTAATCTGTAAGTTGATAGGCTATGACCTCTGTGATTTATGAAATGACATGTTATTAAGGAAACGTCAATTGGAGAAGTAAAGAACAAATCAGAACATGACAGCTTAGAGAGAGAGAGAAAAATACACTAAAGGAAGTGGCAAAGATCAGATGCCAAGAAAATGGAGATAGAGAAGGTAAAGCTAAAATTTTCATTGTACTTTCTCATATATATCTCTTAACCTTACAATAAGTTTATTTATACAACCGTTTTTCAACAGATCTATCTTTAAAATCAAAGAAGCAACTGAGAATAAGCAACATAAGAAAAGGATGGTGTTCTAAACCTTACAAAGGAAAAGAAACAAAAAAAACAAAAGAAACAATTAGATAAGCAAATCTTTGTGACGAAGAAACACAATCTTTTAACTGAACACCATATTTACTTTCTTAAGTCAAGAAATCCACACACAAAATCTAGACTGACATAAGGCAATCAATCTGCATCTATTTATTCATAACAATAGAAAAGAAAGGAAAAAAAATTGACACACACAACAGAAAAAAAAATTATATGGAAAATCAGTTAGCTGAATTTTTTTAGGTTAAAAGCAGATCTTGGCATGAAATTGAGAGTAATAAATATTGAACCTGTTGTTGGCATATTCATAGAGGCGACCACGGCTGGAGAAGACAATAAGGGCAACTTCAGCATCACAAAGTACAGAAAGCTCATAGGCTTTTTTAAGGAGGCCATTTCTACGCTTACAAAAAGTAACTTGTCGATTTGTAGTATTTTCAATCCTCTTGATTTCAATCTTTCCTCTTCCTGATTTTCTCTGAGAATTAGATGACTCAAATTCTTCATTAGGAAACTCCATTTCCTTTCTAAAGCTGAAAAAAGCAAAACCAATATCACGATCTCGTTAGCTACATTATTTCCTCAATCGGGGAAATTAAATATATATTTTATGTGCATCCAAAACAAGCAAAACAACAATTTTTCTTAGACTTGCGTATGTTTGTAGTTACTTCTTGATACTTTTATTATGATGTTTTGATCAGGAAATATAGCAAGGATAAGGTAAAGAAATAAAGAAAGTCTACCTTGCAGAAAATTCTATTTTGTATAGCTTTGAACAGAAGAGCTTGCAGAAAATGGAAGTGAGTTGCACAAGCAGAAGGGTAGTTATAGATAGGAAAAAATTGGACCGTCCAACCGCAATACTACTTTTTGCGTGTATGTCTACACTAAACTACAAATTATTTTTTTGATGGAGTGTAGGTAAGTGGTATTGAAGGAAAGTAACAAAAGAGGATGTAAAATTTTAGGTGTACTCTTTGATTAAACTCCATATCAACCATCCATTTTCTCAGAGTATGGGAAAAAGGAGAGTGAGAGACAGTGAGGGGCTCTTTTGAAAAGTGACAATTAATGGGGTTGAATTATAAGTTTGTTGTAAGTGCAGTCAACACACAGTTTAAATAGAGTAGAGAAAAGAAACGAGTAAACCCTTTATGCATTTTTTTTAAAAAAATTTCAGCTGTAGCCTGTTAAAGATTTCTTTTTATTGAATTCTGACCTCATCTTTGTTTAAGAAAATATTCATAGCTCCATGTCACGTCATTAGTCTTAAACTAAGCGCACGTGCGACACTTGGCAACTCGATCAAGATCTTGCACAACTTGCTCACATTCTTGTTATGTCAAGTCAGCCTTACTACACTCAAGTTCGCTAAAGAATGTTAGAATACAGGAGAATTACCGAAGGAGGCTTTTGTATTAAAGAAAACTTGATTGTTTTGCTTGGTGAACTACAAATGAATGACCCCGGCACTACAACAAATTTGATTATCAATGACGAACTATTTTGTCATTTAAAAGTCATATTTTGTCACAAAAAAATCTTTTGAGACAAAAAATAATTCGTCAATTATTCGTCCCAAAAACACCGTCACCAAAAGTATACAAAGACAATTTGGTGGTTCGTCACTAAATCAAGTTATATTAGGGACGAAAATATTTTTCGTTCCCAAATGCCTAGTATTTGTGACGAACTTGTTCGTCAAAAAAAGTATAAAATATTTGTCGTTAATAGCGTGCTTTTGTCACTAAAAAGATTATCAATGCCGACGAAACTACCTTGTCGCTAACTATTTAGTTTAATTAGTGACAATATCAAATGTCTCTAAAGTTATATATATTTCGTAGTTAAATCAACGTTATTTTGTCATTAAAGACTACCTTTTATGTACAAAAAATATTTCGTCCCTAAATATATAAAATAGTGACAGCTTTGCTTTTACAAGAATAATTTACAATTTGTAGTTAAAAACTATTATGTAGTCATTAAAAATAATATTTTTTTACAAAATTATTTAAAATTAAAATAATCATAAAATACAAATTACTAAAAAGATGATTCTCGGACAAATAATATCTTTGTCACTAGAATTTGATGAATATTTGATGACATTAAAATCCGCAGTGCTATTATTTATAAGTAGTATTTATCTAATTTCCCATTAATTCCAGAATTTATCATTTACTAAATGGAAATAACATAGTAAAAATGGAAGGTAATAACAAAAATTTTCACCGACGATCACATAATTAAGAACTAATACTACATTGAGATAATATTCATTACAAACTCTGTAAACTAAAACACTGAAATAAAATAAAATTTATTCAACAACATGAGGTCGAATCGAAATACAAATAATTTTAGTAACTGCTTCCTCAAACACTAATGTAACCACTCGTCTGGTAAAGTTGCTCTTGAATAAATTTACACTTTCATGTACCTGTTGAAGAAAAAAAACAATTTTAGTACATACTTTTTGATGAACAAGATTTAGCCAAAAAAATGACATCATATTTTAATTAGTGAAACAAATAATAGAATGACAAATTAGTACTGGTAGAAAGATGCTCACTCGAAGTTAGACAATAAATATTAATTCTTCTTTAACTGCAAATAACCACAAGAATTAAGAAGAAGAAATATAAAATTAAGAGTACTTAATCTCTCAAAAAATAAAGAATAATAGATAAATTTCTTCATACCTCTACAATAAAATTAAATCAATAAGAACTCACAAATACATACACGTAATATGTCATCTGGAGAAACCCAAAATTTTTATTGCCCAACAACTGAAAGAAAAAGAATTCCGTATGAGAGATGCAACAGAAAAAAAAATTGAAGTACAAATAATATTTCTTAACTTAGCTTGAGGATTTGTATCAAAGCAAAGGAGGCATCAGAAGTGGCTTTGCGTCTTAAAATACCCATCACGCGGATTTGATCTTTTATGCTATTAAATCAATAAAAGATATTAGAGAAAATTAAGCATTATTGAATAAGAGGATCTATGTGTGTGAAAGAAAAAAAAATATTAATGAAAGCAATATAGTAGATTTAACTGATGCAATAATTTGATGGCGAAATGAATGTCACAAAGAATTAAGAGAGGAATGGAGGAGAATTGAGAAATGGGAGGCGGCATTACTCAACTAAAAAGAGGGACTTGGGAACACAAAAAAGAAAAGGAGGGAAAATTGCCGCTACATACAACTTTGAAATAGAATAAAACCGAAAATACCAAAATACAACTTGCCGCTCTTCAATTGTTGTCAATTTATTTTCACTTTAAATTTTTTATGTTACCAAAATACCATAAGATTAATTTTTAGCTGACAAACAAAAACTACTAATTAAAATTTTATTATGTTTATCAACAGTTAAACCAAATTATTTCCATTTATAATGACCAGTACTATGGTTGTTGATTAAAAAATATCGTCAATTTTATAATTGTTATAGTGAAAATAAAAAAAAATTAATTGATTTATTTAATTAAATTAAAGGCATTTTAATTATTTTAAAAAATATATTTTATTGTTACACCAACTGTTTGTTACAGTTATGCCAATTTTGTCTTGATTTCATATTTATTATTCATATTTATTCTAGGTTTGGGGCTGCATGTCCAAACCTAGGTAGATGGTGATAGGGTTTTTTTGTTATATTTGTAAATAGTTTTCCTGGAAATAAAAATTAATTACCAAAAAAAATCATCTTTGGCGCTTAAAATATTTTTCAACACTTGACCCTGTAATTTAATTATATGAAATAGTGGAGCTAAAAGTATTGAAGAGCAATTCAAGTGAATCTCATTCGTCGAAAAATTACATTGTACAAATATGTTAAAATAATCTCTTTATACGTGCATATATATATATGTGTGTGTGTGTGTATGTGTGTGTGTGAATTGTCAAATACCCTTGATAGCTTAGTGTATTCAATCACTAAGCTAGTTTACATTTTTCTAAATCCATTTGTTAAATTTTCTGATTTCGCCACTACTTATAATTGCGTTCTATTAGTTACAATATATATTATTTTTAATTTAATTTGTGAAATTAATATAAAGAACTTGAAATTTTTTAAGAAAATCTAATTCTTTTCAAATACTATCAACAACAACAATAATGTACTCATATTACCACAAGTAAGGTTTAAAGAAGGTGGGGTATATATAGACTTTACGTGAATGTCACGACCCGGAATTCCCACCCTCGGGAGTCGTGATGGCGCCTACTAATGTGAGCTAGGCAAGACAATCCTTAACAGCTTACTTCATTAACAAATCACTTCTTTTAACGATTATCAGTGATAGCATGAAAACAACGGAATTTAATGAATATACGAAAGACTTAAATTAAAGAAACTGAACAATAATACGGAAATCAACATATGTCTCTACCCAAGAACTGGTGTCACATTACTCACGAACTTCTAAGAGTACTAAATACAACCGTTTGAAAGAAAAATATAAATTGTTTGTCTCGAATACATGAGATAACAGACTGAAATAAAGATAGAGGAGACGTCGGGCCTGCGGACGCTTTGCAAGGCTACCTCGGTGTCTCATTGGACTGAAAGCTGACTCCCGCTCTACTGCTGTTGTCCAAGACCTAGATCTGTGCAAAAGAGCACAGAGTGTAGTATCAGCACAACCGACCCTCATGTGCTGGTAAGTGTCTGGCCTAACCTCTGTGTGGTAGTGACGAGGCTAGGACCAAACTCCAGATAAACCTGTGCAGTTATATACTATATGGCGGAAAAGTAAACAGGTAATAAGCAATCAAAGCTAGGAAAGGGAAACATGCTCCGAAGGTAGCAGATAAAACAGAATATCAAAGAATAGTAAGGAAACTATAATTTAACTTCTAACACGGATAAAGAGAAATAAGGCAACTTTCAGTTTCATCTTGTTGCAGGCGTGCAACCCGATCCCATTTCTCATATCTTGTGGTAGGCGTACCACCCGCTACCATTTCAGTATATCTTGTGGTAGGCGTACCACCCGCTCTCATTTCAGTATATCTTGTGGTAGGCGTATCGCCCGCTCCCATTTCATCATATCTCGTGGTAGGCGTATCACCCGCTCCCATTTCATTATATCTCATAGTAGGTGTACCACCCGCTCCCATTTCATTATATCTTGTGGTAGGCATACCACACGCTCCCTTTTACATTTCATCACACAATCACAAGAAATCCTGGCAAGGGAACATAAATAATATAATAAATTCACGGCAAGGGAACACAACAATATTATAATTTTTCCGGCAAGGGAACAACAATATTGAATTAGTCATCCCGGCAAGGGAGAATCAGCTATAACCAATCTCAACTCAACTTGTACTCAGTTCAATTTTTGAAAATGCTCAGTCATCAAAGATCATTAAGTAAAGCACTCAAGTGTCATTTAAGAACACAACAACTTTCCATTTAAGACTCACGGTCATGCTTGAAACCAACGTATAGATACTCGTCACCATGCCTATACGTCGTACTCAATAAGAAGCAAGTAGCAAGTATGACTCAACTCCTAATCCCTTAAGCTAGGGTTAGACCAAACACTTACCTCGATGCCTTGATCACCACTCAAGTCTCAACTATAGCTTTACCCCTTGATTCCACCACCAATCAGCTCGAATCTAGTCACAAGTTACTTAATTACATCAATAAGTGCTAAATGAATCAACCCCAATACATGAAAATGAGTTTTCTAAAGTTTTACCCAAATCAGAAATCACCCCGGGCTCACGTGGTCGAAACCCGAGGTCCGGACCGAAACCTGATTACCCATTCTCCACGAATCCAAATTTATAATTTGTTTTAAAATCGGACCTCAATTGAGGTCCAAATCCCCAATTTTAGAAAAACCTAGGTTCTACCCAAAACATCCAATTTCCCCCATAAAAATCTTTGATTTGAAGTTGAAATCATGTTAAAAGATGTCAAGGAGTGAAGAAAATGAGTTAGAAATCACTTACCAACGTTTTGGAGAAGAAAGGTTGTTTGAAAAATCGCCTCTCATGTTTTTGGGGTTTTGAAAAGTGAAAAATAGCTGAAATTCCCATTTATTTATACCCCCATCAGACCCCCAGTGCGGACCGCATCAAATGGACTGCGGCCGCACAGCCTCAACCGCGAACCGCATAAAGGCGACCGCGGCCGCGCTGGCCCCTCCCTGAAAACCTGCAGTTGAGCACCTTGTGTGGACCGCACAGCTTCCACCGCGGACTGCACAAAGGTGACCGCGGACGATGCTAGCCCCTCCGCAGTCGCACGCGATTTCTCACGGACCGCACTAGAGGGTTCAAAGACTGTGGCTTCCTGAACCTGCAACACCTGACTTTCTAAGCCTAAGGCATCCTAGAATTTACTCAAAACTTACCCGAGCCCTCGAAACTCCAACCCAAGTATACACACAACCTCAAAAACATCCTACGGACATATTCGTGTAATAAAATTACCAAAATAACATCACGAGCATCGAATTAAACCTCGAGATTACTAAAATTTCTCACAACTCTTTTAAACATCAAATTTTTCAATTAAGGTCCAGATCACGTCAAACGATGTCCGTTTTTAACCAAATTTCACAGGAATGACTCAAGTCATATATAAGACATGTACCGAGCGTCGGAACCAAAATACGGACCCGATACCCTTGCTTTCTAATCAGTTTTCATTTCAAATTTCCCTAATCAATTTCTAAAAATAATTTCACTTAAAAATTTTTTTCTCGGGCTTGGGACCTCAGAATTCGATTCCGGGCATACGCCCAAGTCCCATATTTTCCTACGGACCCTCCGGGACCGTTGGATCACGGATCCGGGTCCGTTTACCCAAAATATTGACCGAAGTCAAGATTATTCCTTTTAACATCAAAACATAGCATTTTTTTCCACAGAGTTTCATATTTAAGCTTTTTTGCTACGTGTCAGGACTGCGCACGCAATTCGAGGCGACTCTAATGAGATTTTCAAGGCCTCGGAGACACATAAATCAACTGAAAGCAAGTGATAACCCTTTGGGTCGTCACAGCGAAGCAGAGAGACTATTTCTAATATCACCATACAATGAAATTAAAGTTTATAAATTTACTAAAAAATCAAATAATAAATACAAGGAAAAATGAGGCTTTTAAAAAATTGATTGTAAGTACAACTTTATCCAGCATAGAATGTATTTGTGAAAGATTAAAAAAATTAATTATAATTTTGTATTAAAATTTGAGCTTTTATAATAATATTAGCTTTTATGTGCATACATTTGCGTGTATTATTTTATATTTGAATTAAATAAACTTGACACTTTTTGATAAGGAATTAAATTGCGTTCAAAGTTTTTTAAACATCCCCAAAATTCTATATATAAATAAATAAAAGAAACATTCTTAAAATAAACGTAGGTTAAAAAAAAAAATTCAAGAAGGAATTGGATTGTCCCAATTCCTAAAATGTAACAATAACAAAAAAGGAAAATACATTTCCGAGAAGGAATATTACTTTAAAAATTACAGAGAAAGAACCTTTCAAGGAGCAATCATTTTGTCCTCTAGTCCCAAAAAGACACCTAAACTTAAAAGAGAAAATGAAAGTAATATTGCCTTGAAAGAATTTATATTTTTTATATTGTATTAAAAGCACGAAGGTTCTTAGCGAATTATCGTTCACCTTTTTTACCAACTTTTAAAAATAGAGTTCCCACTAGATAAAATAGTCATATAATTATTTTTTTGATTTTTAAGTATATAAAATCTACTAAGTTTTATTTACCAAATCCTTCCTTATTTGCACTACGTACGAAATTCTAATATTTAGAACTTAAAAATCTATTCAGATTTCACCATTTCAATTAAATACAAAGGTATAATAAACACATAAAATTAGTCATTAACCTAAAAATCTTAACTTTTATGCAAATTACCTTACACATATAAAGAAATTGACGATGGAGTAATCATTAAAAGATAATGAATACTTATGTATGCATACTTATATAATTAAATAAAGAAACATATATAAATATTATAGCTATATATGTATATAGGAGTACTGAAATAAAATACGCTCATATACAAATTAAAAATAGGGAAATATTGCATATATATAAGAAAATATCAGATTACTTTAGGGCAGAGTGTGTTACTTTATTGTGTAATAAATGTTGTTTCCATTAGCTAGCTAAATAAATAAAGATATCATATACCACAAAAGTTTTCAAATGTCTTATTTGTGATTAAAAAAGGACTTATATTAGAATTTGAAAATTAAAAAATCTTTTGGTCTTCTAGAAATTGTGTTGACCCAAAAGGTCATCACTTGTTTTAAAAGTCCATTCTGTGTTTCCAAACCTTAAAACCTTCTTTTGTCTCACCTCGACTTGCGTGCGCGGTCCGAGAGTATATCTGGAACGCTTTTATGTGAAAATTGGATAAAATGTTAATTTTGCCTTTAAAATTGAATTTAAGTTGGCTTCGGTCAATATTTTAGGTAAACGAACCCGGACCCATGATTTGACGGTCCCGATGGGGCCGTAGGAAAATATGGGACTTGGGCGTATGCCCAGAATTGAATTCCGAGAAATGAATTTTTGAAGAAAATTGTTTAACTGAAATTATGAGAGGTTTGGAAATTTAAAGATGTTTGAATTTGATGGTATCGGGCTCGTATTTCGGTTCCGGATCCCGGTACAGGTCTAATATGGTATTTAAGTTGTGCCTGTAAAATTTGGTTAAAAACGGACTTCATATGACGTGAATCGGACCCTCGGTTGTGAAAATTTGAACTTAAGAGGTCTTGAGATTTTTCTAAGATTTCGTGCTAAATTCTTTGTTAAAGATGTTATTTTGACGATTTGATCGCACGAATAAGTCCGTAAAATGTTTTTAATAAAATATAAAAAGAAACATATTAATTAGAAATATAATTTGATGCAATATTGCAGGCATATATTTTAAATTGATATATAATGTGCAATTTTCTAGAATAAAAATTGTGTTCCCTTCTAATCAAACAAACAACAATCATCTTGCAATATTAAAGTTTAGTAAGACAAAATAAAAAGAAAGGTACATTAATTTGAAACTTAAGGCAAATTCACGGCATAAATTGTTTACTTGAAATTATTCATGTCTTACTTGAAATTAAATAAACTTATACTTCCCAACAAGAAATTGAACTGTGCTAGAACGAAAAATACTCCTAAAATTTCTAACATAAGTAAAAAATGGAGTTCTAGTTTCTCGAACTTGATAATTGTCAAAGATGATTATTTCAATTTCAATTTCAAGTAGTCTTAAAGTAATTATATGTATGTTACACGAACAAAATTTTAGAATTACAGTTATCTACGAAGTGTGATCTTTTAGTTTTTACTAAAAAAAATAATTCGTAGCCAATAATCTCACAATTCAACTACAAAAGTCGTAGCAAATTAAAAATGGTATTCTGTGACAAAAAGTTTTGGTGACTAAATTGTATGTTCAATAGCGACAATTAAATAATTGTCACTAATTATTTGCAGGATCAGCGATAAATTTTAAGGTCACAAATAAATATAAAATTTTGTGGCTAAAGTTTACGTTGTTTAGCTACAAATTCTAATTCGTCACTATTGTAATAACATATTTTTTGTGACGAAACTTTTTCGTATCCAAAATTTAATTACTTTTAAGACAAATAATGCTTCGCCAATTAATTGGGTACATCATTAGTGACAAAATAATGTGTCACTGATAATTTTAAATTCGTGGTTAATATTATTTAATAATTGGCGCCAACTCAATTTTTGGTGGGAAACTTTAGTGGACCTACAAAATATTGTGTTTCGTCACTAAAAGTATGTGGCTTATGTATTTAAAGACGAAATGTAATTTTTGTCACGAAAAGTAAACTATTAGTGACGAATTTTATGTCGTAGCTAATAATTTCGTAGCTAAATATCAGTTTTGTTGTAGTGCCCCTTTATATACAAGTCTCCTAGGGGCTACAAGTCCTTCCGTATTTACAAATAAGTCCTTCTCTAGAATATTCTACATAGCTAGAATCTTCTAAGGACTTTCCTAACAATTCTATAGGGTTCTAGGGTCTTCCTAAGGAAACCTCTATATTTCTCTAGAACCTTCCTACAAGTGAATAAATATCTAGAACATTTCCAAGGAAATTCTCCATAGTTCTAGAATATTCCACCAAGATCTAGTCCCTAACTTATGTAACCATTCCATATGACAAAAATATATGCCAACCGACACCTACTTGACATGATGATATGGCGGGTCATGACACTCCCCCCCACCTAATTTTGTGCCGCCCTCGGCACAAAGCATCGATACGTACGCGCGCACCTCGCCTTGGCGTCGTCGGAAATCTTTGTCCATTAACCATGATGCCCTACGAAGTGGTTCGCCTTTCCATGTCACAAGGTACTGGTGACTTTTCTTCTTGCCCTGTTTTTACTTTGGATGGCTAGCAATGATGGCCTCAATCCTCCGATCATCAAATGCCTCTCCTTGCTCTTGGCCCGAATCTCCCCTTGAGTTAACCAAGTCTAGCAGCTTCTCAAGCATCGGGTCTATGCTTGCACTCCCTCTTTGGCTGCCCTCCGTAGTCACAACCTTGCTATCAAACTTGACCCCTCTGCTTGGTGCATCGTCGAAGTCCGATAGCGTGCCATCACTTTGTAACTCGCTATCCTCTTCGACTATGTCCGCCCAACTTTTGTTGTTGCCACCATGCTCCATTTGCATGGTGCTAAGATAGGTTTTAGAATCCTCTACATTCAGTTTAGATTCCAAGCGCATCCCCCCTAATACAGGCGGTCCTTCCTGTGTGGCCCTTGTGTGCTTGAGCAAAGCTCCAGATCATTTTTACAAGCTTCCCCAACTCTGGGCATTCACTTGCCCGATATGATCCTTCATAGAAGTAGCACCTTTCCTTAGGCACGTACTCGCTACCGTTTTCCGGTCCCCTGCCGTTTCTCTTGGACCCCTATCCGTTATGGAATGGCCCCTTGTCATTGCCCTTGTAAACTTCGGCTATGCCTTTCCCGTTGTCCTCATCATGATCTCCCTCATCTCTCTCAGCGTTGCCTTCTTTGGGCTTTGCAAGCTCCATCTTGAAGTCAACAAGTGACTTGGCTACTCCTATGGCCTCATTTACGTTTTTACATTGGCTACTTGATGTCTTCTTAACTCCTGCTTTGCCTAATTTCGCAACTCATCCATGAAGTAGAAGAGGGAATTTTCTTCGTACAATGACGAGATTTACAACATTAAGGTAGTGACTCGTGCACATACTCCCAAATTGTGGCCGTTTGTCGGAGCTCCCTTAGCTTCCGCCGAGCCTCATACACCACATTCATCGGGTAGAATTGCTTCTTCAACCCCTTATTGAAATGCTCCCACGTCTTAACCTTGCATAGACCTTTTTTTCCATGTTGGCACACTTTTGATGCCACCCCAGCACGACAACCTCGGCAAGTACATTGAGTTGTTTGCGTACCTTAACAACTTCATCATCCTCCTTGACTACCTCAAAGTACTTGTCTATCCTCCAAGTAAGTCGTCCACCTCACGTGCATCCCGTGCACCGCCATACTCCTTTTGCTTAGGGACCTTCACATTTGTCCCTTTTGCAAGTACCACGCCCTTGGTAATTGATGATAGGCTATAATTACATATTTTAGTCGATTATTACATTCCAATTCAATGCACTTCAGTTGAGTTTGCGCTTTAATCGCTAGTATTTTGCACTAATTGTGTGTTTTATGCCTTGTAGGAGTGATTATGAGCTATGTAGATGTTATTGAATGAATTCAAGTGATTTGGAGCTTTGAAGTCTGAGTAAAAGCCCAAGGAATTAAGCCGGGTTGTTAAGAACGAACGAAGAATCGAGTAGGCATATTATGCGCTGTCTAGTAAAATCCACATAACCTTTCGCTCAGAACTTCATTTGGGCTCCACAATATATGGTTGGAAAGATAATTCAAAGGACTACAACTTTTATGTTTTACATTTTTCCAAATTCCAAACAGTCCGCGGTCAGGTACGTAGTCGGGAGAGAATTACGACACTCAGAGTGCTCATGATCGGTAGAGAATACTTAGACAAAATTATAGAAGACGTAGCGGGAAGGATTCCGACAATTGGGAAAATCATAATTCTAGACCTCCTTAATCTTTTCTCCAACCCGTAGTATCTTTAGTTGTTAATCTACTAATTTAATTTGTTAGTTATTTAGATACAAGAACTTTAATATTTATAACTTAGGAATCGTTCGAGCTTATCTTCTTAGTGATAGTCAACAACTGTAGCTAAGCCTTAGTTCTCTGTGGATTTCGATTCCGGACTTATAAACTAGATTATATTTGCAACGACTGCTTAGTCCTTTTTATAAGGCATAGTTGGGCGTGATCAGTAATCCCGACTATGGTTCCCTACAAAGCTTCCTTCTAGCAATCTCTTGTGTTCTTTCTAACATTCCTTTAGTCATAACTTTTGCTTTGACACCATGTGTCACGTCCTTAGTCTTAAACTAAACGCACGTGCGGCACTTGGCAACTCGCTCACGATCTTGCGCAACTTGCTCACGTTCTTGCTATGCCAAGTCAGCCTTACTACACTCAAGATCGCTAAGGAATATTAGAATACAGGAGAATTACCGAAGGAGGCTTTTGTATTAAAGAAAACTTGATTGTTTTGCTTGGTGAATTACATATGAATGACTCCCTTTATATACTAGTCTCCTAGGGGCTAGTATGTAAGTATTAATTGTTGCATAAGTCCCTTATTTTTTACAAGTAAGTTCTTTCTCTAGAATATTCTACATAACTAGAATCTTTTAAGGACTTTCCTAGCAATTACATAGGGTTCTAGGGTCTTTCTAATGAAACCTCTATATTTTTCTAGAACCTTCCTACAAGTGCATAAATATCAAGAGCTTTCCCAAGGAAATTCTCTATAGTTCTAGAATATTCCACCAAGATCTAGTCCCTATATCACGACCCAAAACAATGGTCCTCGACGAGTACCCGGTGCCTTACTCAACCGAGTACCAACATAACATATCTTTCTTATTACATCAATATGGGTAAATGGGCTAGGAGGGCCGTATGAGGTAACAAGAATAAATCATGAGGGAACACTCGACATAAAACGATCCAACTTGATATACTGACTTATACATATGACGTGCGGGCCTATAAGGCCAAAATGATCATTCGTACACTGAACATAGGCCGACAAGGCCATACAATCTTTCATATACATGACATAGGTCTACAAGCCTCTAAGAGTACATAAACGTCATAAGGCAGGGACAGGGGCTCGACATACCAATCAATACATGTCTAAATCATACTGACCAAATATGCAACTCCGAAGCAAATGGAGCACACCAACATCTTCCGCTGAGCTAATAGCCTACTTGGAGGACTTTCAACCTGTCTATCGGGACCTGCAGGCGTGAAACGCAGCGTTCCTAGGCAAAAGGGACATCAGTACAAATAATGTACTGAGCATGTAAAGAATGAAAATCACCAAACAATAGACATGAGAGAAACATGGAGTAAAAGACTCAACATGTATATCTGAATATTTCTGTGAATCATTTAATATAATAATGTCATGCATATGCGCATAAATGTCATACCATGTATGGGTATATGCATTCATAACATCATCAAGCCTCTGAGGGCATCCCATCATATCATTTCGGCCACTGTGGGCAAATCATCAACGTATACCAGTTGATCAGGTGGTGGTGCGTATATAACGCCATAACCTTTTCCCATATCCCATATACATATAATATACACGTATATAACATATATATATGTATATATATATATATATACCCGTATATAACACCATCTGGTCATGGGTCAATGTAAATGAATGTAATGCATGAGAAATACATCAATAAAATCTTTCGGAATGTCATAAGATTTTATGCCTTTGATTAATATCATGAAGTAAACTTTATGAATTTACGTATTTTTTGAGACCCATGAACAGATGATAGAATAATATGACACATGGGAATCAAGAACATAAGCATCTCTAATATTTATATGAATAGAGTCATTTATGAAAATTGTGCATTTGCTCGTTTCGTTTGTATCATATAGATCATGCCAAAAGAAAGAAGAGATAGCCTTAATATACGTGAACTGATTCTGTTAATAATCCCTCTAACACACGTCTTTTGTGAAGAACATGTAACGATGAATCGAATTAGGAAAAAATCTGTATGATATTCTTGAGAAAGATTGTACCATACTTCCTTAGAATCACGATATCATGCTGCTGCATTTTCATACGAATTGTTGAGCATTCATCCGTTACCTTTTGTTGAGGATCTCATATAATCTCCTTGGTTGAGATATCATTCATTAGCTTAGCAAGCATAATAATCTCACTATTAATATTATGGGAAAGTCTCTTAAATTTGGGGGGTTGTGTGCCCCACTTTTGTGGATGACTTGGCCACAAAGACTCCTCCAATCTTGCCACCTTATTAAATGAACTTAAGAGTCACTTAACTTGGCCTAAATCTTGCTGCCACGTTGGGGAGCCTTTTAGGCTTATCCACAATATTTTAATTAATTACCAATTTCTTAATTAACTTGGTAATTTTCCACTAATCCAATAATTAATCAATTACCCACATAATTAAGAATTATCTCAAATTACTTAAAATACTACTCACTTTTAACACAATTTGTGCACCTTACTATTATGGTCACGTGGTACCTTGTATCGCACTAGTCCATAAATACCGGGTAGTACAGCTTGGACCGTATTTTATCCCAAATTGCCAAACTTCGACGAAACTCATTTTCTTCGATTTGCTTACCCTCTCTCCTTCACGAATTTACTCATCACGTTTTTGAAATAGCATAATGCTTATAATAATAACCTCATTCCCGATTTTATGTCGATTAGCTTAAGACGAAACTTTAACATACGAAAATGCGGGATGTAACATCTCATTTTCCGAGCTTCCATCAATTTACTTATGGCGTATTTTCACGTATGAAAACATAGGGTGAACACCCTAACTTATATACCCTTTCATATGGCAAAAATATATGCCAAGTGACACCTACTTAGCATGATGATGTGGCGGGTTATGACATCCAGTTCACACCTCCTCCCTGAATTTTTAGATGATTGAAGGAAGAAAACGAGGAACAATAATAATAGTAACAACAAACTCAGCGTAATCCCATAAGTGGGGTCTGGGAAGGCCGGTAGTGTATAAGCAAACCATACCCCTACCTTGTAAAGGTAGAGAGACCGTTTTCGATAGACCCTCACCTCAAGGAACAGTAAAAACAAAACAACAAACAATAGTAACATCAATGTAATAGTATACGGAAGCAAATGACACAACATGTAATAATAAAGAACCAAGAATAAGAAAATACAAAAGTAGTACTAGCACTACTGGTAAGCCTAGGAGAAACTCACAGCTGCCTGTCGATCTTCAACCCTAATTCTCGACCTCCACACCTTCCTATCGTGGGTCATGTCCTCAGTAAGCTGAAGCAATGACATGTCATGTCTAATTACCTTTTCCTAATACTTCTTTGGCCTATCACCAAGGAGTGCGAAATAGGTTAGAAACTCTTCACTATTAACCAGAAATTTTGAATTTAAATTTCAGAAATAAAAAACTTTTTGGTAGATAGTGTTTTACCTCTCTTAAAATGTTTCTTCTGATTTAGTGAATTTCAAGTATCAAATGGATAAATTAAAAAAAAAACTGTCTCTCGATATCCAAAAGTACTTCTCTCTCTTGAATTATTAGAATTTATTTTTTCGCGTCTCTTGAAGTTGT
The DNA here is from genome assembly GCF_000715075.1 of Nicotiana tabacum. NCBI lineage: Eukaryota > Viridiplantae > Streptophyta > Magnoliopsida > Solanales > Solanaceae > Nicotiana > Nicotiana tabacum. The sequence goes on along the minus strand of NC_134089.1, from coordinate 133,618,827 downwards.
GACGCCTAGGAACAAGACTCCCATGTGATGTCCTATTCACCATCACCCATTACTCAATTCGTTTATGGTAAGGGTAGGGGAAACCTCATGATACACTTTACTACATTTGGTTGTCATCTATCAGTCTAAGGCCATATGCTGTGTGGTAGCTTTTCATCTTGTGCAGCCAAAATTTACTCCCACTAACTTTACATTGCATTAACGAATTCACCAAGTTGCCTCAGATGTCCGATGTTCAGAAATATCTACCAATAACATATAAAAGATATGGTAACAAAGATAACAATAACAATGACTCAATCTCAAATTAGTTAGCATAAAATTTTTTCTTCCAATAACTATTCCCTTTTAACTTGGATATAGTTTTTATTCCAATACTAGATAATTTCTCGTAGGGATTTTCTAAAAATTTATGGACTTACTAAAAAGACACATGGCAATTACATGTAACATCCCAAGGATCAGCGAAAATTAAACATGAAAGAGGTGCGCATGCATGCTATGAATCTTGTTTTACACAAATCTCACATAAGACGTGAGGATAAAGTAGGAGCAGAAAAGGGTGAATTAAGAAATTCAACTGGAGAGACGCCTTTTGGGTTAAAGCAACTAAAATGTGAGGCAATTAGGTCTCGACCATTACAAGCTAATTAGTGATCTAGTATGATGGTTGGACAAATTCCTCTAAGGAAGGGTGGTGTAATAGGCTATGAGCCGCAAATGGTTGAACTTCAAATGAGTGAGATTCGCAATGAAACTTGCCTTAGAAAATCCCATCGGAATGAAAAGGAAAAGTTAGGGGCCATATATTCAGGAATTCAATCGTAGATATGCCTTTTGGGTTAAACCCCAACCAAAAAAAGTTACTAAATTAGAATACTTTTTTGGGTGCTCCTCAACTTTTGAGTCCCCATTGGCAAAACTTTAAGGTTAACAGTTAAAAATGTTGCCGACAGGGCAAGTGAGGAGCACCACATGTGACACTTGAAGTTCTATCCAAGAGCCCAAAAGTTGGGTTAAAGTGGACAATACATGGGGTAATGCACAAATAGCCATTTTTAAGACCCTTATTTAAATAATAGTCAAAGTTTATAAGGTTTCAATCACAGGTCTGAAGTTTCAAACTTTATACTGTCGAGTGTGAAAACCTCAGTTCTAAATTTTGAATGCAATTCAAATGTAGATGATCTAATTTAGGCTTTCGCAGATTTTTGAGTGTGAAGTTTGGTTATGGCAGTTCAAAAATTTAGATCATCGTGTATGAAGTTAGGTTATGTCAGTTAAACTTCAGGCTTGAAGTTTTGAAAAAAAATAAGAAGAAACAACAACAATAACAATAGGAGCTATATGACATTTGCCGAAACTGACTATAATTTAGTAGGTTTTAAAAACTGAATATAAAATATTGGTGCTAAAAGCGGTTGCCTGGTGCCATAACTGTACAATACATGGCAATTGGGCTTGAACCATTAAATTATATTCAAAATTACAAATGTAAAAGAAAAAAGAGATTTTTACCTAGTCATACTAAATACTAAACTTATTTGCTACCACCAGGGAGGTTTTATCAAAGAACATTTTGGTATAAAATTTGTTAAACTATATACAAATTAGTGATAAATAAGTATTCCTTAATATTAGGGCTTTAATTGGTAACCTAATCTCACGCCTGATACACATATATCTTTCTATCTTTCTATCTCTCCCTCTATTCTATTTTTCTTCTTTCATCTTATATGCTTCTCTTCTCTCATCTCCTTTCCTTTTTCTTCTACAGAGAATTCAATAATGGTTTTCAATTATTTGGATATGGGTTTTAGCTTAACAATTTTTTTTCTGTTGCCAGTAGTGGGATTTCACCGGGTCGTTATTATTGCTTGTTGTATCAATTACCAGGAAATACGAATATCTTTTAGCAGAAATTGTGGAAAACAGACAATTCTGATAGTCACTTCCTCTCCTACATTTTCGGGTTTATAACTGTTAGACCTGTTCTGTTGTTGGGAAAACGGAAAGTAAAGAATGAATTACCGTAACATTAAAGAGCCAAAAAGTAAAGGTGCACTTGAATTACAAAACTACATATCAAAGAGAAATTCTCATAACTTCATCAGAAATCAAAACAACCTTTTAAACCTTTAACTCTATATTCAGTCACATCTGAACTTAACCCTCTTCCTAACCATCAAAATTTAGCAAAATCAATTTAAACAAAAATAAATAACCGTTATTAAACAATGAATTGAGAATATGGTATGTTTCGAAATTTGTATTAAATATATACGAATTTTGTATTTAATTTATCAACTGTTATATCATTTTTTTTTCTCTCGCTCGATTTGCTAAAGAAGAAAAAACAGAGAATGATGCTATTGTCATTGTTTTCCGACGAGTCGATATATGTGGTGTTTGAAACGGCTTTCTTACTGCTTTGGATAAAAAATGGGAGAAAGTTAAAAGACTAGGGGTTTGTTTGGCCGGATATCAGCTGGCGGCGAGAGGGATTAGGGGAATAGGAGGGATAAAATATGCCATGAACTTTGTGAATAATAAAGCGTTGACATGAATTTATATTTTATCTTATTTTTTTCGATGTTTAATATTGATTTTCATTTAAAACGAAGGAGGTTTTTAGCAGGAATTTTCGTTCACTTTCTCTCTCTAGGATGAGGTTTTCTCTCAGCAACAGCAAACGCTGAACATGATAAGAAAATTGAAAATTGGAGGGGGAAGCCAGCAATCTAAAGGGGTAGATAAACATATATAACTTAGAAGGGAAGAGGGGAATTCCCCAATAAGTAGATGCAAAAAAGATGAAAGTGTGAATGTCCTGCAACAGATAACTACAATTGATGTGAGTCAGAAATCAATATGACCACACAAGGGAAAACACCAAGCGTGTACACACAAAACACACCAACGATGGCCGTGAGATCAGTAACCAGTAAAACACAAACCGTAGGCCCTACTTTGCCTAATTCGTGAAGACTAGAAAATGTCAAATGTCCAACCATCAAATTCGTTGGAAATCTCTTATTTTCGACGGATTTCAAGTGGTCGGGAAAATGATGGTCATAAAATATTTACAACGGAATCGGTCGCAATAGGGAAATGTATAGTTGACCGGATAAAATGAAGATTTGCAACTACTTTGGTCGGCAATTTTGTGATCGGATCTGTCGCACAATTAATAATAAAAATAAATTATATAATTAATGTTCCGACCGATTTGGCCGGTAACTTAAATCGTTATTTATTCTTGTATGTAAATGTTCTGACCTGTCACGACCCCAAAAACCCACCTTAGGTAGTCGCAATGACACCTAGTCACTGGGACTAGGCAAGCCTAACACATGCTGAGAATTAACGAAATTTAACTAACTTAACTGCAATATATTAATTAATAACAGAAACAACATAACTGAACCAATATCAATCATACAATCCCAAAACCGATAGTACAAGTCATAAGCTTTTATAAGAGTAACTAGGAATAATAAAGTACATCACTGTACCGAAATAATAGTAAACAGTGAAAATGAAAGACAATAGAAGGTGACTAGGGGGCCTGCGAACGTCAAGCATGTATACTTTGAAGTCTCCAGCTGCGCAGACATAAGTCTCAAAGCCAACTCGATCAAAAGTACCTGGATTTACACAAAAATATGCAGTAGCGTAGTATGAGTATACCACAATGGTACCCGGTAAGTATCAAGCCTAACATCGGTAGAATAGTGACGAGGCCAGGTCAAGACACCTACTAGACATATAAACATGTGCAAGATATAACATAAATCTAATAATGGAAAGAACATCAATGTGAGACTAATAGTGGAAGAATTATTGATTTACAACCAACAATGAAAATAATGGAAACACAAGTAACAACGAGTAGTAGACGGGAATAAAGTAGCAACATAATTTGAACACCGAGGAGATATGAATGAACTCAAACAAGCAAAACAGATGGCAACTCAATTAATCAAATCGTTCCCAACGCATGGACTGGCAACAAGAATTACCCTGAGGCACCACACCTCGTAACCACAAATCATAAGTCCATTTATAAATCATCACGTCTAGCACCTTGTGCTCATAATAACAATCACTTTCGCACGACAAGGCCCCTGTGCTACCATGTACATTATCCGTGTCAAATATCAATTAAAGTGATCGAGAAATATATATTTAAAGCCAAATAACCGTAAATAATCTGTAAAATAAAATAAGGGGTCAAATGAGATAATAAGTTTATTTTAGAAATTAAATAAAGTGAAATAAGAACAAGTTGTGCAAAATGGAGTATCAGATAGGTTTAGTTTAGAAATGACACGATCCGGATTTTTCACCCTCGGGAGTCGTGATGGCGCCTACTAGTGAAAGCTAAGCAAGCCAATCATTCCAAATATTTTACCTTTTCCATTTTAATCTTTTAACAGTTGTAAATTAACATTATATAAACAACGGAAATAATAAAGTGGAAGAAGGAAATATAACAGTTTAATAATAATACCGATACCAATCCATAAACATAAGCTACCTAGAATTGGTGTCACAATCTCACAGATTATAAAGAAATACTACAAATAGGGTCCAAACAAAATAGTTACATGTCTGTCTCTGAAATAGTAAAGAACAGAAGAAAAACTAGATAGAAAGGGGACGCCAAGGTCTGCAGACGCCTGCAAGTCTACCTCGGGTCTCCTGATGGACTGAAGGCAGCTACCCCTAGCTAAGGTCCGTATGCTCTAGTACCGAGATCTACACACAGTGCAGAGTATAGTATCAGCACAACCGACCCTATGTGCTAGTAAGTATCGAGCCTAACCTCGGCGTAGTAGTGACGAGACTAGGACAAGACTACCAAATAAACCTGTGCAATTAAAGTATATACGATGAAAAATATAACGGAAACTAGCAGTTAAAGATGGGAAGGGGAACATGCTGCGGGGGAATATCAAGTACCAACAGTAACTCAGGAGAAAAGTATAAAGAACATTTTAAGGTTTGCATCAGTAAGAATAAGGAAACAGTAACAAATCAATATCCATTTTTATTATTTATTGTTGCGGTGCGCAGCCCGATCCAAATCATATAACACTGTTGCGGCGTGCAACCCGATCCAATCATATATCATTTTTGCGGCGTGCAACCCGATCAAATCATATATCATTGTTACGGTGTACAATCCGACCCAATCATATATCACTGTTGCGGCGTGCAACCCTACCCCTCCTGTCCTCCCTTATTACTCCATGTTGCGGCGTGCAACCCGATCTCATATAATATTGTTGCGGCATGTAACCCGATCCCAATATACAATTCAACACCAATCACAAATGAATCCCGGCAAGGGAGCAATAAGGAAACAACAATGACCCGACAAAGTAATCAACTATGAGAATAAGCACATCCCGGCAAGGGAACCAACAGTAAGAATTAAATACGTCCCAGCAAGGGAATCAGCTATAACCAAACTTATACAAATATTTAACTTCACAAATGAAACCTCAATTGGAACTAATACTCAACAACAATCATATACCACGAGGAGAATCATAATTCTTGCCCAACACGGAGAATAAAAAACTTAGGCATTTGTAGTATTTATCAAAAACACAATGATTACAATTTAAGACTCATGGGCATGCTTGACAACAACGTATAGATACTCGTCACCACACCTATACGTCGTACACTACACTAGCACATAGCAATTAAAGCACAATACTTATTCCCTCAAGCTAAGGTTAGACCAAACACTTACCTAAATACCACGAACACAGTTCAAGCCTCAACTATCTCTTTACCTCTTATTTCCACCACCAATTCGCTTGTATCTAGCCACAATTTACTTAACGATATCAATAAATGCTAAATGAATGAATTCTAATACATGAAAATAGGTTTTCTAAAGATTTCCCTAAAAAATCAAAAATCGACCCCTGGCCCACATGGTCAAAACCCGAGGTTCGATAAAAAAACTCGATTACCCATTCACCTACGAACTCAAATATATAATTTGTTTTAAAATCGGACCTCAAAATCGAGGTCCTTATCCCCAAAATTTGAAAATCCTATGTTCTACCCAAAACACCCAATTCCCTCCATGAAAACCCTTGATTTTGAGTTGAAATAATGTGAAAAGATGTTATAGATTAAAGAAAATGAGTTAGAAATTACTTACAATCGATTTGGAGAAGAACTTTTTTTGGAAAATCGCCCAAGAGAGCATAGGGTTTGAGAGAGTTTGAAAAATGAAGAATTTTCGGCTAAGTTATAATTTGCACAGGCGCAGATATCGCATTTGCGATGTCCTGTTCGCAAATGCGAACTTGCAATTGCTGCCAAAGCTTCGCAATTGCAAATGAAGGCCTACCTCTGCTTTCTTCACAAATGCGAACAACTGTTCGCAATTGTGGTGCCTGCTAAGGTCGCATTTGCGACAAAAAACCTCGCAAATGCGAAGGTTCCCTACCCCAGTCCATCATTGCAATTGCGACATTTCTTCGCAAATGCGAGCTCGCATTTGCGAGCCATGCTTCAAAATTGCGAAGCCTGCTGACTTGTAACATAACAGCAGTTTTCCTAAGTCCCATTTCACTCCGCGACCTATCCAAAACTCACCCGAGCCCTTAGGGCTCCAAACCAAACATGCACGCAAGTCCAAAAATATCATAAGGACTTGCTCGTGCAATCAAATCATCAAAATAATATCAACAACTATGAATTAAGCCTCAAATTCATGACATCACTCAAGAACCTTAAAATTTCCAATTTCTCAAATAAAGGTTCGATTTATACTAAATGAACTCCGATTCTTACCAAACTTCACAGATTCAACTTAATTATCATATAAGACCTGTACCAGGCTCCGAAATCAAAATACGGACCCGATACCATCAATTTCAAACCTCTTTTTATTTCCACAAACTCTTATAATTTAAAGTAAATAATTTCTTTCAAAAATTTATTTCTCGGGCTTGGGACCTTGGAATTCAATTCCGGGCATATGCCCAAGTCCCTAATTTTATTACGGACCCTACGAGACTGCCAGATCATGGGTCCGGGTCCGTTTACCAAGAATGTTGACCAAAGTCAACTTTATTCAATTTTAAAAGTCAATTTTCTTATTTTACTTAGTTTTCACATAAACGCTTTTTAGAAATGCACCTGGACTGTGCACACATATCGAGGTGAGACAAAAAGAGGTTTTTAAGGCCTTGGAACACAAAATTTACTTGTAACACAAGTGATGACCCAAATGGGTCATCACATTCTCCACCTGCAAAATAACCGTTCATCCTCAAACAAACATAGAAAAGAAGTACCTGAGTCGGAGAAAAGATGGGGATATCGACTCTGCGTATCGGACTCGAACTCCCAGGTCGTTGCCTCAATAGGCCGACCTCTCCACTGAACACGTACAGAAGGGAAACTCTTTGATCTCAACTGATGAACCTGCCGGTCTAGAGTAGCTACCGGCTCTTCTTCATAGGACAAGTCCTTATCCAATTGGACAATGCAGAAGTCTAACACGTGGGATGGATCGCCGTGATACTTCTGAAGCATGAACACATGAAACACTGGATGCACGACTGGTAAACTCGGCGGTAATGCAAGTCTATAAGCAACCTCTCCCACTCGATCAAGAATCTCAAACGGGCCAATGAATCTAGGGCTAAGCTTTCCCCTCTTCCCAAATCTCATCACGCCCTTTATATGCGACACCCGAAGCAACACCCGCTCACCGACCATGAATGCCACATCACGAACCTTACGGTCGGCATAACTCTTTTGCCTGGACTCTGCTGTACGAAGCTTATCCTGAATAATCTTAACCTTGTCCAAGGCATCCTGTACTAGATCCGTACCCAACAACTGAGCCTCTCCCGGCTAAAAACATCCAACCGGCGACCGACACCGCTTACCATATAAAGCCTCATAAGGAGCCATCTAGATGCTCGACTGGTAGCTGTTGTTGAAGGCAAACTACACTAAAGGCAAAAACTAATCCCACGAGCCTCCAAAGTCAATGAGACAAGCTCGAAGCATATCCTTGAAAATCTAAATAGTACGCTGGGACTGCCCGTCCGTCTGAGGATGAAATGCTGTGCTCAACTCGACCCGTGTGCCCAATTCACGCTGAACTGCCCTCTAGAAATATGAGGTAAACTGCGTACCTCGGTTCGAAATGATAGACACGGGCACACCATGAAGAGGAACAATCTCCCGGATATAGATCTCAGCTAACCTTTCAAAAGAATATGAGACTGCTACAGGAAGGAAATGTGCTAACTTGGTCATCCTATTAATAATAACCCACACTGCATCGAACTTCCTCTGAGTCCGTGGGAGTTCAACAAGGAAGTCCATAGTGATACGCTTCCACTTCCACTCAGGAATCTCAATCTTCCAGAATAAACCACCAGATATCTGATGCTCGTACTTTACCTGCTGACAATTCAAACACCGAGCCACATATGCAACAATATCCTTCTTCATCCTCCTCCACCAATAATGCTGTCACAAATCCTGATACATCTTAGCGGCGCCCGAATGAATAGAGTACCGGGAACTATGGGCCTCCTCTAGAATCAACTCTCGAAGTCTATCCACATTAGGCCCGCAAACTTGACCCTGCATCCTTAAAACTCCATCATCTCCAACTGTAACCTGCTTGGCACCTCTATGCCGCACTATGTCTCTAAGGACAAGAAATGAGGATCATTATACTGCCGATATCGGGTACGCTCAAATAATGAAGAACGAACGACTGTGCAAGCTAACACACGGCTAGGCTCAGAAACATCCAATCTCACGAACTGATTGGCCAAATCCTGAACGTCCAAAGCAAGCGGTCTTTCACCGATCGGAATATACGCAAGACTGCCCATACTGGCTGACTTTCTACTCAAGGCATCGACCACCACATTGGCCTTTCTCGGGTGATATAAGATGGTGATATCATAGTCCTTTAATAGCTTCAACCACCTTCTCTGCCTCAAATTTAGCTCCTTCTGCTTGAACAAATACTGTAGACTCTTGTGATCCGTGAACACCTCACATGACACGCCATACAGATAATGCCTCCAAATTTTCAACGCGTGAACAATGGATGCTAACTCCAAATCATGAACTGGATAATTCTTCTCAAGAATATTCAACTGTCGCAAAGCATAAGCAATGTCCTTGCCATCCTGCATCAACACCGCACCAAGTCCAATATGAGATGCGTCACAATACACTATATATGGCCCTGAACCTATGGGCAAAACCAATACCGACGCCGTAGTCAAAGCTATCTTGAGCTTCTGAAAGCTCGCCTCACACTCGTCCGACCACCTGAACTGGGCACCCTTCTAGGTCAACTTGGTTATCGGAGCTGCAATAGATGAAAACCCCTCCACAAACCGACAGTAATAACCTGCCAAACCCCAAAAACTCCGGATCTCTATAGTTGACGCGGGTCTAGGATAGTTCTTAACTACCTCTATCTTCTTCAGATCCACCTGAATACCCTCAGTTGAAACAACGTGACCCGAGAAAGCAACTGAACTCAACCAGAACTCACACTTCAAAAACTTAGCATACAACCGACTATCTCTCAAAGTCTGAAGAACTACTCTCAGATGCTGCTCATGCTCCTCCCCGCTGCGGGAATAGATCAAACTATCATCAATGAAGACTATCACAAATGAATCCAAGTAAGGCTTGAACACTCGGTTCATCAAATCCATAAAAGCTACTACGACATTTGTCAACCCAAATGACATCACCAAGAACTCATAATGCCCGTACCAAGTTCAGAAAGCTGTCTTAGGGACATCGGATGCCCTAATCCTCAACTGATAGTAGCCAGATAAGTCAATCTTCGAAAATACCTTGGCACCTTGAAGCTGATAAAATAAATCATCAATCCTCGGTAATGGATACTTATTCTTGATTGTAACCTTGTTCAACTTCCGGTAATCTATACACATCCTCATTGATACGTCCTTCTTCTTAACAAACAACACCGGCGCACCCCAAGGTGAGATACTAGGCCTAATAAAGCCTTTATCAAGAAAGTCTTGCAACTACTCCTTCAATTCTTTCAACACAGGCGGGGCCATACGATATGGTGGGATAGAAATGGGCTAAGTGCCCGGAGCCAAATCAATGCAGAAGTCAATATTCCTGTCGGATGGCATACCCGGCAGGTCTGAAGGAAATACCTCAGTAAACTCACGAACAACATGCACAGAATCCATAGAAGTAACCTTAGCACTAGAATCACGAACATATGCAAAATAGGCTAAATACCCATTCTCGGCATATGCCAAGCCTTCATATATGAGATAACCCTATGGGTAGAATGACTAGGAGTCTCTCTCCACTCTAAACGAGATAAACCTGGCAAGGCTAAGGTCACAGTCTTGGCATGACATTCCAAGATAGTATGGTAAGGTGAAAACCAATCCATCCCCAATATGACACCAAATCAACCATATCCAAAAGTAACAAATCTACTCGAGTCTCAAGACCCCTAATCACAATTATACATGAATGATGGACACGATCTACCACAATAGAATCACCCACCGGTGTAGACACATAAACATGAGCACTCAAGGAATCACTAGGCATGACCAGATACGGGGCAAAATAAGATGACACATAGGAGTATGTAGACCCTCGATCAAATAGAACTAAAACATCTCTACTACAGACCAGAACGATACCTGTGATAACTGCATTGGAGGCCTCAACCTCGGGCATGGCTAGAAGAGCATAACATCGGAGCTGGGCCCCACCACTTTGAGCTATATCCCTGGGACGGCCTCCTGCTAGCTAGCCTCCACCTCTAGCGGCCCAACCTCTACCCCTAATACCTCTACCTCCACCTCTAACACCTTTACCCTCACCCCTAGCTGGATGAGCAGGCGGTGAAACACCTGGTGCCTGAACCATAGAACGGGAACCCTGCTGCTGCGACTGAACACCCACTAATCTCGGACAAGCCTTCCGGATATGACCATACTTACCGCACTTAAAGTATCCACCTGAATGCTGCGGCTGAGGGAACTGAGACTGACTCTGGCGGGCCGGCTGACCATGAGAATAACTCTAAATGGGAGGTTCTCTAATAAGAGCTAATGGTGCACGGTAGTATTGTTGATCTGCATATGAGAACTGTGGCCAACTAAAGCACCATGAGAAGTCTGAAGTGCTGAATGAAACGGCTTGGGTGAATGGCCCCTACCAACAGAATCCCTGCCTCCAGATGAGGCACCACTAAACTTGCCTTAATGAAGGGGCCTCTTGTCAGACCCCTGACCACTACCCTGTGATAGAACCATCTCAACTCTCCTGGCCACATTAGCCGCATCCTGAAAAGAAATCGCGCTCCTAGTCTCCTTAGCCATCTGCAATCGAATTGGATGAGCGAGTCCCTCAGTGAACCTCCTCACCCTCTCTCTCTCAGTGGGAAGTATGATAAGAGCATGACAAGCCAAAGTAATGAATCTGGTCTCGTACTGAGTGACGGTCATGGAACCCTACTGTAGACACTCAAACTACCTCCGATAGTCTCCCTGTGAGTGATAGGAAGAAACTTCTCTAGAAATAGCTGAGAGAACTGATCCAAAGTCAAGGCAGGCGACCCAGCTAGCCTAGCCAAACAATAATCCCTCCACCAAGTCTTGGCGAAACCTGACAGACGAAAAGTGGCAAAGTCGACCCCATTGGTGTCCACTATCCCCATGTTTCGAAGAACCTTATAATAGCTGTCTAAGTAATCCTGGGGATCCGCTGAAGATGTACCACCATAAGTAGTAGTGAACAGCTTGGTGAACCTGTCCAACCTCCACAAAGCATTGGCAGACATATCTGCTCCATCACCGGTCTAAGCTACCACACCTGGCTAAACTGCTCCAACTAGCTGAGCTGCTGAAGTCTGAAACTGGGGAGGCATCTGCTCCGGAGTGCAGGTAGCGGGAGTCTGTGCTCCTCCCTCCAGCCTGAGAGATGGCTGGTGCTACAGGAAGTAAGCCTGCCCGGGTAACACTCTCCATAAGGCCCACTAGACGGACCAAAGCATCCTGGAGTACTGGGGTAGCAATGAACCCCTCTGAGACATGAGCTGGTCCCATCGGAACTGTCTGGGCCGGAACCTCATCATCAAACTCAACCTAAGGATCCGCCGCTGGTGCTACTGCTCTAGGCTGAGCTCTGCCCCTACCTCGGCCTTGCCCTCTACCTCTCGTGGGAGCTACCGCTGGGGGCTCAAGCTGCTGATCAGTGGATGAGGAAGCACGTGTTCTCGCCATCTACGAAAGAACATAGTAGAAATTCAATTAGCATTGAGAAACCAAACAACACGACAGAGATGAATAGAAGTGAAACTGTTCCTAACTCTGAAGCCTCTAGGGGATAAGCACAGACCTCTCCGTACCGATCCCTCCGACTCTACCAAGCTTGTCCGTGAATTGTGAGACCTAAGCAACATAGAGCTCTGATACCAACTTGTCACGACTCGGATTTCCCATCCTCGGGAGTCCTGATGGCGCCTACTAGTAAAAGCTAGGCAAGCCAGTCATACCAAATATTTTACCTTTTCCATTTTAATCCTTTAACAATTGTGAATTAACATTATATAAACAACAGAAATAATAAAGCGGAAGAAGGAAATGTAACAATTTAATAATAATACTGATACCAATCAATAAACATAAGCTACCTAGAACTGGTGTCACAATCTTACAGACTATCTAGGAATACTACAAATAGGGTCCGAACAAAATAGTTACTTGTCTGTCTCTGAAATAGTAAAGAACAGAAGAAAAACTAGATCGGAAGGGGACGCCAAGGCCAGCAGACCCCTGCAAGTCTACCTCGGGTCTCCTGATGGACTGAAGGCAGCTACCCCTAGCTAAGGTCCGTATGCTTCAGTACCGAGATCTGCACACAGTGCAGAGTGTAGTATCAGCACAACCAACCCCATGCGCTGGTAGGTGTCGAGCCTAACCTCGACGAACTAGTGACGAGGCAAGGAAAAGACTACCAAATAAACCCGTGCAGTTAAAGCATATACGGCGAGAAATATAACGGAAACTAGCAGTTAAAGATGGGAAGGGGAACATGCTGCGAGGGAATATCAAGTACCAATAGTAACTTAGGAGAAAAACATAAAGAACATTTTAAGGTTTGCATCAGTAAGAATAAGGAAACGGTAACAAATCAATATCCACTTTTATTATTTATTATTGTGGCGCGCGACCCGATCCAAATCATATAACACTGTTGCGGCATGCGACCCCATCCAATCATATATCCCCTCCTGTACTCCCTTATTACTCCATGTTGCGACGTGCAACCCGATCCAAAATAATATTGTTGCATCGTGTAACCCGATCCCAATATACAATTCAACACCAATCACAAATAAATCACGGCAAGGGAGCAATAAGGAAACAACAATGTCCCGACAAGGGAATCAACTCTGAGAATAAGCACATCCCGGCAAGGGAACCAACAGTAAGAATTAAATATGTCCCGACAAGGGAATCAGCTATAACCAAACTTATACCAACATTTAACTTCACAAATGAAACCTCAACTGGAACCAATACTCAACAACAATCATATACCACGAGGAGAATCATAATTCTTGCCCAACACAGAGAATCAACAACTTAGGCATTTGTAGTATTTATCAAGAACACAACGATTACAATTTAAGACTCACATGCATGCTTGACAACGACGTATAGATACTCGTCACCACACCTATACGTCGTACACTACACTAGCACATAGCAATTAAAGCACAATACATATTCCCTCAAGCTAAGGTTAGACCAAACACTTACTTCAATGTCACGAACACAATTCAAGCCTCAACTATTGTTTTACCTCTTGTTTCCACTACCAATTCGCTTGTATCTAGCCACAATTTACTTAACGATATCAATAAATGCTAAATGAATCAATTCTAATGCATGAACATAAGTTTTCTAAAGATTTCCCCAAAAAGTCAAAAATCGACCCCGGGCCCACATGGTCAAAACCCGAGGTTCGAACCAAAGCCCTCGGGGCTCTAAACCAAACATACATGCAAGTCCAAAAATATCATACGGACTTGCTTGTACGATCAAATCATCAAAATAACATCAACAACTATGAATTAAGCCTCAAATTCATGAAATCACTCAAGAACATTATTATTTCCAATTTCTCAAATTAAGGTCTGATTTCTACTAAACGAACTCCGATTCTTACCAAACTTCACAGATTTAACTTATTTATCATATAAGAACTGTATCGGGCTCCGGAACCAAAATACGGACCCTATACCATCAGTTTCAAACCTCTTTTCATTTCCAACAACTCTTATATATTCAATGAAACAATTTCTTTCAAAAATTCATTTCTCGGGCTTGGCACCTCGGAATTCAATTTCAGGCATATGCCCAAGTCCTAAATTTTACTACGGACCCTACGAGACTGTCAGATCACGGGTCAGGGTCCGTTTACCAAGAATGTTGACCAAAGTTAACTTTATTCAATTTTAAAAGCCAATTTCCTTATTTTACTTAGTTTTCACAAAAACACTTTTCGAAAATGTGCCCGAATTATGCACGCATATCGAGGTGAGACAAAAGAGGTTTTTAAGGCCTCAGAACACAGAATTTACTTGTAACACAAGTGATGACCTACATTCTTCACCTCTAAAATAACCGTTCATCCTTGAACGGACATAGAAAAGAAGTACCTGAGTCAGAGAAAAGATGGGGATATCGGCTCCGCATATCAGACTTGGACTCCTAGGTCATTGCCTCAACAAGATGACCTCTCTACTGAACACGAATAGAAGGGAAACTCTTCGATCTCAACCGACGAACCTACCGGTCTAGAATAGCTACCGGCTCTTCCTCATAGGACAAGTCCTTGTCCAGCTGGACACTGCTGAAGTCTAACACGTGGGATGGATCACTGTGATACTTCCGAAGCATGGACACTTGAAATACTGGATGCACGACTGGTAAACTCGGCGGCAACGCAAGTCTATAAGCCACCTCTCCCACTTGATCAAGAATCTCAAGCAGGCCAATAAATCTAGGGCTAGGCTTGCCCCTCTTCCCAAATCTCATCACACCCTTCATAGGCGACACTCGAAGCAAACACCCACTCGCCGACCATGAATGCCACATCATGAACCTCGGCATAACTCTTTTGCCTAGACTGAGCTATATGAAGCCTATCCTGAATAATCTTAACCTTGTCCAAGGCATCTTATACTAGATCCGTACCCAACAACTGAGCCTCTTCCGGCTCAAACTATCCAACCGACGACCAACACCGCCTATCATATAAAGCCTCATAAGGAGCCATCTAGATTCTCGACTGCTAGCTGCTGTTGTAGGCAAACTCCGCTAAAGGCAAAACTGATCCCACGAACCTCCAAAGTCAATGACACAAGATCACAGCATATCCTCCAAAATCTAAATAGTACGCTCGGACTGCCCGTCCGTCTGAGGATAAAATGTTGTGCTCAACTCGACCCGCGTGCCTAATTCACGCTGAACTGCCCTCCAGAAATCTGAGATAAACTGCGTACCTCGGTCCGAAATGATAGACACGAGCACACCATGAAGACGAACAATCTCCCGGATATAGATCTCAGCTAACCTCTCGGAGGAATAGGAGACTGCCACAGGAAGGAAATGTGTTGACTTGGTCAGCCTATCAACAATAACCCACACTACATCGAACTTCCTCTGAGTCCGTGGGAGTCCTACAACGAAGTCCACAGTGATACATTTCCACTTCCACTCAGGAATCTCAATCTTCCGGAATAAACCATCAGATCTCTGATGCTCGTACTTTACCTGCTGATAATTCAAACACTGAGCCACATATGAAATAATATCCTTCTTCATCCTCCTCCACCAATAATGCTGCCACAAACCCTGATACATCTTAGTGGCACCTGGATAAATAGTACCGGGAACTATGGGCCTCTTCTAGAATCAACTCTCGAAGTCCATCCATAGTAGGTACACAAACTCGACCCTACATCCTCAAAACTCCATCATCTCCAACTGTAACCTGCTTGGCACCTCCGTGCCGCACTGTGTATTTAAGGACAAGCAAATGAGGATCATCATACTGCCAATCTCCAATACACTCAAATAATAAAGAACGAGCGACTTTGCTAGCTAACACACAGCTGGGCTCAGAAACATCCAACCTTACGAACTAATTAGCCAAAGCCTGAACATCAGAAGCAAGCGATCTCTCACCGACCGGAATATACGCAAGACTGCCCATACTGGCTGACTTTCTACTCAAGGCATCGGCCACCACATTGGCCTTTCCCGGGTGATATAAGATGGTGATATCATAGTCTTTCAATAGCTCCAACCACCTTCTCTTCCTCAAATTTAGCTCCTTTTGCTTGAACAAATACTATAGACTCTTGTGATCCGTGAACACCTCACATGACACACCATACAGATAATGCCTCCAAATCTTCAATGCGTGAACAATGAATGCTAACACCAAATCATGAACTGGATAAATCTTCTCATGAATCTTCAACTATCGCGAATCATAAGCAATGAACTTGCCATTCTACATCAACACCGCACCAATTCCAATACGAGATGCATCACAATACACTGTATATGGCCTTGAACTTGTGGGCAAAACCAACACCGACGCCGTAGTCAAAGCTGTCTTGAGCTTTTGAAAGCTTGCCTCACACTCGTCCGACCACCTAAAATTGGCACCCTTCTGGGTCAACCTGGTCATCGGAGCTGCAATAGATGAAAACCCCTCCACAAACCAATGGTAATAACCCCCCAAACCCAAGAAATTGCGGATCTCTATAGCTGACACGGGTCTAGGCCAGTTCTTAACTTCCTCTTTCTTCTTCGGATCCACCTGAATACCCTCAGCTGAAACAGTGTGACCTAAGAATGCAACTGAACTCAACCAGAACTCACACTTCGAAAACTTAGCATATAACTGACTATCTCTCAAAGTCTGAAGAACCACTCTCAGATGTTGCTCATGATCCTCCCGGCTACGGGAATAGATCAAAATGTCATCAATGAAGACTAGCACGAATGAATCCAAGTAAGGCTTGAACACTCGGTTCATCAAATCCATAAAAGCTGCTGGGGCATTTGTCAACCCATATAACATCACCAAGAACTCATAATGCCCGTACCGAGTACGGAAAGCTGTCTTAGGGACATCAGATGCCCTAATCCTCAACTGATGGTAGCCAGATCTCAAGTTAATCTTCGAAAATACCTTGGCACCTTGAAGCTGATCAAACAAATAATCAATTCTCGGCAATGGATACTTATTCTTGATTGTAACCTTGTTCAACTGCCGGTAATCTATACACATCCTCATCGATCTATCCTTCTTCTTAACAAACAACACTGACGCATCCTAAGGCGAGACACTAGGTCTACTAAAGCCTTTATCAAGCAAGTCTTTCAACTACTCCTTCAATTCTTTTAACTCAGGAGTGGCCATATGATACGGTGGGATAGAAATGGGCCGAGTGACCAGAGCCAAATCAATGCAGAAGGCAATATCCCTATCGGGTGGAATACCTGGTAGGTCTGAAGGAAATACCTTAGGAAACTCACAAACAACAGGCACAAAATCCATAGAAGGAACCTCAGCTCTAGAATCACGAACATATGCCAAATAGGCCAAACACACCTTCTCGACGATACACCGAGCCTTCACATATGAGATAACCCAACGTGTAGAATGACTATGAGTCCCTCTGCACTCTAAACGAGGTAAACCCGACAAGGCTAAGGTTATATTCTTGGCATGACAGTCCAAGATAGCGTGGTAAGGTGATAACCAGTCCATCCCTTATGTGACATCAAAATCAACCATATCCAAAAGTAACAAATCTACTCGAGTCTCATACCCCCAATCACAACTATACATGAACGATGGACACGATCTACCACAATGGAATAACCCACCGGTGTAGACACATAAACAGGAGCACTCAAGGAATCACTAGGCATGACCAAATACGGGGCAAAATAAGATAACACATAGGAGTATGTAGACCCTGGATCAAATAGAACTAAAGCATCTCTACTACAGACCAGAACGGTACCTGTGATAATTGAATCGGAGGCCTCAGCCTCAGGCCTAGCTAGAAGAGCATAACATCGGGGACTGGGCCCCACCACTCTGAGCTACGTCCCTGGGATGGCCTCCTGCTGGCTGGCCTCCACCTCTAGCGGCCTGACCTCCACCTCTAATACCTTTACCTCCACCTCTAGCACCTCTACCCCCATCTCTAGTTGGCTGAGCGGGCGGTGTAACACCTGGTGCTTGAACCATAGCACGGGAACCCTGCTACTGTGTCTGAACACCCATTAATCTCGGACTAGCCCTCAGGATATGACCATACTCACCGCACTCAAAGCATCTACCTGAGTGTTGCGGCTGAGGGAACTGAGACTGACCCTGGCGGGCCGGCTGACCATGAGAATAGCTCTGAATAGGAGGTGTCACACCTCCTTTTTTCCTACACCCCGGAAAGGGTATAAGGGAGTTTTTTCCAACTTAAAGTGACAATCGAAACATGATTCATTTATTATTAAAAATTCAGAGTCGCCACTTGAAATAATTTATGGTGTCCCAAGTCACCGGTTCAAATCCCGAATCGAGGAAAAGATTGACTCTGTTTTACAGTCCGTGAACACAGAAATCCGGGTAAGGAATTCTGTTAACCCGGGAGAAGGTGTTAGGCATTCCCCGATTCCGTGGTTCTAGCACGGTCGCTCAACTGTTATAATTGGCATATTATCTGATTTTAATACATGTTTTAGCCTATAGTTAAATTTTAACTTATTAACCGCTTTATTCATTTTTTTAGGAGGATTGCAACGTCATTTAAAATATGTCTTGAACCACGTCACATACATGCACTCGCGGTCCACGACACATTTTATTTAACGTTGTTTGGATTTTGATTTGGGTCACATGAAATGCACACCCGAGTTTAGGAAGGTAATTTTAAATTACGCGCCTAAAGCAACTACGCATTTTTCAACTTTGCGAGGGCCATAGAAAATACGCTAAATAGCATGCCTCGAATTCTATGGATTTAAAATTAATTAAATGAGGGCCATGCGTTTTGAGGTTTTATTGTGGATGGAGTGGTATAATTGATAAGTACAAAAGACCTAAAGAAATGGGTTAGCTACATGTATATCACTGGAGCCTTTTGTTATAGCATACTACAATTCAGAAAGGTGGAGTTGGCATTTATGTGAAAATAACAAAAGACAGGTGCCAACTTTGGGTTCATCTCCATATCATCTTCAAAAGACCGACTTTCGATTTCAAATTCTAGAAAGAAACTAACAAAATTTTATAGCAAAATAATGAATCTTAAATGACCATATGAGCACAAAAAGAAAAAAAAATCATGCTGAGAACTATTCAGATGAACCAGAAGGAACAAAATAAATGGACATACAAAAATGCATTTTAAACTTGATTATAACAAAGAATACGTAAAGTAATTAATTTATTTAACACTATGCTAAAGAGAAAGTTGTAGTATCACCACTATAACTTCTACAGTACCATTTTGAAGAAGAAGAAGTTGAATCTTCACATGGTTAATTTAAGAAAATATGCAGCCAATAACATAAATTGAAGATTAGATCATTCCACTAACGCAATCTATTTTTTTTACATCTTAACGTTGAAAAATTGTTCAACTTCACATACTTCTTTAAATTTCAAAATATGAACATGGTGCTACATGATCTTGAAATCTAAACATAAACAAAACAATACCTGTTAGTTACAAGTCATGAGCCAAGAAAAATAAAAAATAAAAATAAAGAAAAAAAAAACGAGACAGAGTCATGAACATACTAAAATAACGTTAACATTTGCAAATCTCAACACTCAATCAAAGAAACATCATTCATGCGAACAGATCCAATACGAAAGAAACTTTATCAAAAGAACCAAATCAATTTACTTCTGCTTCAATAAAGATGCTCCGACATTTTTTAACTCAAGAGCTTGAATTACATACCTACAAGAGAGTGAATTCAAATGAATAAAATCTGAAAGTTGTAGAGTCAATACAGCAGCAACAACAAAATCTCTATCAACTTTTCTTCAAACCCAAGATTCAAGGCCCGAAATGTTGAAAGAAATATTTAATGAAAACCTTCAACCTAAATTTCTCTCCTCCCGCTCTCTTCTTTTTTTTTTCTTCAAATTTTCTCTTCTATTTATAGCAAAAAATTTCGAAATTTTTTCAGTTTTTTTTTAAATATTTTATTATTTTATTATTTTTTAATTAAAAGAAATCCCACTTACAAATTACTTTTATTATTTTTATAAAAAGAAATTCCACCTTTCTTTACTTTTATTTTTTAAATTCCAACTTTAATTACTTTTATCTTATTTAAAAATCCCACTTTTTTTTACTTTTTAAAAGAGAATTTCACTTATTTAACTTTTCTTACAAAAATAATCCACTTTCTTTTGCTTTTCTTTTAAAAATGCTACTTTCTTTTACTTTAAATTTTTTAAATTTTAAGATACCTTTATATTTATTTTTTAATTCCAAATTTCTTTTACTTTTTATTTTTTTTAAAAAATTTCCACAAAACTTTACTTTTATTTTTTTAATTTTCTACTTTCTTTTACTTTTTAAAAGAGAATTTCACCTACTTTTACTTTTATTTTTTATTCAATACTTCCCTTTTTCTTATTTTGTAAATCGCTCCTGAAAATTAAAAAAAAATTAATATTTTTCGGAATTTTTTTTATTATTTTAAAATAAAAATAAAAATAAAAATATTAATAGTAATAATTCACCTTTTTAAATTTTGTATTTTTACCCTATAATAAAAAGTATAACAAAGCTAAAAATTATAGGTTAAAACCCCTAAAATATTTACATAGAAGAAGTGATAAAAAATTAAATATTCTAAAAAATTAGGTGCTCACAACTGCCCCTCTTTGCTTGGAAACATGAAGAGTTTTCAAGCAAAGATAAAGTGAGCCATGTGACTAATTTTTGAACATATTTTTATTCAAAAGGGAAGAAATAAGGATAAGAGAAAAGAGAAAGGGTGCAACCGAGTCTTGGTTTTGGACAACCTACATATCCCGGGTTATAGGGGAATCAGGTCGCGTGTAGTTCAGGAAGTTTTGGTAGCTAGTACTACCGAAGAGCTGTGATTTTGCTGCTATTTCTGCTTACTGAACTCCTTATTACACCGTGACAAAATAAAAGAAACCAGACTAAACTATGATATACGAATTACAAGAATCTTATCTATATCTTCAAACTTGAACTTGCAGTTTCTGCTGCCCTGCTGACTTGTACTCTCTGAGTGAGATTCCTTTGTTGCTGACTTGAATTGCATTCTGAGATACTTTCCCTTTGTTCTTCAAGTGGGCTCCTAATTGTTGTCTTCCTTTGAACCTTGCTGCTTCCCTTCGTTCTCCAGGTGGGCTCCTGATTACCAACACTTACGCTGCTTTTCCTCGAAACTTGAACTGCTTCCCTTCATTTTTCAGGTGGGTTCCTGATTGCTGAACTTCTTTGAACCTTGCTACTTCCCTTCGTTCTCCAAGTGGGATCCTGATTACCAATACTTGCACTGCTTTTTCTCGAAACTTGAACTGCTTCCCTTCGTTCTTCAGGTGGGCTCCTAATTACCAATACTTGAACTGTATTCCCTTGCTCTCCAGGTGGGCGCCTGATTGCTAAAACTTGAATTGTATTCCCTTGCTCTCCAGGTGGGCGCCTGATTGCCAAAATTGGAATTGTATTCCCTTGCTCTCCAGGTGGGCGTCTGATTGCCAAAACGGGAATTGTATTCCCTTGCTCTCCAGGTGGCGCCTGATTGCCAAAACTGGAATTGTATTCCCTTGCTTTTCAGGTGGGCGCCTGATTTCAACAAAATAGACAAAAACAAAGAAAAATTTCGGCCCCAGTTTGATAGTTGGGCACATATGTGAGTGTAAACTGAATCATGTTACCAAATATCAATAAGAACTTGAAAGCTGAAACTTGAACTGTACTCCCTTGCTCTCCAGGTGGGCGCCTGATTGCTGAAACTTAAATTGTATTCCCTTGCTCTCCAGGTGGGTGCCTGATTGCTGAACTTGAACTGTATTCCCTTGCTCTCTAGGTGGGCGCCTGATTACTGAACTTGAATTGTATTCCCTTGTTCTCCAGGTGAGCTCCTGATTGCTGAACTTGAAATGTATTCCCTTATTCTCCAGGTGGGTTACTGATTGCTGAACTTGAACTGCTTCTCCCTGTTCTCCAAGCGGGTCCCTGATTTAAACAAAAATAGACAAAACAAAGAAAATTTTATGCCCCAGTTTGGTAGCTGGGCGCATATGTGAGTGTTAAACTGAATCATATTACTAAGAACTTGAAAGCTGAAACCTGAACTGTACTCCCTTGCTCTCCAGGTGAGCACCTGATTGCTGAAACTTGAATTGTATTCCCTTGCTCTCTAGGTGGGCGCCTGATTGCTGAAACTTGAATTGTTGTTCCTTGTTCTCCAGGTGGACGCCTGATTACTGATACTTCAACTGTTGTTCCTTGTTCTCCAGGTGAACGTCTGATTGCTAGTACTTGGTCACGCTCTTATCTTTAACATCCGTGTTGCTCTCCCTGTTCTTCAGATAGGCACCTGATTTCAACAAAAATAGACAAAACAAAAGAAAATTTTCTGCCCCAGTTTGGTAGCTGGGCACATCTGTGAGTGTTTAACTAAATCATATTACTAAGAATTTGAAAGCTAGGTCCCATTATCCAGGGGGTCCTGACAACTCTTAACTAAACGACAATTTTAAGTCTAAGCTATATCTTTTAAAGGTATGACTTCCGCTAAATCTTGTTATCTAAGAGGGTCTTAAACTACTCCCCATTATCCAGGAGGGTCCTCACAACTCTTAACTAAACGGCAATTTTAAATCTAAGTTATATCTTCTAAAGGTGTTACTTCTGCTAAATCTTGTTATGCAAGCCAGTTTTAAACTACGTCTTATTATCCAGGAGGGTCCTGACAATCAAAAATCAAGTCTTATCTTAAGAGTGACAATTTCACGGCTAAATTATATTACCCTACAACAAAACTTATGCTAAACCTAGTTAATGGAAATCTTAAAGCTAGGTCCCATTATTCAGGAGGGTCCTGAAAACTCCTAATTGAATCCTATCTCAAACATGCAAACTTTAAAACCAACTTATATTCCTTGGGGTACATTTATGCTAGATTTTGCTACTTATGATTGTTTCGATATTTAAACTAGGTCCCATTTTCCAGGAGGGTCCTGAAAACTTCAAATTAAATCCTATCCTAACAATTAAAGCTTTAAAGCCAACTTATATTCTTTTGGGGTACATTTATACTAGATCTTGCTACTCATGATTTTTTTGAATTTTAAACTAGGTCCCATTTTCCAGGAGGGTCCTAAAAATTTCAAAATAAATCTCACCTTAAGAGTGACAATTTCAAAGCTAAATCTTATTTCCTAAAGGTAAAACTTATGCTAAATCTTATTTTCTATGAAGGTCTTAGAACTAAATCACATTGTCCAAGAGGGTCCTGAAAAGCCGAGAATGAACTTACCTGAGCCATGCTTTCTTTCTGGAGGATCTATGTAGAACGAAAAAAATTCCTTTCCTCTGAACCATGCTTTTTCTCATGGAGGGTTCCTACAGGTCGAACAAATTTTCCTTTACCATTCTCAAACCGCCTTTGGGCTGACAAAATTTTGGCATGACACTTGAAAAATATCAAACTTCCAAGCTTTGATTTGGACACAATTTTTGTCCCTGTTTCAAACAAAGAAAACTTGTGAGTTTATAAATATGGTGGTTGGATTGTGGCATTGACTTTGAGGGCGATTGCTCCTTCACTTCCTATGATAACTTTGGTTTCAACTTGAAAGACCTTGTCTGTTTATTGACTGGCCACTTTCTCTGTCACCCTTATCACAAAAAATACCTCTGATCCATTCAGACCCAATACCTTCTATCTGTTGCATTGCTCATGAACTGACATCTACCAAACCTTTGTGTTTCACATGATCCCCATGGTATATTGATTATTACCAACTTCAATACGTACGTTGTTCTTTCCTGATTTAAATCACTGGCCTTGGTCTTGAGGTCTATTGCTCCATCACTTGCCATGATAGCTTTGATTTATGCATGGAAGATCTTGCTTGTCACTGGTTTACCACCTTTTTTGTCCCTTGTATTTCACATAGATCCCAACGCATGTTGATTGTTACCAGCTCAGTGCGCTTGTTGTTCTTTCCTGACTTATGACGCTTTGATGTGCTAGCCAGATCTCATTTTGTGCACTTGGAAAGCTGGTGGAAAATTTTGAAGTCATTTCTCACTTGTTTTGACCAAACAGACTCAGAAAACACGACAAAAGAAATAGAGTAAAGGACAAGGGAAAGAAATGATTCCTAACAAGAAAACTACAAAGGAGAAACCTATCAGATTGGATACCAACTCTAACGACCATGACATGCACCTGTGGCCTATTCTATCAAGCAAGTTTGATGTTCAACTATTGTTGTACCCTCTAAGCCGTGAAATTGGGCTTCAATGCTCTGATTATCCAATCTGATTTACAATCCTTATTTGACTTGTAGTGCCCAAAGGGTTTTCACCATCAAGCCTCTCTCATTTGATTTTTTCTCTCAACTTTCGTCGCCTCAAGGTGCCCTTGAAGGTTTTCACCAACAAGACTCTCTCATTTATATTTCTCTCAACTCCCGTTGCCTTACGGTGCCTATGATGGTTTTCACCGATAAAACTCTCTCATTTTCATTACTTTTCCTGCTTGGACCAGAGTGTTACCCTGATATGAATCACCTCTATTTGCTCGACTTGGCATCTCTCAAAGACTGGTCGGAAGGTCTTTCTTTGGACCGTAATGTGGGCTTTTGGATAGGGTTAGAAAGAAAGGGTATTAAAGGCTCAAAACAGTTTCGACATGGGTTTAAAATTACAACTTTTGGAATCAGATTTCTTACAACAAACACAACTTCTGCCCCAGTTTCTTTGCTTGGGGACTTTTGGATTTTTATTTTGATGGGACCGAACCATGAGGCTGCCTACGTCTCCTTAAAAGGAATCAGGTCGAACGTAGTTCATGTCATAGAAATTACTTTGTTTGTTGTGTTTTTTTTCTCTTTTCTCTTTCTTCTCTCTTTTTTCTCTTTTGCTTTTCTCTTTTTCTTTTTATTATTTTTCTTCTTCTTTTCTCTTTTCTTCTTTTTTCTTTTTTTTTTCTCTTTTTCTTTCTTTCCTTCTCTTTCCTTTTCTTTCTCTTTTTCTTTCTTCCTTTTCTTATCTTTCATGCTTGTGTTTCTGATATTCGCTACTGATTCCGAAAGAGGGGTATGAAAGAAAATAAATAAGGCTCAAAAGGGGTGACGAGGGATAAAGTGTTTAGATAGCAGAACAAAATGCCTTCGTCATTCCAGCCTTCAAAACATGCCAAGTACAAACAACACTTTGGTTGCGCCAGACTTGATGACCATACCCACACATTCGCCTTCTACATTTGTTATATACAAAGCACCATTGGACAACACTCTCACTCTCATTACCACGAACGTCCCCCTACAAATTTGGGGCAAACTTGCTTTTATCTTCAAATTGATGCGGCAACATGTATTTCAATAGGGGTTCTTTATGTTCTATCTGCCCCAGTTTCACACAATTCGGGCTTGAAGTGATATCAAAATGCCTTTACTTATTTCCCCCAAATGTCCTTACATCTTCAACATTGTTTCATTGCTTCGTGATTAAACTGACTTTTAAAACCAGGCTGAGAATTACGCGTGCATGTCACGTCACTAGAGTCAACGGAAAAAGGACTATAAAAGGAAAAGAGAACTAAACAAAAATGACTAGAAATAACAGAAAACAGAAACTTGCATTAGACAGATGGTGAAAGGATTTGGACAACAAAACAGACAAACTAGACTGGGGTTACAAACCTAGAACAAACCTAGAAAACACTAAGCAGGCTACTAGACTAAACAAACTAGGCAAAATAAGAGGATAGAAGGGTTTGAGTCACAAGACAATATTTGGATTACAACCTTGAAATAACCCGGACAACAGAAATGACAACAAAATAAACCACCAAAACTCCTCCCTGGCTAACCAAGGCAGGAGCGCCTCTCCAATTGCCAAGCTCGGCATCTTAGCCATTGAATTCTGCATCAACATTACTAGGACCTTCACGAACTTCCATCACATTGTTCTTAACAAATTGCTTTAGGGTTCCCTTTGCTGGCTCGTTCTTAAGATCAACCTCTGATAGCACTGAAAACTTTGCAGCACGTGGGCCTTCGAGGATCTTAGAAGAATCTTCATATTCCTTTTCAAAACAAATCATACTCACCATATCCGTCTCATTGCAAGCAGGCGATGGACTTTGGCTAGTGTCTGCTGCATCTGGATTTTGCACGACAATGATACCTGCATCAATAAGCTTCTGAATTGCTTTCTTCAGATTCCAACACTTCTCTATGTCATGCCCCGAGGCATCTGAGCAATATGTGCACCTTTCAGAAAAATCAAACTTCTTTGACAGAGGGTTTGACATTTTTATATTAATCGGCTTCAACAAATCCAGTTGCTTCAACTTTTGGAACAAACTGGCATATGACACTCCCAATGGGGTGAAAACCTTTTCTTTTTTCAGCAACCTCTCATTGTTAAATGCTTGATTGGTCCGGAAACCTGATCCAAGGGGTTTTTGATAGGCTCGTGGAGGTGGATAGGCATTTTGTGGAGCTGGGTACTGGGAGAGTGATGTATGACTTTGGAAGTTCTGTGGAGAGAAGTGGCACTGGGGAGGATCATCTGGTGCATAAGGATATCCACGGGGACGATGTCGAGGCTGGAAGTGTTGATCGGGAAAGCCCATTGGATCATCTTTTCTGTTTCTCTTTCTTCCACCCAAGCTTACTTGGATGTTCTGAATGTTTTTCGAACAACTCATGATTTTGCATGACTTGATTCCCTCTTATACTACCTCCCCCATTTTTAACACATCATTGAAAGGCTTCCCCATGGCTGGGATCAAATGACTGAAGTAGGTGGGCCCCTGGGCTTGTAGGAAAAGCTCAACCATTTCTTCTTTACCAATCGGGATATTGACTCGAGCTGCTTGCTCCCTCCACCTGAGCCCAAACTCCCTAAAGCTTTCCTCTTGCTTCTTTTCCATTTTAGATAGGTTGGAGCGGTCTGGGGTAACACCTGATCTGTATTGAAAGTATCGAATAAAATCTTGAGCCATGTCACCCAATGTAGGCCACTTACCAATATCTTGACGATTATGTCATTCCAAAGCTGCCCCAGTCAGGCTCTCACTGAAGTACGTCATCAACAAATCATCTTTCTCGTCAACACTTCTCATTTCACTACAATAATCCCTCAAATGGGCTACCGGATCCCCACACCCATCATACAAGTTAAACTTTGGCACTTTAAACCCAGCAGGCAGACGAACGTCGGGGGACATAGACAATTCTTTGTAAGACATGCTACCCTGGTCTCCCATTCCTTGCTTGTTCTTTAGGGACTGTTCTATGCCTTTCAGCCTCCTGGGCATCCCGTATCGCCCTTTTCTTCCTGTGAACTCTTCATTTACAACATGAGGCCCATCCCGCGGACCCTGCTTGTATGAGCTGGGAACCTTGTGGGCAACCTCTGAGGGGTAATATTGGGCATCATGAGCTTTGAGTGGGCATTCATTGTTGGGGATGGTGGACAAGGCCGGAGGGCAATTTTTGGGAAAAGTAATTGGAAGATGAGTGATGGAGCTACTAGGGTGGTTGGGAAAGCCATGATAAGCGGGTGGATCTGGAGAGTATGGGGGATCATCTGAAACTGTGACCGGTGTTTGGGTAAGGGTAGTATTTATGAAGCTAGGTGGTGGCGGGGGTGGTGCCTTCCCAGTCATCCAAGCCTGATACATGTCCGCCATGTGTTGTCTTAACATCTTTACCTCTTCAACCAATCCATTGTCCTGTTCAACCAACTCCTTTTGGGCACCAGTATCAACCAACTCAGTTCTGTTATTGTCTGCCATTGCCTTTTGACTTTGTGTTGTAGAGAAGAGTTACCACTTTAAAAACCACAAACCAACCACCCTTCTGCTATGAATATAACAAAATGAGGCCATCACGTTAGCGTTAGGGTATTTAACAACAAAAATATCACATTGCGTGCCATGCACCTAGCCATAATTAACGGTTCTAGAATGACTTCGAGGGTCATAAGGTCACTTGGCATCATCCCAATTTGTCCATTTGAATCTTCTCTTTACTTTTCTTTCCTCACACTTCTTAGCTTACTAATTTTCTTTCCCTTTTTTTTCTTTCTGATTATCGCTCTTTTTTCTTCCTTCTCATTTCTCACATCCCATAATTTCACCTCTTTTTTTTTGTTTTCTCTCTCTCTTTTTTTCTTCTTTTTTTTTCTTTTAATAAATAAAAATTGATTCGATCGAACCCTATGTAGGTTGCCTTACGTATCATGACGCCGCATGAATTAGATCTTTGCGTAGTTCGGGAATATTGGGAATAAAGGAAACAAATTGACGTTCTCTGTTTCTTTTTCTTTTTCTTTTCTTTTTACCTTAATGACTACTCTGCTGAGAAAAGAGAAATAAATGAAGCAAATCATTTTTTTTAAAATTTTCTAAACTTAATGTTCTATAACCTATTTTAAACTCAAGCTTAACGGATTTGTTTTCTTTTCTTTGAAACAAATATTCTATTAAGGAAAAACTCTAGAAGAGAAAGATATTTTTTGATTCCTTTTTTAGGAAGAAAATCTAAAGAGTGAACCACAGAAAAATATTTAGAATTTTCATTTGATATTCTGATGCAAGGTTTCGAAACAAGCAATGAAAAGATAAAACAAAATATTTTTTGGATTTCAATTTTGATTGCCTAAAGAAGAATTTCTAATGATAAACAAAGGATAAAGTATATTTTTTTTCCATGTACAATATCCTAAAGTTCTAATGAAAATAAAAAGAATTTTTTTTATTTTTCACTAATTTCCCCAAGAAACACCTCAAAAGAAAATCTTTTTGGATTTTGGAATTAATACCTTAAAGAAGGATTTTAAAGAAGTACTAAAAGAAAATTCTCTTTTTTTTAAAATTTTGGTCCTAATATAGTAGAGAAAATATAAAAACAATTTATTTTAAGTCCTAGATATTAATTGCCTAAAGGAAAAACAATCTCAAAGGAGATTTGTTTTTATTTCTTATAACAAAAATGCAAAATTTCTTCTTTTTTTTTTCTTCTGGATTTTCGACTTGTAACACATTTCCACATACAAAATAAGAAATACAATAACAAAAGACTCGGCAAACTTAACCTGACTATTACAAACTCTAACATCACCTAAAAGACTAAATACTACTATACAAGACTGGAAAACAAAACAAAAACAATTGACTCAAAAACATAAAATGGCTCCTCGAGCAGCTCCTGAATGCAATGATCCTGGGATATCTGTCATGCTCAAAATCCAGTAAGTAGATCCACACTTGTATGAGAAAACTTAAACTAGCACTATGTGAGACAATAATAATCCCTAAGACACATGCAAGACATGATTGGGGCTATTTTTGCAAAATGGCTTATTTGACCAAAAGGTGGGTAGAAGTGCAAAATTTGGCTATGACCCTGCAAAGACAAGAACCTAAGATTTACTAGGAAGACCGGACCCTATGTGGGTTGCCTACGTATCATGCCCCGAAAGACGAGAATCAGGTATGCGTAGTTCGGGCAAATTGGATACGGGCAAGAAATAAAAATAACAACTAATTTAGAGAAAATATTTGTTTCTTCTTTTCTTTATCTTTTTTAAAAAAAATGATGAAACATGTAAACTCTTCTTTTTTTTCTTTTTCTTTTTCCCTTTTTTTTTTGATTTTTGATTTTTGAAAAAATGATAAAAAGTGCAAAATCTTTTTGAAGTTTCCATGCTCTTTTTTTCTTAATAAAATGTAACAAAAATATAATTGGGCCCTACTCGCTTCTTCCTCACACTTCACCCTCTCTTTTTTTTCATTTGCCCTCAACTATCAGTGGTCCGCCAAATGACCCTTTTACCCTTGAATAAATGCAACATGTAGCACATAGGATGCATCAAGATGGTCTTTTCATTTCAGGTACACCTGTCCTAGACAGACCCAACCCCTGTGTTGAGTCTCTAAAGTCAAATGCACATGATGCAAACAAACGTTCCTACTAGGGATCCGACATGCGGCTGAGTTATTCTAGGTTCAAAACCTGGGTATTTGTTCTAGACTTGTGTACCCGAGTGGACAACTCGAGCCGAGGAGGGGGCTACGTACCGGGAACTAAAAGGCCATCCGGCTTAGTAACTTATCCGAGCCTCTTTCTTATTTCAAGATATGACACTAACAGAATAGGGAGTCTCGACCAGCGAGCACATCCCCGAAGATGAGAAGAGAAGGGTTTCGTAGCAATTTATATACAATTCAGATAATATCAAAGCGGTAAAAGCAACATTTAGCACATTAGGCCCAAACATGTAATAAAATCAGATAATAAATAAAGCCAAATAATAACAATTATTCTAAGCTCGAATTCTGAACCCTGAACCAGAGATTTTGGGTTCTTTTCCCCAGCAGAGTCGCCAGAGCTGTCACACCTCCTTTTTTCCTACACCCAGGAAAGGGTATAAGGGAGTTTTTTCCAACTTAAAGTGACAATCGAAACGGGATTCATTTATTATTAAAAATTCAGAGTCGCCACTTGGGATAATTTATGGTTTCCCAAGTCACCGGTTCAAATCCCAAATCGAGGAAAAGATTGACTCTGTTTTACAGTCCGCGAACACAGAAATCTGGGTAAGGAATTCTGTTAACCCGGGAGAAGGTGTTAGGCATTCCCCGATTTCGTGGTTCTAGCACGGTCGCTCAACTGTTATAATTGGCATATTATCTGATTTTAATAAATGTTTTAGCCTATGGTTAAATTTTAACTTATTAACCACTCTTATTCATTTTTTAGGAAGATTGCAACGTCATTTAAAATATATCTTGAACCACGTCACATAAATGCACCCGCGGTCCACGACACATTTTACTTAACATTGTTTGGATTTTGATTTGGGTCACATGAAATGCACACCCGAGTTTAGGAAGGTAATTTTAAATTACGCGCCTAAAGCAACTACGCATTTTCAACTTTGCGAGGGCCATAGAAAATACGCTAAATAGCATGCCTCGAATTCTACGGATTTAAAATTAATTAAATGAGGGCCATGCATTTTGAGGTTTTATTGTGGATGGAGTGGTATAATTGATAAGTACAAAAGACCTAAAGAAATGGGTTAGCTACATGTATATCACTGGAGCCTTTTGTTATAGCATACTACAATTCAGAAAGGTGGAGTTGGTATTTATGTGAAAATAACAAAAGACAGGTGCCAACTTTGGGTTCATCTCCATATCATCTTCAAAAGACCGACTTTCGATTTCAAATTCTAGAAAGAAACTAACAAAATTTTATAGCAAAATAA
The DNA here is from genome assembly GCF_000715075.1 of Nicotiana tabacum. Classification (NCBI taxonomy): domain Eukaryota; kingdom Viridiplantae; phylum Streptophyta; class Magnoliopsida; order Solanales; family Solanaceae; genus Nicotiana; species Nicotiana tabacum. The sequence continues at coordinate 133,587,182 of NC_134089.1, read as the reverse complement.
TGAATCTTAAATGACCATATGAGCATAAAAAGAAGAAAAAATCATGCCGAGAACTATTCGGATGAACTAGAAGGAACAAAACAAACATGGACATATAAAAATGCATTTTAAACTTGATTATAACAAAGAACACGTAAAGTGATTAATTTATTTAACACTATGCTAAAGAGAAAGTTGTAGTATCACCACTATAACTTCTACAATACCATTTTGAAGAAGAAGAAGTTGAATCTTCACATGGTTAATTTAAGAAAATATGCAGCCAATAACATAAATTGAAGATTAGATCATTCCACTAACGCAATCTATTTTTTTTTACATCTTAACGTTGACAAATTGTTCAACTTCACATACTTCTTTAAATTTCAAAATACGAACATGGTGCTACATGATCTTAAAATCTAAATATAAACAAAACAATACCTGCTAGTTACAAGTCATGATCCAAGAAAAATAAAAAATAAAAATAAAGAAAAAAAAAACGAGACAGAGTCATGAACATACTAAAATAACGTTAACATTTGCAAATCTCAATTCACTCAATCAAAGAAACATCATTCATGCGAACAAATCCAATACGAAAGAAACTTTATCAAAAGAACCAAATCAATTTACTTTTGCTTCAATAAAGATGCTCCGACATTTTTTAACTCAAGAGCTTGAATTACATACCTACAAGAGAGCGAATTCAAATGAATAAAATCTGAAAGTTGTAGAGTCAATACAGCAGCAACAACAAAATCTTTATCAACTCTTCTTTAAACCCAAGATTCAAGGCCCGAAATGTTGAAAGAAATATTTAATGAAAACCTTCAACCTAAATTTATCTCCTCCCCCTCTCTTCTTTTTTTTTTTCAAATTTTCTCTTCTATTTATAGCAAAATTTTCGAAATTTTTTCAGATTTTTTTTAAAAAAAAATATTTTATTATTTTATTATTTTTAATTAAAAGAAATCCCAGTTACAAATTACTTTTATTATTTTTTATAAAAAGAAATCCCACCTTTCTTTACTTTTATTTTTTAAATTCCAACTTTAATTACTTTTATCTTATTTAAAAATCCCACTTTTTTTACTTTTTAAAAGAGAATTCCACTTATTTAACTTTTCTTAAAAAACAATCCACTTTCTTTTGCTTTTCTTTTAAAAATGTTACTTTCTTTTACTTTAAACGACAATTTTAAATCTATGTTATATCTTCTAAAGGTATTACTTCTACTAAATCTTGTTATGCAAGCCAGTTTTAAACTACGTCCTATTATCCAGTAGGGTCTTGACAATCAAAAATTAAGTCTTATCTTAAGAGTTCAATACTTCCCTTTTTCTTATTTTTTAAATCACTCCTGAAAATTAAAAAAAACTAATATTTTTCGGAATTGTTTTTATTATTTTAAAATAAAAATAAAAATAAAATAATATTAATAGTAATAATTCACCTTTTAAAATTTTGTATTTTTACCCTATAATAAAAAGTATAACAAAGCTAAAATTTGTAGGTTAAAACCCCTAAAATATTTACATAGAAGAAGTGATAAAAAATTAAATATTGTCAAAAATTAGGTGCTCACAGGAGGTGCTCTGATAGGAGCTAATGGTGCACGGTAGGATTGCTGATCAGAATACTGCATATGAGAACCGTGACCATCTGAAGCACCATGAGAAGTCTGAAGTGCTGAATGAAACGGCCTAGGAGAATGGTCCCTACCAAAAGAATCCCTACCTCCAAATGAGGCACCACTAACCTGCATGAATGACGGGGCCTCTTGTCAGACCCCTGACCACTACACTGTTATAGAACTATCTCAACTCTCCTGGCTACATTGGCCGCATCCTGAAAAGAAATCTCGCTCCCAGTCTCCTTAGCCATCTACAATCGAATCGGCTGAGCGAGTCCCTCAATAAACCTCTCTCTCTCGGTTGGAAGTATGATAAGAGCATGACGGGCCAAAGCAATGAATCTGGTCTCGTACTAAGTAACGGTCATGAAACCCTGTTGGAGACGCTCAAACTGCCTCCGATAGTCCTCCCTCTGAGTGATAGGAAGAAACTTCTCCAAAAATAGCTGAGACAACTGATCCCAAGTCAAGGAAGGCGACCTAGCTGGCCTAGCCAAACAATAATCCCTCCACCAAGTCTTGGAGGAACCTGACAGACAAAAAAGCAGCAATGTCGACCCTATTGGTCTCCACTATCCCCATGTTCCAAAAATCTCATGACAGATGTCTAAGTAATCCTGGGGATCCGCTGAAGATGTACCACCATAAGTAGTAGTGAACAGCTTGGTGAACCTGTCCAACCTCCACAAAGCATTGGCAAACATAACTGCTCCATCACCGGTCTGAGCTACAACAACTGGCTGAATTGCTCCAACTGGCTGAGCTACTGGAGTCTGAAACTGGAGATCCATCTGCTCCGGAGTGTGGGTAGCGGGAGTCTATGCTCCTCCCCCAGCCTGAGAGACGGCTGGTGCTATAGGAAGTAAGCCTGCCCGGGTGACACTCTACATAAGGCCCACTAGACAGACCAGAGCGTCCTGGAGTACTGGGGTAGCAATGAACCCCTATAGGACCTGAGCTGGTCCAACCGGAACTGTCTGGGCTGGAACCTCATCATCAAACTCAAGTTGAGGCTCCGCCGCTGGTGCTGCTACTCTGGGCTGAGCTCTGCCCATGCCTCGACCTCTAGCACAGCCTTCGGCTTTTCCCTCTGTCCCTCGTGGGAGCTGCTGCTGGGGGCTCGGACTACTGATCAGTGGATGAGGAAGCACGTGTTCTCGCCATCTGCGAAAGAACATAGTAGAAATTCAATTAGCATTGAGAAACCAAACCGCACGACAGAGATGAATAGAAGTGAAACTGTTCCTAACTCTGAAGCCTCTGGGGGATAAGCACAAACGTCTCCGTACCGATCCCTCAGACTCTACCAAGCTTGTCCGTGAATTGTGAGACCTAAGCAAACCTAGAGCTCTGATACCAACTTGTCACGACCCGGATTTCCCACCCTCGGGAGTCCTGATGGCACCTACTAGTGAAAGCTAGGCAAGCCAGTCATACCAAATATTTTACCTTTTGCATTTTAATCCTTTAACAATTGTGAATTAACATTATATAAACAACGGAAATAATAAAGCGGAAGAAGGAAATATAATAATTTAATAATAATAATACCAATACCAATCTGTTAGGCCCCGAACCTGGGCCTGGACGTAGCACGACACTCGGTGCCTAACTACATGTGACTAAGCGAACCAACTGGCTGGCTGAATCAACATGTGATATCATAACATACTGAATGCAGAAGATAAACTAACACATGCTGATATTCTGAAAGTTTGGATGATATAAATCAAAGTGCGAAAATACTAATACAATTTCAAAACATATTTGCAGCCAACATAGCTTAACATGAAAAGCCTGAAACTCTGTCTAACTGTTACTCTAGTCTATGAAGCCTCTAATGAAGTACTGAAAACATACCCGTTCCCATGAGGTATGATAATCATTCAATGCAAATAATTATATTTTACAATCCCACTAGCATACTATCTCCGTGAAGGAGCAACTGAAGCAGTACTAGTAGATGGGAATGTAGCCGCCGGAGATCCTTCATTATCCAGTCTAGAAATACTAGGAGTAGATGATGATGGAGATAATAGTGTAGTGGACGATAATGAAGGCACAAAAGACGAACCATCATGCTGACTGTAATGCCCACCCTGGGGTGGAATCAATGGTGAGCCATTATGGTGACCAGTAGGGACACGATGACTTAAAGGTGGCAAAGTAGGCATGGGCATAAAATTAATGGTAGTGGAGGCTGAACCACCCTTGGTGTACATGGAATAATATTGTAATGGGGAGGCTCTAAAAAACTCAGGTGGTAATGAAGTCGTCGACTGAGAAGGACGAGGAAAACTAGGAGGAGGACTCATACTAGGCATATGTGAAGGAATGTGATCACTTGTAGATGGCAAAGTAATTTTTTTCTTCTTAGATTATTTCGATTCTTTTCCCATAGAAGCCATATGTGTAATTTAAGTAAAACAAATATAATAATAAAAAAATAACAGGTAATAATATAAATCAATTCTTCTACATATTATAACAATTAAAGAACATATATAAAATCCAATAAGATACAAAAATAAAACAATAATATAAGGAATAACATAAGAAATCAAAACAAGTCATAAAACACACAAACAACTCAATCTTTATCGCTTTCTTCATATTGATCATATTCATTTTCATCATCGCTTTTTTCATTTTCATAATATAATTCTTCATCCTTGCTTGATTCATATTCATCACTGAATATCCACCCTTATTTTACATAGATATTCCTTCCTCATACTCACTTTGATTTGATTTAAGAACTGAAGGCTTCACTACCCTGTAATTTACCTTCTAATTCATCATCCACAATTGCTTCAACACTTGAAATGTCATTATGGTACGTTAAATCTAATGCATTCTTGATCTTAACTCTACCTTTGGGCTTTGTTTTTATTACTACCCGTCATGCAACCTTCTTCTTGCACAAAGGATAAGGTGTGTAATACACCCGTTTTATATTTTGTGCTATGATAACTGGGTCATAGAGTCTATATCTCCCGTGTGCTTCATTTCAACTATTTTATATTGAAGATGCACTATTGTACCTCTAGTAGGTGTAGGATTGTACCATTTACGTTGAAAGAGTACCAACTTTTTCTTCAGCCAACCAACACTATACTCGAGTTCTAATATCTCTTGAAGCACACCATAATAATCATCACCATCAACTTTCATACACACGCTACTATTATTGGTTTTTTGTCTTTGGACCATTCTTCTAAATGAAACGTGTACCCATGGACGAAGTACTTAGACATTATTCTGACCTTAGGGCTAGGTCCCCAAGCAATGTCACGCCAAATGGACCATTTACACCATTACCTGGATTATGAACTTAGAATGAACCCAATATATAACAGTTAAGTATAATTTAAAAAGTATGTACAACCGATAATAATTTACATTGTAGAAACTTCACTAATCTTACAAAGTGTATAAACCATTCTGCAAACCTAGGATAAACATGCTCATGCCGATATGTAACCAAACCAACTGTTTGATAGATTTGAAACTTTTATTAGTTAATATAATTGATAATCGATCTTGAATGTAAGTCGGCAATATAAATATGTACTTACATATAATAAGGTTGAACCTCCATACAATTAAGTAGAACATGTGTTGTAGCTAACTTTATCTCTATCGCAGTCAAAAATCATGTTGGACTACGTTTTTGGACCGCCTTTTCCAGATTGATTGAATATTGAAAAGGGTGGTACCAATGGATTAGTATTGCCACCATCATCATACCGATCAGGTCTTGTAACGATACGGCCGATTGTTTTAAAAATTAACACCTTTATCCCCTATTAACTGCTTTCCCTGTATTTGTTTCTACTATTTTGATTTACCGGGATGTTTGGTTTTGAGTTTCGGAGTGTTTTGGGACACTTAGTCCCTAAAAGAGAGCTTAAGCCTTAGAATTTGGACCGTAGTTGGAGCAGTGTGAAGACGTCCTCGAAATGGAATTTTGTTGGTTCCGTTAGCTCTGTTGGATATTTCGGGCTTTTGGGCGTGTTCGGATTGTGTTTTGGAGGTCCGTAGCTTAATTAGGCTTGAAATGCCGAAAGTTGAATTTTTGAAGTTTCCGATTCGGTAGTGAGATTTTGATATCGGGGTTGGAATGGAGTTCCAGAAGTCGCAGTTTGTCCGTTGTGTCATTTGGGATGTGTGAGCAGAGTTTCAGGTCATTCGGACGAGGTTCGATAGACTTTTTGATCGAAAGCGGAATTCAGAAGTCTTTAGAGTTTTTAGGTTTGAACCCATGGTTAATTCGATGTTTCGATGTTGTTTTAGGTGTTTTTAGGATTGGTAAGAGTTTGGAAGGTGGTATATGACTTGCTCGTGCCTTTGGTTGAGGTCTCGGGGGCTCGGGGTGATTTCGGGTGGTTAACGGGTGATTTTTAGTTGAGTTTAACAGCTGAAGGAGTTCTATTGCTGTCATAACTGCACCTGCGGTTAGGGGACCGCAAGTGCGGGCACGCAGAAGTGGATAGGAAGCCAAAGATTCGGCCAAGAGAAGGGCAGGCTGGGATCGCAGAAGCGAGGTCCTGGTCGCACCTGCGATTGCGCAGATGCGGGATTTCTTGCGCAGGTGCGACCCTGGTATTTTAAATGAAGTTCGCAGGTGCACACCTCGGACCGCAGGTGCGGGTCCGCATGTGCGACTATTTAACCACAGGTGGGGTTTTGCTGCGGCAGAAACTATAAATCCCACCCTTTGCGATTTTTGACCTTTTCTCTCAATTTTTCATTCGGTATGAAGATTTGGAGGGCATTTTCAAAGGAGATTTTCAGAGGGATTCATTGAGGTAAGGCCTTTGGTCCTTAAGCTTGTTATTATGGTAATTTTTACCATTATAAGCATGAAATTTGAAGGAAAATCAGTGGTAAATTGGGGGTTAATTGGACAGTTATGAGTGGTGATTTGAGAGACCATTTGAGGTCCGATTTTGGTACTTTTGGTATTACTGAACTCGTGAGAGTGTTAGGATTTCGAATTTGTAAATTTTACCTGATTTCGAGACGTGGGCCCGAGGGGCGTTTTGGTCATTTTTCCTAATTTTGCGTATTAGCTTAGAATAAATTAGTTGAATTAGTTACTTGAAGTTATATTTACATTATACAATTACTTTAAATAGATTTGGACCATTCAGAATCGGATACTCGTGGCAAGAACGTGGTTTCGAGTTGATTGAGCTGGTTCGAGGTAAGTGACTTGCCTAACCTTGTGTGGGGGAGCTCCCCTTATGATTTGGTATTATTGATATTTGAGATGCCTTGTACGTGAGGTGACGAGTGAGTACTTGTGCTAATTGTTGAAAATCCTGTTTTCATTAAGTAACTATAACTGTGTTTCCTTTCCTATTTATACTACTTGCAATTTAAGCCTACTGTTAGCTTAGGGAAGCATGTCTAATTGACTTAATTGCTTTACTTGCTCAAACTGCTTTATTTGAATTATGTGCAACATGCTAGGTTAGAAATACTTGTTTACCTTGGTATGAAATTTGGATTGAACTGAATATTCTCCGTGTTGCTGTTGTGTTTTTACTTTGGGACTACGGGACGATATCCCGGGAGATCCCCCTGCATGTTTATTTTGGGACTATGAATTGGTATTCCGGTAGACCCCCCTGCAAATTTATATTGGAACTACGAGACTGCACCCGGTAGATTCCCCCAGTACTGGATATTTACATTTGGGACTACGGATCAGTATTCCGGTAGATCCCTGCGCACTATGAGTTGGACTATGGGACGACACCCGGGAGATCCACTGGATATGTACATTTGGGGACTACAAGACGGTATCCTGGGAGATCCTCGGTTGCTATTGCTGTGTGGAGTCATATTCTCTCTGTGTTTTCTCTCTCTGTTGTAGTTGTTGTTATTTCTTACTATCATGTGTTACTTCTTTCTGTTAGCACTTAATTATACTGTCCTATTCTATACGGTTATACCTTGTTTTTTATCTAAACTCAGTAGGGCCCTGACTTTCCTCGTCACTACTCGACCGTAGGGTGGGCATAAAATCCGAAAAATCGAATTCCGAACCAAACCAAATTAATTCGGTATTTAGGTTTTTGTTTCTTCGGTATATTGGTCTAATTCAGTATTGCAATTTCGGTATTTCGGTACGGTCCTCGGTATTACTATTTTGAAATTTCGGTATACCGAAATATCGATTTTTTAAAGATATTTTCTTACTGCCCAGCCCTAACGCCCAAGCCCAAACCTTTTTTGATTTAATTCCCATCGCCCCAGCCCAACTGCCCAAGCCCACTCTAAAGTCTAAAGATTAGGGCATTACTCCCATTAGCAATTTAGCATTAGGCAGTACAATTGAGTAGGCGATTTGGCGATTTCCGAGCTCCGACTCCTCACTCCTCACAAATTTCGGGCAAACGAAGACGCTGCTATTGCGAACTTGCGATAGTTTCAATTTTCAAAGGTATGTTTCTACATTCTAGCGATTTCTACTTTCTAGCAAACTTGCGAACTTGCAACTTGGCAATTTCTCATATACACTCAATTCCTATGGCTAATTCTTGCAAACTTGCGATTTGTTCTCTATTTGATGTTCATTTTATCCCTCTTAAACTCAACTCTCCTTTTGTTCTCTATATATCTTCACTTGACTTCAAGCTGATGAATTTATTATCAGTAGTGTAGCTGTAAATGAATAGTAGATATTGTAACTTTGGTTGGGGGAATTTACTCAATTTAGAGTGTAGCTGAAATGCCAGGCACAACTTTCGAGCCCAACAACTATATTCAAAGCTGTAAAGTTTTCCTTTCTACTTTATGATTATTTGGGGTACATAATTGAAAAGAAGCTGCACGGAGCAATTTAGAGTTAAAAGTGTCAATTTTCTGACTAATTATGTTTGCTACCCCATCTTGATTGTTGGAAAGATATAACTGTAAGTTCAAATATGGTCCGCCTTTCTAGTAGTACCCAAAATATAAATTTCGTGGCCCTGTAGAATTAAAATAGGTAAATGTAGTTCATAATAACAGGTATTGAAGAATACACTTCACAGAATAAAATATATAACTCTTTAGATAACCAAAACCATACTGTACAAGATAATTAATCTTGACGATGTATACAAATCCATAGGAGACTTAGGTAGTAGTTACATCAAGCAGCATAAACAATTTCATCGACCCTACTTTTGGGCACACACTCTTAACTCCAGCTCTTGAAAATAGACTTTTTGAAAATTTAATCCTTGAGATTATAATAAGATATATTATTCGTTTTTGCTTAAGATTACGATTGAATAAATGTGCAAAACATGAGTCTGTAAGAACAATACATTTGTAATCTATACATCTTTGGAAAATAGTGCTCAAATGGTTATACTCTAACTTTGCTTTTAGCTGCTGCAAAACCTAAAGCTTGTTAATTCTTAATTTATGTTTATATTTGTTTAATTTTGTATAGATGGCAGATGAAACTAGAGTAAGAGATGCTGGTTCAAGGGAAACTTTACCTATTACGGTAGATAGCAACACCAACACCATTGATACTCAAGATTCTAAGAAAAGGAAAGCCATGCAAACTAGGTCTGATGTTTGGAACCATTTTGACAAATTTGAGGTAAATGGGGTTGGTGAAGCACGATGTAGCTATTGTAAGCAAGCTTATGCTGCTAGTTCATCAAAGAATAGAACTGTGACGATTCGGCCAGTCGTCTCATGAGTTACCACTCTGTTTTCCTTATTTCTGCTTCGTTATGCTTGTTTATCCATGTTTTGTGGTATCGGGTTGGTTGGATCGAATCTAGAATGATTTTGGTAAGGTTTGAGATGCTTAGTCTCTTTTAAGGAAGTTTAAGTTGGAAAAGTTAACTAGATATTAACTTATGTGTTAGAGGACTCGGATGTGAGTTTTGAAGGTTCGGTTAGCTTTGGGAGATGATTTGTGACTTAGGAGTGTGATCGGAATGGGTTTTGGAGGTCCGGAGTAGATTTAGGCTTGAATTGGGGAAGTTGATATTTTGACAAATTCCGGTTGGTAGGCAAGATTTTGATATAGGGGTCGGAATGGAATTCCGAGAGTAGTAGTAGTTCCGTCGAGCCATTTGGGGTGTGTATGCAAAATTTCAGGTCATTCAGACGTGGTTTAGTTGGGTTTTTTATCAAAAGCGGAATTCAGAAGATTTTAGAAAGTTTTGCTTGAATCCGATGTGTTTTGGGTGATTTGATGTTGTTTGAGGTGTTTTGATAATTGGAACAAGTTTAAATAAGGTATTGGGATATGGTTGTGATTTTGGATAGTTATCGGAGAAGCTGGAAATTTGTTGCAGCTGCTGAAGGTGCTGCTTCTGGTATTTCAGCACATGCGGATTGGGGACCGCAAGTGCGATAAGGGAGGTCGCAGAAGTGGAAGGTGCTGAGGGAGTCAGGAACCGCAGAAGCGGTGAGATGGACCACATCTGCGACGTCGCAGATGTAGATGAGGGATCGCAGAAGCGGAAAATCATAAGTTAAGTGATTTCCGCAGAAGCAGAGAAATAACCGCAAATGCGGTACCGCAGAAGTGGGTATTGGGCTGCAGATGCGAAAAGTTCTGGGTAGAAAGTATAAATTGTGGTCTTCGCGAATTTTAGCTAATTTCACCGTTTTTATCTCGGCTTGGGAGCTTTTTGGACGATTTGAAAGAGGGATTTCTAGGGAACTTCATTGAGGTAAAGAATTTGAACCTAAAACTCATTCCTATGCCATTATTACACAGATTAGAGCTAGAAATCATGGAAATTAAGGGTGAAAATTGGGGAAACTAGGGCTTGGAAACTTAGACCTTTAATTGAGGAATTGAAGGACCATTTGAGGTCGGATTTCAGAACTTTTGATATATATGAACTCGTGGGGAGATAAGAAATCTATTGATGTAAAATTATTGAATTCCGAGACGTGGGCCCCGGGGTCGGGTTTTGGTAAATTCGGGATTTATGTAGTATTTTGATTAATTTCGCATGGGCTTCGTTCCCTTAGCATATTTTGACATCCTCGTTCTGATTTTGGATAGATTCGATGCGGGTGGAGGTCGATTCGAGGGGCAAAGGCGTCGCGAGCTAGAGATTTGACCGGTTCGAGGTGAATAATGATTGTAAATGATGTTCTGAGGGTTTGAAACCCCGGATTGCACATCGTAGTGCTATATTGAGGTGAGACACACGCTTGATGACGAGCGTGGGGTCGTGCACTATTAGGGATTATGACTGGGTCCATCCCGATTGATGATTTTACCGCGTATTTGACTGAAATCTATTTGTTATCATCATTATTTGGGTTGAATGCCATATTTGGGCCTTGTGCCAACTATTTAAACCCTTCGGGGATTTTTACTGGTGTTTCCTCACTGTTTTGACTTTATACTTAAACTCAGTCATGTTATATTTCACTATTTTCGTACTCAGCCATGTTTACTCTGTTTTAAACACTTACATGATCTTTTAAATGATGTTTGGGCTAAGAAACACTATTGTACTATTGCCCGAGTAGCTTGAGAGGATTTTTGACTGAGTAAAGCTGAGGGCCTATATTGTGAGGATACACTAATATTGATTTGAGGCCGAGGGCCTGAGATACGTATGCTACGAGGTGGCTTGATTGATATGAGGTCGAGGGCCTAGTAATGATGTCACGAGGTGGCTTGATATTGCATTTGGGTCGTAAGGGGCCCCTCCAGGAGTCTGTACACCCCTAGTGAGCGCGTTTACCCATTGTGATATGAGATTGAGCCCGAGGGGCTGGTACTGTTCTAAGATGTTGCCCAAGGGGCGGATTTGTTGATACTGTGCCCGAGGGGAGATCCTTTATGTGTTTACTTTTCATAATTGACTGTCAATTACCTGCTTAATCATTGAAAAAGGCTTTTCATGAAACTACCTTTGACTTAAAGAATTTTACCTATCTTTCACTGATTTACTGATTTAAATAGTCTTTTACTTCATTAAAGAATGCTTTGTGCCTTACGTGATTTCTTGCTTTCAGTATTTATTTACATTTGTTACTTACTGAGTTGGAGTACTCACACCCTACACCCATGTGTGCAGATTCAGGCGTTGCTGATCTTGCCAGTGCTAGTTGAGAGCTCACGGCGGGCATTCGGAGTCCACGAGGTAGCTGTTTGACGTCCGCAGATCCGTGTTTCTCCCTCTTTATCATTTTTATTTTTGATCAGACAATTATAATAATTTATAGACTTATCGGATTTGTAGTAGGATTTATAGATGCTCATGACTAGTGACACCCCGGTTTAGGTCTGTGTTGGGGTGTCCTTCCACATATTATGATATTACTTGCTACTTAGTATTATTAAATCATGTTTTAGACTATTTTATTGTTGTTTAACTGTTTAACATCGAATTAGGAATAGTTGGCTGCCTTTGTCTTCACGAGAGGCGCCATCACGACCATGTCCGGGCTTAGGGTTATGATAGGAGCAACAGGATTGAAGAATCATTTACTTAGATGCAAAGAATACCTACTTAACATTGTTAAAGATAATAGTCAAACAAAGATAAATTTCCAATCTTGCCAAAATGATGAAGGATCACTTTGGAAATTTGATCAAGAAGTGGTTAGGAGGGCCTTAATTGAGATGATAGTTATTGATGAACTACCATTTAGCTTTGTAGAAAATGAAGGCTTTATGAAGTTATGAGAAAAACTCAACCACTATTTCGTCTTCCTTCTCGTAGAACAATTACAAGGATTGTTATGAAGTTTACGGTAAATTGAAGCAAAATTTAATAAGGTCTTTTAGAGAAGCACAACCAAAAATTTACCTCACAACAGACACGGACTTCATTACAAAGAATAAATTATATGTTTTTGATAGCCCACTTCATTGATAGAAATTGGAAGTTACATAAAAGAATACTAAATTTTTGCCCTATCACTAGTCATAAGGGTGAAGAGATGGCAAAAGCTATTAGGGATTGTTTGCTTGAATGGAAATTAGACAAGGTTTTCACTATTATCGTGGATAATGCTTCTTCAAATGATGTCACAGTCAAAGAATTGTCTAAATAGTTAGATATGTGGAAAACTAATATGATGAGTGATAAACATCTTCATGTGAGATGCATGGCTCATATACTAAATCTAATTGTGCAAGATGATTTGAAAGAACTTGATGTTTCTGTGACACGTGTTAGAAATATTGTGAGGTATGTGAGATCTTCGCCTGCAAGGACCTTAAAGTTTAAATAGTGTTATGCACATGGAAAGGTAGAATGTACCAAAACGTTGTGTTTGGATGTTCCTACTAGGTGGAATTCCACTTATTTGATATTGGATACGGCAGAAAACTTTGAAAAGGCCTTTGACAAGTTTCTGTGACGACCCAAAGGGTCATCACCTATTTTTAATTGCATTCTGTGCTTCCGAGGCCTTGAAAACCTCATTTAGAGTCGCCTCGATTTGTGTGCACAGTCCGGGCACGTAGCCAGAAAGCATAAATATGAAATTCTATGAAAAATGCTAAGTTTTGATGCTAAAGTGAATAAGTTTGACTTTGGTCAATATTTTGGGCAAACGGACCCGAACCCGTGATTTGGCAGTCCCGGAGGGTCCGTAGGAAAATATGGGACTTGGGCGTATGCCCGGAATCGAATTCCGAGGTCTCGAGCCCGAGAAATAAATTTTTTAAGTAAAATTATTTTCTGAAAATGTTTAAGGAAATTGGAAATGAAATCTGATTAGAAAGCGATGGTATCGGGCTCGTATTTTGGTTCCGGCGCCCGGTACAGGTCTTATATATGTTTTAAGTTCTTCCTGTAAAATTTGGTTGAAATTGGACGTCGTTTGACATGTTTCGAACTTAAATTTCTAAATTGGAAACTTGATGAAGTTTGAGGAAAAATTCTTGATTTTGAGGTTTAATTCATTGATTTTGAGGTTATTTAGGCGATTTGATCGCACAGATAAGTTCGTATGATGTTGTTGAGTTAGTGCCTGTGTTTGGTTAGGAGCCCCGAGGGCTCGGGAGTGTTTCAGAGGTGTTTCAGAATGGTTTTGGCTTTAGAAGTGTTGCAGATTTTCTGCTGTTGTGCCCAGGGATTTTGTTCTTCGCGTTCACGAGGCAAAGATCCCAGGTGCCCAGTTTCTTCTTCGCGAACGTAGAGGTTGACCCTTCGCGAACGCGTAGGGTTCAGGGGAGAGGCCACCAGTTTGTTCTACGCGAACGCGGCCACTGACCCGCGAACGCGAGGGCTCGAGGTGCTAAAGAATCGCGAACGCGAGCCTAGTGTCGCGAACGCGAAGGTCTTCATACCTGACTCATCGCGAATGCGTTGAGCTTATCGCGAAAGCGAAGAAGGATTTTGCCCAGTTATTTTAAAGTCCCAAAACAGAACCCATTACGGGATTTCACCAAAATTTCACAAACTTTTTCTTCTCCAAAGTTCTAGGGCGACTTTTTTGAAGCATCCTTTCACCATAAACTTTTGGGTTAGTAATCTTTAACTTATTTCCTTCTATTTTCATCAACATCTATTGAATTTCTAGGCCTAAAACATGTAATTAAGGATAGAAATTAGGGAATTGGGTAGAGTTAGGGCTTTTTAATTAATTGTGATTTAGACCTTGTTTTGGAGTCGAATTCTGGAAATAATTATATAGTTGGGCTCATGGATGAATGGGTTATCAGATTTTGGTTCGAACCTAGTGTTTTGACCAAGCGGGCCTGGGGTCGATTTTTGGGATTTTGGGAAGAATACTTGGGAAGCTATAATTAGGCATTGGATTCGAATTGTTTAGCATTTACTGATGTTATGAAGTCATTTATGTATAGATACAATCGATTTGGAGCCGAATTCGAGAGGAAAAGTGGTAATTGAGGATTGAATTAGCCGTGGAAGTTTGAGGTAAGTGTTTGGTCTAACCTTAGCTTGAGGGATTAGGAGTTGAGTCCTATTTGCTATGTGATAATTGTTAAGTACGATGTATAGGCATGGTGACGAGTATCTATACGTTGGTGTCTAGCATGACCATGAGTCTTTATGTTGTGAACATCCTAATTTTGTTGTGTCTTTCATGCCTTAGTGATGATTTCTTTATGTTGTGAAAAGCTTGTGAAAGAAATTATGACCTTTGAACTTCGAGGAGAATTGTCTCGAGTTATATTACAAAGTGTGAAAGTATATGAGATGATTAAACCCTTTGGAGCATTGGCTCAAATGGTATAGTGAGTTATGAGGTAACAGTGAAAGAAAGATAAAGAGTTATTAAATTGTTCCCTTGCCGGGATGTTTGTTGTTTTGTTTATTATCTCCCTTACCGGGATGCTGAGATTATTAATATTGTTCCCTTGTCGGGATTTAACTATTTAATTGTGTTCCCTTTTCCGGGATTTCTATTGGTATTTGTTTACTCCCTTGCCCCTTTGTTTGTGATTGTTATTTGGGTGAGGAAGAGCGTTAAAGCACAAAGGGTGATGTCGTGCATTGTTTGCTATGGTGAGGAAAGAGTATAAAGCACGAAGGGTGATGTCGTGCCTTACGATGTACCATTTTGTACCGATTATCATTGACTATATGGTGAGGAAAGAGAGTAAAAACACGAAGGGTGATGCCGTGCACACTTTTGTTATAAAATATTGTTTGGTGAGGACGAGAGTAAAAGCACGAAGGGTGATGCCATGCACGTTGTTATTATATGATTGATTTGGTGAGAACGAGAGTAAAAGAACGAAGGGTGATGCCGTGCAAATTGTTGGTTTCTGATTCTTGATGATATTCTAGTTATGTTGCTACTTTCCTTACCTGATGCTTTCTATTCAGAACCGTTATCCCCCCCCCACAACATGTTTTCCCCCTTCCACATTTACTGGTTATTTCTGTATTTTCCTTTCCGCTGTATATATTTAAATTGCACAGGTTTATTTGGTAGTCCGGTCCTAGCCTCGTCACTACTTCGCCAAGGTTAGGCTAGACACTTACCAGCACATGGGGTCGGTTGTGCTGATACTACACTCTGAACTGTGTGCAGATCCCGGAGCAGCTTATAGATAGTAGTTGGAGGGCTTCCTTCAGTCCACCCGGAGACCCAAGGTAGACCTGCAGTCGTTCACGGGCTCTGGCGTCTCCCTCTATCTCTATTCCCTGCTTCATTTTCTTTCGTTCAGAAATAGTTTATTGTATTTTCTTCGGGCCTTGTTTGTAGTGACTCTTAGACAGTCTGTGACACCAGGTTTTGGGTATTGGGGTTTTGAAAGTTGTAATAGACGTTGTCTTGAGTTATAAAAATTGTTGACTTCCGCTTATTTATTTAATTCCGATGTTTTCATGCTATCGCTGGTAATTGAAAAAAAAGTAATTTATTAATGAAAAAGGTATTTAAGGGTTGGCTTGCCTAACTCTCATTAGTAGGCGCCATCACGACTCCCGAGGGTGGAAAATCCGGGTCGTGACAGTTTTATCTTTTTGATGATGGATTTTATGATTATTAATGTTCTCATCTTTGTGAAGATGGTAGTAGTGCAGGTCATCTTGAATCTGATGAATGGGTGAATGTGAGGAATGTGACAGAGTTTCTTGCAAGATTTCACGAGCTAACTAAAAAAATTTCAGGTTCACGTTATGTCACTTGTAATTCTCATTTTGAGGATGTATCTGAACTTTATTATCATTTGAAAATGTGTTTAGTTAGTGAGGATGAGCATTTGAGAAAAATGGCTGAGCGAATGCAAGAAAAGTTCAAGAAGTATTGGGGTGAGCCTGAAAAGATGAATAAAATAATTTTTATTGCTTCCGTCTTGGATCCATGTAACAAATTTGAATATGTTGAGGGAGCACTTGAAGAACTTTTTGGGAAGGAAAAAGGGAAGAAAATAAATGCTGAGGTGTATGCTTATATGAATTCTTTGTTTGGAGAGTATCTAAAAAAGTATTCAATTGGATCTTGTCCTCAATCTCCATCTAGTTCTACTTCATCTAATAACACATCTAATACATCTAGTGGGAGTGTTATAAGTGCATCTTTAATAAGGACGAAACTTCACTTGAAGAAACAAAAGGAAGACAATGGAAGTGGGGGTGCTAAATCAGAGTTGGATAAATACATTAGTGAAGAACAAGAGCCTTTTAGTGAAAAATTTGATATCTTAAGTTGGTGAAAAATACATGCTCCTAGATTTCTTATTCTTTCGGAGTTGGCTCGTGATGTGTTGGCCATTCCAATTTTTAGTGTGGCGTCAGAATGCGCGTTTAGCACCGGTGGCCGTATTCTTGATTCATTTAGGAGTTCATTGACTCCTAAATGTGTGCAAACTCTTATTTGTGTTCAAGATTGGCTTAGAGAAGAGAAGAATCCTATTAGTGTTGAAGAAGACTTGAAATATCTTGAGGAACTCGAGCTTGGTAAGCTTTAATATTTTGTGTGTATTTTAGTTCAAAATAATATATCATACTTGTTTATTTGTATGACATATTTTGTCGAATTATCTTTAGATATGAAAAATAATGGAAGCACTACTAGCATTATTTGATGTATAGTTGCAACTTGCAACTTGAGTGGTAAGTTTAATACTCTATTTGTTTGGTGATATACTTTTGTAGTTTTGTTTTATTATCATCAAAAAATAATATCTAACTTATGATTTATATTTTTTTTTAGGTTCAAGTGCAATCATGCCCCGTGCTCCTAAAGTACGCTCTGATATTTGGGGACACTTTGAGGTGAAAGAAGATAACAGAGAAGTTCGCAAAGTAGAGTGCAAGCATTGTGGTCAAGTCTATAATGTTAATCCAAAGAGGAATGGAACATCTGGTTTAAGGAAGCATATTAAGCGTTGTCTTGCGTGTCTTCCTGGAATCCGTATTTAAGAATTAAGACTATGTTGATTCGAGACTATTAGTGTAAACTTGAATTGAGGGATGCCTTCTCTGTTTTGCACTTTGTTTATTTGGCTACTATTGTGTTAGAGACTTATAGTCTGATCCTGTTAGACTTACTAGTGTTTGAACCCGCGCGATGCGCGGATAATTTGACAGAATATTAATCTTGTACAATTATGATATAATATATTTACTTATTTTATTAAATATTAGTTATTATTTTATTATTTTATGTAGTGTATAGAAATATAATAAAATCTATATAAAATCAAAGGTTACACATCACATAGTAATCAAATAAATTATTTATTCCTTATTTATTCTTTATTAAATTAGCAAGTACTTAATACTATACATTTGTTAATGATTTTTTATTAACTGGTCAATTGGCTTAATATTTTGATGCTACTTCTCTTTTAATAGAACATAAGTATATATTTTCTTATCCTGGAATTTTTTTTTTTGTTACTTATGTTATACCGTTCAAAATTCTTCAATTGTCTGAATTTATAAATAATTTTCTTGAGTGTTATTTATTTATTAATAAATTCAAAATATAAATATTATAAAATTATCTTTATCCCCTCTTTTCGTATATTCTTTTCTATTGTAATATTTGATTATTTTTCTTATTTTGTATTTTACTGAAAATTTCAAAAATATAATTTTCTAAATTATAATTTTGAATTCATCAAAAGTATAAATAGATAAGCCTTATATTAATTTTATAAAAAACCTGCTAATATTTTTAATAATTAATAATTTGTGTTATATATAATATATTATCTTAGGTATAATATCCTAATAATTTCTTTATATTTTTGTATTTTTCATTATGAAATTATGAGTTATATTTATTAACGAAAATTTCCTAAATGAAAAATTTAATTGGTATATTTATTTGGTTTTATTTTATTTTAAAACTCCAACTTAAAACTACTCCCCAATTTGAATGAGTAGTTTATTTATTTATATTTTCACTTTTTATAGATAATTATAAGATATATATATATTGATTAAATCAAGTAGAGTAACCAACTAATTCAAACTTTAAAATTCTAAAAAAAATTAGTTAGAAAGGTAGTTTATTCTGTCCTAACAATGCCACTTGGCTTTTTGTGATTATAGCACTTGTCTTAATATAATGCTTTTGCTTCTCCCATTCTATATAGAAGATAAAAGATTTATATATTTATATAGATATTCATATAGATATAGATTATCATATTAGGAAGAAACTACTCTCAAATTTGAATTGATATTTTTTTTGTTATTTTTTTATTTTAAAATAATTTTAAAAATCCAACTTTAAACTACTCCCCAATTTGAATGAGTATTTTATTTTTTTATTTTTTCGTTTTTGATAGATAATTATAAGATATCTATATTTATTAACTCAAGTAGAGTAATCAATTAATTCAAAATTTAAATATTCAAAAAGTTTTTTAGTTAAAGGTAGTTTATTTTGTCTTAACAATGACACTTGGCTTTTTGTGATTATGCCACTTGTCTTAATATAATGCTTTTGCTTCTCCTATTCTTTATAGATAGAATAAATATTTATATTTTCACTTTTTATAGATAATTATAAGATATCTATATTTATTAAATCAAGTAGAGTAACCAACTAATTCAAACTTTAAAATTCTAAAAAAAATTAGTTAGAAAGGTAGTTTATTCTGTCCTAACAACGCCACTTGGCTTTTTGTGATTATGCCACTTGTCTTAATATAATGCTTTTGCTTCTCTCATTCTATATAGAAGATAAAAGATTTATATATAGATAGATATTGATATAGATATAGATTGATATAGATATAGATTATAATATTAGGAACAAACTACTCTCATATTTGAATTGATAGTTTTTTTTTGTTATTTTTTATTTTAAATAATTTTAAAAATTCAACTTTAAACTGCTCTCCAATTTGAATGAGTATTTTATTTTTTATTTTTTCGTTTTTGATAGATAATTATAAGATATCTATATTTATTAATTCAAGTAGAGTAATCAATTAATTCAAAATTTAAATATTCAAAATGTTTTTTAGTTAAAGGTAGTTTATTTTGTCTTAACAATGACACTAGGCTTTTTGTGATTATGCCACTTGTCTTAATATAATGCTTTTGCTTCTCCTATTCTTTATAGAGAGATATTTATATTTTTTTTTTTTTTATAGATAATAATAAGATATCTATTATTAAATCAAGTAGAGTAACCAACTAATTCAAACTTTAAAATTTTTAAAAAAAAATAGTTAGAAAGGTAGTTTATTTTGTCCTAACAATGCCACTTGGCTTTTTGTGGTTATGCCACTTGTCTTAATATAATGCTTTTGCTTCTCCCATTCTATATAGAAGATAAAAGATTTATATATTGATAGATATTGATATAGATATAGATTATCATATTAGGAAGAAACTACTCTCAAATTTGAATTGATAGTTTTTTTTGTAATTTTTTTTATTTTAAATAATTTAAAAATCCAACTTTAAACTACTCCTCAATTTGAATGAGTATTTTATTTTTTATATTTTCGTTTTTGATAGATAATTATAAGATATCTAAATTTATTAATTCAAGTAGAGTAATAAATTAATTTAAAATTTAAATATTCAAAAAGTTTTTTAGTTAAAGATAGTTTATTTTGTCTTAACAATGAGACTTGGCTTTTTGTGATTATGCCACTTGTTTTAATATAATGTTGTTGCTTCTCCTATTCTTTATAGATATAAGATTTTCGTTTTTGATAGATAATTATAAGATATCTATATTTATTAATTCAAGTAGAGTAATCAATTAATCTAAAATTTAAATATTCAATTTTTTTTTAGATAAAGGTAGTTTATTTTGTCTTAACAATGAGACTTGACTTTTTGTGATTATGCCACTTGTCTTAATATAATGCTTTTGATAATTTATTTGAATGAGTATTTTATTTTTTGTATTTTCGTTTTTGATAGATAATTATAAGATATCTATATTTATTAATTCAAGTAGAGTAATCAATTAATTTAAAATTAAAATTTTCAAAAAGTTTTTTAGTTAAAGGCAGTTTATTTTGTCTTAACAATGAGACTTAACTTTTTGTGATTATGTCACTTGTCTTAATATAATGCTGTTGCTTCTCCTATTCTTTATATATAGATTTATAGATAGATTTAAATAATTTTAAAAATTCAACTTTAAACTACTCCCCAATTTGAATGAGTATTTTATTTTTTATATTTTCGTTTTTGATAGATAATTATAAGATATCTATATTTATTAATTCAAGTAGAGTAATCAATTAATTTAAAATTTAAATATTCAAATTTTTTTAGTTAAAGGTAGTCTATTTTGTTTTAACAATGAGACTTGGCTTTTTGTGATTATGCCACTTGTTTTAATATAATGCTTTGCTTCTCCTATTCTTTATGGATAGAAGATTTTCGTTTTTGATAGATAATTATAAGATATCTATATTTATTAATTCAAGTAGAGTAATCAATTAAATTAAAATTTAAATATTCAATTTTTTTTTTTTTTAGTTAAAGGTAGTTTATTTTGTCTTAACAATGAGACTTGGCTTTTTGTGATTATGCCACTTGTCTTAATATAATGCTTTTGCTTCTCCTATTCTTTATAGATAGAATAGATTTGGCTGCTACTGTCTTAAAAGTTGTGTATTTGTATTTATGGTTTTGCTGAATTGAGAATGAATGCCAATGTTCAGGTGTTTGCTCTGTGTGTGGATGGCCTTTTTCCGAAGAATGTTGGTTGTTCAGGTGTTTCCAGTTGGTAAATGTAATTGCAGTGTGTAAATGTAATTGCAGGTGTTTCCTGAAATGTTGGCTGTTCAGGTGTTCTTGGCATTGTCAGTGTGTAAATGTAATTGGCACACTGCAAATGTAATTGGCAGTGTGAAATGTTGGTTGTTCAGGTGTTCCTGTGAGGGTTATTTTTGTAGCTTTTTCTGGCTTTCAACCTACTGCTTTATTGTCTGTATCCTTATAGATTGTATAGGAACGTTTAATTGCATAAGTTTTACTGTTTTAGAATGTCTTCGAGCATGTTGGAAAACAGTGTTATCTGTATACTTATAGATTGTGTTGTTCTGGTCATATCTAGTAGGACTATTGATTTTTTTTGTCGTGCTTTTCACTTAAATATTTTTTTTGATGAAGTTTGACTTTCTATTTTGATTGAATCATCTATTCTTTAGCAGATTGCTTTACTTGTTTTCAAATAGCAAAAAGAAGAATACAGAATTATAGATAGCAAGTTTAAGTGTTTCCAATTTCCATGTACTACTATAGTCTACATATACTAAAATTCAATGACGACTTGTAGCTGAGCACTTTCTTGCACAGATCTCAACTGCTAAAGTGCCCAAGTTTGGAGCATAAAAATATACTCCTACTTGGGTATCTGCAATTGCTTAAGAATATAGATGTTATGAAATTTCAAGCAGATTGCTGTACATGAATGATGATTCATTCATGTCTGGTGCTACACAGCTACAGTATCGAACTGTTTCTGCCACTTCTGTTTCTCGACAAAAATTGTTTGTCAATGTTGTTGCTTCCAGTTTGGTGCTGCAGTATCAAACCAAAATAAGATTATTTATTTAGCGATTATTAAATCGAAGTCGTATCGAAATCGTACCAAACCAAAATAAAATATACCGAACCGTACCGAAATAATTTGATACAGTATTTGGTATACACAATTGATAAACCGAAATCCGAAATACCGAACCGAAATGCTTAAATACCGAACCGAAATACCGAATGCCCACCCCTACCCGACCGAGGTTAGGCTTGACACTTACTGAGTACCGTAGTGGTGTACTCATGCACTTTCTGCGCATGTTTTTTTCATGTGCAGATCCAGGTACTTCGACTCAGCCCTATTACCCTTGAGGCAAGGCGATTCTCCAGAGATTTCGAGGTATATCTATTGCGTCCGATGTTGATACCCAATTTTTCCTCAAACTATTTTTAAATTTTGCATATATACCTTCAAAATCACTTTTTATAATAATTGGTATATTTTCCATAATTTTCCATATTATTAATTTATTTATTTTTTCTAATTTATTCAGTACTTTATATCCAATAATTATTCATAAATTACATTACAAGTAATTTCAAAGTATTTCTTAGCTCAATATATCATTTTTAATCCTATTAGAATTTAATTAATTCATAAATTAGCCAATTTAGCATTGTTTGGCTATAATTACAATAATTTTGCAATTATAGCCTAATTGTACATTTTATGCTATTTTAATTCAATAGTCGATCATTTTATATTTTAAATATTAGTTAATTACCTTAATTTTACCTATTTAGCTTTAATTTCATTTTATCTAATTATTAGCTATTTTTATTGATTATTTATCTAATTTTAATTAGGTATTTAACAAATAGCCCCATTTTTATTTCAATTATAACCTAAATTAAACCAGCCCCAAAACCCCAATTAAAACAACCCAATATAACCCAGGCCCAAACCCCTACCTAACCCGACCCAATTTTGTTGAATCCTGGCCGTTGATCATTTTCTATCAACTGTCCAGGTTCACTCTTACCATATTAACCCCTAAACGACTACCCCCTTTCTCACCCCCCCCCCCCCGTCTCACTTCTCACACGTCTCTCGGAATCATCTCAACTCTCTCTAGAACCTTCGTCTCCTGAGCTCTGTCTCTCTCCTCTCCGGCCATTTCCTCGCCGGAAACCATGAAGTTTCCACCTCTTATCGACCTTATGGATCCGTCTTTCACACCTGTGTCACTGGTGGAGGCTCTTAAGTGACCCTGAGGCAGTCCATTCCCATCTCCAGTCTCATGCCATATTTTCCGGCCATCTATGGCCGTTCGAGTAAGATCTCTACATTTTCCGGCCAAAGGCCGGTGATATTTTAAGCTCTCTTCTCCTCCTTTGGGTTTTCTCTAGAAACCCTAGCTTCCTCTGATCTTTTTAGATCTGTGATGGATCTATGTGTATTTTAAGGTTCTCACCTGTTTTCCTCAAAAGATTTCTCTGATTTCAAACGATTTCCTCATTTTCCAGACTAGGGTTTCAAAACCCTTTTGCAAAAATAATTTCTTTCTAATTTTTAGCAATTACTTTGTGATATTTAGCATGTTTAAACATCACCTGAGTCTTTCCTTTTGCTCGATTCATTTTTGTTAAGAAACCCTAATACTTCTGGGTTCGATTTGAAGTTTGAGTCTGTTTGCGATGTGTTTGCATGTCTCTCATGAACATTCTAGGTTTCATGTATGTTCTATATGCTCTTGTGCTTCCTGCTCTAATTTGTTCTTAGAGTTTCTCTGATTTTGTTTAACACATGTTATTTATTGTTTAATAGGTCCGACTATTTATTTTATTGATTGTTCACATAATAATTTATATTGATTTTGTGTAATCTCCTTAGACCTGCGATATCTTCCCTGTATCCGTGATTTTGTGTATTTTCCTTGTAATTCTGTACTGATTTTTCGAATTGCTTCCTTACTTTTGTGATACTTTCCTTAGTTAGTGCTGATTCCCTGTGATTTTCAATCTCATTCGTGATTCTTTGAACTAACTTTCAGAATTAAAATTGTACTCTACCTTATTTATGTGCACAAATATGTTGTTAGTTATTTAACGTGTACTTTTCTTACTTGAAAATATTCTGTACTTAGTCCTTATTACATGCTACATGGTTTTACTACTCCCATTATGGTAAAATCAGTCTTATAAGTAATTCTTTTCCTTATTTGATACACTTTGTACCCGTTTGAACTATGACTCCCTAATTGAAGGGAGTCCGAGTCTTTAATTGATTCTGATTTGTCTTATTTCGATAATTGTGCTAAATCAGTACTTATTACCTTATTTTCCTGCATGTTCTCAAAACTATAAATACTCTCCTATATTCTCACTTCTAGACATGAACAGAAATTTGTTCAACTCTCTCTCACACAACTAAAACTCTCTATTCTCTCTTCTGTGCTACTTGCTACTATCCTAAGTTAGCCGGCTGCAAGCCAAGGCTAACTACTGCACCTCTCATATTTCTGCTTTGTGTTTTGCTTTCTTCACTTCACTGATATGTTCTAATCCACATTTCAATCCTCAAACCAACATGTTTCTATTACTGTTACAATTCCTTGTATTTCTGATATGCTTTTATTTACTATCTTTGCTGTTCAGCATGTAATTAGGATCCTGAATTCCCTCTACATGTTAAGTTATGCTTTATTTGTCAATGACCAGCATGTTTCTGTATACTTAGTACATGTTTCTTATGTGAATGTCACGACCCTAGTTCACCAATCGTGAACATGTCATGACGGCACCTAGTCTCTGTGACCAGGTAAGCCTAACACTTGCGGAAACATAATAATTGCGGAAAAATAAAATACCATATTTAATTATCTAAAAAGGAAATTGTACTGAATGTCGCTCGGCATATACGACTCAATATCTCAAGACTAAAACAATCCCAAAACCAGGAAACTCACGGGAAAATACAGGCTACAGAAATGTATAGTGAGGCTCCAAACTCCAGAATATCTAACAAACGGAAGGAAAGAGAACTAAGTACTAAAGATAAAATAAAGAGGGAGACTCGTCGGTCTGCGGACGCAGCAGATCTACCTCGAAGTTTCCGTAGTCCTCCTGCCTCACTGATAGTGCGCCTGAGTAGAGGTACCTGGATCTGCACATGAAAAAAAACATGCACAGAAGAGGCGTGAGTACACCACATCGGTACTTAGTAAGTGCCAAGCCTAACCTCGGTTGGGTAGTGACGAGGAAGGTCAGGGCCCTACTGAGGTTATATAAAATATAAAGATCAACAGATAAGATTAGCAGTGCAATTGAGAACCTACAGTAAAAATCTATACAGGATAATAAGAGTACAATAACGGAAACAATGATGAAAGCAAACCATAAGGAAAGTAACCGGGGATCTCTAAGTATCCTGAGGATCTCTTAGTATCCTCGACATGTACTAGGGATCTCTTGGTATCCCGAGGATCTCTCGGTATCCTCAATATAAGCCAGGGATCTCTTGGTATCCCGAGGATCTCTTGGTATCCTCAATATGTACTAGGGATCTCTTGGTATCCCGAGGATCTCTCGGTATCCTCAATATATGTATGGGGGATCTCCCGGGAATCTAACCCGTAGTCCCAAAGTAAATGTGCAGGGGGAATCTCTCGGGAATCTAACCCGTAGTCCCAAAGGAAATGTGCAGGGGGAATCTCCCGGGAATCTAACCCGTAGTCCCAATTTAAAACACAGAGCAGCAACACAAGAATATTAAATTAAACGCTAATTTCGTACCAAGTAAACATTTACTTCTAGCCTAACATGCTTCACGTAATGCAATTTAGGCAATTTAAGCAAATAGGCAATTAAGTCGACTAAACATGCCTTTCTAGACTAACAACATGCTAAATTCACAAGTAGAATAAAACAAGAAAAGAACTCAATTGAAATACTTAAGGAAAAACCGGATTTTCAACAATTAGCTCAAGTACGCGCTCGTCACCTCACGTACAGGGCATTTCAATTATCAAATATGGCCTAAGGGGAAAGGTCCTCCACACAAGGTTAGACAAGCCACTTACCTCGAACCGGCTCAAAATCAACTAGAAACCACGCTTTTGCCACGA
Source organism: Nicotiana tabacum (assembly GCF_000715075.1). Taxonomy (NCBI): domain Eukaryota; kingdom Viridiplantae; phylum Streptophyta; class Magnoliopsida; order Solanales; family Solanaceae; genus Nicotiana; species Nicotiana tabacum. The sequence continues at coordinate 133,561,050 of NC_134089.1, read as the reverse complement.
GTATCCGACTCCAAATGGACCAAATCTAATCAATTCAATTGCATATCGTAAATATCATCTCAAACAAATGATCCTATGTTTTAATTCAAAGCTAATACGCGAAATTATGGAAAATGACCAAAACGCCCCTTGGACCCACATCTCAGAATCGGTAAAAATTTATATTCCTAGAAACCTCGCACTCTCACGAGTCTAACAATACGAAAATTATACAATTCCGACACTATTTGGTCCTTTAAATCATCATTTTACATTTTTGAAAGGTTTCACAATTTTCTTCCCAAATTCCCTCTCAAATCACGAATTAAATGATGAATTCAGTGTTAGATTCATGTATTCTAGCCAAATCTGAGTTAAAATCACTTACCCCGATGAATTTCTTGAAAAACCTTCGAAAAATCGCCAAAATCCGAGCTCTCTAGGTCAAAATATTAAATAAAACCCAAAACCTCGTATTTATAGGTACCCCTCAGGTTTCCAGCTACTGCGGGCCGCACCAAAACTCACGCGGTCCGCGCAAAGGCAACGTACGGCCGCACATGCCTCCCTCTGCAGTGATAGGCATTAGTATTTTGGCCATAGCTTTTGCTACAGATGTCCAAATTGCAATATCTTTACCTTTCTGGAAACTAGACACGAAGGGTTACAACTTTTGCTTTTGAATCACCTCCAATTTCCTTGTAGATCAAAAGATATGAGCTTCCGAAGTAGGACCAGCGGGAGGGCCTTTCACCACGGCCGCACCCCAATTTGTGCGGTCCGCGCGACGCCTACCGCGGCCGCTCCCGCTTTTGTGCGGTCCGCACAGCACTCAACGCTGGCACGCTAATTTTTGTGCGGACCGCGTGAGTGAGTTCTGGGGCCTGCAACCCCTGTATACCTGCTACAGCTTTGATTTTTGCACTAAAACATCCCGGAACCTACCCGAAACTCCCGGAACTTCAAACCAATTATACCAACACATCCCATGACATCGTTCAAACTTGATCAACACTTCAGAACGCTTATAACAACATCAAATCACCAATTTCACATAGGATTCAAGCCTAAGAACTCCAAGAACTCTTAAATTATGTTTTCGATCAAAAACTGTATTAAATCTCGTCCGAATGACCTGAAATTTTGCACACACATCCTAAATGACATAACGGAGCTACTGAAACTTCCGGAATTCCATTCCGACCCTCGGATCAAAATCTCACTATCGGACCAGAAACTTCAAAAATTCAAACTTCGGCATTTCAAGCCTAAATTAGCTACGGACCTCCAAAACACATTCTGAATATGGTCCCAGCCCCAAATTCACCTAACGGAGCTAACAGAACCGTCAGATTTCCATTCCGAGGCTGTCTCCCCACTGTTCCGACTTCGGTCAACTTTCTAACACTTAAGCTCTCATTTAGGGACTAAGTGTCCCAAAACTCCTCAAAACTCAAAACCGAGCATCTCGACAAATCACATTAGCAAAAATAAACTTGGGGAAAGTAGTTAATAAGGGATCGGGGCATTAATTCTTAAGACGACCGGCCGGGTTGTCACAGTGAACCCCCATGATTGTACATGGTCTTAGTTGTTTGATGTTAATCTAATCCAATACCCTACTGTCCCCCCTGATCCTCTGAACCTGTAGGAGTTTCTGATTGTGTGCTTGTATATGTTCATGCCTGCTACATGTTTGCCCGCACATGCTCCATATTTGTCCCTCTAATCCCATTCCCTTGCTTGTGTTTGCTGGACTATTCCTGGTCTTTGGTATGATACTGACTTTTTTTTTGTACTGATATTGGTATGCATGCTCCTTCAAATTGTTTTCATCAGTTGAACTTTGGCATAAAACAATTCCAATTAAGTCTCTCTTTTTCAAAAGTGTTTCTTTCTTACCCTTTTTTCAAAGTTGTTTTCTTACTTAAACTCTTCAAAACTATGTCGAGCACTCTCACTCTACTCTTAGACCACTAAGTTCTGCCACTTTTGTGTGAGCATTGCCTTGGGACCCTTGAGCTCCCTCTGAACTTTGACACACAAAAGCTGGCCTTTCCATACTGCACTTACTCTATTTTGGCTATGAAATATGGGTGTGAGCACTGCCCGGGATCCCTTGAGGTCCTTAGGGAACTCTGATATACCCAGCTATGAGGAAAAGCTATGAAATAATCTTGGCACTTGAGGCGATTTATTACATAACTCAGAGAGGAAGTCCTAGTCAGATGCTGAAAATCTGGGCCTGTTTTCAGGCTCTCTATAGTGTAACTTTTATTTTTCCTTTCTATTTGTGCAAATCATTTCAATATTGGTCTGTAATAATCTATTGTAAACAAGTATTGAGGCTGGCTAGTGAAAATGGGAGGATAGGTATATATGTTATCAACATCAATGGGTAGAAACCATGTCTTAGGTTTATATTTCCTATATGTGCATTAGAATCCATGTATAAGATCAACCCATTCAAAGCATGACATGCATTAGATACCATATTTTTTTGGTTTATTGTTTCAGCATCTCATTTGGCATCACTCTACGACTTAGAAATCCTGCTTTAGGCTAAATAACAGCATCAACATAAAACTGTTGCTCCTGCACGTCTTGAAGACATGTTGTAACTCTTTGGGCATTTAGAAATCATGCTTTAGGAATTCTGCAATCATTCTGCATTTTCATATGTGCACGTTAGATATCTTGTTTTAGGATCTTGTTCACACTCGCTCAGTCACACCTAGTTAAATTACTGATGCATGTAAAAGGACATAAAACCGTCTCATGTTTGATTATCCTGTTTAAGTGAAACTGATCACAATCTCTGCATGTCTTTGCAACGTTTAGAATAGCATGCTTTAGGTAAAATGACTTCCAAACTGTTTTAACAATTCTGGTAACTGCTGCACATTATTTTAAGCTTAAGCAAGTCTTAGGTAATCAACTTAAAATAAAATCAGAACCGTCTTTGTAATTATTGTTTGACTGTCAGCATGTTAAAAACAGTATGCAAGCCTGATTAGGACTTCCTATTTAAGTTATGTTATAAATTTGACTCTGCTGTTATCACTTAGATACCATGTTTAGGATCTGAATTTAGACCTTAATTGTGTATGAGTCATGTTGTTTATGTTTACTGTATGTGGAGGTATATCTGAGCCTTTCACTGGTATTCCACGCTCCCCTTAATTGAAGTCCTACTTGTTTATTATATGTCGCCTTAGTATTTTTACCTTTAAACTTGAGGGTCTGCCTAGAACCCCCTTTTATAGGATAGGAGTCCTAAATTCCTCCGGAACTGATAGGAAGGGACGGGTAACAGCATGCAATAGGGGTCGAGACCAACCCTCGCTTTAATTACCTTCACAGGGCGAAAAAGGGTAGATATGGATATGATGACCAGTGCGTTAATACCATGTGTAGCCCCTCTTTGAGGAGTGTCATACCGGGTATTGCATTGATGTGATCCATATTATAAACAAACATAAGACACCTCTTTTACATTCACAAATATGCTTAGATTGTAATTCTTTTTTCAAAAATCTTGCTTTTCATTATTTGTTTTTTCAAACACTTGTGTACTTAAACTTAAATCCCCTACTATTTGAGCCATACTTGTTTATTTGCTACTTGTACAAATTCACAAAAAACTGTTTGGCCGGGAACCACACTAGTGGATCCTGAGGGGAGCTTAACACCTTCCCCTTAGGATAATTTCAAGACCGTACCCCGTCTCTGGTTACTAAACATAGTTATAAATGAACCCTATAGGTGCCCTAACACACCTTTAATCGTTAGGTGGCGACTCTTCAAAAATGCAAACCCCCTTTCTAAAAGGAAAGAGTTGCCCCAACTAAAAATATCATAAACCCGATTTCGCGAGAAAAAGGGGGCGCGATATCCGCAGACCTAGGAGTCCCTTTCCATTCTCTCTTATAGTATCAACCCTTCTGTATTTACTTTTGTTTAGACGTTCTGGAGTTAGACACTTGTAGTTATTCAAGAGCTTGTGATTTCATGAGATTCCGGATTTTGAGAAGTTGTTTAGTTTGAGAGTTATATTGTATATGCCGAGCGACATCTTAAACGTTTCTATATTTTCTTATTTTTAGTTTTTATTAGTTTTTTCCACATATTGTTTCTTTTTCCAATTGTTAGGCTTACCTAGTCGTAGAGACTAGGTGCCGTCACGACAGTTCATGGAGGGCAAACTTGGGTCGTGATTGTGTGTTACACTATACACTGGTATCTTATTAGACAATGGATACTCTGTTACCTTAGGTCGATTCCTAACTTTGTTCCAAATCTCTTCAGCGATGAGACATGAGGCGACTCCTCAGAATCAGTTTTGTTCATCATAAATTCACTAATATTTATCTTAAACTCATGATCCATTGGCAAGAAGCGCTAATGACAATCAAACCATGTGTTCTTGCCTCCATGTTTTAAAGTGAATGCATGGTGTCTTCCATACAAGTCGGGCAAGCTAACTTTTCGGCAGTTGACCACCCGAACATCATTTAATAAGTAGGAATACCATTTATAGTCCACATCAAAGCAGTATGGAGTCTGAAGTTTTGCTTAGTTGATATATCATATATTTTAACACAAGGGGCTCCAGAATCACATCCCACTAAATAGCCCGCCCCACTAACCGGACGGGCTATTTTCATGACCAGCTCGATCCAGCCTGTCAGGTAAACACCTCTAGTTTGCATTGCAGACGAATGTCTAAAGTGCATCTATTACTCAGTGGTAAACGACAAAGAGAAAAAAATATAAAATTAGGATAAACCATTAGAAAACCTCTTTGGTTTTTAAGATATTTAGTTTGAAAATTTACTATATGTAAACTTTTAGATATCTAATGTAATGACCTGACTGGTCGTTTTGAGCTCAAGTGCATCGTTCGGTGGTTTGAGGCCATGCGAATCTTTGCTTCAGGTATTATGACTTTTACACGTTGTCGGAATTGAATATCGGGAAGTTTAGAGTTGATTTGGAAAGGAAATTCTTATTTCGGAAGCTTTTAGTTGGAAGAATCGACTAAAATTTGATTTTTGATTAAACGACCTTCAAATCGGGATTTGAAGGTTCCAACAGGTTTGTATGATAATTTTAGACTTGGGCGTACGTCCGGATCGGGTTTTGGATGACCCGAGAACGTTTTAGCGCCTATTGAGGCAGTTAGCTTTTTGGAAGAATCTCATTAATCTAGGTTGAACTGCATTCCATTATTATTGATATCCGTTTGGGATTCCGAGTCTAGGAATAGCTCCGTATGGAAATTCTGGTATTGGGAGCGTGTTCGGAAGTGGATTCGGAGGTCCGTAAGTCATTTTGGAGTCGTTTGGCGAAAGTTAGAAATTTGAAGGTTTTTGAGAAAGTTGATCGGAAGTGGACTTTTTAATATCTGGGTCGGAATTTGGTTCCAGAAGTTGGAGTAGGTCAGTAATGTCAAATATAACTTGTGTGCAAAATTTGAGGTCAATCGGACGTAATTTCATAGGTTTCAGCATCGAGTGTTGAAGGTTGAAGTTTTAAAGTTCATTAAGATCGAATTGGGGTGTGATTCATGATTTCGATGTTATTTGATGTGATTTGAGGCCTCGAGCAAGTTTATGTTATGTTATGAGACTGTATGGGCCTCGGGTGTGTTTCGGGGTGGGTTCAGGCCAATTCTTGGTTGATTTGCTGCTGTTGTTTGTTTGTGCTGGTGTTGTTCTTCGCGAACGTGAAGGGCCTCACGCGTTCGCGAAGAAGGAAGTGGTTTGGGGGCCTTCTTTTTCTTCGCGTTCGTGACAGGAGGGTCGCGTTCGCGAAAGGCTAGGCAGCGGTGCTTTGCGTTCGCGTAGAGTAAATAGGGGCGGAGGTGGATTATGCTTCGCGAATGCGAGGGATTTTCCGCATTCGCGAAGAAGGATTTCTGGAGGCAGTGCAGTTGGACTTCGCGAATGCGAGGGTGTTGCCGCGTTCGCGAAAGAGGGTCACCTCGGTAGTGAGTTGTTTTAAAACGGGATCTTGGCCATTTTCACTTCATTTCCTCCATGATATCCGGTCTTGGAGGGATTTTTGGAGTTCCATCTTCATCATCTATGTCAGGGTAAGTGATTCTCACCTATTGCAAGTTAAATACTAGGATAATATATGGATTTAGGCAAGAAAACTAGTAGAAATTTGGGATTTTGGAGATAAACGTAGAACTTGGTATTTTTGGATTTTTACCACGAATTTGAGTATGGAATTGGACATAAATTATATATCTGAGTTCGTGAGGTTATGGGTAAACTTTATTTTTGAATAATTTCAGAATCCGGGCACATGGGCCCGAGGGTGTTTTTTATCGATTTTTCAAGCGGAGTTGGGAATTTGTTTAAATCGAATTGTTATAAGTATTAGAGTATATTTTCATTGGTTTGCCCATTATTTAGCTAGTTTTTGAGCGTTGGGCATCGGTTTGAGGTGTTAGAGTGGCACTAGAGCCGATTATGGAACTTCAGAGCAAGGTAAGTCTCCTTTCTAACCTTGTAAGAGGGAATTAACCCCATAGTTGAACTAAATTATTGTGTGCTTCTATTTGTGGGGCTATGTATGCACGAGGTGATGAGAGTCCGTACATAGTTACTAGTTATGCCTATGTCCAGGTAGTTTTAGGCTTACATCATGCCTTGTTGATATTGTTGTTAATTTATGTTTGTTGTTTGTCTTGAGAAGAAATGAGATTTAGTTAGTTTATTAAATATTTTGAAAGGAGTTGAAATTGTGAAAAAATTGAGAACTAAAAGTTTCCATTTGAAATCCGTAATTTAAAAAGAATTGAGGAATACTTTAATAACTTAAGAAATCTATGGGTAACCGCGTCGCATGTATGTTTCGCGAGCGGGAAAAATTTCCTTAAAAGCTTCACGTTGAATTGTCTTTATTTTGAAAGGAATCAAGAAAGGGATTTGATTTATTAATAAATTATTATTTGACCGCGTCGCACGTATGATTCACGAGCAGGGTAATTTCTTAAATTTATATTTGACTGCATCGCACGTTTGATTCGTGGGCGGGGTATTTCCTTCTACTACTCATATGGGATCGGGTCATTCATCTCAGCAGGATTTATGTACCACACTCTCATAGGAGCGGTCCGTTCGACTCGGCAGGTTAATAGATACATCTACGGTTCGCGTCGTTCGACCCTCAGCAGTGCACAATTTACTTTCATGTTGGATCAGGCCGTACGCCTCGGCATTCCCTATATATATATATATATATTTATATATATATTATCCTCATGAAATCATGTGTAATATTTGTCAAGAAACCAGTATATCTGAGGGAATTTCCCTAATTTGAATTATGACAACTTCTTTGATGAATTCCACTATATCCATGCATATGCTCCTATTATGGAGGGAACTTGCTAGTTGATAGATCGAGTAAAATTGTAAAGAGGGGAATTGTACCACGTATTTTATACTTGTTTATTTCATATATTTACTCTGTTTCATATTTATTCACTTCTTTACTATATCTGATATTATTGGACCACTAGTATGTGTCCGAAGTCAACCCCTCGTTACTACTTCTTCGAGGTTAGATTTGATACTTACGGGGTATGCGTTGTTTTTGTACTCATACTACACTTGCTGTGCATTTTTATTGCACAGGAACATGTATGTCTAGTGGCCTAGTGGGAGCAGCGACATGGTTGATATGGAGACTTAGGTGAGCTGCACGAGATGACTCGCAGCCAACAAAGTCTCCTTCAGAGTATTGTATTTTTTTTCTGTCCAAATTTGTATTCTGGACAGTCATTGTACTTCACTTTATTTCCTAGTGATTTCTCATGCACTTGTAATACCGGGTTTTGGGGTGATTATGGGATATTCAGTATTGAAATCAGAAAATATTATTATTTATTTTATAAAGTTCATCTGTTACTGGTGGATTTGAATAAAACGTTATGATTTCAAAAATATAAAAAAAGAATTTAATTAACTAATTAGTGTTGGCTAGCGTGACAGTGGTGTTAGGTGCCATCACGACCCTTAATGGATTTTGGGTCGTGATAACATGGTATCATAGCAATAGGTTGACTTAGGTCTCACGAGTCATGAGCAAGTCTAGTAGAGTCTTGCAGATCGGGACTTAGATGTCTGTACTTATCTTCGAGAGGCTACAGGGCTATTAGGGGCACTTCCCTTATTGATTCCTCATCGTGCGGTTTGATTCATTTGAGGCTTATTCCTTTGTTTCTTTCCTACTCGATCTTCTGTGACGTGAAGTGCTTGCTATCAATCGAATTGAGGAATTATAGTGGTACTACAGGTGCGGTGCAGGATGTTTCCCCCTGTATAGTTGATTGGGCTATTGTCGTTGCTTGTGGAAGGATATTTCGACATTTCAACTCAGTAGCTGTACTTCTGAAAGCTTCGAGGCTATGCATAGGTTGTTATGATGCTCATGAGTTATTATCGCATAGTATTGGGGTGATAGTAAGATGTTTGCCTATGTGTCTAGGCAGTGAATGACTTGAGGGGAGGTTTGCTCAGTGCATGATTTAGAGATTCGATATTTTATTTTCGTTGGAGGAAAAGGGCGATCGGACTACGAATGTTCAGGTTTGGGTTGATGAAGAACGAGACTTGGTATTTTCGAGCATGGTAGAATCTTCATATGTGATGTGGTATCATTGTCCTTGTTGAATACGTTAAGTTTTCGGGTGTTATGGTTTTCTCCAATTCACCTTTAGGGTAGAGTATTGTGAAGTAGTACCGGGAAAGCGGATGTCAGAGCGCAGTGTGCGGTGGTTCAGGATTGAATCGGTGTTCCTGATGTTAAGGACTCAAGGAAGATGATATTCAGAGGGGTTTAAGGTTGGTAATGATCCATTGGTTCAAGTACTACAAAGATGGATTTTGACTTAAGGCAACAACTGGGCAGCGAAGGATGAGGAAGGCCAGATGGGAGGTGTCTTAGTGAATAAGCTTCCAGAACGCCAAGTGTGAGAAACAAGAGTCGATTAGTTGCTTAAAAGAGTGAGTTTGACCAATGTGGGGAGTGGCAAGGTAGCATATGTTTTCTGTGGTAGGATGAATACATGCCTTGAGAAAAATCTAGAGTGATTTGGGATTCATGGTGGGCAGTGACTAGGTCTACAGACATAATTTGGAATATTATCTATTATACGGGGGAGATTGAGTACAACAGAAAAGAGTTGCTTGATATGAAGAAGGGTACAATACGACTTTGGATTGGAATCTACCGTCACAACTTTTAGTAGATGTCAAACGGGGAGTGAACGGGCTTGTACAACTGGTGAATGGACACCGACCCAGGATGGTTTATTGGTTTCGTAGTAATTGTGCTCGGTGCAACATCGTTGGAAGATTTCGAGGAATTTAGTGGGTTGGTAGTGCGAGGTCATGACATAGAGGAAGGATGAACCTTGGTGGGTTTCAAAGCTATGCAGTGGTGGCTTCAAGCTAAGTGGGAGAGGCCCCCCGCCTAGGATTGGATTGCATGGTTATCTATTTGTAAGGTTCTTGGTTATCGGTGTATTGGTGGGTTATTACGACTAAGTAAAGAGAACATCAGTGGTGATTTGAGCAAAGGCTTTGAAGAATGTGTGCTATAATTGGATTTATCAATTTATGTTCAGGCTTTGGGAAGACTCAGGATGTATGCTTCGTGTAGAGGTGATCTGCAAGAAAAGTGATCCAACCGGGTGCTTCTTTGAGAATGTGTTCATTGCTAGCGAAGCCCTGGAGTTTGATTATATTCGGGACCAAGCTAGAGTGGGTGACTCTCAACAACGGTCCTGGTGGATTCAAAGGTTAAAGTGCAGAGCCTAAGGATTTCGAGTCCATAGTATGGTTGAGTATTGAGTTTTTGCAACGAATTATGATAAGGGAGCTTGGGGTGTTCTGCGTTATCTTTGGTCTGTAGTGTAGTATAAGAATAATTGGAGGAAATAACTTTGGAATTATAAAAGAATTATCAGAATGGGTGTACCAGTTGAAGACACAATTATGCGCACAAGAAGGGTATGAAATGGTTCGTGGGTTTTGAGACAATGTGGTCTTGTGGAATGGGGTCACTCAGGACAAGAGCAGATTGAGTTCGCTATGTTTTGAATGGATCTATTATTTTTCTAAGGAAAATCCAGGGTAAATTAGAAGAAGTCGGATCGGTTAACAATGGTTGAATTGGCGTAATGATGGATATGATTAGTTCCTTCAGCGCGTTGATTTATGCATGTTATTTGTGGTGGTACGTGCGATGCTCGATGGCCGCCGAAATTAATTTTAATTTGAAGGCGCTTGAATATTATGGCTTGTCATGTGTAGTTGGATCCTGGAAGGGTTATGGTGGTTTAGACCACCACCTGAGGATTTGTGTGTTCTACGGTTTTGAGAATTCAGTCATATATTGTAATGATTCTCCTGAAACGAGTAAAGTGAAAGGTTTTTACAAAGTGAAGTGTGTATCTTATTAGTGGTTTAGGAGTTATGATGAAATTATTGGGTTCTCGCGTATTGGTAAGATAGGTGAGGTGAGTGGCATGAAATTTGAAATGTCAAGGATTAAGGTTGCAATTTGGTATTGACAAGGATGTCACGAGCTCGAATGAGCAGGGAAGGATTTAGATGTTTAGAGTAAGCTGGTATTGTTCTCAGCATTACCTTAGGTCGATTGTCATGTGTAAGAGGCCTTGTGTATTGATTTGCGGACTCCTGACTTGCTTGATAGCATGGTATGGCCGGCGGTAAGGATGTGCAGACTTGTTACCTGGTGCGAAATGTCGTGGGAGCATATCTCATGGGAAGATTGTATAAGTGTGACATGTAGTCACTTGTTTGATTGAAGATTTAAACCAAGTATGGAGATTGAGGTAATATCGATAATTTGAGAATTTATGGCTAGAGGGCGCTAAGTTCATTTGGTTGTGGACTGTTGAAGTTTGTTTCGGTTATGATGGATGTTATTTTGTCGTCGACTATTTCATGTAATACTATATTGTGTTGTGTGGTTTGTGAAACGGCTTGATTAATTTCTTATGTGTTTAGGTTCCGCGTAGCGATGGTATTATTTGAGCAGGATAGCTCTCGAGATTTAGATTATATATCGCACCTTAGTTGTGCTTGAGTTTTGTAGCGTATGACGCTATCTGTCTCCCCATGGATGGTATTATGCACTTAGTGTGCTTGTGGCCTATATTCAGGTATTTTGTAGTAATAAGCATTTTAGCTCGGTAAGTATTTCCTTATATAAATTTTATGTGTGGATCGGGTGGCACACCGCCATAGGTATGTTTTTTAGATCGGGTTGCACGCCGCAATAGTGTGATGTTGAGTACAGTACCCTATATCTATTTCTGTGTGTTTTATTTTCCATTTTCTGAGGAAGGGTCATGACACCGTTTCGGTTGTCTAATTAGTTGTGAGGGTTGAGTAGTTCTTTCCAGAGTTCGTTTTCTCTATGTATCACATTCGAGTTGTAGCTTATTGGCACATTGTGGCATCATATGAGAAATTTTGGTAGTGTCTGAGGCAGCTTATTGCCTGGGTAGCTTATACTGGATGAGACAAGATTATTGGACCTGGGATCAACGCGGTCAGATTTATATAAAGTATATTAAAGAGCATATATAGCTATTTGGTTCATAATGAGCTAATGGTTCTTGTTAGGAGGAGAGACTCAATGAATTATTGACTCGGCAGTCGATTATGAATTTCTACACACCTCTTCCGTCGTGGCGGCATTGCAAGAGTTGGAACAAGACTTATATATGTCATGAGGTGCCTTAGCTCATCAGAACTGGGGAATGACGGCTATTATGATCAGAGAATGTTATTATGGTCTTGTGAATGATGTGGTGCATGGTGTGAATTTAGCAAAGGCATGCATTCAAGTTCTGACACATCATGTAGTGATTGATGTAGTGCTCATACGTTGGAAGCAGGCCTAGCAGAGAATTCCGTTTGTTGGAATTGGGCTCTAAGGCTTATTCTCCTAAATAAAGGAGAAAGGAGAGTATCTTCAGATTTGCTCGATCTAATTTGCTCAACTGAGTTGTTGTAGCATGGGTAGGTGCACGAGGTGTCAAGCAGTGATTTCAGACAACTCTAGTGCAATTCTTAGCACGTTCAAGGATGAACGTTTGTTTAAGTAGGAGAGAATGTAACGACCCGACCGGTCATTTTGAGCTCTAGTAAGTCGTTCGGCAGTTTGAGGCCATGAGAAGCTTCACTTCAGGTATTATGACTTGTACGCATGGTCAGAATTAAATTTTGGGAAGTTTAGAGTTGATTTGGAAAGAAAATTCTCATTTCAGAAGCTTTAAGTTGGAAGAATCGACTAAGATTTGATTTTTGAGTAAACAACATCGGAATAGGGATTTGAAGGTTCCAACAGGTTTGTATGATGATTTTAGACTTGGGCGTATGTCCGGATTGGATTTTGGATGACCCGTGAGTGTTTTGGCGCCTATTGTGGAAGTTAGCTTTTTGGAAGAATCTCATAAATCTGGGTTGAAGTTCAATCCAATGTTATCGATGTCCGTTTGGGATTCCAAATCTGGGAATAGCTCCATATAGTGATTCTGGTATTGGGAGCCCGTCCGGAAGTGGATTCGGAGGTCCGTAGGTCATTTTGGAGTCATTTGGTGAAATTAGAAATTTGAAGGTTTTTGAGAAAGTTGACTGGAAGTGGACTTTTTGATGTCGGCGTCAGAATCCCGTTCCAAAAGTTGAAGTTGGTCCGTAATGTCAAATATGACTTATGTGCAAACTTTGAGGTCAATCGGATGTGATTTCATAGGTTTCGGCATCGAGTATTGAAGTTTGAAGTTCTAGAATTCATTAAGCTCGAATTGGGGTGTGATTCACGATTTTGATGTTATTTGAGGCCTCGAGCAAGTCTGCGTTATGTTATGGGACTATTTGGTGTGATTGGACGGGGTCCCGGGGGCCTCGGGTATGTTTCGGGGTGGTTTTGGGCCAATTCTTGGTTGATTTGTTGTTGCTATTTGCTGGTGTTGTTGTTCTTCGCGAACGTGAAGGGCCTCACGCGTTCGCGAAGAAGGAAGTGTACTGGAGGTCTTTTTATTCTTCGCGTTCGCGACAGGAGGGTCACGTTCGCGAAAGGCTAGGTAGTGGTGCTTCGTGTTCGCGATCCCTGCCTCGTGTTCGCGTAGAGTAAATAGGGGCGGAGGCAGATTGTGCTTTGCGAACACGAGGGACTTTCCGCGTTCGCGAAAAGGATTTCTGGAGGTAGTGCAAGTTGGCCTTTGCAAACGTGAGGGTATTGCCGCATTCGCGAAGGAGGGTCTCCTGGGCAGTGAGTTGTTTTAAAACGGGATCTTGACCATTTTCACTTCATTTCCTCCATGGTAGCCGGTCTTGGAGCAATTTTTGGAGCTCCATCTTCATCATCTATGTCAAGGTAAGTAATTCCAACCTATTGCAAGTTAAATACTTGGATTATATATGGATTTGGGCATGAAAACTAGTAGAAATTTGGGATTTTGGAGAAAAACCTAAAACTTGGTATTTTTGGATTTTTACCATGAATTTGAGTATGGAATTGGATATAAATTATATATCTGAGTTCGTGAGGTTATGGGTAAACTTTATCTTTGAAAATTTTTGGAATTCGGGCACGTGGGCCCGAGGGTGATTTTTATCGACTTTTCAAGCGGAGGTGGGTATTTGTTTAAATCGAATTGTTATAAGTATTAGATTATATTTTCATTGGTTTGCCCATTATTTGGCTAGTTTTGGAGAGTTGGGCATCGGTTTGAGGTATTAGAGTAGAGTTAGAGCCATTTATGAATGTCAGAGCGGGGTAAGTCTCCTTTCTAACCTTGTAAGAGGGAATTAACCCCATTGGTGAACTAATTTATTATGTGCTACTATTTGTGGGGGCTGCGTACGAACGAGGGGAAGAGAGTCCGTACGTAGCTACTAGCTATGTCTATGTCCAGGTAGTTTTAGGCTTACATCATGCCTTGTTGATATTTTTGTTAATTTATGTTTGTTGTTTGTCTTTAGAAGAAACGAGATTTAGTTAGTTTATTAAATGTTTTGAAAGGAGTTGAAATTGAAGAGAAAATGAGAACTAAAAGTTTCCATTTGAAATCCGTAATTTAAAAACAATTGAGGAATACTTTAATAACTGAAGAAATCTATGAGTAACCGCGTCGCATGTGGGTTTCGCGAGGGGGGGGGGCAAATTTCCTTAAAAGCTTCACGTTGAATTGTCTTTATTTTGAAAGGAATCAAAAAATGGATTTGATTTATTAATAAATTATTATTTGACCGTGTCGCACGTATGATTCGCGCGCGGGGTATTTCCTTCTACTACTCTTATGAGATCGGGCCATTCGCCTCGGCAGGATTTGTGTACCACACTCTCATGGGAGCGGGCCGTTCGCCTTAGCAGGTTAATAGATGCATTTATGGTTCGCGTCGTTCGAGCCTCGGCAGTGCACAATTTACTTTTATGTTGGATCAGGTCGTACGCCTCAGCATTTACCTTTATATATATATATATATATATATATATATATATATATATATATATATATATATCTCATGGAATCATGCGTAATATTTGGCCAGAAGCCAGTATATCTGAGGGAATTTCCTGATTTGAATTATGACAACTTCTTTGACGAATTCCACTATATCCATGCATATGCTCTGGGTACGGAGGGAACTTGCTAGTTGAAAGCTTGAGTAAATTTTAAAGAGGGGAATTGTACCACGTAATTTATACATGTTTATTTCATATATTTACTCTGTTTCATATTTATTCACTTCTTTATTGTATCTGATATTATTGGACCACTAGTAAGTGTCAAAGTTGACCTTTCGTCACTACTTCTTCGAGGTTAGACTGGATACTTGCTGGGTACGCGTTGTTTTCGTACTCATACTGCACTTGGTGTGCATTTTTGTTGCACAGGCACATGTATGCCTGGTGGTCTAGTGGTAGCAGCGGCATGGTTGATACGGAGACTTAGGTGAGCTGCACGAGACGACCTGCAGCCAGCAGAGTCTCATTCATAGTATTGTATTTTCTTTTCTGTCCAAATTTGTATTTCGGACAGTCATTGTACTTCACTTTATTTCCTAGTGATTGCTCATTCACTTGTGACACTGGGATCTGGGGTGATTATGGGATATTAAGTGGTTAAATCGGAAAACATTATTATTAATTTATAAAGTTCATCTGTTACTAGTGGAATTGAAGAAAACTTTATGATTTCAAAAATATAAAAAGAGAATTTACTAAACTAATTAGTGTTGGGTAGCCTGACAGTGGTGTCCGGCGCCATCATGGCCCTTAATCGATTTTGGGTCGTGACATCTAAGTTAAAAAAATAATTTATTAACCAATTTTCGCAAATTTGGAAAAGTTTTGGGGCTTACACCCCAAATGAATGCATAAAATATTGGGACATACGCCTAGGCAAAAACCTAAAATGTTGAGGCTTACACCTCCACTAGTGGCCTCAGTGCATTTTTGCTTTGTAGTTGTGATGATCCGATAGGTTATTTTGAGTTCTAGCACTTATTTTATTGTTCCTAGACCTCAATTAGCTCCGTTTAGTATTTTTCAATTTACATGAGTAGTCCATGCCTTTTTTTTCGAAAAATATTTATGTAAAAAATTCAAGAAAACATGATTTTTAACGTTAAAAATGATTTGAGTTGACTACGGTCAATATTTTGTGCAAACGGCCCCTGATAGATATTTTAATGATCCCGGTAGATCCGTATAGTGATTTTGGACTTGGGTTATGCCCCGAATTGAATTCGGAGGTCCCTAACTTAATTTGATGTGATTTGTTGAAAACTAATAATTTGAAGGTTTAAAGAATTCCAAAGTTTGGCCGTAGGTTGACTTTATGGCTACCGGGCTCCGATTTGGATTTTGGGACTTGGTACAGATTCATTTTGTAATTTAAATTTTGTATGTAAAATTTGGTGCAAAACGGAGTTGATTGGATATGATTTGGATGCTCGGTTGTGAATTTGGAAGTTGTAACGACCCAAACCGTCGTTTCCTGTATTTTCGTCCCGTATTCCCCGTTAAATGCTTATTCATGTTTCAATATGTGTACTTGGTGAATTTGAGTCAATTCGAATCGAGTTTGGTATGAAATGGGACAATTAGTCTCTTTAAGGAAGAATTAGTTTGGAAAAGTCAACCGGACGTTGACTTGTGAGTTAGAGGGCTCGGAATTGAATTCCGATGATTCGGTTAGTTTCGGGGGATGATTTAAGGCCTAGGAGCGCAATCAGAATTAATTTTGGAGGTCCGGTGAAGAAATTAGCTCATTTTGGCGAAGTTAGTATTTTGGCGATTTCCGGTTGATAGGTGAAATTTTGATCCGACAGTCGGAATGGAATTCTGAGAATTTCTGTAGCTTCCTTATGTCATTTTGGACTTGTGTGCAAAATTTGAAGTCAATCGGACGTGATTTGATAGGTTTCGGCATCAGAAATAGAAGTTGGAAATTCTAAAGTTCATAAAACTTGGATTGGAGGTTGATTCATGATTTTAGCATTTTTGATGTGATATGAGGCCTCGAGCAAGTCCATAATGTATTTTGGGACTGGTTGGTATTATTGGTCGGGGTCCCGGGTGCCTCGGGTGTGTTTCGGATGCCTAACGGGTCATTTTTGGAAGATTTTTGCCGTTTTGAGCATAAATGTAATGATCTAAAGGTTCATTTTTAGTTCTAGAGATCCAAATTTAATTTAGAGACTTCTAAAATTTAAATCATGAATTATAGGACTGATCTGAAAATTTTTGTTTAATTTCATCAAGTCGCGATTGGGTTTTTGACGTGAAATGTGAGTTAATTTTTTAACGAGCGAAATGGGTATTGAACTGGGCAAACGAGCTCAGAATTGAGTTTTGATTGAAGGGTTGTGTTTGTATTATTATTTGTGACTCATAGGAACAAGAATCGTCTAATTCCGAGTTCGTATGATGGAGTTAGAGCCATTTTAGTGAAAAATGGTTGTGCTGCAAATTTCTTAAAAGCTGTTGTATTTTCTGCAGCAGTGAACAGTAACCGCGCGGGTGAACAGTGAACAGTGACCTCACGCGCATAAACAGTGCCCCTGCGTGAACAGTACCGAAAATTTCTGGACAGATTTAATGTCCAGCAGTCCGAGTTTGGTCATTTTTTTGACTTCCAAGCTCGAATTTTGGGCGATTTTTAGCAAGAAATCTTGGGAAATCTTAAGGTAAGTCACTTGTGATTATTTATACTCCATAATATTGAATTATCATCGAATAATTCGACTAGATTACATATTTTTGAGGAGTAAATTGAAGATTTAGGCCTAGAGATTTGAAAATAAGATTTGAAGATTTGAGGGATTATTTGAACTCCGATTTTGGTAAATTTTATGTGTACGGACTCGTGGCGAGACGAGGAATTCGGTGATGTGACGTTCGTAATTTTTTCGAGAAGTGAGCCCGGGGCTCGGGTTTTGCGAATTTCGTGAATTTCGATATTTTTCGAGTCTTTTCGATTGGGTTATATTCCCTTAGACTATTGTAATGTATTCGTTGTGGTTTTGACCAGATTCGACGCGCGAAGAGGTAAATTCGAGAGGCAAGGGCATAGCGGAGTAGACATTGGACCGTCTTGAGGTGAGTAATGATTTTAAATGATGCACTGAGGGTTTGAAACCCCGGATTGCACAACATACTGCTATGTTGAGATGAGACACGCGTTGTATGACGAGCGCGGGGTCATTTACTATTGGGGATTGTGACTTGGTCCATCCCAGTTGATATTTTTACCGCGTAATTGATAAAGATTTATTGTTTTTCACTATGATTGGGCTTATTGCCATATTTGGGCTTCGTGCCAATTATCTGAAATCTTTTGTGAATTTACATCACTATTTTTCTCACGAATTGAAATATTATTTGAACTCAGTCCAATTGAATTATATTATTTTGTGAACTCAGCTACATTTATACTCAACTCGAGATTTAATGATATTTATAATGTTGTTGAGCTAAGCACTATTGTTTTATTGATACCCAAGAGGCTTATGATTATTTTCTGGACTGATTGAGGCCGAGGGCCATACGTGAGGATATGTTGAGTGATGTGAGAAGGCTTTCAGGCCTCGAGTGTTATATGAGGAAGGATTTCAGGCCTATTGATATTGCGTTTGGGCTGTAGGAGCCCCTCCGGAGTCTGTACACACCCCAGTGAGTGCAGGGTACCAGGGTGAGTTGGGAGTGGGCCCAAGAGGTCGTTGCTGGTGTGTGGTTAGTTGGGAGTGAGCCCGAGGGGCTGATGTTGTGTGCTGGTGAGTTGGGAGTGAGCCCGAGGGGCTGATACTATACTGAGATTTACATATTGAGCCCGAGGGGCAAGCTTTTGATTTATCCTTACTGTGGAAATTATTTGTCTTTACTGTTTTAGAAGAAGAATTATCTGATACTCACTATTTTACTGTATAACTGATTTTACTGCTTGGGATAGCGCTATATTGTGCCGTTATGAGATTTTACGTTTTCAGTCGTTATTTATTTTTATTACTCACTGGGTCGGAGTACTCACATTACTCTCTGCACCATGTGTGCAGATACAGGCAGAGCTGAGTTCGCTCCTGAGCGCTGATTCTTTCCAGATCAGGCGGTGACTATGAGTAACGAGGTAGCTATTGACGTCAGCAGCCCCGTTTTCTCCCTTATCTTTGTTATTTATGATAATTCCAGACTTTGTAAAATATTAGTAAACTCTGTAGTAGCTCATGAATTGTGTCACCCTAATTTTGGGCTGAGTTGGGAGGGTTTTCCTTGTTCTATCACGTTTATTTCGCATTTAAGATTATATTGCCCATGATTTAGACTTATTCCTGCTAAGTAATTATAAAGAGATGTATTGTTTTGTTGATTGGCTGGCCTTGTCCTCACGAGAGGCGCCATCACGACCGGGTTGGGATTTTGGGTCGTGACAAGTTGGTATCAGAGCTTAGGTTACTAGGTCTCGCGAGTCATGAGCAGGTTTAGTAGAGTCTCGCGGATTGGTACGGAGACGTCTGTATTTATCCTCGAGAGGCTGCAAATCCTTTAGGAAAACTTCATATTTTTGAATTCATATCGTGCGTCCTTGATTCAGCTGGAAAAAAAAGTAACTCTTACAATTCCATCCACGTGTTCGTATGCGTGAACGAGCGCTCAGTATTAGATGTGCCTTGATGGCTTGTAATTCCCCGGACGAAGGGCGAGACGTAATCGCTATGAGTTTGATGTTAGGCCAGTCTGGAGGACTTGAGGCTGGATCCTTGCCTATGGCTTGAGCACTGAAGTGCTGATTGTGCGAGCAAGAGTTTTGAAATTATATGTCTGGTATTGTCCCTATTAGTGGGAATGATGGTTGGATAGCCACGTGAGGAGTATGTTAGTACTGCGAGATATATCTATATGACTTGGAGGTGACGAAGAAGGGCGTCAGGATAAAAGATGAACTATTAAGTGTTTGATTTTCATTGTGATCTGATGTGTAGCCCCGAGTTATGGGCGCGTGAAGAATATTTTCATATCTCCTGTTAGGAGTGAAGTAAATTTCATGTTACGGTATGAGTTTAGACTCAGGAAGACTAAGTGATTGTGTAATGTGAATGATGATGGAAGGTATACAAAAATATTAATTAGAAGTGAAACATGTGGGTTATCTCCTGCAGAGTGTTCTAAGGTGGTGCGGTTCTTATACTGTCTATTAGAAGATCTCATTTACAAGTAAAGAATATGCGTTGAAATCTAAATTTGGTCGCCTAGAGGGTGGGCTTAACTGTTATGTGAGTGAATGCAAGAATTATAGAAGAGTTAAAATTCTAGATGATTTGTGTTTCCACAAGCTTATGAAGGAGAGAGTTCAATCTCACTATGGTATTACGACAATAATAGAGTATGTGTGTTATGATTTATTGAGTGCGTTTTGATCTATGTCTTTGAGCCAAGTTGGAGAGTTTGCTATTAAATAAGTTGATTGCACGATTTTGTGCTATATTGGTTCCAGTTTGAGGCGTGTTGGTGAGTCGGTTATTGCTTACGGGGATTAATGTCGATCAGGCGGTGGACGGGCCTGTTGTTTTTTATGTTATTGTTTCAAATGATGTCATTACAGGAATTGTCCAGTCTGCCACAGATATGCCTCTGTATTATTCGATCCTGGTTCCACCTATTCTTATGTGTCCTCATATTTTGCTCATTATTTGGGTACGCCCCGAGAGTTTCCTTCTTTACCTGTTCATGTATCTACCCCGGTGGGCGATAATGTTATTGTGGACCGTGTGTTGTGATTATTGAGGGTCTGGAGACCCGAGTTGATCTATTGCTGTTGAGCATGGTAGATTTTTATATTATTCTGGGCATGGATTGGTTATCTCTATATCATGCTATTCTAGACTGTCATGCTAAGACAGTTACTTTGGCTATTCCGGGTGTTCCGAGGATCGAGTAGCGTGGCATGACTGATTATGTCTCTAGCAGAGTAATTTCTTTCTTGAAAGCCCAGCGTATGGTTAGGAAGGGTTATCTATCATATATGGCTTTTGTGCGGGATGTTGGAGCTGAGACTCCTAGTATTGATTCTGTCCCAGTTGTGAGGGACTTTCCTGATGTATTTCCTGCAGACCTGCCGGGCATGCCGCTAGACAGGGATATTGATTTTGGCATTGACTTAGTGCCGGGCACTCAGACCATTTCTATTCCGCCATATCGTATGGCACCAACTGAGTTGAAAGAATTGAAGGAGCAGCTTCAGGAACTCCTAGATAAGGGGTTCATTCGGCCTAGCGTGTCCCCGTAGGGTGCACCTATTTTATTTGTGAAGAAGAAAGATGGTACAATGAGAATATGCATTGATTATAGGCAATTGAATAAGGTAACAGTGAAGAACAAGTATCCTTTGCCTCGCATTGATGACTTATTTGATCAGTTTCAGGGAGCGAGGGTATTTTCTATGATTGATCTCCGTTCGGGCTATCACCAGTTGAAAATCAGGGAGTCGGATATTCCCAAGACTACCTACAGGACTAGATATGGTCACTATGAATTTTTGGGTTATGTCTTTCGGGCTGACCAATGCCCCAGCAGCGTTCATACATTTGATGAACAGTGTATTTCAGCCTTATTTGGATGTATTTGTTATCGTATTCATTGATGATATCCTGGTGTACTCGCGTAGCCAGGAGGAGCATGCACAACATTTGCGTGTAGTGTTGCAGAGATTGAGAGAGGAGAAGCTTTATGCAAAATTCTCCAAATGTGAGTTTTGGCTAAGTTCTGTGGCATTTGTGGGACACATAGTGTCCAGCGAGGGTATACAGGTTGATCCAAGGAAGATAGAAGCAGTGCAGAGTTGGTCTAGACCGTCCTCAGTCACAGAGGTTCGGAGTTTTCTTGGGCTAACAGGCTATTATCGCCGATTTGTACAGGGGTTTTCTTCTATTACATCGCCTTTGACCAAGTTGACTTAGAAAGGTGCCCCATTTGTATGGTCCAGCGAGTGTGAGGAGAGCTTTTAAAAGCTCAAGGCACTTCTGACCACAGCTCCAGTGTTGGTGTTACCATCAGCTACAGGTTCATACACGGTATATTGTGATGCTTCCAGAGTTGGGATTGGTTGTGTGCTAATGCAGGAGGGTAGACTTATTGCTTATGCTTCTCGTCAGTTGAAGCTCCATGAGAAGAACTACCCTGTTCATGATTTGGAGTTGGCTGCTATAGTTCATGCCTTAAAAATTTGGAGGCACTATTTATATGGCGTATCTTGTGAGGTATTCACTAATCATCGCAGTCTTCAGCATTTGTTTAAACAAAAAGATCTTAATTTGAGGCAGCGGAGATGGCTTGAGTTACTTAAAGACTATGATATTACCATTCTATATCATCTGGGAAAGGCCAATGTAGTGGCTGATGCGTTAAGCCGAAAGGCAGTCAGTATGGGGAGTTAGATGTTCAGACTTTGGCCAATCAGTTGATGTTCAGACCTTGGCCAATCAGTTGGTGCGGTTAGATATTTCTGAGCCTAGTCGGGTATTGGCTAGTGTGGTTTCTCGATCTTCCTTATATGATCGCATCAGAGAGCACCAGCATGATCATCCGCATTTGCTTGTCCTTAAGGACAGAGTTCAGCATGATAATGCCAAAGATTTGACTATAAGTGATGATGGTGTATTGAGGATGCAGGGCCGTATTTGTGTGCCCGATGTTGATGGGCTTAGAGATTTGATTCTTGAGGAGGCCCACAGTTCGCGGTATTCCATCCATCCGGGTGCTGCGAAGATGTATCAGGACTTGAGACAACATTACTGGTGGAGGAGAATGAGGAAAGACATTGTGGGATATGTGGCTCGGTGTCTCAACTGTCAACAGGTGAAATATGAGCATCAGATACCGGGCGGTTTGCTTCAGCAGATGATTATTCCTGAGTGGAAATGGGAGAGAGTTACTATGAATTTCGTGAGTGGCCTTCCTCGAATTTTGAAGAATTTTGATTCGATTTGGGTCATTGTGGATAGGCTGACCAAGTCAGCGCATTTCATTCCGGTGTGTACCACATATTCTGCGGAGTGGCTGGCTAGGATCTTTATTCAGGAGATTGTGTGGTTGCATGGTGTTCCAGTTACTATTATTTCGGATAGAGGTACCCAGTTCACTTCTCAGTTTTGGAGGACTTTTCAGCACGAGTTGGGCACTCAGGTGGAGTTGAGTTTAGCATTTCATCCTCAGACGGACGGACAGTCCGAGCGTACTATTCAGATATTGGAGGATATGTTGCGTGCCTGCGTGATTGATTTTGGAGGTTCTTGGGTTAATTTTTACCACTTGCAGAGTTTGCCTACAACAACAGCTATCAGTCTAGTATTCAGATGGCACCGTATGAAGCCTTATATGAGAGGCGGTGTAGAACTCCAGTGGGTTGGTTTGATCCCGTGAGGCTAGGTTGTTGGGGACAGATTTGGTCCAGGATGCCTTAGAAAAGGTGAAGGTGTTTCAGGAAAGACTTCGTATAGCTCAGTCGCGTCAGAAGAGTTATGCGGACCGGAAGGTCCGAGATGTGTCATTTATGGAGGGCGAGAAGGTTTTGCTGAAGGTTTCGCCGATGAAGGGTGTTATGAGGTTCGGAAAGAAAGGGAAGTTGAGTCCGCGGTTTATTGGACCATTTGAGGTACTTAGGAGGATTGGAGAGGTGGCTTACGAGCTTGCTTTGCCGCCTAGATTGTCAGGTGTTCATCCGGTATTCCATGTGTCCATGCTCCGGAAGTACATTGGGGACCCGTCTCATATTTTAGATTTTAGTACAGTACAGTTAGATGAAAATTTGACTTATAATGTGGAGCCAGTGGCTATTTTGAGTCGACAGGTTCAAAAATTGAGATCAAAAGATATAGCATCAGTGAAAGTACATTGGAGAGGTCGGCCCGTGGAGGAGGCTACTTGGGAGACCGAGCAGGAGATGCGGAGCAGGTACCCGCACCTATTTGAAACTCCTGGTATGTTTCTTAACTCGCTCGAGGACGAGCGTTTGTTTTAGTTGGGGAGAATGTAACGACCCGAACCGTCGTTTCCTGTATTTTCATCCCATATTCCCCATTAAATGCTTATTCATGTTTCAATATGTGTACTTGGTGAATTTGTGTCAATTCGGATCGAGTTTGGTATGAAATGGGACAATTAGTCTCTTTAAGGAAGAATTAGTTTGGAAAAGTTAACCGGATGTTGACTTGTGAGTTAGAGGGCTTGGAATTGAATTCCGATGATTCGGTTAGTTTCGGGGGATGATTTAAGGCCTAGGAGCGCAATCGGAATTAATTTTGGAGGTCCGGTGAAGAAATTAGCTCATTTTGGCGAAGTTAGTATTTTGGCGATTTCCGGTTGATAGGTGAAATTTTGATCCGACGGTTGGAATGGAATTTAGAGAATTTCTGTAGCTTCGTTATGTCGTTTTGGACTTGTGTGCAAAATTTGAAGTCAATCGGACGTGATTTGATAGGTTTCGGCATCGGAAATAGAAGTTGGAAATTCTAAAGTTCATAAAACTTGGATTGGAGGTTGATTCATGATTTTAGCGTTGTTTAATGTGATTTAAGGCCTCGAGCAAGTCCGTAATGTATTTTGGGACTGGTTACTATTATTGGTCGGTGTCTCGGGGGCCTGGGGTGTGTTTCGGATGCCCAACGGGTCATTTTTGGAAGATTTTTTTGCCGTTTTGAGCATAAATGTAATGATCTAAAGGTTCATTTTTAGTTCTAGAGATCCAAATTTGATTTCGAGACTTCCAAAATTTAAATCATGAATTATAGGACTGATCTGGAAATTTTGGTTTAATTTCATCAAGTCGCGATTGGGTTTTTAACATGAAATGTGAGTTAATTGTTTAACGAGCGAAATGGATATTGAACTGGGCAAATGAGCTCCGAATTGAGTTTCGATTAAAGGGTTGTGTTCGTACTATTATTTGTGACTCATAGGAACAAGAATCGTCTAATTCCGAGTTCGTATGATGGAGTTAGAGCCATTTTAGTGAAAAATGGTTGTGCTGCAAATTTCTTAAAAGCTGCTGTATTTTCTGCAGCAGAGAACAGTACCCGCGCGTGAACATTAACCGTGCGGGTGAACAGTGAACAGTGACCTCACGCGCATGAATAGTGCCCCGCGTGAACAGTACCGAAAATTTCTGGACAGATTTAATGTCTAGCAGTCCGAGTTTGGTCATTTTTTTTGACTTCCAAGCTCTAATTTTGGGCGATTTATAGCAAGAAATCTTGGGAAATCTTGAGGTAAGTCACTTGTGATTATTTATACTCCATAATATTGAATTATCATCGAATAATCCGACTAGATTACATATTTTTGAGGAGTAAATTGAAGATTTAGGCCTAGGGATTTGAAAATAAGATTGGAAGATTTGAGGGGCCATTTGAACTCCTATTTTGATAAATTTAATATGTACGGACTCGTGGAGAGACGAGGAATCCGGTGATGTCACTTTCATAATTTTTCGAGAAGTGGACCCGGGGCTCGGGTTTTGCAAATTTCGTGAATTTCGATATTTTCCGAGTCTTTTCGATTGGGTTATATTCCCTTAGCCTATTGTAATGTATTCGTTGTGGTTTTGACCATATTCGACGTACGAAGAGGTAAATTCGAGAGGCAAGGGCATGCGGTGGAAGGTGAATGAATACAAGACTGCCAAGACTATATTCTAAGATTGATCTCCGTTCGGGCTATCACCAGTTAAAAATCAGGGAGTCGGATATTCCCAAGACTGCCTTCAAGACTAGATATGGTCACTATGAGTTTTTGGTTATGTCTTTCGGGCTGACCAATGCCCCAGCAGCGTTCATGCATTTGATAAACAGTGTATTTCAGCCTTATTTGGATGCATTTGTTATTGTATTCATTGATGATATCCTGGTGTACTCGCGTAGCCAGGAGGAGCATGCCCAGCATTTGCGTGTAGTGTTGCAGAGATTGAGAGAGGAGAAGCTTTATGCAAAATTCTCCAAATGTGAATTTTGGCTAAGTTCTGTGGCATTTTTGGGACACATAGTGTCCAGCGATTGTATACAGGTTGATCCAAGGAAGATAGAAGCAGTGCAGAGTTGGTCTAGACCGTCCTCAGTCACAGAGATTCGGAGTTTTCTTGGGCTAGCAGGCTATTATCGCCGATTTGTTCAGGGGTTTTCTTCTATTGCATCTCCTTTGACCAAGTTGACTCAGAAAGGTGCCCCATTTGTATGGTCCGGCGAGTGTGAGGAGAGCTTTTAAAAGCTCAAGGCACTTCTGACCACAGCTCCAGTGTTGGTGTTACCATCAGCTACAGGTTCATACACGGTATATTGTGATGCTTCCAGAGTTGGGATTGGTTGTGTGCTAATGCAGGAGGGTAGAGTTATTGCTTATGCTTCTCGTCAGTTGAAGCCCCATGAGAAGAACTACCCTGTTCATGATTTGGAGTTGGCTGCTATAGTTCATGCCTTAAAAATTTGGAGGCACTATTTATATGGCGTATCTTGTGAGGTATTCACTGATCATCGCAGTCTTCAGCATTTATTTAAACAAAAGATCTTAATTTGAGGCAGCGGAGATGGCTTGAGTTACTTAAAGACTATGATATTACCATTCTATATCATCTGGGAAAGACCTATGTAGTGGTCGATGCGTTGAGCCGAAAGGCAGTCAGTATGGGGAGTTTGGCTTACATCCCAATTAGGGAGAGGCCTCTTGCAGTTGATGTTCAGACCTTGGCCAATCAGTTGGTGCGGTTCGATATTTCTGAGCCTAATCGGGTATTGGCTAGTGTGGTTTCTCGATCTTCCTTATATGATCGCATCAGAGAGCACCAGTATGATGATCCGCATTTGCTTGTCCTTAAGGACAGAGTTCAGCATGATAATGCCAAAGATGTGACTATAGGTGATGATGGCGTATTGAGGATGCAGGGCCGTATTTGTGTACCCGATGTTGATGGGCTTAGAGATTTGATTCTTGAAGAGGCCCACAGTTCGCGGTATTCCATCCATCCGGGTGCTGCGAAGATGTATCAGGACTTGAGACAACATTACTGGTGGAAGAGAATGAGGAAAGACATTGTGGGATATGTGGCTCGGTGTCTCAACTGTCAACGGGTGAAATATGAGCATCAGATACCGGGCGGTTTGCTTCAGCAGATGATTATTCCTGAGTGGAAATGGGAGAGAGTTACTATAGATTTCGTGAGTGGCCTTCCTCGGATTTTGAAGAATTTTGATTCGATTTGGGTCGTTGTGGATAGGCTGACCAAGTCAGCGCATTTCATTCCGGTGTGTACCACATATTCTGTGGAGCGGCTGGCTAGGATCTTTATTCAGGAGATTGTGCGGTTGCATGGTGTTCCAGTTACTATTATTTCGGATAGAGGTACTCATTTCACTTCTCAGTTTTGGAGGACTTTTCAGCACGAGTTGGGCACTCAAGTGGAGTTGAGTTCAGCATTTCATCCTCAGACGGACGAACAGTCCGAGCGTACTATTAAGATATTGGAGGATATGTTGCGTGCCTGCGTGATTGATTTTGGAGGTTCTTGGGTTGAATTTTTACCACTTGCAGAGTTTGCCTACAACAACAGCTATCAGTCCAGTATTCAGATGGCACTGTATGAGGCCTTATATGGGAGGCGGTGTAGAACTCCAGTGAGTTGGTTTGAGCCCGGTGAGGATAGGTTGTTGGGGACAGATTTGGTCCAGGATGCCTTAGAAAAGGTGAAGGTGATTCAGGAAAGACTTCGCACAACTCAGTCGCGTCAGAAGAGTTATGCGGACCGGAAGGTCCGAGATGTGTCATTTATGGAGGGCGAGAAGGTTTTGCTGAAGGTTTCGCCGATGAAGGGTGTTATGAGGTTCGGAAAGAAAGGGAAGTTGAGTCCGCGGTTTATTGGACTATTTGAGGTACTTAGGAGGATTGGAAAGGTGGCTTACGAGCTTTCTTTGCCGCCTAGATTGTCGGGTGTTCATCCGGTATTCCATGTGTCCATGCTCCGGAAGTACATTGGGGACCCGTCTCATATTTTAGATTTCAGTACAGTACAGTTAGATGAAAATTTGACTTATAATGTGGAGCCATTGGCTATTTTGAGTCGACAGGTTCAAAAATTGAGATCAAAAGATATAGCATCAGTGAAAGTACAGTGGAGAGGTCGGCCCGTGGAGGAGGCTACTTGGGAGACCGAGCAGGAGATGCGGAGCAGGTACCCGCACCTATTTGAAACTCCAGGTATGTTTCTTAACTCGCTCGAGGACGAGCGTTTGTTTTAGTTGGGGAGAATGTAACGACCCGAACCGTCATTTCCTGTATTTTCGTCCCGTATTCCCCGTTAAATGCTTATTCATGTTTCAATATGTATACTTGGTGAATTTGAGTCAATTCGGATCGAGTTTGGTATGAAATGGGACAATTAGTCTCTTTAAGGAAGAATTAGTTTGGAAAAGTCAACCGGACGTTGACTTGTGAGTTAGAGGGCTCGAAATTGAATTCTGATGATTCGGTTAGTTTCGGGGTATGATTTGAGGCCTAGGAGCGCAATCGGAATTAATTTTGGAGGTCCGGTGAAGAAATTAGCTCATTTTGGCGAAGTTAGTATTTTGGCGATTTCCGGTTGATAGGTGAAATTTTGATCCGACGGTTGGAATGGAATTTAGAGAATTTCTGTAGCTTCGTTATGTCGTTTTGGACTTGTGTGCAAAATTTGAAGTCAATCGGACGTGATTTGATAGGTTTCGGCATCGGAAATAGAAGTTGGAAATTCTAAAGTTCATAAAACTTGGATTGGAGGTTGATTCATGATTTTAGCATTGTTTGATGTGATTTGAGGCCTCGAGAAAGTCCGTAATGTATTTTGGGACTGGTTGGTATTATTGGTCGGGGTCCCGGGGGTCTCGGGTGTGTTTCGGATGCCCAACGGGTCATTTTTTGAAGATTTTTGCCGTTTTGAGCATAAATGTAATGATCTAAAGGTTCATTTTTAGTTATAGAGATCCAAATTTGATTTCGAGACTTCTAAAATTTAAATCATGAATTATAGGACTGATCTGGAAATTTTAGTTTAATTTCATCAAGTCGCGATTGGGTTTTTGACGTGAAATGTGAGTTAATTGTTTAACGAGCGAAATGGGTATTGAACTGGGCAAACGAGCTCAGAATTGAGTTTCGATTGAAGGGTTGTGTTCGTATTATTATTTTTGACTGATAGGAACAAGAATCGTCTAATTCCGAGTTCGTATAATAGAGTTAGAGTCATTTTAGTGAAAAATGGTTGTGCTGCAAATTTCTTAAAAGCTGCTGTATTTTCTGCAGCAGTGAACAGTACCCGTGCGTGAATAATAACCTCGCGGGTGAACAGTGAACAGTGACCTCACGCGCATGAACAGTGCCCCGCATGAACAGTGCCCCCGCGTGAACAGTACCGAAAAATTCTGGACAGATTTAATGTCCAGCAGTCCGAGTTTGGTCATTTTTTTTGACTTCCAAGCTCGAATTTTGGGCGATTTTTAGCAAGAAATCTTGGGAAATTTTGAGGTAAGTTACTTGTGATTATTTCTACTCCATAATATTGAATTATCATTGAATAATCCGACTAGATTACATATTTTTGAGGAGTAAATTGAAGATTTAGGCCTAGGGATTTGAAAAAAAGATTTGAAGATTTGAGGGGTCATTTGAACTCCGATTTTGGTAAATTTTATATGTACGGACTCGTGGCGAGACGAGGAATCCGGTGATGTGACTTTCGTAATTTTTCGAGAAGTGGGCCCGGGGCTCGGGTTTTGCGAATTTCGTGAATTTCGATATTTTTCGAGTCTTTTCGATTGGGTTATATTCCCTTAGCCTATTGTAATGTATTCGTTGTGGTTTTGACCAGATTCGACGCGCGAAGAGGTAAATTCGAGAGGCAAGGGCATAGCGGAGTAGACATTGGACCGTCTTGAGGTGAGTAATGATTTTAAATGATGCACTGAGAGTTTGAAACCCCGGATTGCACAACATACTGCTATGTTGAGATGAGACACGCGTTGTATGACAAGCGCGGGGTCATTTACTATTGGGGATTGTGACTTGGTCCATCCCAGTTGATATTTTTACTGCGTAATTGATAAAGATTTATTGTTTTTCACTATGATTGGGCTTATTGCCATATTTGGGCTTCGTGCCAATTATCTGAAATCTTTTGTGAATTTACATCACTATTTTCCTCACGAATTAAAATATTATTTGAACTCAGTCCAATTGAATTATATTATTTTGTGAACTCAACTACATTTATACTCAACTCGAGATTTAATGATATTTATAATGTTGTTGAGCTGAGCACTATTGTTTTACTGATGCCCAAGAGGCTTATGATTATTTTCTGGACTGATTGAGGCCGAGGGCCATACGTGAGGATATGTTGAGTGATGTGAGAAGGCTTTCAGGCCTCGAGTATTATATGAGGAGGCTTTCAGGCCTCGTGTGTGATGTGTGAAGGCTTTCAGGCCTATTGATATTGCGCTTGGGCTGTAGAAGCCCCTCCGGAGTCTGTACACACCCTAGTGAGCGCAGGGTACCCAAGTGAGTTGGGAGTGGGCCCGAGAGGTCGTTGCTGGTGTGTGGTGAGTTGGGAGTGAGCCAGAAGGGTTGATGTTGTATGCTGGTGAGTTGGGAGTGAGCCCGAGGGGCTGATACTATACTGAGATTTAGATATTGAGCCCGAGGGGCAAGTTTTTAATTTATCCTTACTGTGGAAATTATTTGTCTTTACTGTTTTAAAAGAAGAATTATCTGATACTCACTATTTTACTGTATAACTGATTTTACTGCTTGGGATAACGCTATATTGTGCCGTTATGAGATTTCATATTTTCAGTCGTTATTTATTTTTATTACTCACTGGGTCGGAGTACTCACATTACTCCCTGCACCATGTGTGCAGATACAGGCAGAGCTGAGTTCGCTCCTGAGCGCTGATTCTTTCCAGACCAGGCGGTGACTAGGAGTAACGAGGTAGCTGTTGACGTCCGCAACCCCGTTTTCTCCCTTATCTTTGTTATTTATGATAATTCCAGACTTTGTAAAATATTAGTAAACTCTGTAGTAGCTCATGACTTGTGACACCCCAATTTCGGGCTGAGTTGGGAGGGTTTTCCTTGTTCTATCACGTTTATTTCGCATTTAAGATTATATTGCCCATGATTTAGACTTATTCCTGCTAAGTAATTATAAAGAGATGTACTATTTTATTGATTGGCTGGCCTTGTCCTCACGAGAGGCGCCATCACGACCGGGTTGGATTTTGGGTCGTGACAGAAGTTCTTAAGTTTCTTTGAAAATCTCATGCATTTGGATGTTCAATTCGTAGTTCTAGGTGTTATTTTGGTGTTTTGATCGTGCGAACGAGTTCGTATAATATCATTACACTTGTGTGCATGTTTGGTTTGGAGCCTGAGAGGCTCGGGTGAGTTTCGGATAGGCTACAGACCATTTTGAACTTGAAAACTTGCTGGTTTTTGTTGTTGCTTCGCGATTGCATCAGGTGTCTCGCGAATGCGATGAACACCCAGTCTTTTAAATTTCTAAAAATCGGGACCCATTTCTCACCATTTTCAAGTTTGAGCTCGGGTTAGAGGCGATTTTGAAGAGGTTTTCATCCCAACTTCATAGATTAGTAGATTTTAACTTGTTTTCTTACATTTTCAAAAAGACCCATTGATTTTAACCTTTAATCTATTTTTTTGTTAATTATATATGTTATAATTATTTCGTTAAGTATCTATTTCACGTCGGCTTGCCTAGTAAGTGGATCTTAGGCCCCATCACGACCCCGAGGTTAAGATTCTGCATCGCGATAAATTGGTATCAAAGCACTATGTTGCTTAGGTTTCATGAGTCATTAGCAAGCTTAGTAGGGTTTGGAGGATTGATACAGAGACGTCTGTACTTATCTTCTAGAGGCTATTGAGTTTTATGAAAATTTCCCTTCCTTCTTTTTCTATCGTGTGATTTTTATTCTCTCTCACAGATGGTGACAACACGCACAGCAATTTGCGGTTGCATGTTTTCAGGTATCCTCTGCTGAGATTATTTGAAATTTAGATGAATAAAGTGCAATTATTTGAAATTTAGATGAATAAAGTTAACAACGTGTGGATACCTAGCTTTCTTGAGGTCACTTTCTCTTAAGGATATATCACACCTCGACCAACTTCAGGTAATGCCCAATAGATATGTTGTATGATAGAACTCCATCGATCCCAATATGTATTCTTTTTCTTTTTATTTTCCAAGAAATAGTGAAAGGCCTTAATTCTTTAATTTTATAATACCGTCTTTAATATACTTAAGAAAGAAACAATAGTTCATGAGTATATGGCATTAAGAGCTTATTTATCTTTTCATTTATACATATCCTTTAACAGATATATTATGGACCAACCTATTAATGTATTATGTACTCATGATATTAGGCTTAATAATTTCATTCGGCATATGATAATATAAGTCGCTCCTATGAAAAAGTCTTTCTCAGTCCACCCCACTTTAGCGATTCTACGTTGACTATAAATATCAATTTAACCAATTTTGAGTGTGATATGTTGATTAAATTCTTAAATTTCGAAAGAAAGAAAAGCAGGATTTCTTGAATCAAAGAATACCACATGCTATGAAATAATTTGATATTGGTTCTAATTAAAGCAAAGTAAAATTTAAGTAATATAATGGTCAAATATAGCAATTTAACCTTCACCAACTGTGAATAATTAACATAGAACTGAGCAAGTGTTAACAAATGGAGAAACAAAATTATAGACATATATTGCATCAACATTTATTCCGCTGGCCAGTTCCATTGTTTCCTACCATGGATGGAAACTTACACGATTATTCCGCTGAGCAGGTCCTTTTTTTTTTCTGTTCTCTCTTTCACTTTTTTTTGATTGAAAGAAAATTGGTGTGTGACTTAAATATTAACAAAATCGCTTTGCTAATAAGTTACTAAACAAATAGATTGTTACCGCTGAAGTTTCTCTTTCTACTATCACTACTGGAAATTGGCAGAATTCCTGCCGCCAAATCGGCCGGAATTCGGTCGAAAATCACGAATTTCTGATTACTTTCCGACTAAAATTGGTCTATCAGAAAACAGTTGGTCGGAAAACAATTTTCGACCGAATCCGCCGGTAATTTCCGATCAAAGTGGTCGGAAAGTTCAAAAGGTTAGACGACCAAATATTTCAAATTTCCAACCAAAGTGGTCGGAATTTACCGACTGAATCAGTCATAATAACATGAATAAAATAATTATTTATTTAAAATTAAATAATATAAATATATCATTTCGACCGAATCAGTCAGAAATTAATAATTAAAAATTAAATTTATTTAATTCCAGATGGAATCCGTTGAAAACTATTATATATTAATTGTTTTTAATTTCTGACCGAATCAGTCGGAAATCTAAGAATTTATAGTTAAATCTGGGCTGCTTTCCGATTGTTTCCATCGGAATTCAGTCGGAATTTTCTATAAAACTTGGCAGAATTCTGCCTAATTTTGAACTACACCACCTGTCAAACTATTACAATACAATAATACCAACCAATAATACATTAACACAATCTAAACCAATAATACATTAACACAATCTAAACCAACAATACATTAACACAATCTATACCAACAATGCTAACCATTAACATAACTTAAACCAATAATACCAACCATTAAACCTAACAATTTTGGGCATAAAAGCATCCAAATAGTAGCCCACATTCAAGTTTAAAAACAAAACATAAAGTTTTCTCTCACAATCAAGTTTAACAATCAACCAAAACATCACAACTAAACTACTACACATCAGATTCAGTTTGTTCACCCTCATCATCAGATAAATCATGACCATGTTTTCTCATAAATTTTTGCATCTTAACAAATGTTCCGTATTGGGAGTCAAATTGTTGCTTCAAATCACGAATTTCGTTTCTCATATCTTCCATTTGTTCTTGATTTTGAGAAGAAGAAGAATTGGCTAAGAGTGGGTTTGGATGACTTGTAGGTCGACGTACTCCTAGTCCGTAGACTCTGCCTTTGTTTATTCCACTCGCTGTCTCTGTCCACAATAAAGTCATATCATCAGGTGTTGGTTGAGTTGATGGAGGCTGAGTTTGTTGCCATTCTTCCACCCTTTTATGATAATTTTCCTGAAATGAAAAAATAACTATTATGTACAAAAAACTAATATTAATAAACCATAAATAATTATGAAGTTAGTATTTTATATATGTGTCTGATGCATGCGTCTCTACCCAGTGTTCTCTTGTACCATCCTTCTTCTTTTTCTTATGCGTCTCCTCGAAGACCTCATCATGACTCATATCTCACCCTCTTTCATTTTCCTTCATAACAAAAAGTATGAGTTAGACATTACAAACGTAAAATTCTATATGTAAAACTAAATTTTTTTTTATAAGTAATTACCAATCTTAGTTTATGGGCCGCAAAAGTAATTGAACCTCCTGTGTACAACGAGGCACCTTTATTGGAGGCACGGTTTGCCTTTGCTTGTTCACTCTTCGCCTTCCATTCTGCGGTATTCCATTTCTCAAGAAGTTTATCCCAAACATCTTTTCTTAACCAGTCCTGCATTTTACCGGAATTTCGAGCAGCGAACATAGTATTTTTAATCCTTATAGCAACTTTCTTCTCGAAAATACTATTTATTTCATTTTGATGCTGAGGATGCCATGTACAACTTTGTCTGCAATATAAAAAAGTAACATTATATGAAGACGATAATTATTAAATAAAAATATAATTAATTTTTACCCTAAATTGATTCCACATTTTCTCTCTGATGCTATGCGGTATCTGTCTCCAAGAAGTCCACGGCTCATGATTAAATGGCTTCATAGAATCCACAACCAAATACGTAGACTGAAAGGATGGAAAAAACCTACATTAAATTTAGCATATATATAATTAATAAACATCTTAAAATTTCAAAAAATTTAATTGCAAATAAATATTCCTTAATGTTAACATATCTAAAAGTACATTCAAAACATAAAATTAGTATAAGAACCTTCTTACCCATCCTCGTAGGGGACGATTATCAATCGATTATAACTATAAAATATTACATCCCCTCCAAGATTCTGCCTGCGTCTCCTAGATGGTGCAGAAGTAGAACTAGATGTAGCTAGGCGAGAGCCTCCAATATCCAACCTAGATATGCTGGGAATGGATGATGATGATGGACTGGAAGATGATGGAGCAACAAAAGACGAACCATCATGTTGACTACCATGAAAGCTCGGGGATGCAGCAACTGGTGAGCCACCATGCTGACTACCATGAAAGCTTGGGGGTGTGGCTGCTGGTGAGCTAGTATGCTAACTACCATAAAGGTTTGGGGGTGTAACAGCTGGTGAGCTAGTATACTGACTACCATAATAGCCCGGGGGTGCAGCAGCCGGTGAGCCACCATGCTGACTACCATGAAAGCCGGTGAAGATGATGGTATAGAAGGTGTGGTGTCACGACCCAAAATCCACTAGTCGTGATGGAACCTAACCCAACCCGCTAGGTAAGCCAACTAATAACTATCCAATCTCCAGTATTGTTAATTAAACAATTAAACAAATAAATTATCTGGTTCTATTATATTTCCCTAGGACTGGTAATACAAATCATGAGCTTCGAAGAATAGAGTTTACAAAGCTGATATGAAGAAAGTAAATCATCTGTTTGACAAATACATAAACCGAATTTAAAGTTCTAAGGCTACCACGAACAAGAGGCAGATACAGCAGGGACGCATGTACATATTCTAATTCCACTTCCAACTAACACAGCAACATTGACATCCGGGATCTGCACGCAATGAGCAGGAAGTACAGTATGAGTACAATCGACCCCATGTACTCAATAAGTAACAAACTCAAACTTAGGTTGAAAGTAGTGACGAGCTAGAACATAGGTTGGGTCCAACACCAATATCCAACAACAGTTCATAATAATATAAAGCATATAAATAAGGAAGCAACTGAGAGATAAAGTGTTCCGCTTTTTCACAATTTACCCAAAATAGTTCTGCTTTTCAAGAATATTAGTGAAAACCCGATTTCTTTACCAAAAACGTCGTGAAATATGAGATAGTTTAAAAATCTGTATTTCCTTTTTCAAAAAAAAAAATCCTTTTCATAATAAATAAGATATTTCCTTTTTCTTTACAGAAAGCAAGTGTGAGATACCTCTCTATGACTACATATCAATGTGAGTAAAATGTCATGTATGATGTGATACCGTACAACATGAGAAGAATGCGTTTTGATGCATATATGTCATATATGCATGCCAATGCCATGTATCTCAGAGATGAATCATGTACTCACACTCTCAGAGTACTCAACCTCATTGTATCGCACCTTCCACTCCTTATAATCAACCACTCGGTACTATATATGGCCAATACGGCCAGGGAAGATCCATCGCGGAATATATACAATACTGACTATAAGTCACCCAACACCGAGGAAAGGCCATTCCGGCTCCATGGAGAAGATCCATCTCCAAGTATATATATAAATGCTCAACCACTCGGTACTGTATATGGATCATATGGCCCAGAAAAGATCCATCCCGAAATATATACATCATTGACCATCAATCTCCAGTACCGAGGAAACAGGCCAATCTAGCCTCATGGAGAAGATCCATCTCCATACCGAAAAGGAAGATCAATCTCTGTATATAATCAACCGCGCTCACTGGGGGTGTGCAGATTCTGGAGGAGCTCCTTTAGCCCAAGCACTATAATAAGCCAATCATGGCGCAAATCAATCAGGCTCTAGGCCTCAATCAGTCATAAATCAATAACACATGATGCGGTGTGCAGCCCGATCCCACAACTATCACTCATATTCAGGCCATCAGCCTCACTCAGTCATCACTCTCCAATCTTACCCACGGCTCATACTGTCATGAAACTAGCCCGGAACAATGATATGATATGCCAATAAATAACAAATGAGATTGAGACATGATATGAAATGCCTGAATATGAATGAGTATAGAATATCAATGAAATCAATGAGATGACAGCAAGAAATGACAACTATGGGTCCTAATAATAACAGCATAAAGCCTAAACACGGTATCTAGCATGATGTACAGCTCAACTATTTAATCGCATGGTGAAAACATAGATATCAACAAAGTAGGGCCACTTTACAGTGCCAGGAAGATAACGGGATCACAATTCACCATGTGTGCACGCCCACACGCCCGTCACCTAGCATGTGTGTCACCTTAACACCAATCACATAGCACATAAGTTCGGGTTTCA
Organism: Nicotiana tabacum; assembly: GCF_000715075.1. Lineage (NCBI taxonomy): Eukaryota > Viridiplantae > Streptophyta > Magnoliopsida > Solanales > Solanaceae > Nicotiana > Nicotiana tabacum. The sequence goes on along the minus strand of NC_134089.1, from coordinate 133,524,170 downwards.
TACCATCATCACTAAGTTTAAAAGAGTTACTTATCTTAAATACGCCAATTCCGATACCAAGCAAGCCAAATGATGCTCCAAGAATGCAATCCCACGCGTATCGACCTCCGAACGGGTCAATACTAGCCAAAAGCAACTCAAATACATCAGAGAAAGCCCAAGGAAGCAATTACAATTGATAAAGATCGAATTTTACATTAAATCCCAAATCCAGCCAAAAATCGCACCCGGGCCCACACCTCGAAACTCGACAAAACTCACAAAATTCGATACCTCATTCAATCACGAGTCCAACCATGTTACTTTCACTCAAATCCGATTCCAAATCGGTGTTCAAAACTCAAAAATTCATATTATAAAACTTTAGGCCAAAACCCACAATTTCCTCTTTCAGTTCATCAACCAAAAGCTAAAATCGAAGATAGATTCATGAAATATAACCAAGACCGAGTGTAGAACACTTACCTCATCTTATATGGTGAAAATTGCTCCAAAAATCACCTCAATCCGAGCATGGAAATGTTAAAATGAAGCCAAAATTGCGAACCCTTGTATTTATCATTCTGCCCAGCACTTCCGCTTTTGCGGACACTTAACTATATCTGCGGTGTAGCAGAAGTGACCAAAATCCTTCTTCTGCGGTAAAAAATAAAAGTTGGGTCTCCGCTTCTGCGGTCCTCTCCCCCGCATCTGCGCAACCGTGGGTGTGGAACAGCCCATCACACCTACACAACCATCAGCTTTTGCGCCCAATTGTCAGCATCTGCGCCCACATTTCCGTAGATGCGGAAACACCAAAACCAGTAATAGCAATATTGAAGAAAATGATCCGAAATCAATCCGAAACACGCCTGAGCCCCTCGGGACCCCATCCCATCATATCAACAAGTCACATAACATCACATGAACCTACTAGAGGCCTCAAAACACATATAAAAACATCAAAACAACGAATCACACCTCAATTCGAAATCATTGAAATTAAAAACTTCAATTTCCATAACCGATGCCGAAACCTATCAAATCACGTCCGATTGACCTAAAATTTTGCACACAGGTCACATTTGACATTACAGAGCTTCTCCAACTTCCGGAATCAGAATCCGACCTTTATATCAAAAAGTCCACTCCTGGTCAAACTTTCTGAAATTCCAACTTTCGCTATTTCAATCCAAATTCCACTACGGACCTCCAAATCACGATCCGGACGCGCTCCTAAGTCCAAAATCACCCAACGGAGCTAATGGAACCATTAGAAATCAAATCCTAGGTAAAACACTAAAAAGTCAAAACTTGGTCAAACCTTTCAAATTTAAAGCTTCAAGTTGAGAATCATTCTTCCAAATCAATTTCGAATAACCTAGAAAAACAAAACCGACGATTCACATAAGTCATAATACATCATACGGAGCTACTCATACCCTCAAACAACTGAGCAAAGTTCAATTGCTCAAAACGACCGATCGGGTCGTTATATCCTCCCTCACTTAAACATACGTTTATCCTCGAACGTGCCCAAAATTGTTCCAAAAGCCATCAAATCGCTGTATAATCTTACTACGCACATACCCGGGGGTGATCCCATGTCACCCTATTCCATATAGGTTAGATAACACAATATAACTGAAATTTCTTAATCCAACCTAGTCCATAAGCCTTGGAATCCAATTTCCACATCCAAAATTTTCTATAAGATCAGAATCTCGCATCTACACATTGTATAAGTCTGACAAGATTTATCAGGCCATAGTCTTAATCCAAGATGAAATCACATGATATAACACATAACTCAAATACTCATAGCGATAATTTCTACTCATAGTAGCTGCTCAAAACAATCCAATGCCAGTAATAAACCTCTTATAAAACAAAGCCTCATTCTAACACCTTTATATACTGCCAATGATGAAAGAAACATGTAGAAACTCATAACCATTCATTAGATCAACAAGTTGTGGAACTCCCTCTCCTTCGATAGGAACTTTAGCAAATTTCTAAGCCGATCAGCATCAATATCCTTCTGAACATACCGCGATCAGATCCGATAGCACCCATTCTAGGCCCAATGACCTCATCTCATCCAACGTGACCACTCTGGTAATATGATATATCAATGAAGTCTAAAGCCACAACATGTGCATTCCGTGCACTAATAAGCAACATTCCAAATGTACTCAAACATGGAAAATGACATCTAACAAGAGAACCGTCCCGCAAGCTCAATGGGTATCACCACGACGCAATGCTAAGAACTCATCACACACCGCAGAACCAGAACTCACAAATCTAACACAAGGGATCATACCTCCTCATAACTCTGCTATAATGCATGACCCCATCCAAATGTTGATCCATATTATATACCTCGATCCACCCTACTCAAAATCCATAACCACTCGAAATGTGACATCAAGCACCCAAAGTGCATTACCCTAACCACGAAGAGCAAATAGATCAATTCCACCATCCCGAAAGAACATAGCCAACGCGCACTCGATCATGCAATACCCGAACACTCATCTTGCTTGAATTTCCGCTATAAGACCAAATAGAACAGCATCATGTGTGCATATAACCAACAATTCACGACACCTCGTAACATAGAAGGGTAACTCACAGATCATTTCAGAACACGAATAAGCTCAACAATAACTGAATGGCACATCCCACAATAATAGCAGTTCGGAGTCAATAAATCCGACCAGGTGTAGAACACACACCCATATTGGCCTATCAATGAACCCCAAATCAACTTTGGTCACCCTCAATAGACAAATAACCCTCCAAAAGTCCACAATGACTGAATCACAATACATACTATCCTCTGTCAAACCTTGGCTACATTTTCATAGTCCACCACCACGAAACAATCTACTTATAAGAACTCCCACTCTCCAAATCCATAGAACACAAACATCACCATATCTGATCTCAACTCCATCGCCTGAATGCCTAACATTTCTCCAATACGCGATCATCCCACGAGCAATACTTCTATAACTCTTCTGCGCCATAAAGAAAAATTCGAACCTCAGCAGTCTCTCAAATAAGAGAATACTATAATACCAATGAAGTGTTCATAAACCAAAACACATTGCCCCTTCTGAAATGTATACTCTAATCATGCCATACCAAATAGTAATGCCATTTACCTAGCCATCTGAAACTGTCCATGCTGCCTAAAAACTCATGACCTTCCCTTCAAAACTGAACCGCAACCTTACACATGTAAATCTCAGTCCTACACAACACACTGCATATACCATGCCATCATACGAAAAGTATAAGAACTTCGTATTCCACTCCGAATCACAAGCAACTACATACTCAATTAGCCAAGAACTTTTCCATTGATCACACCTAGGAGAAAATCACTATATATCACATGCTCTTCACATCGATAGAAAATATACCTCTCTAACCTTGGTAGAAACCATTGAGGACTTTCCGAATCCCATTTGCACAAAACCTAACCGTCAGGACTGAATCCTTCTAACTCAACCAAGCTACGCAGCTCACCAAAACACAAGAGCATTACCACAAAACACCTATAGAAACTCATTACCTCATAAGCACCCAAATAGCTAATCATATCCATTACCATACTGATCCAACCTACTACCAAGCTGTCATATTTATTTGAGTTCCTTCTGAATTACCTTTAAATTGATACGTCTCCTCGCCATTATACCACAATCCTTAACCCATACTCACCACACGATACCATAACGTTATACCACATCGTCCTAAGGCTCATAAGCCGCTGAATACTCTCATAAGCACTACAAAGATAACCGAGATACCCACTCTAAAGAGACCTTTTGTGAATTTCAAGTTGTTCATCTCACCTTCCGGGTACTGAAATGTAGAATCCACAACGATGTAGGAATACTATGAGCTTCCACACCATCCAATGTAACTCTTAGCTCCTAGCCACATACTAATCCACAAAAACTCCCAATTGACACATATAAATCTTGAATTCATTAGAACCATTCTCGAGGGTCATCCACTTTGCTCAAAGCTCAATTAGACTGATCAAATGGACCAAACGACCTATGCCCCATTAGAACTCCAACACCCAAGGAAGTAATCCATGCTTCCAAGCCACCGAGTGAATCCATACTTCATGCACACTACATCCTTTACGAATAACAATTCAATCACTCAATATTTCTGATATACCTATAAAGCATAATACAACCCATATCCAGAAATTCCTTTACTCAAGCCATGGAATAAAACATCTGATGACTTATAACAACTATACTCCATTACTGAATAATACCGTAGTGAGATTCAACTCAATCCTTCATAAGCTCATACAACACAAACCATCTAATATCTCAGATCATCTACAAATTCTCGCATTCACCCTTGTAAGTCAAGATAACTCTCATAAATTATCCAAACTCAAATTGCAACACATATAATTCACTGGTAAAAGAGAACTCTCAACAAGCAACATAGGGATCGCACAAACCTCAGGACACCCCGCAGGAGATAACCCACCTACTTTGCCTCAACTAACATCTCTCTATACCCTTCCATAGTTATAACTATTGCATAATCACTTAATCTTTCTGAATCTGAACTCATACACAACATGAAAAATCTACTCTACTCCTCCACTAATCAACATGAGAAGATCCTTCAATACACCCATAACTCGCGACTATATATCAAATTAAGATAGAAATCAAACCCCCAATAGTCCTTTTTACATCTCATGCAACCTCTTCTCGCCACATTCGAACTATATGAACATATTTTGCGGTCACATCATACTCATCACGTAGCCATCCAGCCACAAATTCCTCTAAACCGAACATATAAGTCCAAAAGCACGTGCTCACACAACTAAAATTTCTAAGATCAAGTTACAGTCAAAACCCGGCCTCAAGTCTTCTAGACTGGCCCATCACCATCACACAAAAATTACATCTCGCACCTCATCCATAGAATCACAAGCTGTCAATGCACAACTGATACCGAGCGCTCATGTGGGCATACGAATGCATGAAAGGAATTCAAATGATTATGCTTCAAGCTGAATCAATGCCGCATGATAAGGAAAGAAAGATGAGAAGTATATCCTAAATGTCATGTAGCCTCTCGATGATAGGTATGGACGTCATCATACCGATCCGCAAGACTCTACTAGACACTTGCTCATGACTTGTAAAACCTATGAACCTAGAGCTCTGATACCAAAACTGTCATAACCCAAAATCCACTAGCCGTGATGGCACCTAATCCAACCCGCTAGGTAAGCCAACTAATAACTATTCAATCTCCAGTACTGTTAATTAAATAATTGCACAAATAAATTATCTGGTTCTATTATATTTCCCAAGGACTGGTAGTACAAATCGTGAGCTTCTAAGAATAGAGTTTACAAAGCTGATATGAAGAAAGTAAATCATCTGTTTGACAAAGACATAAAAAGAATTTAAAGCTCTAAGGCTACCACGAACAAAAGGCAGCTACAGCAGGGACGCAGGTACATCTTCCGATTCAGCTCCCAATGAACACAACAGCATCGACATCCGAAGTCTGCACGCAATGTGCAGGAAGTGCAGTATGAGTACAACCGACCCCATGTACTCAATAAGTAACAAACCCAAACTTAGGTTGAAAGTAGTGACGAGCTGGAACACAGGTCGGGTCCAACACCAATATCCAATAACAGTTCATAACAATGTAAAGCATATAAATAAGGAAGCAACTCAAAGATAAAGTGTTCCGCTTTTTCATATTTTATCCAAAATAGTTCCGCCTTTCAAGAATATCAGTGAAAACCAAATTTCTTTACCAAAAACGTCGTGAAATATGAGATAGTTTGAAAATCTGTATTTCCTTTTTCAGAAAAAAAAATCCTTTTCACAATATATAAGATATTTCCTTTTTCTTTCTAGAAAGCAAGTGTGAGATACCTCTCTATGACCATATATCAATGTGTGTAAAATGTCATGTATGATGTGATACCGTACAACATGAGGAAAATGCGTTTCGATGCATGTATGTCATACATGCATGCCAATGCCATGTATCTTAGAGATAAATCATGTACTCACACTCTTAGAGTACTCAACTTCAATGTATCACACCTTCCACTCCTCATAATCAACCACTCTTTAGGGAAGATCCACCTCAGAATATATACATCACTAATCTTTAGTTACTCAGTACCGAGGAAAAGCCATTCCGACTCCATGGAGAAGATCCACCTCCAGGTATATATATATATATATATATATATATATATATATATATATATATATATATATATGCTCAACCACTCGGTAATGTATATGCCTCATACGGCATGGGGACGATCCATCCCGGAATATATACATCACTGACCATCAGTCTCCAGTACTGAGGAATTAGGCCAATCCAGCCTCATGGAGAAGATCCATCTCCATACCAAGGGAAGATCCATCCCTGAATATAATCAACCGCGCTCACTGGGGGTGTGCAGACTCCGGAGGGGCTCCTTCAGCCCAAGCTCTATAACAAGCCAATCATGGCATAAATCAATCAGGCTCTCGGCCCGAATCACTCATAAATTAATAACACATGCTGCGGCATGCAGCCCGATCCCATAACTACCACTATAATCAGGCCCTCAGGCTCACTCAGTCTTCACTCTCTATTCTTACCTACGGGCTCACAATGTCATGAAACTAGCCCGGAACAATAATATGATATGCCAATAAATAACAAATGAGACTGAGACAAGATATGAAATGCATGAATATGAATGAGTATAGAATATCAATGGAATTAATGAGATGATAGAAGGAAACGACCACTATGGGTCCCAATAATATCAGCATAAAGCCTAAACAGGGTATCCAGCATGATGTACAACTCAATTACTTAATCGCATGGTAAAAACATAGATATCAACAAAGTAGGGCCACTTTACAGTGCCAGGAAGATAACGGGATCACAATTCACCATGTGCACGCCCACACACCTATCACCTAGCATATGCGTCACCTCAACACCAATCACATAGCACATAAGTTTTGGTTTCATACCCTCAACACTAAATTTAAAAGAGTTACTTATCTTAAACACGTCAATTCCGACACCGAGCAAGCAAAGCGATGCTCCAAGAATGCCATCTCACGTGTATCAACCTCCGAATGGCTCAAAACTAGCCAAAAACAACTCAAATACATTAGAGAAAGCCCAAGGAAGCAATTACAATTGATAAAGATCGAATTCTACATTAAATCCCAAATCAGGCCAAAAATTGCATTCGGGCCCATGCCTCAAAACTCGACAAAACTCACAAAATCCGACAACCCATTCAATCACGAGTCCAACCATATTAGTTTCACTCAAATTCGACTCTAATTCGATGTTCAAAGCTCAAAAATTCATATTGTGAAACTTTAGACCAAAACCCTCAATTTCCTCTTTCAATTCATCAACCAAAAGCTAAAATCGAAGATAGATTCATGAAATATAACCAAGACCGAGTGTAGAACACTTACCCCAATTCATATGGTGAGAATTACACCAAAAATTGCCTCAATCCAAGCTTGGAAATGTTAAAATGAATCCAAAATCGCGAACCCTTGTATTTATCATTCTGCCCAGCACTTTCGCTTCTGCGGACACTTAACCGCATCTGCGGTGTCGCAGAAGCGACCAAAATCCCACTTCTTGGTAAAATATAAAAGTTGGGCCTCCGTTTCTCCGGTCCTTCTTCCTGTCATGACCCAAAAATCCTTCTAAAGAAGTCGTGATGGCACCTAGTCTCTAAACTTGGTAAGTCTAACATTTACTGTAATAATATGGGTATTTACTAACTTTAAATTAAATTACTCTGAACAAATTACAATTCTCAAAACCTGTAGTAAAAATCATAAGCCTTTCTAGGAGTAGTTATACGAAATAAATACATCATTGTTCCGAAACAAGGGAATATATGGAAATAAGTACAATTGAAGGTGACTCCGAGGCCTGCGAACGCTGCAACAGTTTTACCTTGAGTCTCCACCGCTACGATCCGTACAGTCAATAACGATCAATTACCTGGATCTGTACAAAAAAATGTACAGAAGAGTAGTATGAGCACACCACGGCAGTGTCCAGTAAGTATCAAGATAAACCTCGGTGGAGTAGTGACGAGGTACAGTCTAGACACTCACTAGTCTAATAACCTGTGCAATATAACATACAAAAAAAATAGGAAGCAATTAACAATGATGACAACATTATTCAACCAGTGACATAAATAGCAGGACAACAAGAACACCATAAATATTGCTTAACGAATAATGAATACAAGTATAATCAATTAGTCAAGTCCTTCAAATATAAAACTTTTGCCTATAAATCCTTCAAGTAATAATCTCTAAGATATAATACTTTCCAATAAATACGTTTCGTTCCTTCAAATAAATATCTTTCAAATTTATTTCTTTTGAGTAAAGGTCACCTTGTGACGCCTCATTTCATAGTCATAAATAATATAGGTCTCAGTCCACTTTCAAATTTTTACGGCATCTCGTGCCCAATACTTCTATCACAATCGCACGGGCTACTCACGTGCCATTAAATAAAATCATCATATTTTTCCCGGCACCTGGTACCCACATGTTTCTGTCTCACATTGCGCAACAACGTTCTCATGTTACTCAGTTCATAGGGTCCATAACCCAATACAATTAACAATGTTCACGGAGCCTCATTTACTTAACATGAAGTAGAGTACAACTTCTAAACCCATTTGAAACACATCAAGAAAAGATGAAGTTATTTTTAGAAATCACTTGAATAAAGAAAGTACCATATTTCAATTAGAATACAACATCAAATGAATTATTAGTTTTACCAAGGGATTAGATAAATTAACTTAGTAGAAATTCCTTCTTAAGTAAAGTACAACCTCAAACAGTTTATGAAAAATTTAGTTGAGAAATCAATTGAGTTAAAAATGTAACAATTGTTGAAATTTGAAGTATTGAAATATATGTATATAAAAAATAGGGCGAGGTATTGTAAACACTATGGATTCCAACACAAAGGTTCACAGTCGTAAAGGAATCTAAACCGTTAAAACACTTGAATTGATAACAACAGTTACAACGGAGACAAAAAAATCACGGAAGGAGTACAACGCAGCACAAAGATAACAACCGGGGATCTCCCAGGATACTGTCCTGTAGTCCCCAAATATAAATATCAAGTGGATCTCCCGGGTGCAGTCCCGTAGTCTAACTCATATTGCGCGGGGATCTACCGGAAAATCCCGATTCGTAGTCCCAAATGTAAATACCCAGTACTGGGGGAATCTACCAGGTGCATTACCATAGTTCCATATAACTGTGCAGGGGGGTCTAGGATCTACCGAAATCCCACATCCGTAGTCCCAAATAAACAGACAAGGGGGATCTATCGGAATCCCACATCCGTAGTTCCAAATAAATAGACAAAGGTGATCTATCGGAATCTCACATCCATAGTCCCAAATAAATACACAACGCAACCAACAGAATCAACAGTTACATCACAACAGAAGGATCGAACATCACCGCAATACATATAACAACAACAAATGACAAAAATACAAGGTAAGACAAGTAAATCAACTCAGGGGTTGTAAATCACGAGAAAATGGTAGAACCAGCTCAAAGAAATAACCACAAAAAAGAATATTGGCATAAAGGGAATAGTTAAATAACGAAAAAACTAACATGTAGCAATGATCCCACAATATACAAGTCAATAATAAGGAAATCAACACGAGTCAAGTAGTTATGAAAATATAACATGACAATAGGAGAGGCAAAACTCTTCCGTTAAGTCAAACAGGAGTCAATTAGGTAATAAGAGTGAATCGTGAAACAATTAATTTCAATTAAGCATGTAGAGACGAAACTAATAAGTAGGAACTCTGTCATATCAAGAACTAAGCATGTAGAGACGAAACTAATAAGTAGGAACTCTGTCATATCAAGAACTAAGTCCGAGTACGCACTCGTCACCTTGCCTACATGAACTACAATCAACACAAAAGACTCAAATCCTAAGGGAAAGTCCCCTACACAATGTTAGGAACGATACTTACCTTAACGGAGTTAGTTCGATATTCCAAAATAGCATTCTTGCACGAAACGACCTCCGGACAGCTCCAATCTTTCTTGAGCTTTTCTTACCTTACTACAATGTTTCCGGAAATTCTAGCAACTTCAATCTATTTAGAATCATACAAAAGTGAACAATAATTAGGAGGATATTCTTGGGTTTACCTAATTTAGGCATTTCATCAAACACAATGTGTGCACATTTAACTACATCTCTTAATCATAGAATTTAGTACATCCAACTACTACAATTTACCAACAATTCATCCCACCATTATTCTTTAACAATTTATACTCCTAACATCACACGTGTGATCAACCATTCACACCCAACCAACAAAATTCCATCAAATAATCACCTTTAAATCCCTACCATGATCATGTATTTAAATTAGGAATTTATGGCTTCCAATCACCATACCATAAGTTCCAATACTTGATTCATACTCATAATTCCATAATAACTCCATATATGTAAGTCTAAGGGTGAAAGATTACCTCTTATAGAACAAATCTTGAAAGGCAACTTTGGGTGTTCTTGAGATTTTGAAGAAAGCCTATGAAATCCAATCAAAACCATGTTGTAACTAGCGATTGAGAAGTGAAATCACCATGAAATCACACTTAAAAACTCACCTTAGGTGTGTAATTGGATGCCTTGGCCGGATTGGGGATGGAGAGGATGCCCTAGTCTTGAAAAATGACTTAAATCCTCTCCTTGCCTGTCTTTAGGTGTATTTAGAGGTCTGCTACTAGCGCGCCCATGCTAAGGCCGCTCACGAGGCAGAAACTTCTGAATATGCACGGTCGCGCCCAGGCCGCGCACCTGGCCTTGCATATGATACAGGTCCAGTAAAATGGTAATATTTTTTTGTATACACATTCGAAAACAAATGGTTTGATGCGTTGGAAATTAGACGCAAAGTGCTTTAATTTGATAGGTTATGAATCACACAACTCCATATATATACATGTAGATATGCTCGTCCCAAGTGAGGTCTTGTGGGTACTCTTTTACAACTTTAGTCTATTATGAAATTTTCCAACTTGTCTTAGACTTTGGACTTTCCTTAGACCCCATATATCTTATAGTACGTCTCGTACACTTACTATCATATCCAATTGGTATCCATCATGGTAATAGACCTCTTCTATATATAAAATAATATAATTAGAACACGTCAACTTTCTTATTTTGCCAAAATGTGCCGAATTGTCCTATGGACTTCCAAATCCAAATTCGGACATACGTCTAAGTTCGAAATCACTATACGAAGCTATTGGCATCATTAAAATTCCATTTTGGGGTCGTTTACTCAAATGTCAACTCTTCGATCAACTCTTTCCATTTGAGCTTCAAAAATAATATTTTGATTTTTCTTTAAATTTAACTCTGAATCTTACAAAAACCAAACTTGATCATACATGCAGGTCATAATGTGTATTACGAAGCTTCTCGGGGTCTTAAGCCATTGAACGAGACGCAAATTCTTAAAACAAAAATTCGAGTCGTTACACTTCCTCGCATCTGCGCAACCGCAGGTGCGGAACAGCCCATCGCACCTGCAAAACCATCCGCTTCTACGCCCAATTGTCCGCATCTGTAGACTCGCATCTACACCCACATTTCTCGCAGATGCAGAAACACCAGAACCAGCTATAGCAATATCGAAGAAAATGATCTGAAATTAATTTGAAACACGCCCGAGCCCCTCAGGACCCCGTCCAATCATACCAACAAGTCACATAACATCACATGAACCTACTCGAGGCCTCAAAACACACATAACAACATCGAAACGACGAATCACACCTTAATTCGAAATTATTGAACTTTGAAACGTCAACTTCCACAACTGATGCTGAAATCTATCAAATCACGTCCGATTTACCTCAAATTTTGCCCACAAGTCACATTTGACATTACGTACTTGTTCTAACTTTCGAAATCAGAATCCGATCCCAATATAAAAAAGTCCACTCCCGGTCAAACTTTCAAAAATTTCAACTTTTGTCATTTCAATTCAAATTCCACTACGGACCTCCAAATTACAATCCGGCTGCGCTCCTAAGTCCAAAATTACCCAACGGAGCTAACGGAACCATCAGAAATCCAATCCTAGGTCAAACACTAAAAAGTCAAAACTTGGTCAAACCTTTCAAATTTAAAGCTTCTAGGTGAGAATCATTTTTCCATATCAATTCCGAATAACCTGAAAAAACAAAACCGACAATTCACATAAGTCATAATACATCATACGGAGCTACTCATACCCTCAAACAACCGAGCAAAGTGCAATTGCTCAAAACGACCGGTCGGGTCGTTACATATGGGTACAAAGTTAAAATAAGTGCTACTTTGAATTCCTTTGGCATGCATAGAATATTACTAAACTGAATAATTATATGGAGGGGGATAGTGAACATGGTAGATGGCAATGAAGCCGATTGAGGAGGATGAGGAAAACGAGGACTCATATTTGGCGTACTTGAGGAAGTTGGAACATGTTGATTTTTCTTCGTAGATTTCATCTTTTCCTTCCCTTAGATGCCATATCTATAATATAATCATAATAAAATACAAAATAAAAAATACAAGAAATGACAGTAAATATAAAATAATTAAACGACTAAAGAAATAAATAAACAACCTAACAAGTCATAAAAATATAAAATAATTTTGCAACATAATAGATAATTAAAGGAATAACATAAAATGTTTAACATGTCATAAGAAAACATACAACAATTCTTCGAAATATTAAATGATTGAAGGAAGAACAATCTAAAAAAGAATAACAAGTCAATCATCATCGATATCTTCAAAGTAATCATCTAAGTCTTCATCATCTCCTGTTTCACTTTCATCTAGTAATTCTTCCTCATCACTTATTTCATATTCAACACTTCTATCTTCGTCCTCATTTGTATCAAGGACACAAGGATCAAATTCTTCATATATCCCTTTATTATGCTGCAATTCATCTGCTAATTCATCATCCACTATTGATTCAACATTTGAAATATCATTCATGTACGCCACATCTAATGCATCTTCGACTACCACTCTACCCACTGACTTTGTTTTTAAAACTACCCGCCATGCAGACTTATTCTTACTCAAAGTATAAGGAGTGTAATATACTTGTTTCACCTTATATGCAATGATAAAGGGATCATAAAGTCTATACTGCCCGTGTTAATTTCAATTATTTTGTATTGAGCGTGCACCTTTGTACCTCTATTCGGTGTTGGATCATACCATTTATATCAAAAGAGTACCAACTTTTTCTTCTGCCAACCTACAACATACCCCATTTCCAAAATATCTTGAAGCACACCATAATAATCAACATCTCCATCACCTTTCACCTACACCCCACTATTGTTGGTTTTCTTTCCATTAGACCATTCTTCTGTATGAAACTTGTACCCATTGACCAAGTATTTAGACATCATTCTGACTCTAGGGTCAGGTCCCCAAGTATTTAGACATCATTCTTACTCTAGGGTCAGGTGCCCAAGCTATATCACGTAAAAATGGGTCATTAATGCCATTAGCTGGATCATGAACCTATATATATAATTAATTATAATTTAGAATTTTAAATATATATATAATTAATTTACATATAATAAAAATCATGTTAAATAATAAGTAATACTTACAAATTCTTTAAACCACTTTGAAAACTTGGGATAAACAACATCTTTCCCATATGTACCCACAAAGTAACTCCCAGTATAACATTTATTAGTTAAATAAGTGATAGATCTAACATAAAAGTCCGTAATATATACGAATATATACTTACCTATAATAAGGTTGGACCTCAGGGCAATTCAATAATACATGTGTTGTAGCTGACTTTAGCTCCATCTTTGTAATGCTATCCCCAAATTAGTATGTAATTTACCAACATATAACTTTAACATATAAATTTAATTTAGCAACATATGACTCTAAATTACCAGCATATAACTTTAACATATAAGTTTAATATAGAACCCTAAATTACCAACATATAACTTTAACATATAACTCTAAATTACCAGCATATAACTTGAACATATAAGTTTAATATAGAACCCTAAATTACCAACATATAACTTTAACATATAACTCTAAATTACCAACATATAACTCTAAATTACCAACATATAACTTTAATTTAGCTACTAACAATAGTCATAGATTTACTTTAGCTAACATCAATCAATTTTTACAAACCAAACTAGGAGCAATTAAACAAAATCAGTGTATTTTTTAAAAAAGAAGGAGGGTAAGGGAAACTTATCTGGTAGTGGAGGGTCGTCGACGGACCTGCAGCTGGGCGCCTGCGAGTGCTGCTGGTTGATGGCAGCGGCGAGTTTGGGTGGGGGGAGGGAGAGGGGAAGTTTGAGTGAGAGAAGAAGAGAGAAGGAAGAAAAGAGGGAAAGGAAAAAGAATGGGGTCGCAGATGGGTTTTTAAAGAAATATTCCGACTGATTCGATCGGAACTTTGGTCAAAGTAGTCAACCCTCATTTTACTAAAACATTCTGACTGAATCGGTTGCTACTTTTTATTTTTTTAATTATTTCCGACCAAATTGGTCGCTAATAGTGACGTGGAATTTTCCGCCAAAATATACAACGGATATAGACGGAATATTAGTCGTAACTATTATTAAAAATTGAAAAATATATTCTTTTGCATTTTTTCCGACCGATTCCATTGGAAATTTCCGACTACTTTTTTCCGTCAGAATATTTCGGTCGGAAATAGGCTGTTTTTAGTTGTGTTTTTGCTGATAAGAAATCGACATTGGATTTAAATCAACTTCAACAATTAATTAATAATGTGAGGATTGTTCAAGACCATATAAGTAGAATATTTTCCATCGCACAACGAGGACCTCTTACACTCCTTCGCATTTAGAACTATTTAAAACATCTATAATATGAACAATATAACTAGGGTCCAACATCATTGGTAAGCAAAATGGTTAAAAGAAAGTAATTATTCATTAAAAAAATTGGTTGAAAAATAAACTTTTTGAAAACGATTAAATATGAATAAGAATCATATTATCCAAGTAGAAAATGGATAACTAATGGATCTCATTTTTACATTTGCAAAACCTCAAATTGGGTGTTCTTCAAGTTTAGGAGACTAGAAATTCTCCCAAAAGTGATCATATTCAAGAAGCAATGGATAATATGAATATTCATATTACCTGTCAGTTAACCCGTTTTTTATCCGTATTAAATATGAATCGGGTCGAATAATTTATCCGTTTTTTGTATTATTAATTTTTTACTCGACCATATCCGACCCGACCCACCCGTTTGCCACCCTAGATAACTGTAACTTAAATATGTATGGCTTATAGAAGAGGCTAGTCAAGATGGAAGATGTGAGAATGGTTGCTACACACGTCGTGTGCAATTTAGGTACTGCATTTAATTCTTTGTACCTTTCACTGTCAAATGTTGATATATTTACAAGTGCATGCACACTCTAAATATCTGTAGAACATATGTGTCTGGATGTCTTGATGTGCACATCATGTGTTTCAATAGAACATTATGGCTGTAAATAAATAATAATATCTTCTTTTGAGTTTTACTGTGAAGAATTAGGAGCACAATCAACCCTAACAGTTTGTTGGTTCAGTAGTCAAGAGTAGGATGTAAATTCTGAGGTTGTAATTTGTGGCCAAGAGTGGACCTACCTTAGAGGAAGGAGTTCATTTGAATCGGAAGGAATTTCCCCTTCAAATTAAATTTAACCATTTAATTTGTATAATTTTATATATGTATTGTTGAACCTCTTTAACACAGGAAAAAACATTCTCAAAAATAAAACTGGCCACTAACTTCCTCTCTACTCTATATCTATTGTTATTCCTTTTCTTTATAAAATTTCTTTTAAATTTATATATTTTTTCGAAAAAATTAAGAGTATTTTAGTTATTTGAATAAAAGAATTTCTTATCAGCATTTTCTTTTCAAATAAAAACACAAGTTGTATATTTATCAACTCAATTTCAGCATTTAAAAATATTTTTTAAGAAATCTAACACCTATGGGCTATTTACAATGAGCTAACTATGAAGGTTCATGTAGTGACAAGAAAATTGAAGCATGAGTGGTCTATAGAAGTGCTTGGAAAAGCCAAGATATTGTGAATCGAACAATGATGAATGCAGTATGGGCCTGCTCTTCTAGACATTGGTAAATCAGATAAATGGCAATTTTTATTTTTATTTTTAATTTTTTTTTTTTTTTTTTTTTTATAAATGGCAAAAGTTACTTTATAGTTTATATGCAGAAGGCTCTGTTTTTTTTTTTTTTGGTACAAAAGATAATATTTATATATATTTAAGTACTGCGTACAGAGAGTCTTCCATTACAAGTGGCTTTAGTGCCATACTGTAATACACTAGCTACATTAATACTACTACTACCATTAACATGCATCATATTGTTTACATAGGAACTGGGAATAGAGCCTGTTCTCTGGCTTATATTTACATCCAAAAAGTGTTTCTTATCAGCTTCCAACGCTTGGTTCACAAAAAGTGGTGCTACAGGATAGACATATGGATCAGAAGTCTGAACAAAACATTTGGCTGCCTTTGCTAAGTGGTCTACTACAGCATTCTGCTTTCTGTACGCATATTGGACAGGCAGATTATTAAGCTGGTGGAGGAGGTACCTACAGTCATTTAGCATATTGGCAAATGGAAGGTTGTCAGTTTGCAACAATGTAATAATATGTTGAGCATCTAACTCAACTTGAATAGGTAATAAATTATGTTGTAAGACCAATTTAAGTCCTGTAATTAAAGCATATAGCTTCGTTGATAGCGACGATCCCTTGTGGATAGCTTGTGCAAACCCTAGTATCCATTCACCCTTTGAATCTCGAATTGATCCTCCAATTCCACTTGCATTTGTACCATAGGCTCCGTCAGTATTTAGCTTATAATTATTTTGCGCAGGAGGTTGCCATCCAAGGTTAGGCAAACGTTGTTTCTTAGATTTATGGTAATAGGCTGTCAAATAAGCGTACTCAGTAGCTTGGTAGGTTGTTATGGAAATATTAACTCGTTCCTTTGAAGAATTAAAATTATTCTTGTTACGAGTTAACCAAATATTCCACAAGCGCAGCGGCAAGTATATTTTGGGGCTTAAATTATAAGGGAGGATTACATTCTTAGAGCTAATAAGAGTATATAACCAATTCTTAGTCCTTTGGATGGTGCGTATATATATCAGGAGATTTCTAAATGCAAGTGCAAGTGCTATTTTGAATTAAATAAATATTAGTGAGATAAGCTTTGATGGGTAATCTATCATGGTATAACAGCCATAGAAACGTTTTTATCTTTGATAAGATTGGTAACTTCGAGGAAATTGGATACGTCATATAGCAACTGGCAACGTACGGTAGCTTGGAAGAACAATTTTCCCAAAGTACTTGTGAGCATCATGCTTTCTTGGATCTACTTTTCCTTTATTTCCCTTTTAGAAAACAATACTATTAAATTAGAAAATTTGCTTTTCATAAGTGTTATCATAGGAGGACACGAGGAGGTTTGATACCACGTCACCTTTTATTTTTAACATACTAATAAATGTATGTGTCTTTCTAAAGTTTGGTCATGAGTGGCTGTTTAAAAAAGACGAGAGGGATGATGCCCGTGCATTGCACGAGCCCGACATGTTATTAAGATGCATAAACCATAATGAAGAGTTCTGGATAATATGAATCTTTTTTATAATATGTGCAAAATGAGGCGTTGTAACATATGCCGTTTTCTTAACAATATATATGTGTAAAAATAATACACAAAAGTGGTGCCTCAATGGCAACCAATTCACAGGCTCATTTACAGCATTTATTCAGCTTGCTTCTTGTTCCAGCAAAAGGCTGTATCATTATTGATATCTAATCTGAAACCTTTGATCATAGAGAAGAAATTTCTCTAACCACCGACGCAACATTTTATTGCAATCTGCATAGTTTTTTTTTTTCTTGACCTCAATTCACTTCATACGGGATAGTAAAAGTTTCCTATCCGAACAGTGAAAAAGGTAACAACAAACTTTATTAACTACCCGCTCCTATGTAATGCTAAATAAAGTACTACAAACTATTCTGAATTTTCTTTTATCGCATCGTTTCAATCCTCACAACATATATAAAAGAGTATAAACAACAAATTAATTCTGGTAGAGTTGAAGCAGCATGATTACAATTTTTAACGCATCAAAATAGAAATTTTCCCCTGCTAAATGCAGGCACGAGAACCACAAAAAGTGCACTCAACACAGAAAACAAAATATTCACTCATTCCCCAGATATACTGATTGTAACTAAAAGCTTCACATTGCACAATGCCACTACTAATCTTACATCCTTCAAGGGGGCCAAGAACGAAGAATATATTATCTATCCAGGCCTGCAAAGATTAAGAAATTCTTGAAAAATTTACAACGATTTTATTACTAAATGAAAGCATAATAGAGTGACACTGGTGCAATATTTGTAAGGTTTAACTAATATATTCCAGTTTAATCAGTGATGAGTCTCTAAGCTACTTCATCAAAATAAAGAAATGTAAACCCTATTTAAATATCAAACAAATCCTTGTTAAGATACAGATACAACTGAAAACAATGGCAGACTACAATGAAGGAGGACATAACCCCTAAAAAATGTTTATGAAGGGGATGAGATGATAGAGATCTCATGAGCAAATTTAGAAAACCTCATGAATTGAGTACTTCGCTAGCGTTTGGCCATAGATTCCCAAATTTGTTTTGAAAAATCTGATTTGGGTGAAGTTTGGTTTGAAGATGAAAATATGTTTGGACATCAGTTTTCAAAACATAATTCCAAATTTATTTTGGAAAAAATATGAAACATGACTTATACCCACAAGTTCTAAAACCTATCACAAATATCCAACAGTACTATTATCAATAATATTCATTATATTATCGTAAACTATAATCTTGAACATAAATAAATCTGGTACATAATTATCATTTTATAATGAACTACATGATACACTATCAGATGATCGAGAAGACGAAACAACATTATTACAAAATAATAAATGGTGTGCTCTTTTATAAAATACAAAAGTTTGGGGCATTTTTAAAAAAATGTAATAGTGATATTTTGGTCCAAAACCAGCTATTGAGCTGGTTTTGGGATTTGGGAATTGGAATTTTGCCAAAATGTAGGCAAAATCTATGTCCAAACATGTGTTTGCCGAATAAAACCCAAAATTTATTTTGGTAAAATCTATGGCGAAAATCTATGGCAAAACCTAATGTTAGAAGCAGTTGTATTATGATGTGCCTATCAATTTCTTGGTGCTATTTGTAGCTAACAAAACTTCACGTTTTTTATCAAAAGAAATATAGGGAGAAAATATGGTCGATGTTTAAATCAGAAATTCAGAAAAACATGGGACTCATATCTACTGTAGATCCACCTAAAAATACACTTGGCTAAAGTAGGATCAAGATTGTTCTACAAATTCACATAACAAAATTTACTAAATATATCTTAATTTTCGAAATACTTTATCACACATTCTTTAATGTATGAGTTTAACATTCGAAAAACTCTACACGAAGAAAAAGGGGATGGAAATGAAAGTACTTTTTAATATTTACATAAAAAAGGAATGCGTTTGAAATTTTAGTTTGATAGTTAGAAATACTTTAATTTGAAATAGCACTTGTAAAATACTGAATTCTGATAAGCAATCATTTTATGTTTATGCTGAAGTCCCATAAACATGCACACCATTAACCATCACGGCCATGGTTAGGCTAGTTTTCACACGTGAAAGCATGTACAGATCTATGAAAATGTGTTGAAGGTCCACACTTGCAAGGTTAAGGTGAATTATACATGCATATATAATAGTAAATGTGCTAAGTTAGTTAAGATACCAATACTAAAGAGCACAATACAATAACATAATTTTACATTCAGAACCAATTCAAATCAAAGTAAAGAATAATCGCAATGAGAGCCACTTACTTGAGATGCTTCCCAAACACCCCACCATGACTTGCTGAGTCTCTTCGGCCGATTTCACAGCCACTTTATCTTCTTCTCGTACCACACAAGGAAGCCACGTGCAACCCCGAGGAAAAATCTTCACAGATACATCAGCCTTCATGAGAACACCATAAACATCCTGTTCTCATTAGTAATTAGACATACTGGCAGTGCATTACAACTTCTGTAAAATCAGCAATCGTTGGAAAATCATGTATCATATAGCTCGAAGATACCTCTTAGTCAATAACAACATGCTAGCAGAAGTAACTTCACTACTTGCACTGCTCCAAAGTAATGCTCCCTATATCAATTTCACACCTTAAATTTCTCATCACTGCACTAGTACGCTAATTTTTTACAGTATAGTGCAGATAAGCAAATTAATCAGTGATGTTTTTCCAGCCTAAATTATAGGGACAATACATAACTGGATTGTATTTTGTTAAAAAAAGTACCTTGTCTTGAGCCAATAAATCCTTTCCTGTCCGAGAAAACATCATGCATGTAAAAGCATCTACCAAAACATTAATGATCCTCACTCACATATGGCAACTTTTATGGATGGTGTTATCTCTTCGTTTCCCTGCAGAGAGAAACAGTTGTTTGCCAATATATAAGGATCGCGCCTAAAAAAAACATACCTAATCCCACAAGGTTACAGAGGAGTCGCACAAAGCACGGATTAGGCCCCATTAATAAAGCATTAGTCAAGCGCGATATTGAGAAACGTAATATGATATAGATTTTCCAAAACAAAATGAACAATATCAAATAGATTTAGAGTCAGATAGTAAGAGAATAAGAGATACCCAATGGAAAACTATGTTAAACCTGGATTTCCCCATATATGTCACTTCTTCTTAGCAGACGATTATATTTGATATTCGGTGATACAAAATGTAACAGCTTGACTGCTACAAAGTTAACGAGGAAACCAAGAAGGAAAATAAATTAAAGAAGAAGGGAAAAAGTTCATTATAATTCTCTGATGCCTTGAATACAATGAAAAGGAACCTAAAAAGGAAACACGTGTAGCGCTCCTTTTTTCTAAGCAAACCACGCGTACCCGTGATTATTTGTTCTTCTTTCATCTACGATTTCTCCGATGCCGCCTCCCCCGCCCCAGATGTGTTGCGTCGAACAACGGCGTTGTTTCAGAGTTCTTTGAAATTCCAAAGGCAATACACCCTGAAATTTTCCCTCCTCTTCTTCATTATCCATAGAAGATCATCTATGTACTGATTCTACAATGTTAAATGGACTCCCCATAATAATGAAGTTTGCATCTTGTTTTTTTGTTGTTGTATGGGAGTGGCAACAAGAGAAGGAAATCTTAGAACTGGGAATCACATGCTAGCTTGTAAAGAACAGCTCTATAGCTGATTTCTTGCAAGCTGAAGCTTGTTTAAAGGGCTTTGTCACAGTTGAAGGGCTCGAAGTTACGAAGAATGTTACCCTTTGTTTTAAAAATTTTCTTTCTTTTCCTTCAGATACATAGCTGTATTTAGGAACATGTTGTAAATTTACGGACTGTCAATAGTAAATGAACGGTTGAAATATTTTAATTTCGAGTTTAATCATGTTTGATTAATAGTTTATGTTCATAATAGCATGAGTTCTTTGTTATGGTACAACCTATTGTTATAGAATTGCCTAAATGTAGTTTATACTAGTTGGGTCAGACTTGCAACAAGGCCCAATCTGAAAATCACCTGAGCAAGTCTAGGCCCAGGCGGATGGGCCTGGGTGCTGAACCCTAATATTTTGATCCTTGCTATGAGCTCACTTCTTTGAACTCTAATCTAAACTCGTCTTTGTATTGAAAATTACATATAGTATTATTCACTTTAAAATTTGAATCATTTTCTGGATTTTCACCTCTAAATGAACTAACGTCTAGCTTTTACACAAATGTGTATTTCGTGTATTTTATTTGTGCTAAATATAATTTCATGATAGACCCAATCATTTAAAAGTTACGTTACAGGGCCATCCTTGACAGAATAGCCATTTGGATTGTTTCATCTTATGTTTTGGGCTGGAAAGCCCCACGTAAGGCCAGTTTTATAATGACTTAAAAGGCAAGAATCATTTCATCCCTTTTTATTATGGTTTCTGTCAATTAGAAATCAAGTTGGCCTATCAAAAAGAAGTTGAATAAGGGAAATTTAGTGGGCTCAGCTAGTGCTGTTGCGCGAACTTGACAAATGTCGGCTTTAACTAATGAATTACTAGTAGTTGAGTACAATCCTTTGAATTTTAAGATAAATTGAGGTGTGCCATTCACAAATGAATTCCATAATCTATGGCCCTCACATTGATACCAAAACTAGTATGGAAAATACTTTGAACATTCGTAACTAATGTAGAAAATACTTTGAACATTCATAGTTTGCTTTAGGCGCGTTTATAATAAATCATCGTGACTATGGGTACGGTTCCCGTGGCATAGTCGTGATATATAATCCCAAATTCGGGTGTGCACTTCATGTGACCCGATCATAACAACTTCGAATAATAATAAAATAAACATGTCGCAAATCGCGTGTGCATTTCATGTAGTGTGGTTTGCGGTGTGTTCCAAAACGGCAAGTGTACGACAATCATAACTTGTTCAACAAATAATTCCGTAAATCCTAAAAGCGGTTATAAAGTTTAAAAATGCACAATAGGTTTAAAACATGTAATAAATCAGAAAATTAGGTCAATTATTAATAGTTAAACGACCGTGCTAGAACTACGGAACCTGAAAATGCCTAACATCTTCTCCCAGATTAACAGAATTTCTTACCTACAATTTCTGGTTTCGTAGACTTTTAAATAAAGTCGATTTTCCTCGATTTGGGATTTAAACTAAAACGGTGACTTGGGACACCCTAAATTATCACAAGTGGCGACTCTGAATTAAATAAAATAATCCCATTTTGATTTATGTCATTTAAATTGGAAAAACTCCCTTATATCCCCTCGGGTGAAAAAAGAAGGTGGGACAATTGGTGGTACACCGACCCCTATATTATTGTTTTCTCCAAGATCTTCGTTGTCATGAACAGGTGCGTTTTGTGAGCTAGACATGTTTCAGCCTGAGAATCAAAAATTCTTGACAAGAAAAGGTGTAAAAATAACGTGTGTAATGAGAATTAGTAATGAAATAATCACTATATCTTTAGCCCCACGGTGGACGCCAAACTGTTTACCTCGAAAATACGAGTAACAATTAAATTTGATTTGTGATTTTAAAGATATGTGATCTAGTTCAATACCAATTAATAATAAAAAAGTATGAAGTATAAATGAAAGAAATAAGTGAATCAAACCAGTATTACTCAAGCAGTACCGACCTTGAGCTAGTGACCTCGAGGTGAACCAAGAACAATAAAGATAAAAGACAATTCTGATGAATAATGAGCGAAAAAGTAAGATAGTATATTCTTCGTCAATGGTTGGATGATGTTACAAATGATTGAGGTCCACTTTATATAATAGGGGAACTCTAAATAAGGTACATTTTCATTTATAGTAAAAACTCTTATTGGTACATCGCCTGGTACAGATTTGTGATCTTTTGTGGATAATGAAGAAGAGGAGGGAAAATTTCAGGGTGTATTGCCTTTGGAATTTCAAAGAACTCTGAAACAACGCCGTTGCTCGACGCAACACATCTGGGGCGGGGGAGGCGGCATCGGAGAAATCGTAGATGAAAGAAGAACAAATAATCACGGGTACGTGTGGTTTGCTTAGAGAAAAGGAGCGCTACACGTGTTATTGATCCAATCAGATGGGTCCAAGTATACAGTACCATCTAGTAGTTGTTGGTACAATAAGTAACAGCAGTGTTCGTACACCCTTATTCACTTATATATAGTAGAAATACTGCAATATATAAGTTATCGCAGGCGGGCCTGGCGGGCCCAACGGCTATTTTTCAAAAAAAAAAAAAAAATTCAAACGGCCATATTTAAAATCTAGCCGTTTGGGCTGAAAATATGACCGTTTTTTAAGTTAAAAAATGGCAATTTGGCCCCCAAACTTTATTTTAACCCCAAACTTTATATAATTACACTTTTCCCCATTTCTCAACTATAAATATCCCCTCATTCTTTCATTTTTATTCACCAATTCATCAATATCTCTCAATATCTCTCAATCTCTCTCAATCTCTCTACTACAATTACTTAATTTATTGTTGAAATTTCGTGAAAAATTGTGAAGTTGTTGAATTGAAGTTTTCAAGTGTTCAACGATTTTCAATTTTCAAGAAGTTGTTCGGCAATCCGGTAAACTCGTTTCAACTCTTACGTTTTTAGAATATATTTTTGTGTGGTTTAGTTTGCATAATTATAATTAATATGGCATTTACTTTGAAAAAAATGTTTGGTAAAGGAAAAGATAAAACCGGTGAAAGTAGTGGCCAACCAACTACCCTTCCCCCGGCTCCCCGACCTAGAAAAGATAAGCAAGTTGAAAGTAGTCGCCAACCTAGACGTCCTCCTCCTTCCGTAATTAGCAAAGATGATTACTGTTATGTGCTTACCTTATACTTTTGCTTCTAATCCTAATTGGGTTCATTATATTAGAAGAGTGTTTAATCCTACTTATAAAGGTTGGCCTCGCGCAACAGTTAAGAGTGATATTTATAAATTCAAACATGAATATGAACAATATTTGCGTTATTTATTTACTCATATACCTAATCGGATTTCTATTACTACTGATATTGGTAGAAGTGGTAATGATTGTGATTACCTAACTGTTACAAGTCATTGGATAGATGAAGAATGGATAATGCAAAAACGCATAATTGCATATAGAATAATTAATTCGCGTCACACAGGTAAATTTATAGCTAACACTGTTGCAGATATTTGTAGATATTTTTGCTTTAGCGATAAAATAATGGCAATTTCAATGGATAATGCTTCTAGTAACACTAGTGCTATAGGCATGCTTACAACAACACTAAATCCTGCATTTACTAATATTTTCCATGTTAGATGTATTTGTCATATTTATCATTTAATTGTCGGTGATGGTATGCGAATATTAAACATAGAAATTGAAAAGGTTAGAATGGCTCTTAATTGGCTTTTTTATTCAAACCGTAGAAGTAGACTTAGAGAGTATTTTAAAAAATGTGATGAATATGGCCTTAGAGAAAGAAAGGTTCCTAAACCTTGCCCGACTAGATGGAATTGTATGTACGAAAGTTTAGTAGTAGCATATGAATATAGAAACCCAATTAATGCAACGTTTAATTCTCGGGTAGGTGGTGAAGATGATGATGAAATGCTTACCACTCAAGATTGGACTAATGTTAAAATTCTTTTAGATTTTTTAGAACATTTTCAAATTGCAACAAATGCATTTTCTGGGCAATATTATCCTACTATTTCAAACTGTTTAGTTTATATTGCAGTACTATCTGATTTGTTTGTTGAATTTAGTGAGGGTGGGGATATTTATGAACTTGCTATAAATGAAATGAAACAAAAGTTTAAAAAATATTTTTTTCCTATCCCTCCTATTTATGGTCTTGCTGCAATGCTAAATCCTACAATAAAATTGGGAGGTCCTCATTTTTGGTATTCAAAGATTTATAAGGCTTTAGATCTTTCAAATGAGGAAATTGCGACACTTGCAGATGCAAAAGCTTCAATTAAGATTAACGCTCAAACTGTTTATAATGCTTATCAACTTGCCTTAGAGCATGCTAGGCCAACTATTCCAACCCCTATTTCGTCTAGCTCACAATCCTCTAAAAGAGTTGCGGGCTTAAAAGCTCTTAAATCTTGGACGGAGTTCAGGGGGTCTCAAGGTGAAAATTATGATGAAACTTCACATCTAAATGAGCTTCAAGTTTATTTGTCTCAGGGACTTGAAAAGGAGAATCCAGACGGCTCTTTTGATCTTTTGGAATGGTGGAAGGCAAGGGAAAAACATTTTCCTGTTCTTGCAAGGATGGCTCGGGATATTTTATCAATTCAAGCTTCAACTGTTGCATCAGAGAGCGCTTTCAGTCAAGCAAGACTGCAAATAGGTGATCATAGAGCGTCTATGAGGGATAGCTTGGAAAAATCAGTATTGTTTAGAGATTGGATCCGCTCGGAAAGAAGAAACTTTGGAATTGCAGAAGCACAACCGGCGATAGATGAAGCTTATGAAGAAATGATAGCGGAACTTACGGAGGATTCGGCTTCGCCCGGAAGTGGTGATGAACAAGCTTCTTTTCCACCACCGCCAACGCAGCCTCCTCCGAACCTTGAAGGATTTATGAGATTTGTTAGAGATAATACATAGAATAATATGTAACTTGTATTTTGGCACATCTTCCTTAGTTTTTTTTCCTTCTAATGGTGGTATTAGTACCTTGTTGTGCTCATTCCATTGGGGGAAGGATGACTAAGAAAGATATGTCATTTTTTGGTAATAAAATTTATTGCTTCTACCCATGAGCTTCTTTTCGCAATATTTCTTTGTCTATACTTAGAATTATTTATAAGCTACAATATATACATAATATACAATATATATACTACAAGAAAATATATTTATAAGCTACAATATATACATAAGATACAATATATATACTACAAGAAAATATATAAGAGAATATATATACATAAGATACAATATAATATACTACAAGAAAATATATTATGCTACAATATATACATAATATACAATATATATACTACAAGAAAATATATTTATAAGCTACAATATATACATAAGATACAATATATATACTACAAGAAAATATATAAGAGAATATATATACATAAGATATAATATAATATACTACAAGAAAATATATTATGCTACAATATATACATAATATACAATATATATACTACAAGAAAATATATTTATAAGCTACAATATATACATAAGATACAATATATATACTACAAGAAAATATATAAGAGAATATATATACATAAGATACAATATAATATACTACAAGAAAATATATTATGCTACAATATATACATAATATACAATATATATACTACAAGAAAATATATTATTATGCGAATATATATACATAAGATACAATACATATACTAAAAGAAAATATATAAGAGAATATATATACATAAGATACAATATAATATACTTCAAGAAGTGATATTTATGCATGACAATTTAGTGTTTTACTATTGTTTTGTTATTTTCTTTTTCGTCAAGCACTTTAATAATTAGATATACATATATACTACATATATATTTTTAATATAGCCATGATACTACAAGAAATTGTCTAAAAAAAAAAAAGCCCGCTAGGCCCGCGAAGCCCACGAGCCCGACCCGTTAAGCACAGGACCATGTGGGCTTAGGCCCGTCACGGGCCGGTTCCACCCATTAGGCCCACGAAGACCGGGACCGCCAGGCCCGGGACCGCCAGAGCCCGGGACCACGAAGCCCGGGACCGCGAGGCCCGGCCCGTTAGGCCCACTAAGGCCCGGGCCCGAGACAAAATACAACATTATATATAACTACACTATTAAAATCAAGATAATAGAATCTTCAAATATTCTAAAACTGAAATATCTACAAAATGCTAGAACACTTATTGTTAAAAATTAATATGAGACTTATTTGGCTTAGAGGCGCGTAAACAACTCTTAATTAAAGATGGTTCATAAGCAAACAGAAGAATAACGACAATATTATTTTTGCAATTCAACTAAGCCACACAAGGTAGCTCCAAGAAAGCTCCATCCATTACTGGTCGAAACGGGCTCACAGGTATTGATACAACTTATTGATTAGGACGCTCCAAAATACTCACATCTAATTCATGCATGCAGGTTGATACTGCATGAGCTTCGGGTATAACAGCTTTTCCACACGTATCGAGAGGGTAACACAATTATTTAACCAAAAATATATCTTTTGATCAAAGTCTAATTTTAGAAGAGAATGAGTTTCTGATAACCTAATTTTACTTAACTTTCTCAATGATGTCAAAGGAAAATAACAAGAATAACTAAGGAAATAATTGATTGCAAAGTCAAGGTAAAGAATTTCGAGAAAGCAGAAAAGTAATGTATATATTTCAATATTTCCTCCGATGTATCTTTACAAATAATATCTTGTGCCCTTATATAGGAATGTGGTGGTCGAATCTTAGAGATTGCCTATGTATCATGCCTCACATGAATCAGACCTTGCGTAGTTCGGACTAAAGGCAATCACTTTTATTCATTACACAAAGATGAAATTACATTTGAAAACTTTAAGAAAATGGCCTGAAACACACACACTTAAATCAAAATAAAAGATACAATTCTTAACATCTCACAACATGCCCCACTTTCCACTTTTGTTGTCAAATATTGGATTATCTGCTCAATGTGGGGCTTGACCTGGATGGCCTCCCAGCGTACGATACATCCTTTCCAACTCCATTGCTAGATGATGAGCAAAAGTGGGCGCATGCTCTGTAAACCTTTCATAATCCATTCCTTGGCAGTTTACATAACTTTGAGATGTGAAGACTGCCAGGTCGTGGATTTGTGCCCTGGAACCTTGGAGACGTTGGTCTTGGTCTTGCAATTGCTGCTGACGAGTGGAAGCTATATCTCTGACACGGTTTTCACGATCTAGAGCTGATTCTAACAGAGCTCGGAGTCTGGCCTGCTCTAATCTTGCTTGCGATCTTTCCCTGTCGAGGTCTGCTTGTTGATGTTCTCTGTTGCATCTTCTTGCCTCTTCTAGTTGTGCACGAAGCTGGTCTTCTGATCGCATCCAATAGTCTTTTTCCTTCTTGAATTGTGCCTTGTCTTTTTCGGATTGCCTATCTTAGCGTTCTTTGTTAGATCTGGCTTCTTCGTTTAATTGTTGGATCCTTTCTTTTGCTTTGCTCAATGCCCTTTCGTTTTCCGCAAGAATGGAATCATAATCTTCCATTCTTTCAAAGAGATTGGCGATGGTTTTTTGATCCTTCCAGCTCCTCTTTGGCGTTTCAGAAACTCTTTTCATTTTTTGGAATCGAGCATAAAGATTTTCATTCTCACAAGCTAGACTCTTTTTCTCGCTTTTGGCTTCTTGTGCTTGCAAATCTTTCTCCAAACTGAGGCTTCTTAGATTTTCTTTTAGGGCATGGATAGTTGCTTTGTACCCTTTTTCTTTTTCTCCCCAGATCACCCGCTCTTGGATTTTATCATTGAAGTTTGAACATGGGGTCTTTTTGTTGGCCTTTTTAGCTCAGGTTCTGGTACATCATCCACGCGAGACCGTTTTTCGAACCACCTTGCATATCCAGGATTTATCTCACCCTTTGTAGTGTCTAGGACTTGAGTATCACTTTTTAAGTATCGGCACCCATTCCACATCTGCTGAAGTAGAGCTTCGAGAATAGTGGCTTCTGGGTGTAATTCGATTACTTGCCTACTCAAATCTTCATCATCAGGAACTATTTGATACCTCCCTAGTTGCCTTAGGACTCTCAGTGGTGCATACGGATGAATGCTTCTCAATCCCAATAGTAGTAGATAACTGTTTGAGGTTGACATGTGTATTACTTCCCTCATCGGGAGCCATCCCAGAGTCCATTCAATTTGATTTACCGTTAAAGCCTTTAGATGAGATACCCATGCTTCTATTCCTTCTAGAGCTTGATAATTTTTTGTTCTTTCCTCATAGCTCTCGATGCAATTATCATTGTTTGACCCATACTGTATGATCTTGGGCTGTTGTTGGAGATGCTCCATCACCCACATTTGCAACAAAATTTTGCATCATTCGAAGACCTTTGCTCCTGATTTACATAAAGTCAAAGCCCGATAAATGTCTGATAGAATGATGGGGACAAATGTGTGATTTTCTTTGGTGGTGAGGATTTGCACAATTTTTGCGGTGCGAATATCAATTGTTCGCTCTTTATTTGGGAAGACCATGACTCCTAGAAAAGCCACCATGAAAGCAAATCGACGGTGCATCTGCCAAGTGTCTTTGTTTTGCTTATTAGTAACGCCTTTCTCATGAATTTCGAACCCATCTGACTTTCCGAACCTTGAATACAAAAAGTTGAAGGAACAACATCCATTGATGACATTGCTTTTCCTGATTTGACTGCTGATGTTCAGAAGACCGAAGAATCGATGTACCGAAGGAGTCTTTGTGAATATCAAGCTTTGATTTCTTAAACTTCAGTCAAAACCAACATAGCCAGCTATCTCCTCTAATGTAGGAGTAAGCTCGAAGTCAGAGAAACGAAAAACATTGTGAACAGGATCCCAGAAAGTTACTAATGCCGCAATCAGATCATCACGGGGTTTAACTTTCATAATGTCCGTGAGATTTCCCAAATGCTTGACGACCCATTTTTGACCGTCTTCGCCTAAATCATACCACCACATTTGAAGCTGACATAGAAATTCTTCCGTACTTGTGGATGAGGGGCTTTGTGTGGTGCTCATTTTGTATCTGAAATTTAATTTTGATAAAGTCAAAATTCATTTTTGAAAATTTATACTAAAAAAAAATCATTTTCGAATTTTTTATTTATTTATTAAATACCTTTATTTAAAAATTTAAAACTATTTTTTTTTTTCGATTTTTTTTTTTAAAACAACCCTTTTTATTCCTTTCTTCTTACCATGATTTTATTTAAGCTGGTCAACAAGCATGTTCGAGGCAAATGAATGCACAAGTAACAAGTAGGATGCATCATGATGGTCTTTTTATTTTGGGTTCACCTGTCCTAGACAGACCCAACCCCTGTGTTGAGTCTCCAAGGCCAAATGTGTATGATGCAAATAGACGTTCCTACTAGGGATCCGGTACATGGCTGAGTTATTCTAAGTGTAAAACCTTAGGTTGATTGTTCTAAACCTGGCTTACCCAAACGGACAGTTTGAGCCGAAGCGAGGGCAACGTACCGGGAGCACGAAAGTCTGCCCGGCCTAGTTACTTGTCCCAACTCCGTCTTATTTGGTATGACTTTAACAGAAAGGTGGGTCACGCGCACGTGTACACCATAAATTCAGAAGACTCAGAAAGAAGAGGGTTTCGTAGAAATTGTATATATTCAAAATTCAAATAATATTAAAGCGGTAAAAAAAACATTTAGCATATTAGCATATAAACAGTTGAAAATCATATAGTAAATAAAGCCAATTAACACAGATATTTTAAGCTCGAATTCTTTAAACCCTGAACCAATGGTTCTGGGTTACAATAACACTGGTTAAAGTCCCCAGCAGAGTCGCCAGAGCTGTCGCACCTCCTTTTTACCGCGCCCGCGGGGGCGCGTGGGGAGTTTTCTCCAATTGAAGGACAGTCAAAACGGGATTTATTTAATTATTTCAGAGTCGCCACCTGGGAATTTTAAGGCGTCCCAAGTCACCAATTTTAATCCCTGAATCGAGGAGAATATGACTCTGTTTATTATTCTGCGAACCAGAAATCCTGAGTAAGGAATTCTGTTAATCTGGAAGAAGGTGTTAGGCATTTCCGAATTCCGTTGTTCTAGCACGGTCGCTTAACTGTTTTTATTATTGGCTTAATTATCTTGATTTTTATTAAGTACTTTTTGTTACGTGATTTTTCTATCGCTTTTACTTATTGTGATTAAGGATCCTTCTTTGAATCGAATTACGCGTACGTATATTCGTGTTATAAATTTAAAAAAATGCGAAATTGTGTCACGCGTACGTGTACACACTAACTTTTGATAATATATTTATTAAGCAATCATTTTTCGAGATTGTGTTGAATCAAGAATATTTGTTTTTCTTAAATATTGAACCGCACATCGCGGGTTTTTATGAAATTAATTTAACGCCTTTGAAAAAATCCTTTTATTAAATATTCGCTCGAAATTGCGCGTACGCATAATCCGAATTTTGCTTTTAAAAATATAATCAGGGTACGCGAACGTATCCCTAATTGCGCAAAATATTTGTAATGATATTAGGGATTTTTCCACAAATTGTTTGTTGTATCTACACATTTTATATGAAAATACTGAGAAATTCATATTCAAGGGATGTCTTTAAATTCTTTTAAAAGAAATTCACAATTTTTTAAATATTGCCCGTTGACTATAATTTCCGAGTATTAATTATGTTCATCCCAAGACTATTCAAATTCTCAGTGAAAGGATAAAAATTTGATTTTTAGCAAATACAACATATATATGTATGCCAAAGAATAAATTGTATATGAAACTAACAAATTCTATTTCTAATTACCATTGATATAAAGTGTTGCAATTGGTGCTTATACATCTCGTTTCATTCTCATATACTCGCTTTTAATCTAATAGGCCTAATTATTTGGTCAATTTGTTTTATGAAGGTAGATAGGCATCGAGTTTATAGGAAAGGAATTATTATACAAGTTAATTCAATAAAATTACCTTACATGCAACCTAACTGTATGTCGTAAACATTCATAACGTTTTAACATCGTAACAAGCTATATCATATCACCTTTCACCAACGTTTATACACACATCTATTATCTTTATAAAAATATACCATCAATACCATCTTAACCTTATTTAACAACAAGAGTTAGTAATATAGTTTTCTTGATATTTCTACATTACTCTTTACTTAGCTAACAACACCATAAAATTTAAATAATGGCCCACTTTATGCCATGTTTCCTACCTTGACAATCTTAATCACAACTATACTTTAATGAAAATTTAGAAAATTAACCTTGTTACAACACTTATACAGTCTTCAATAAAGGATATTTAACTTACAGTCATCCTATCAACATATACTACTTATTTGATCCAGAAACGAAACTGAATTTTTAATTAAAGAGCTCAAATGAATAAAGATATTATTACAATTCAAGCTTCATTTATCCGTCATACTGAATCTCTTTCCAACATAGAATTTAAAAGGATATGTACCTGGAAATGGAGGTAGAAGAAGTAAGTTTCAGCAGTTGCAGCAGTAACAAAAACAACAAAATACCAGTATTCCCACAGATTTGAGCAATAATAAGACCCGAGGAACCCAAATGCACAGTGACAGTACTTTTAAGAAATTTCAGATTTTTAGCTGAACAATGATATCGAACAAATCCCGACAGATTTAAAACAAAGAGTAATATTTCTGATTTTTGAGACTTAAAACAAAGTAGACTGAAAAAGCTTTCAATTTCAAAACACAGAATCAGCTTCAATACCAACTTCCGATGTAGAATTCTGTTTAATATTTCTGTTTTCCTTTCTTTCTATCTTCCTTTTTCAGATTTCTGTTTCTGCTTGATTTTCCTTTCTCAAATTTTATATTTCTTCTCTGTATGTCTCTCTCTCTGAAAACTCTTAAAGTCTCCTAAATTCTGTTTTCTGTCTCCTTTTTCAGATTTTTCTTCTTCCAAAAATCTGCCCTCTAAAGTCTGTCCAGCTCCCTGTATTTATACAGGGCTGGTCATATACAAATTAGTGCTGGATGGACCCTTTTCTCCTTTAAAAATCAGAAAGTTTTTCCATTAAAACTACTTTTGAATAATTTAAAACTAAGTGCTATTTATCCTGTTTTTTTTCAGCAGCCCCATTACCCTTTGTTTCCCATTATCACTTTAAATAATAGCCACTAACTTTTCACTTTCAGCCCATTATGCTATCATGTTATCCTTACTGTTCTGTCTCAAAAATGTCCCAGAAATCCTACTGTGATCACTATTATTACTGCCTTAAATGCAAAATCATAACAGAATTTACAAAACAGATTTAAAAATCTGTTCAAACTTAATTATCAACCTGATTTAAAACAGCTATAATCAATTCTCTTAAGTTTGGACTGAATCCTAAGAATGTAAACCTTCTATCACAATTACATCTAATCAACATTTGTAAACTTGAATTCAAACTTGACAATATTACACTGAGTTCAGCATAATAATTCAAACTGAACTTCAAATTGAACTAAGATCAAACATACACAGGAGCATTGTCAATATACTGACAATGCCCTGTTCAGAAAACAACATATACAGCATACATTTGAATTCACTGATTCACAAACAAACATGATTTAATTGACGAGTATTAATCAGTTGACTATTTACAACATTTGTCAATAATTAGCCTAAAACAATAGAAGCAAACTGTTTCAGTCAGCATTTTCAGAAATGAAAATTCGTAATATAACTAATCGACGAACTTAATCGAGTCGATTACACACATTGTAAACAATCACAATTAACAGAAACAATTCACATTTGGAATCAAGTAGACGGGTAGGGGACAGTATAACAAATTTGACTAGAAAATTGTATAAAAAATCAAACAAACTAATGAACGAACATAGAATACACGTAGAATACACCTAAGCAATAGAAAATTACCTTTGAACCTTCAATTCACTCCGGACTCAACTCAACTTGGATTCGGACATTTTTGAGGCTGAACAGACTTTACTCGAAATATTCTCAGTTGAGAATACCTCGATTAAAGTCTCTTAGACCTCAGTCCTTCACTCGAATCGGAAAAATTCCAAGATTGGAAAATTTTTAGGGTTTCAAATTCCTGGATCTTAAATCCGAACACTTTTGGGCAGATTCGAAGGGAACCAAAGATGATACAAGGGTGAGGGAGGCCTAGGGGTCATTTGGTGTTAGTTTGAGGTAGGTTGGGATAGGTTCAGGTTTTACTCGAATCTTCAAATGAAGATTCGAGCAGTTCTAGTAGGATTCGAGCCATGCAACTAATAGATCCGTGATGAGGGTATCTAGGGGAAGTTGTGGTGTTATTTTGGAAGCCATCGGAGAAGGTAAGGTTTTCAGGCCAACCTTCGATTTAAGATTCGAAGAGTTGGGACCTGATTCGAAGGAAACCAATGTTAGATTTGTGTAGAGGATGTTCAGGGGATTCTAGGGTGTTATTTTGGTGACCGGCGGCGTTGATGCCGCCGGGTTTCAGGCGGTGGGATCTTAGGGCGGCTAGGGTTAGGGGGGGTCTGAGGAAGATGATGAACAGTGAGAGGAGGGGGGTGTTCAGTTAGGGGCCGGGGTAAGGGCTTGGGACTTATATAGGGGTGGGGTGGATTGATATTGTCCGTCCGATCAAGTAAGATGAAGGGCCAGGATCAATTCATTAAACCAAACGATGTCGTTTGGTTTAATGCCAGGGTCGGCTGAGTCGGGTTACTGGATCGGGTTACGGGTTACGAGTAAAGGGGGTGAGATCTTGACCGTTGGTTGGATTTGATCCAACGGTTTCTGAGAAGCCACGACCAAACGCTGTCGTTTTGGTTCGTCTGGTTTGGACCGGACCTGGGCTAAAGGATTGGGCTGTGGGGGTTAAAATGTTTTGGGCCTGGATTTTAATCCAGGTCCGATTTTGTATATATATATATATATTTTCATTTTTTCTAATTTAAATTTCTAATTTTAATTGTAAAACAATTTTAAATTCACAAAATATATTAATTATTCTATAACAATTATTTAACACATAGACAAAACATCAATCACACAGTGGAATATTTAAAATAGAACTATTGCATATTTTTGTGATTTTATTTAAATTATCTTTTAAATGCATAATTAAATCCTATATGCATGCAATATGTATTTTATTTTATTTTTCATTTTATTATGACAATGTAAACACTTACGGACATAACACAAATATTTAACACCACGCAAATTCAAAAATTATACAGTAAAAGAAATTTATTTTATTTTTTGATTTATTTTGGAGTAGTTTTTCGTAAGGCAAAAATCATGTGCTCACAGTAGGTCCTTGGTGTCATTTGTGATATGTGTGCAAAACTTCAGGTCATTCGGACGAGGGTTGATAGACTTTTTGATCGAAAGCGGAATTTGGAAGTTTTGGAGCTTCTTAGGCTTGAATCTGATGATGACTTGATGTTTTGATATTGTTTTGGGAATTCCGAAGGTTGGAGCAAGTTTGAATGATGTTATGGGATGTGTTGGCATGTTTGGTTGAGGTCTCGAGGGCCTCAGGTGAGTTTCAGGTGGTTAAACGGATCAAATCCTTGTTTTGAAAGTTGCAGATTTTATGTTGTTTCTGTTGCAGAGTTTTGCCCTTCACGTTCGCGAGAGAGGGTCCTCGCGTTCGCGAAGAGATATTGGGTGAGGCAGGAGAACTGGCCTTCTCATTCGCAATGTTGGTCTCGCGTTCGCGAAGGGAGAGGCTGAGTGTGCATATGTAGGTCCCGCATTCGCGTAGAGTAATTGGAGCAGTTGAGGCCCTGGTAGTTTGTCCTTCGCAAGGTGGAACTCGTGTTCGCGAAGGCCTGGGAAGCTGAAGCATCACGTTTGCGAGATGGGCGTCGCGTTCGTGTAAGAGGAATAAGTGGTCAATGATTTTTGTGCTTTGCAAACGCGAAGATTTGACCGCGTTCGTGAAGAAGGAAAATTTCACCTGGGCAGAATGTTTAAATAAGTCATTTTCGCGATTTTGGGTCTATCTTCCACCATTGTTGAGCGATTTTGGAGCTTTTTGAGAAGAATTGAAGAGGGAATCGAAGGGAAACACTTGGAGGTAAATGTTTTGGACTCAATACTCGATTCTATGATTAATTCTACCTAATTAAAT
The DNA here is from genome assembly GCF_000715075.1 of Nicotiana tabacum. Taxonomy (NCBI): domain Eukaryota; kingdom Viridiplantae; phylum Streptophyta; class Magnoliopsida; order Solanales; family Solanaceae; genus Nicotiana; species Nicotiana tabacum. The sequence goes on along the minus strand of NC_134089.1, from coordinate 133,487,448 downwards.
ATGAAATTAGTGGGATTTAAAGCCTAAAATTGGGGAGTTAGGGCTTGAAATTGGAAACTTTGATTTGAGAATTTGAAGGGTCATTTGTGGTCGGATTTTGATGTATTTGGTGTGTATGAACTCGTAAGTGTGTAAGGATTCTAGTTTAGTGATTTTTATCGGAATCCGAGATGTGGGCCCAAGGGTCGGGTTTGGCCAATTTCGGGATTTTTGAGTTAAATTGATAATTTTCGTATGGGTTTCATTCCTTTAGCGTATATTGATGGTTATATACTAATTTTGGTTAGATTTGGGGAATTTGGAGGCCGAATCGAGAGGCAAAAGCATCGCGGGCTAGAGTTTGGCTTGGCTTGAGGTAACGCTTCCAAACTTGATTTTGAGGGTTCGAAACCCCGAATTATGTGTTCTATGATTACTATTGAGGTGACGCAATGCCAAGTGACGGGCGTGTGGGCGTACACCGTGCGAAATGCGGCCTGGATCATCCCATGGCATCGCTTAGTGACTCTTTCATGCTGATATCTGTGTTGTAATCATGTGATTAAGTTAATGAGCTGCAAATCATGCTAATTATCATGTTAAGGCTTCACTCCAACACTGTTGAGAGCCTAGAGGTCGTTTCTTGCTGTCATGTCATTAGATTTATTTATATTCTATACTCAGTCTTGTTCATGCATATTATATCATGCCTCAGTCTCAATTTCCATTTGACATATCATATCATTGTTCAAGCTAGTATCATGACATTTTGAGCTCGTGTGTGTGAGACTGGAGAGTATTAACTGAGTGAGGCCGAGATCCTAATATTGAGTGACAGTATGGGATAGGGCTGCACGCCGCAGCGAGATATTGATCATGCCTTTGCTGGCATTGATATAGTGTTTGGGCTAAGAGAAGCCCCTCCGGAGTCTTTACACCCCAGGTGAGCGCAGTTAATGATATTGAGGGATGGGTCTTACCTGGACACGGATCTTGTCCGAAGTATTGGTATGGAGATGGATCTTCTCGATAAGGCTAGATTGGCCTGTTTCCTCGGTACTGGGTGACTTATAGTCAGTGATGTATATATTCTGGGATGGATCTTCCCTGGGCCGTATGGGCCATATACAGTACCGAGTGGTTGAGCACTGTGAGTGGAAGTATTATACGTAACATTGATCATGCTATCTGTGCATTGGTACTTAGAGGTTCCTGAGCTTTATACTCTGTATTGTTCATATTGTGATTAATCACTGCTGAGAATTTACTTGAACTGTAAGCATGTCTACTTTTCTGTACAATTAAATGTTGCTACCTGTTGAGGTTTGATTCGTCACTACTGTCAGTCCATAGTTTGGACTTGTTACTTACTGAGTTGGTGTACTCATGTTGTCCCCTACACCCTTGTATGCAGATCCAGGTATCTCGGGGCACAATAGCGGTTGCTGATCTTACTAGTTGGAGACTTTTCTCTGGAGATTGCGAGGTAGCTGCCTGGCGACCTTAGTTCCGCCTTCTCCTTCCTTATCTTCCTTGTAGTACTTTTATTGAATTTTCTCACACTATGCAGTCTTGGTTATTTCAAACGGTTGTAATATTTTGCTCATGACTTAGTGACACCCGAGGTCGGGCATGTATTTCTTTCCGTTTGATTTGATTTCTACTTTTATCTTAATGGATTTCTGTTAAAATATGATTTTTCTTAAGTTTTAATTGAAAAACGGAGTAAATGGATAATAGTTGGCTGGCTTAGTATCACGATAGGCTCCATCACGACCGCAGCAATTTTTGGGTCGTGACATGTTGGTATGAGAGCCTAGGTTACATAGGTCTCACGGGTCATGAGCGGGTTTAGTAGAGTCTCGCGGATCGGTACGGAGACATCTGTACTTATTCTCGGGAGGCTGCAGAACCTTTAGGAAAAAACTTCATATTCTTGAATTCTTGTCGTGCGAATCTGTTGAATCTAGTACTAAACTTCTGTTATTCTATCCTCTCACAGATGGTGAGGATACGTGCTACCGGTCAGGATGGACGACCACCAGTTGGGGACACTAGAGGTCGAGGACGCGATCGAGGCCGTGGTAGGGGCAGGGGTGTAGCCCGTACAGCAGCTAGGGCAGCACCTGCAGATCCACCCACCGCCCCAATTCATCATCATGCTCCAGTAGGGGATGCTCCAGCAGCACCAGCTCAGGCACCGACTGTGCCTATTGTTATTTTGGGTCTCCAGGAGACTTTGGCTCAGATTATGACCGTGTGCACCAGTCTTGCTCAGGCAGTTGTAGTTTCTAATACAACAGCTACTTCTCAGGCAGGGGGAGGCACTCAGACTCCCGCCGCCCGTACACCCGAGCAAGTTGTTTAGGGACTCCAGACACCAGAGGCACCACCAGCCTAGCCGGTTGCACCTTCTCAGGATTTTATGGTTCCAGTTATGCCTGATGACAAGCAGCGTCAATTGGAGAGGTTTGGTAGACTTCAGCTGCTGACCTTCGGTGGTGCAGAGGGCGAGGATGCCTAGGGTTTCTTGATAAGTGTTAGAGGATGTTGCGTACAGCGGGTATTCTGGAGACTAGTGGGGTCTCATTTACTACTTTTCAGTTTTCTGTAGCTGCCTTCACTTGGTGGGAGGCGTATGAGAGGCGTAGGCCTATTGGTGCACTGCCTCTTACCTAGCATCAATTCTCCACTCTTCCTAGAGAAGTATGTACGGCATTCCCGCAAAGAGGAGCTGCGCAGGTAGTTCGAGCAGCTGCGTCAGGGGGATATGACCATGTCGCAATATGAGATGTGATTCTCCGAGTTGGCCCGTCATGCTATCTGGATAGTTCCCACGGATAGGGAGAGGATCAAGAGGTTTGTTGATGGCCTCAACTATCAGCTACGGGTTGTTTTGACCAGAGAGAGAGTATTTGGCGCTCCTTTTGAGGAGGTGGTTGATATTGCTAGAGAGATAGAGTCAGTTCACCACTAGGAGTGGGATGAGAGGGAGGCCAAGAGGTTTCAGGGATTTGGTAGCTTCAGTGGTGTTCCTTCGGGAGGTCAGTCTCAACACGGTAGAGGTCATCCATTCAGACATGCTAAGCTAGCCCGTTCAGGTCACCGTGGTGGGGCATCTGGCCATAGTTATCACAATTCACATTAGGGTCACTCGTCTCTCAGTTCCATTCTAGCTCAGAGTTCAACTCAGGCACTATCAGTTCAGGGTTCATCTATGCCTGGTTCTTCTAGTGAGCATCCCGGTGCGCGGGGCTCCCTTCAGTCCATACCGCCATTTGCCGGGAGAGGTTGCTTCGAGTGTGGAGATTTGGGACATACTAAGAGGTTCTGTCCCTGCCTTACGGGAGGTTCATCCCAGCAGAGGAGTCATCCTTCGCTTCAGCACTAGTTACTTCCCCACCCGCTCAGTCAGCTCGGGGTGGAGGCCAGTCAGCTAGGAGTCGCCCTAGAGAGGGAGGTCAATCAGTTGGTGGTCAGGCCCGTTTCTATGCCCTCCCAGCCAGACCAGATGTCATTGCTTCAGATGTTATGATTACAGGTATTATCTTAGTTTGCCACAGAGATGCCTCATTATTATTTGATCCTGGTTCCACTTTTTCGTATGCGTCATCATATTTTGCCCATTATTTGGATACGCCCCGCGAGTCTCTTGTTTCATCAGTTTATGTATCTACTTTGGTGGGCGATACTATTATTGTGGACCGTGTATATCGATTGTGTGTAGTGACTATTAGGGGTTTGGATACCCGAGTGGAATTCTTGTTGCTTAGTATAGTTGATATTGACGTGATATTGGGCATGGATTGGTTATCTTTGTGTCGTGCTATTTTGAACTTTCATGCTAAGACAGTAACGTTGTCTATGCCGGGGTTGCCACGGATTGAGTGGCGAGGTTCGACTGATTTGTTCCCAGTAGGGTGATTTCATTTCTGAAGGCCCAACGGATGGTTGGGAAGGGTTGTCTTTCATACTTAGCCTTTGTGAGGGATATCAGTGCAGAGACTCCTAGTATTGATTCTGTTCCTGTAGTGAGGAATTTTCCCAATGTGTTTCCTGTAGACCTACCGGGCATGCCGCCGGACAGGGATATTGATTTGGTGCCAGGCACTCAGCCCATTTCTATTCCACCGTATCGTATGGCACCGGTGAAGTTGAAGGAGCAACTTCAAGAACTCCTTGATAAGGCGTTTATTCGACCTAGTATGTCGCCATAGGGTGCGCCTGTTCTATTTGTGAAGAAGAAGGATGGCACTATGAGGATGTGCATTTATTACAGGCAGTTGAACAAGGTCACAATTAAGAACAAGTATCCTTTGCCTCGTATTGATGATTTATTTGACCGGCTTCAGGGAGGGAGAGTGTTCTCCAAGATCGATCTCTGTTTAGGGTATCACCAGCTGAAGATCAAGGACTCGGATATTCTTAAGATAGCTTTCAGGACCCGATATGGCCATTATGAGTTCCTTGTGATGTCTTTTGGGCTGACCAATGCCCCAGTAGCGTTCATGCATTTGATGAACAACGTGTCTCGGCCTTATCTTGACTCGTTCGTGATTGTTTTATTGATGATATTTTGGTGTACTCGCGTAGTTAGAAGAAACACACAGAGCATTTGAGAGTTGTGTTGCAGAGATTAAGGGAAGAGAATCTTTATGCAAAGTTCTCCAACTGTGAGTTCTGGCTTAGTTCAGTGGCTTTCTTGGGGCACGTGGTGTCCAGTGAGGGTATTTAGGTTGATCCGAAGAAGATAGAGGCGGTTCAGAGTTGGCCCAGATTGTCCTCAGCCACAGAGATTCATAGCTTTCTTTGTTTAGCAGGGTATTACCGCCGGTTCGTTCAGGGATTTTCATCTATAACATCGCCCTTGACCAAATTGACTCAAAATTGTGCTCCATTCATGTGGTCGGACGAATGTGAGGCGAGCTTTTAGAAGCTCAAAACTGCCTTGACCACAACTCCAGCGTTAGTGTTGCCATCAGATTTAGGTTCTTATTCAGTGTATTGTAATGCTTCAAGGGTTGGTATTGGGTGTGTGTTGATGTAGAACGGTAGAGTGATTGCTTATGCTTCTCATCAGTTGAAGCCCCATGAGAAGAACTACCTCGTTCATGATTTAGAGTTGGCTGCCATTGTTCATGTGTTGAAGATTTGGAGGCATTATCTGTATGGTGTGTCTTGTGAGGTATTTACTGATCATCATAGCCTCCAGAACTTGTTCAAGAAGAAGGATCTCAATTTGAGGCGGCGAAGATGGTTAGAGTTGCTAAAGGATTATGATATCACTATCTTGTACCATCCGTAGAAGGCCAATGTAGTGGCCGATGCTTTGAGTAGGAAGGTAGTGAGTATGGGCAGTCTTGCATTTATTCCTGTTGGGGAGAGACCTCTTGCAGTGGATGTTCAGACCTTGGCCAATCGGTTCGTGAGGTTGGATATTTCGGAGCCCAGTCGGGTATTAGCTTGTGTGATTCCCCGGTTTTCCTTATCCGATCGCATCAGAGAGCGCCAGTATGATGATCCTCATTTGCTTATCCTTAAGGACAAGGTTCACCATGACGATGCCAGATATGTGACTATTGGGGATGATGGGGTTTTGAGGATGTAGGGCCGGATATGTATGCCCAATGTAGATGTGCTTCGGGAGTTAATTTTAGAGGAGGCCCATAGCTCGTGGTATTCCATCCATCCGGGTGCCACGAAGATGTACCCGGATTTGAGATAACATTACTGGTGGAGAAGAATGAAGAATGATATTGTGGGATTTGTAGCTTGGTGTCTCAATTGTCAGCAGGTGAAATATGAGCATCAGAGATCAGGTAGCTTGCTTCAGCAGATAGATATTCCAGAGTGGAAGTGGGAGCGGATCACCATGGACTTTGTAGTTGGACTCCCACGGACTTTGAAGAAGTTCGATACTATTTGGGTAATTGTGGATCGGCTGACCAAGTCCGCGCACTTCATTGCGGTGTGTACTACCTATTCTTCAGAGCGGTTAGCAGAGATTTACATCCAAGAGATTGTTCGCTTGCATGGTGTCCTAGTTTCCATCATTTCAAATAGAGGTATTCAGTTTACTTCACAGTTTTGGAGAGCCGTGCAGCGAGAGTTGGGTACTCAGATTGAGTTGAGCACAACTTTTCACCCTCAGATGGATGGGCAGTTCGAGTGCACTATTCAGATATTGGAGGATATGTTACGCGCTTGTGTCATTGATTTTGGAGGGTCATGGGATTAGTTTCTACTGCTCACAGAGTTTGCTTACAACAACAGTTATCAGTCGAGTATTTGGATGGCTCCATATGAGTATCTGTATGGGAGACGGTGTAGATCTCCAGTTGGTTGATTTGAGCCGGGTGAGGCTCGTCTTTTAGGTACAGACTTGGTGCAGGATGCTTTAGATAAGGTGAAGATGATTCAGGAGCGGCTTCGGACAGCGCAGTCAAGATAAAAGAGTTATGCTGACAGGAAGGTCCGTGATGTGTCTTACATGGTTGGAGAGAAGGTTCTACTGAAGGTTTCACCCATGAAGGGTATTATGAGATTTGAGAAGAAGTGTAAATTGAGTCATCGGTTCATTGGGCCTTTTGAGGTCCTTCGGAGGATTAGGGAGGTGGCTTATGAGCTTGCTTTGTCACCCAGCTTGTCAAGCGTGGGTATTTCATGTTTCTATGCTCCGGAAATATATTGGCAATCCGTCTCATATTCTAGATTTCAACACGGTTCAGTTGGACAATGACTTATGATGTGGAGCCAGTGGCTATTTTGGAGAGTCAGGTTCGAAAGTTGAGATCAAAGGATAGCTTTAATGAAAGTGCAGTGGAGAGGTCGGCCTATGGAGGAGGCTACCTGGGAGACCGAGCGGGAGATGCAGAGTAGATATCCTCACCTATTTGATGCTTCACGTATGTTTCTTGACTCGTTCGAGTACGAATGTTTGTTTAAGAAGGGTAGGTTTCATGAATTACCGCTCTGTTTCCCCCATTTCTGTTTCTTTCTATGTTGTTCAGCTATATTTCATTGCATCATGTTGGTTATTTTGGGTTTAGAGTGGTTTTGTAGAGAAATGAGACACTTAGTCTCTTAAGTTGGCCCTTTTGTTGGAAAAGTCAACCGGAAGTTGACTTGTGAGTAAACAATGTTGGAATTGGTCTTTTATGATTCAAATAGCTTCGGGGGTGATTTGAGACTTAGGAGCGTGATCGGAATGGGTTTTGGAGGTCTGGGTAGATTTAGGCTTGAATTGGCGAAATTGGAATTTTGGCTTTTTTTAGTTGATAGTGGAAATTTTGATATAGGGGTCGGAATGGAATTTCGGAAATTAGAGTAGGTCTGCGGTGTCATTTGTGATATGTGTGCAAAATTTCAGGTCATTCGGACGTGGTTTGATAGACTTTTTAATCGAAAGCGGAATTTGAAAGTTTTTGAGTTTCTTAGGCTTGAATCCGATTATGATTTGATATTTTGATGTTGTTTTGGGAGTTCCGAATGTTGGAGCAAGTTTGAATGATGTTATGGGATGTGTTGGCATGTTTGGTTGAGGTCTCGAGGGTCTCGGGTGAGTTTCGAGTGGTTAAACGGATCAAATCCTTGTTTTGAAAGTTGCAGATTTTCTGCTGCTTCTGTTGCAGAGTTTTGCCCTTCGCGTTTGCGAGAGGGTCCACGTGTTCGCGAAGGGATATCGGGTGAGGCAAGAGAATTTTCCTTTGTGTTCGCGATATTGGTTCCGCGTTCACGAAGGGAGAGGCTGAGTATGCATCGCGAATGCGATGTAGGTCCCGCATTCGCGTAGAGTAATTGGAGCAGTTGAGGGCCCTGGTAGTTTGTTCTTCGCGTTCACGAGGTCGAAGTCGCGTTCGCGAAGGCCTGGGAAGCTGAAGCATCGCGTTCACGAGATGGGAGTCGCGTTCGCGTAAGAGGAATAAATGGTCAATGATTTTTGGGCTTCGCGAACGCGAGCCTTTGACTGCATTTGCGAAGAAGGAAAATTTCACCAAAGCAGAATTTTTAAATAAGCCATTTTCGTGATTTTGGGTCTATCTTCCACCATTATTGAGCGATTTTGGAGCTTTTCAAGAAGGATTGAAGAGGAAATCAAAGAGAAACAGTTGGAGGTAAGATTTTTGGACTCAATACTCGATTTTATGATGAATTCTACCAAATTTAACACGAAATTAGTGGGATTTAAATCCTAAAATTGGGAGTTAGGGCTTGAAATTGAAGACTTTGATTTGAGGATTTGAGGGGTCGTTTGTGGTCAGATTTTTATGTATTTGGTATGTATGAACTCGTGAGAGTGTAAGGATTCTAGTTTTATAATTTTTATTAGAATCCAATACGTGGGCCCGGGGGTCAGGTTTGGCCAATTTCGAGATTTTTGAGTTAAACTGATAATTTTCATATGGGTTTCATTCCTTAGCATATATTTATGGTTATATACTAATTTTGGTTAGATTTGTTGAATTAGGAGGCCGAATCGAGAGGCAAAGGCGTCGCGGGCTAGAGTTTGGCCTGGCTTGAGGTAAGTAACACTTCCAAACTTGGTTCTAAGGGTTCGAAACCCCGAACTGTGTGTTTTATTATTACTATTGAGGTGACGCAATGCCAAGTGATGGGCGTGTGAGCGTGCACCGTGAGAAATGCGGCCTAGATCATCCCATGGCACCGCTTAGTGACTCTTTCATGCTGATATCTGTGTTGTAATCATGTGATTATGTTAATGAGTTGCAAATCATGCTAATTATCATGTTAAGGCTTCACGCCAACACTGTTGAGACCCTGGAGGTTTTTTCTTGTTGTCATGATATTAGCTTCATTTATATTATATACTCAGTTCTATTCATGCATATTATATTATGCTCAGTTCGATTCTTGCTATTTGACATATCATATCATTGTTCGGGCTAGTATTATGACATTTTGAGCTCATGTATGTGAGACTGGAGATTATTGACTGAGTGAGATCGAGAGCCCGATATTGATTGACATTATGGGATCGGGCTGCACGTTGCAGCGAGATATTGATCATGCATTCGCTGGCATTGATATAGCGCTTGGGCTTAGAGAAGCCCCTCCGGAGTCTTTACACCCTCAGTGAGCGCAGTTAATGATATTGAGGGATGGATCTTCCCTGGACATGGATCTTGTCTGAAGTATTGGTATGGAGATGGATCTTCTCCAAGAGGCTGGATTGGCATGTTTCCTCGGTACTGGGTGACTTATAGTCTGTGATGTATATATATTCCGGGATGGATCTTCCCTGGGCCGAATGGGCCATATACAGTACCGAGTGGTTGAGCACTATGAGTGGAAGTATTATACGTAACATTGATCATGCTATCTTTGCATTGGTACTTAGATTCGCAGTAATAAGTTACGATGATGTTACACCATGTAGTATTTTACGTTAAATTTATCGTATGGTAATTGACATCAGTCCAAGGAAAAGATTATTTGGGTATTATAAGGATTATAAGTGATGAGTAAATTCATGAAGGTAAGAGGGTAAGTAATATCGAAGAAATCAAATTTTTGTCAAAGTTTGGCATTTTGAGATAAAAAACGACCCGAGTTAAAATGCCCGGTATTTATGGACTAGTACCATGCAAGGTACCTCATAGCCATAATAGTAAGGTGTATAAAGTATATTAAAACAAGTAGAATTTTAAGTAATTTGAGATGATAGTTAAATTATGCGGGTAATTGATTAATTACCGGGTAATAGGACATTACCCGGTTAACTCACTACAAAAAAAAACTGGAATTAACTACGAACGTCGTCGCTAATCTTAAAATGCTCATAGCTAGCAGAATCCTTTGATAATACGTCGCTAATCTATCGCTAAATGAGATTAGCAACGGATTTTTCTGTTTAGCTACATATTTTGTCCATTGCTAAAACCTGAATTTTTAAGTAGTGACTATTAAAATTGGGATAAGATTAAAATCCCAGCCCCAAAACGTGGTAGCAACCACCACCATAATAAATGACTCATTAGTCAATGTTGGGATTAAGTGGTAACAAACTAAGAAACAAGCCTTGAAATTAAAAAAAAAAAAAAAAAAGCTACATACTTATCTTACAAATTGGAAGATATATATCTTCAACACTTAAGAGATTAGAAAGGCTTTTTATAAAACATTCCCTTTCAAGAACGTGAACTATTCCATTATATCAAATTTGATTCCATTCCAAAAATGTGATTCCATTCCAAATCTGATTCCATTTCCATTTAAACCATAAAGGTAAGATAGCAATTTAGTATTCCATTCCATTCAAAGGCTAGAAACAGAAGCAATAACCCAAACTTTAGAACAAGATTACATCTCATTTTGTATTTGGTCTTAAGGCCAAAAACGTGAGAAGCATAATGACAATTTCGTCCAAATTTCAACAAATCAAGCAAGATTTCATTCCTCAATTTCAAAGTGCAGAAGCTTAATCCAATTTTTAGGTTCTAAGTTCAATCCACAAAGGTTTCCAATGGAATATTATACGGAGTTTTTCCTACTCCGAGTATGTTAAGGCTAAACGTTTCCTTCATTTTAGCATGATATCATAATTACACAAGTTTGATAATGAGGCATAGAGAAAAATTCGTATTCCGGAATTTATATATATTTTGCTAGTCTCGGAAATTATATATATTTTCCTAGTTTTGTAAGTTACCATATTCTTCTTATCGGGACTGCATATTCAGTTGAGTATTTCCTTCTTCCGGTCAAAATAGCAGAGAGTTTACATATATACAGTATTAAAAGTATTTTCATTACCATCGAACTATAATCGATGGGCATGCCCCTATTGGGCAACCTCTGATCAAATGGTAAGTTACTTACCGAGCCTACCGTGGCCGAGCACTTATAAGCGAGCCCAGTTGGTCGAGATACAGAGCCTAGTATGGCTGAGCGCCTATGAGCGAGCCTACTATGGCAGAGCAGTTATATATATAACGAGCCTTATAGGGCTGGACAACTATTTTGCTTACTATATTAAGAGAGTTGAGTTAGTATCAGTAGGTAAGCATATCTTTAGATTACCTTTGACTTCCAGCTACTCGAGTCAGTATCAGCAAGTAAGCATATCTTCAGATTATCTTTGACTTTCAGCTACTTGCAGTTATTATATTATCAGTTCAGTTTCAGCTTTCAGTATATTGCCTTACATACTCGGTACATTATTTCATACTGATGTCCCTTCTCTGGGGGCGCTGCATTTCATGCGTGTAGGTTCAGACAGACAGACGAGTAGACCTCCTCATTAAGTGTTTCTTGAGTTCAGCTTGATCGGTAAGCTCCATGCCTTTCGGAGTTGCTGGGTCTAGAGCTTTATGTACATCTTGTGTATATATGTATATATGTTAGGAGTACGTCGAGGAGCTGCTCCGATCACATTATATCCACCAGTAGAGGCTTTAGACATATCCTGTCAGTTAGTGAAGCATATTGGGCTTGTAGGCCTTGTATGTATATTTGGTTGGTTTGTCAGTGATAGTAATTATGACGGCCTTGTCAACCCAGCTTTATATTAATATTTAGTCAGCATTCGCAGTTCTCTTGCAATGTGACCCATGACCAAAGTATGACATCATATATCCAGAGTCCCTTAGTCGCAAGTTGGTACGCAAGGATAGGTGAGGCACCGGGTGCTTGTCTTGCCCCCCAGGTTCGGGGCGTGACAAAAGTGGTATCAGAGCAGTTCCATCCTAAGAAGTCTACAAGTCGTGTCTAGTAGAGTCTTATTTATGGGTGTGTTATGCACCACAATTATGAGCAAGAGGCTACAGGGTATTTAGGACTGTCACTCTTTCTTCTTACTCTAGATCGTGTGGTAGAGCTCACTTATAAGTATTCAAATTCCGAACTTCTATTTTATTCGTAATAAGACGATGCCTACATTCAGAAAGACGATCAATAAGAGATATAGCTGTGGAAGTGTTGAGTTAGAGGAACTCGATTTTGCATCTTGCTTATGATGAGTAAATTAGAGGTCTTCCGCAGACCATGCGTGTACTAAAAGGTGTACGGTTCTTAATAAGGAGCTTTTAGGAAAGAATACTTATCCATTCTTACAGTAAAAAGGAATAACGGAACCTGAAGCTAGACACGAGTTGCAGCAAGTAAAAGAAGCAAGGTGAAGAAGGGTACGAGGTACCCAATTAATAAAGATTATCATTATTTACCATTCAGGAAGGGAGATATAAGCATTTTGAATTTCCTTCAATAGTAATAGATGTACGTACAATCGGCCACACCCATCTCAGTCATACCTTATGGGAGCTAACGAATATGGTTTAAGAGAAGGACAGGATAGCAGGATCCAGCTGGGGTTAGAGTAACCCAAAATGATGAATGAATGGTTTGCGTTAGTTGACATTTCCGAAGGATATTACAAGGGTGCTAATAGATCTCCTTGTGAGATACCTAGATGGTACACTCTAAAATAGTACAGCTAGATATGAGTACTACAAAGACGTGCATTTGAATCCTGGAAGGGGCAAATATTATATTAGTGTGGTTCCCGTCCCTAGTAGAGAAAGAATGTTTGGAAATTCGAAGAGCTAATGGATGGAGAAAGGGAAGCTAAAAGCGAAAGAATGTTTTGTTCGAATTTTCAGAATAAAGTGATAGAAATATTAGCAGGGAAATACGAAGAGGGATAATGAAGCATTATGAGTGAGATGTGATACATGGATGGCCACGCTAGAGTGTTACAGAATATATAGTCAAATGAAGAAAGAGACGAGAGGTGATGGGCCTTAAGACAATAAAAGAGTATAGGCCATACACTTACATCCTCATTTCGAGAAATAAGTTCACGACTTTAACGTGATTAACAGAAGGAAAAGTTAGACCCCAGAGTAATAGGAATCAATATGGACTGGTAAACAACATAAACTAAACATGAAGTAGGAACTGTGTGATTTGATAATACCCAACATCATGAGAATTTCAGATTGCATTCCGACAATAATAGAATGGATAACAAAAGAAGATCCACGGTGAATTCAGAGAATGGTCATTCAGGGAAAAGCTTCCCTAAAGCAAGCAGTATGAGCAAAGTTAAGGGAATGTAAGTGCCAGTTGCACTAAGTGTCACCATCGCGAGTGAGAAATTTTGTTATCCTTGGTACAGAAGGATTACCGCAATGCGAATAAGGGTCATTGATGATGTGAAAGGATGCCAAAGATGAAGAGGAAAAACATCTATAGGTAGGTCATCATAACTCCAAGTATTAGTACTCCCAAAAGGGGGGAATATGGAATGATAAAGGAAGAACGCGATAAAAATGAGAAAGGGATGAGATTGCACTTATCCAAATGTTACAGATATGCTATGATTCTAGAATATTATGTAAGCACTACGTCAAGAAAGGAAGTAAGGGTTCCTGCCCGGGATGTTATTGATAGATAAGGAGCTAGTACATGAGGTAAGTTAAGTCAAGGAAATAAACCAAAAAATATTACGCGGAAAATGGATATGTGAATGGGACGACGAGTAATTAGTAGTTTATTCAGGAAGAGATTAGTCATGACTAGACAAAAGGTTACAGACAAATCAACAGATCATGCAAGATAAATGTAATAAACCCCAACATGGGGAATTTAGCCCCACAGTAATGTCATTATAATATTTGAGATATATTCAAATAGGAGTCGGGTTAGTTAAAAGTGTCGTATGAGTATTATGGGGATAAAAGAAAGTGCCACTGGGAAGACAGTCAAAATATCAGTTCAGGAGCAATCCTACAAGCACAAGGGCATGGAGGTAAGCAACTACGGATGATTATAGGCAAGGAAGGACATCAAAAGGTCCGTAATAAGCTCACAGCTTTACAAGAGTCAGGGGTTCTCCTTAAGTACTACAACGAAAGACTAGCTGAGGAAATAAGGAAGAAGGCTACAACCTAAGCCCAGTAACCTAAAGAGGAAATAGTCATGTAACAACAGTCTCACAACAACATTATAAGCACTCCAAAGAAAAGTGGCAGCCACCGTGGCTAATGAACGGGAAGTAAAATTAAAAGTAATATTCGAGATCATATGAATTACACGAAAACTCTGGCATGCGTGGGCACTAAGATAAGCTAGGTATGGACGCAACAAAGGGGCAGAAAGACCAGGAAAATTAATTGCTTTCGTTGAAAGAAAGCTAAGATGGAATGAAAGAAATTATTCGATCAATGATCCAGAGTTGGTTACGTTATGAACGCACTTAAGGGTTCAAAGTTTTATACATGCAGCATATACAGCCGTAGAAGATTCTGTTATACGTTAAAAATAAAGAATTGAGTGCAGGTCATAGGTGAAGGATTAAATTGTTAAAGAATTGTATCATGTATATTCCTTTGTGCCCATGAAAGGCTAAACACAACAATTAACACCATGAGCCGCATATTAGAAGATAGCTTAAGCCTACATAAAGGTTGATCAGAGGAAGAAGGAAACTAAAGAGTAACATCAACAAAGTAAATTGGGAGTTTGATTATTGAACCTAGAAAATTATGGACATAGTGATTGAGAACATTACAGAGTCACTCTTAATATCAGAGGTCCAGTTAGAAGAATACCAACCTCATAAGAAGTCAGTATAAAGCTCTCAACGAATCATGTAAAAAGGTCCAAGTATTATAATAGAAGTTCAAGTTGTGGATGTGAGTTACACCTACGGGGAAAGGAGGTCATGAAAGGGATAAAAGATGTGATGCGATATTTTAAGGTAAGAATAGTGAAAGTGAAAAACGTACGAAATACTCAGATACAGAAGGTTGGGAATAGTCCATACTTCGGATAGAAGGCTAGAAGTGCCGGGATTCAGTATTGACAATAGCGTCGATAATGGCATATCTTCCAGCCTATAATGTCTAAGTACTGAGAGATCTAGTTAAGAGAATAGAGAAAAGTTGGAGACGATGTGATGTCTCGCTTGACGTTCCAGAATAACATAAGAAAGTCTATGGTGCAAGCAAGTTGAAGGAAAGTTTATAAATGGATATGTATAGGTCGCAAGCTAAAGTATGGTAGAGCGATAAAGTTTTAAGGAAACATGAGTAAGGATGAGGAAAGGCAAGTGAAAAAGTGACGCGAATAGATAAGTCTTTAGGATTAAGCCAATGAAAACAAGAAGAGCAGACAATTTCTCTATGTTATACAAAGCTCACTATAGCCTTAATGAACTCAAAGGAGTCTAAGATTAATAGCATTTAGAAGGAATGAAATGCTGACTTGGTAATAAAATGAGCGTATAATTGTGACAGATACATGATGACGTTTGGGCCTTCGTTTGAATAATGATTTGAAAAAAAAAAGAGAAGGAGAAAAAATTTCTCCTGCGACACGAAATTAGGATACCCTCATAAGGTGAATCACATTGAGACATTATGAAATACGATTATGGGAATCACTTCGAATATTCCTTGAGGTAACGTAAGCCCTAGGGGCAAAGTATTACGTAAGAAGTTTCAAGTTGTTAGTGGTATATTGTAGATCAATATTAAGGGGAATCAACAATAGATAGACAAAAGTCACAAAGTATGAGATGAGATTGGGCCGTCATTCTAAAGATGAGCAGTAATGAGGAAGCATTAAAGGACTTAAATTTATACATATGGAATAAGCAACGAGAGTAAGCTGAGATTTGGAAGCAGACCTCAGCAACGATAAATTAAAGTAAGAATTATGGCAGTAAATTCATACGAATGGCTAAACGGACCTATGCGATGAGATATAGCAATATTCGTGAATTCAACAAAGTACCGAGCGAAGAACTTTAGTATATTCATATATGCTCAAATGGACATCTCATCAAGCTCTACATATGAAGCCTAGATATTGGGCACACTTACAAGGTCAAAATTGTACAGGCTGCATAATGAAAGGTAGCAACAATTACGAGATTGGAAGGATTCTGACTACAAGTTGTGATGTGAGAAGGAGGCCTAAGGAGGGAAATGCCTTGGACTTTGGACTCATTCACAAAATAGTCACCTAGATAACAAGGAAAGTTCTAAAGTGTTCGAAAGATATAAGTTATGAAAATAATAAGTGCATCAGTCAACATTCGAGGACGAATGTTCCAAAGGGGGGAATAATGTTACGCTTCGCAGTAATAAGTTACGACGATGTTACACCCTATAGTATTGTACGTTAAATTTGTCGTAAGGTAATTAGCATCAGTCCAAGGAAAAGATTATTTGGGGATTATAAGGATTATAAATGATGAGTAAATTCGTGAATATGGGTGGGCATATATCGGGTAAAACCGATAACCCAATAAGGATTAACTAATTTACTAGGTTACCCTTAAGTAAATACATACTAGGGTTTCATAATTCATTGTTCACTCTTTGATTTCCCTATTCTTTCTTAGTTTCTCCACCTCATACCCTCACCAGTCAATCTATCAAGACTCAGGCCGGCTCAGTCGCATCACGCCCTCACCAGTCAGCCCGTCAAGACTCAGGCCGGTATCAGTTGTATTTCTTAGCTTTTTTTCTTTCACTCTTCAGTCACATCTTCACTCCATTTCTCAGATCCATCAGATTCTTCAGTCGTATCATCACTTCACTCTTCAGTCGCATTTCTTGGCTGCATTCTTTAGCTCCATCTTGATTCTTCGTGTAAGTTTTTAGTTGCTTCATCTTCATCTTTTTTCATAGTTTGTTTGAAAGCATTCTGGCTCTGGATTTTTCTTAGTTTGTTTGAAAGCTGAAGTGAGATTTGTCATGTGCTTTAATTGTTGAGCTGTTACAAAGTTATCTTGTGTCAGTTGTTATAAAATTTGTATTTCATAACTAATAAACTTTTTAATCTATATACATAATTCTGTACTAGAGTAAAAAAATAGATATCAATGTACAAAGAGTTACTGCTAGTCGTTTGAACAAATAAGATCTTAAGAACACTAATTTTACCGAAACTATTTTATACATTACAAATCTTATAAAACTGTTTTAGCAAAACAGTTTTATATATTGCGAAACTGTTTTAGTTGTTTTATCTTATCGAGTAAACCGATAACCGAACCGATAATGATCGATAACCGATTAACCGATAACTGATAACCAATATCTTATCGGTTTGGTTATCGAGTTATGATATTTGTAAACCGATAACCGATGGGCAAAATCGATAATATTCATAACCGAACCGAACCGACCGATACCCACCCCTATTCGTGAAGGTAAGAGGGTAAGTAATATCGAAGAAATTGAATTTTTGTCGAAGTTTGGCATTTTGAGATAAAATACGACCCGAGTTAAAATACCCGGTATTTATGGACTAGTACCATACAAGGTACCCCATAGCCATAATAGTAAGGTGTATAAAGTATATTAAAAATAAGTAGAATTTTAAGTAATTTGAGATAATTTTTAAATTATGCGGGTAATTGATTAATTACCAGGTAGCAAGATATTACCCCGGTTAACTATTAAAATTGGGATAAGATTAAAACCCCACCCCCAAAACGTGACAGCAACCACCACCATAATAAATGACTCATTAGTCAATGTTGGGATTAGGTGACAACAAACTAAGAAACAAGCCTTGAAATTCAAAAAAAAAGCTACATACTTAAGAGATTAATACTTAAGCCTTGAAACTTATCTTACAAATTAGAAGATACATATCTTCAACACTTAAGAGTTTAGGAAGGCTTTTTATAAAACATTCCATTTCAAGAACGTGAACTATTCCATTATATCAAATCTGATTCCATTCCAAAAATGTGATTCCATTTCCATTCAAACCATAAAGGTAATATAGCAATTTATTATTCCATTCCATTCAAAGGCTTGAAACAAAAGCAAAAACCCAAATGTTGGAACAAGATTACATCTCATTTTGTATTGGGTCTTAAGACCAAAAACGTAAGAAGCAGAATGACAATTTCGTCCAAATTTCAACAAATCAAGCAAGATTTCGTTCCTCAATTTCAAAGCGCAGAAGCTTAATCCTATTTTTAGGTTCTAAGTTCAATCCACGAAGGTTTCCAACGGAATATTATATGGAGTTTTTCCTACTCCAGGTATGTTAAGGCTAATCTTTTCCTTTATTTTAGCATGATATCGTAATTACACAAGTTTGATAACGAGGCATAGAGAAAAATTCGTATCCTGAAATTTAAGTATATTTTGCTAGTCTCGCAAATTACATATATTTTCTTAGTTTTGTAAGTTACCATATTCTTCTTATCGGGACTACATATTCAGTTGAGTATTTCCTTCTTCCAGTCAAAAGAGCAGAGAATTTACATATTTACAGTATCAAAAGTATTTTCATTACCATCGAGCTATAATCGATGGGCAAGCCTCTATTGGGCAACCTCTGGTCAGATGGTAAGTTATTATATACTGAGCCTACTGTGGCCGAGCGCCTATGAGCGAGCCTACTATGGTAGATTAGTTATATATATATATACCGAGCCTTATAGGGCCAAACATCTATTTTACTTACTATATTGAGAGAGTTGAGTCAGTATCAGCAGGTAAACATATCTTCAGATTATCTTTGACTTCAAGCTACTTGCAGTTATTATATTATCAGTTCAGTTTCAGCTTTCGGTATATTGCCTTACATACTGGGTACATTATTTCGCACTGACGTCCCTTCTTTAGGGGTGCTCATTTCATGCGTGCAAGTTCAGACAGACAGACGGGTAGACGTCCTCATTAAGTGTTGCTTGAGTTCAGCTTGATCGGTAAGCTCCATGCCCAAGTTCAGCTTGATTGGTAAGCTCTGTACCCTTCGGAGTTGCCGGGTCTAGAGCTTTACGTACATCTTTGTATATATGTATATATATTATAAGTAGGTCGGAGCCTTGTTCCGATCACGGTATATCCACCAGTAGAGACTTGTAGACATATCCTGTCAGTTAGTGCAATATGTTGGGCTTGTAGTCCTTGTATGTATATTTGGTTGATTTTTCAGCTGCAATAATTATGACGGCCTTGTCGGCCCAACTTTATATTAATATTTAGTCAGCATTCGCAGTTGTCTTGCAATGTGGCCCATGGCCAAAGTATGATATTATATGCTTAGAATCCCTTAGTTGCAAGTTGTACGATGGTAAGACACCGGGTGCAGGTCTCGCCCCCAAGTTCGGGGCATGAAGCAGCCACTCCTTCCTGAGCTTTATACTCTGTATTGTTCATACTGTGTTAAATCACTGCCGAGAATTTACTTGAACTGTAAGCATGTCTACTTTTCTGTACAATTAAATGTTGCTACCTGGTGCGGTTTAGTTCGTCACTACTGTCAGTGCATAGTTTGGACTTGTTACTTACTGAGTTGGTGTACTCACGTTACCCTCTGCACCCCTGTGTGCAGATCCAGGTATCTCGGGATACGGTAGCGGTTGTTGATCTTACCAGTTGGAGACTTTTCTCTGGAGATTGTGAGGTAGCTGCCTAGCGACCACAATTCCGCCTTCTCCTTCCTTATCTTCCTTGTAGTACTTTTATTGGATTTTCTCAGACTATGTAGTCTTGGTTATTTCAAACGGTTGTAGTATTTTGCTCATGACTTAGTGACACCCGAAGTCGGGCTTGTATTTCTTTCCGTTGGATTTGATTTCTACTTTTATCTTAATGAATTTATGTTAAAATATGATTTTTCTTAAGTTTTAATTGAAAAACGGAGTAAATAGATAATAGTTGGCTGGCCTAGTATCACGATAGGAGCCATATCGGGGCAGATTTTGGGTCGTGACAATAACTTTCTTAAAAATGTCAAATTCATTTGATATTCAAATTCTAAACTTTGATGTTGATGTATTTCTTCTATTATAAATAAATATTATTGTTTAAATTAATTTCTAAAGTTTCGTGTTTAATCAAATACTGTCTTTTAAAATCAAATGAAGTCTTATATCAAACTTATGATTTAAGTATCTCTTTAAGTACTCCAAATTGGATTTAAAAAGAAGAAGATGATTTCAAGTTTCAAATTTTTGAAAATGTTGACTGATTTTGAGGACTGTTTTCCGACAAAAAAATGGATAGTACAAGGTTCAAAAAGAATAATGACACAACATATTTTGAAACTTTATAACCTAATATTTATACAACCAAAATCAGGTGTTTCGCTTGGAATGAATTCTAAGCCTAGAAATGAAAGGTAAACTTGTCAAATTTTTACAAGCTAACGCAGATTGTTTTGCTTGGTCGAATTCAAATATGACAGGTATACCACCGGAGGTGATGACTCACAAGTTAAATGAAGATCCATCTTATCCACCTGTCAAACAGAAGAAAGGAAGAAAGGATCCTTCAAAAATCAGGTGAAACAAGATGAGGTACAAAAACTTCTAAAAATTGGGTCCATAAGAGAGGTAAAATATCCTAACTGGCTAGCTAATACTGTAGTAGTACCAAAAATGAATGAAAAATGGTGAGTTTGTATAGATTATTCTGACTTAAATAAAGCTTGTCCTAAAGACTCATTTCCTTTACTGCAGATATCAACTAATTAATTCTACTGGAGGATATGAGTAGTTGAGTTTTTAGATGCCTATTCAGGATATAATTAGATAATGGATCCTTTAGACGAGAAAAAAACTTCCTTTATCACAGACATGGGGACTTATTGTTATAAAGTTATGCCTTTCAGATTAAAGAATATTGGAGCCACGTACCAAAGATTGGTAACAAAAATGTTCCAAGAACACCTGGGAAAAAAATATGGAAGTCTATATCGATGACATGCTGGTCAACTCAGCACAGGAGGGGAATCATATCCAGCATTTGTCAGATACTTTTCAGATTCTCCGCAAGTTCAATATGAAGTTAAATCTCGAAAAATGTGCTTTTGGCATGACTTCAGGTAAGTTTTTAGGTTTCCTTGTTTTTAACCGAGGTATAGAAGTAAACCATGCACAGATCAAAGCCATTGAAGAAATACCAGACGTACTCATGAACAAAAGGAGGTGTAGAGGCTGACAGGTAGGATAACAGCTTTGGGAAGATTTCTTTCTAAATCTTCGGAGAAAAGTTTTAAGTTCTTTTAAGTGTTGAAAAAGCAAAAACAGTTTGAGTGGACTAATGAATGTCAACAAGCACTCAAAAGTCTAAAATCATACTTGTCAAACCCATTGTTACTGGCTAAACCGAAGAATGGAGAAAGGCTACTCATATATCTCGTTGTATCAGAAATGACTGTAAATGTAGTGTTAGTTTATATGAGTCCACCAAACTAAAGAGCACTTGATTCTCTATGAGTTTCTACTGAGAATACTTATAAAGCAGTAAGTAAAAGAGACACGAGATTTTTACGTGGAAAAATCCCACTCAAGGGGACAAAAACCACGACCTACACTTGTAGGCTTTCAACTTCACTAACTTGTAATCTCACTATTACAAGCCACTTTGTAATGACTCTATTACAAAGACTTCAACTTAACTAACTTGTGATACTCTTACCACAAGCCACTTTGTCACTCTCTAGTTACAAAGACTTTAACTTATGACTAAACCTAGTCACAACATAAACTCAGAAAGTTTGTGATTTTGGGTTTCCTAAAACACAGCTTCTAAGAAAGCAAGATAGGAGTTACAATTAAGAACAAATAACAAGATTACAACTCAACTACAGATACACATAGACTCATTGTGAAACTGATCCTTTAGTGGAGTTATCTTCTTGTTCTTGACACACTTATGACTTCAATGCTGGATAGACACTTTAATGCTTGAGAGAATATCATTAAATGCTCAAGTGAATATCTTGTGCCTTGCACCAAGTTGTAATACTATCAAAGACATGACAATGGTGATGTCAATTCTTGGTACACACTTCTTCCCAATGGGAAGTGACTGCTGGACTGTTTGTTACACTGTCGTGTGTATAGCAGCAGGCAGTCACTTTCTGCAGTTGCATTCCAGCTGTATAGTTGACTTGTACTTCTGTCAGAGGACACCAAGGGATTAGGTCCTTGTCGTGTTCCTCTTTGTAGCAGTTCATTAGCTGGAGTTCAGACTGAACTTCGTTCATTGTAAATGTGTACCAAGTGAGTCAGGTTCTCTATTTGGTTCTTAACAATAAGTTTGTTAGATCATCAAAACATAAGAAGCATAAGGCAAAGATATTGAAAACCCATCATGCATTGTTAGTACGTGAAGACAAAGGTAAACAATTTCCAATTTATTATGTTAGCAAATCTTTATTGGATGCTGAAACTCGATATCCTCATTTAGAAAACTTGCTTTAGCACTAATTATGGCATCTAGAAAGTTGAGAACTTATTTTCAATGTCACCCTATCTCTGTAGTGACCGCTTACCCCTTAAGGAATATATTGCATAAGCAAGAATTGTCGGGTAGGTTATCCAAGTGGGATATAGAAATTAGTGAATATGATATTGCATACCAACATAGAACTGCGATAAAATCACAGGTTTTAGCAGATATTGTGGTGGACTTCAACCCAGGGATAGTTCCTGAAGAAGAAAAGGAACTATAGGTATTCACCGGATCTAATCCGGGAACTTTGGACCCTATTTATTGAGAGCTCCTCGAATGTTAAAAAAGCGGGTTTAGGCATTGTTCTAATCCCACCTTCAGGAGAAACCATAAGGCAGACAATAAAGTGACATCACATTACTAATAATGAAGCAGAATATAAAGCTGTATTTGCAGGTCTAGAATGGGCATGAGAACTCAGAATAGAGAATATTATAATCAAAAGCGACTCACAGCTCGTAGTTAATCAAATATAGTGGACTTATATAGCTAGAGAGGCGCGGATGCAGCAATATTTGGAAAAGGCACGAGAATTAATCAGATTATTTCAATCGGGGACAATCGTATAAATACCCAGGGAGGAAAATGCAGAAGTAGATGTGTTGGCTAATCTCGCATCCATTGCAGAAGTAACAAATGAAAAAATGCTACCGTAATACATTAGTTACATTCGGTGCTCGATCAGGATAAAAATGAGGTAAATTTCAATAATTTAATTTGGGATTGGAGAAACGAGTTTGTTAATTTCATGCAGTACGAGATTTTACCTGAAGACAAGAAGAAGGCTCAGTCACTTCGACGAGAAGCTACCATTATTATTTGGTTCCTGGCAACCTGTATCGAAAGATGTTCGAAGGGCCTTTAGCAAGATGTCTCGGACCTTCTCAAACAGAGTATGTGATGAGAGAAGTACATGAGGGATACTGCGAAAATCATGCAGGAGGAAGATCTTTGGTAAAAACTTTAATTAGAGCAGGATATTATTGGCCAAAAATGGAAGAAGATGCGGAAAGTTTTGTGGCCAAGTTTGACAAATGGCAATGATATGTCAACAACATGCATCGCCCAACGAAGCTATTACATCCAGTTATTTTTCTATGGCCTTTTATAAAGTGGGGGATGGATATCCTAAGTCCACTACCACAAGCCAAAGGAAAGGTACGATTTTTATTAGTATTAACAGATTATTTTACCAAGTGGTCGTAGAAGCAGGTGCCTTCAAACAGGTGCAGGAGAAAGAAGTCAGAGACTTTATTTGGCGAAACATCATATGCCGGTTAAGAGTTCCAAAAGAAATCGTATGTGATAATGGCCCACAATTCATAGGTGCAAAAATCACAGAAATCTTTCAGAGTTGGTAGATTAAAAGGATAACCTCAACACCTTGTCATCCTGTGGCTAATGGACAAGCCAAATCGACAAACAAAGGTATTATTAGTAACTTGAAGAAAAGATTAGAGGAGTCAAAAGGTAAATGGCTAGAAGTGTTACCAGGAGTCCTATGGGCTTATCGAACGACAGCAAAAATAGGTACGAGAGAGACTCCATTCTCACTTGTGTATGGTACTGAAGCCTTAATTCCAGTTGAAATAGGTGAACCAAGTACAAGATATACCCAAGCGACTGAAGAATCAAATGAGGAAGAGATGCAAATAAATCTAGATTTGCTTGAAGAAAGGAGAGAAGCAGCTTTAATAAGGATGACAGCGTAGAAACAAATTATTGAGCAATATTACAATCGGAAAGCTCATCTTAGATACTTTAATATTGGGGACTTCATCCTTAAAAAAGTTTTCAATCGACAATAGCGGCCAATGCAGGAAAGTTGAGTCCAAACTGGGAAGGACCTTACAGGATTCGAGGCATTGCTAGAAAGGGTGCATATGAGTTAAAAACAATCACTACAAAAAAATTAGAATTAGCTACGAACGTTGTCGCTAATCTGTCGCTAAAGAACTCGTAGCTAGCAAAATTTCTTGATAATTTGTTGCTAAATGAGATTAGCGAAGGATTTTTCTAATTATCTACAGAATTTGTCCGCCGCTAAAACCTGATTTTTTTAGTAGTGAATAGAAGGCAAAGTACTCCTATCAAATTGAAATGCTATTCATTTAAAAAAGTATTACATCTAAGCAAAGGAAGAACCCCCGGTCAGGTATCATTCGTGTATGGTTTAGTTTTGTTCTTTTTTAATTATGCTAATCATTTTAGATGATAGGCACAAAGCTAGCCTTCACCAAATGATGATATTAGACCTAAAAGACACGCGAGATACAAAATTATTCCCGATATGGATTACAACCTTTCTGATGGAAATAAAAAGGGTTAAGCAATCATCATCTAAAAATATACATTCGAGTCCCGTATGTATTTTCCTTTTCAGGAAATGGACCAAATGGAAGAAATAATCAAGTGCTCGAGATTTCATACTTCAAAGCTCTAACACTTGGGGGACTATAGATATGAAGGCAAAGAAAACTAAAGAAGACTAAAAGTCATAATTCAAGCCTGGATCAACCCAAAAATCAAAAGTCAAGAGCCAACCGAGAGCCGAAAAACAAGCCCGATTCAAAAACCTTTGCAATAAGCTTTGATAAAGTGTAAACTTGTGGACACAAATTACAAGATCCTGAGTACTTAGGTTAAGGGAAATGGTTAGTCATGGGTTGTAAGATATACCCTAGAATTTTTTGAAATCTGTTATAAGAAAAATAATTATGAAAGAGTTGTAGATTTTGTACAAAAAGTTAATTGAATACTTGTAAAGTGTTATGTAATTTGAAAGTTCAAAACATGAAACTTCCTCAAATTATTCATGGAACTTCTTCAAAATATGTATTTTCCTACTTCTCTCATATACTTACACCAATATGAAGTTGAGACGTCTTCTTCATTAGTCTCGTTTATAAAAGGGTCCTCTTTTATAAAATTCGTATCTATGCCAAAATCACGAAATATTAAAGCATTTTTAAATACAAGTCAAAGAGTAAAACAAAAACTCAAATTAAACGAAAGATCATATATTAAACTTAGCTAAAACTAAATATATACTTAGGTAAAACCAAAATGTTTGTTTGATAAACAAACCCCAAAACGAACCAGGGGTAAAAACTAACCAACCATTCCAAAAAGTAAAAAAAAAATTCCCATCAAAAACTCAAAAATAAACTAAGTTCTTAAAGAACACTAAGGGGCATAATCCAATATGGCATCATCAGCAGCGGGAGAAGATTCAACTTGAGCAGAAGAAGCTTGAATACCAACTTCACTAGGAACGAGTTCATCACCTTCGGGAATTCTATCTTCAGGTGAAGGAAAGTCTTGACTTTACTGAGTTTTTTCGATTGCTTCTTTAGCTTTAACGATCTTAGCATTGAGATCAAAACCCTCCTGGCTGGCTTCCATTAAGGTCTCGAGACGAGTATTCAGAAAAGCTCTACTCACTTCAAGGGACATCTTATCCTCAAGAGCCTTATAATCTCTCTCCCACTGATCGATTTCAGTCATCAACTCCTCCTTTTCAATTTTAGAAGCATCAAAAGCTACCTC
Source organism: Nicotiana tabacum (assembly GCF_000715075.1). Lineage (NCBI taxonomy): Eukaryota > Viridiplantae > Streptophyta > Magnoliopsida > Solanales > Solanaceae > Nicotiana > Nicotiana tabacum. The sequence continues at coordinate 133,461,682 of NC_134089.1, read as the reverse complement.
CAAAGGAGTTAGGGAACTTTCCAAGAACTTAACCTTATCAGTAGAGGCACAGAGGTCTTCTTGAGTTTGAGTTAAAGTTTGAACTAACTCTCCTGAATAAGCCTCTTTCTGGTTAAGTAGTTCCCTCAAACCCCGTATCTCCTCGGTTGCCTTTGAAAGCTGCTCAACAAAAGAAGACTCAAGGATATCCTTGTATTTACCAACTTGGCTTGAAGAAGCTTTTTCAATTGTCAATTTAGCAGCGATCACATGCATTTGTTGCTCTAAGGCATTCTTCTCCTCTGCTAATACTTCCTTCTCTAGTTGAAGAACTTCAAGCTGCTCTTTCCAACTGTCAGCTTCGGTATGATAATCAATAATTTATTGGTTAGCATGAACAATTCTTTTCATAAGCTCTGTGCCTATCAAGTTGATCTACAAAAGAAAAGAAAGAAGAGATTGTCAAACAAAAGTAAATAACCATGAGGAAAAGAAAGGAAAAAGCTAAAACTTGAACCTTCAAAGATGAATGAACAATATCATTTATCCATGTCAAGAAGCTGTGGATTTCCAACTTTGACTTCTCAACTGGGTAAGTAGAGGTTTCAACTATATGTCGACTTAACCAGATTTTTTCAACAGATTACCACCTTGAGGTATGGTAACCTTTTTCATCACCCTATTGCTACTAGAAGTACCAACTTCAACATGAGAAGTAGTAGCAATAGGGACAATTGAGGAAGTGAAAGCAACCACGAGAGGAGCAGTAGTAGCAGTAACAAGAATGGTAGATTGAGAACGAAAGGGGTTTGATGTTGGAAGAGGAGCAAGGGGTAATTCTTAAGAAACGGGACCAAAATTTTCACTATCAAAACCACGAAAAATAGCTGATCAGTAGAGTCACGAGGGGGAGCATACATCTCTTCATCATAACTCAATAAAGTAGCACTTGCAGGCTCATTTAAAGGAACTGAACTTTGAGGAGGGGTGGCTTCATCATCAGAAATAACACGCCTCCTAGCCCGAGGCCTACGCACTAAGGAACCCTCTTCTTGTTCCTCTTCACCTTCAGACCTACGGGCTCCGTCTACTTTTCTCTTCGATGAAGAGATCAGGATCCTTTCTTGAGCAAGACTCACCATAAGTCTTGCAGATGAAACAGAAGTGGGACTAACACCATGAATGGAAAATCCTAATAAAAGAAACGAGTTCACAGTGAGAAACTCTTAAGTTAGCAAAATAGAAAAAGAAGAAGACTAAGCGAGAAAAAGTACTTTGTGTTTTAACTTTCCACCCAAATCTCTGAGAGAGTTACTTCCAAGATCTTCTCTACATAGGGGCAACAGATAGCAACTTTCCTACCCAAGCATGGAAGTTGGGGATTTCCTAAAAAACTAGTTGCTTATAAAGTAGGGATGAGAATACCTGAGAATCAATTTTGAGAAAGGAAAAAGGTAAGATGCAAATACTTACGTGCAAAAATTCACTTTTCTGGAAAATGCATGTTTTCTTCACCCACCAAAGTACTAGTGGGAGAAGCAACGAAGCGAGCATACCAGACTCGATCTCTATCATTCTCATGGCTAACTAATACTCTCTTACTTTTGGCCACAACGGAAAAAGCTCATTCACAAAATAATTTAGGGGAGTAAAGATGGAGTTGGTGGCGAAAAGTAAAGGGCATAGAAGCCAAGTTTGACAAAAAACTGGAGGCATGCAAAAGCTCTCCAAATAATAGGACCAATCTGTCCTAAACACACATTGAAGTAACGACAAAACTCAATGATTACTTGGTCAATAGGAGGTTTAAAGCTTAGGGTAAAAGGATATGTATAAACGAAGAAGTATCCAGTTTGGTATGAAGTTATTCTTTGGTTGGCACCAGGAACTAAAATTGGGAAATCAGGTTTCCAATTACATTCTCTTCGAAACAGAGCAAGAAGACCAGTAGTAATTGAAGTTGGGTAACGATCAACACGATCAAGGGAAGCAGCCATGTAAGAAACTTGACTCTAGCTTCATGGATTCACTATCAGTCACAAAGGATAGTTCTTTAGGAACAATTTCATTAACAGTGGGTTCACGTAGAGCTTCAATTGAATTTTTATCTTTAGAAGATGATCTTGGGGTTGTAGAAACTATAGGTCTAGAAGAAGACGGATTGGCAACACTACTTTGAGAGGGGGAACCACGGTTAGAAATAGAACCGAGGCTACACAATCTACCACCTCTTCTACTTCTCGTAGGTACATTAGAAGAAGCAAACTCATCAATAATGATAACTTTGCGAGGATCAAGGGAAACCATGATTAACTAAAGAAACACAAGGAAAAGATGCAGAAAGAAGTAGGACAAAAAGACGAAGAAGGAGAGTTATAAACAATAGGAAAAAAGGGGGTGAAGTATTTATAAGAAGACACGACTATTGAGGTCACTATGAAGCTTCATAATAGAACCGTCACTTCGAGATTGATGCGGTTGCAGGATAAAACCCTAAAAGACGCGGAAGAGCAAAAAGACCAGTTGATAAAGGCCACATGGCATGATCATTAAATGAAAAATGATGAACATCACATCGGTTCAGAAAAGGGTATGATTATATTCGAAACGGCGGCAGAGAATTCTCGCCATAAAAACTTTTCACTTCCCCGAATATTTAGTAGAGAATATTCAAGAAAGTGGGGGACTATCTGTATTGGTGGTGAAAAAGAGCTACACGTGAAATATTAGGCTGTTGACATGGCATAACGCGTAGAACAATAATATAGCAATACGTGGCAGTCTTATTTGATAGAGTAAGAAAGGCACGGGAAGAAACACCCACGAGATAGTACCGGGCGTAACAGTTGGCAAGGAATGAATAAATAGCAAAAAGAAGGAGAAATGCATGAACTGGAAGGAAATAAAGAAGGGAAATCTGAACAGATATAAGGCATTTATGGCAATAGAAGCGTCAGTTATAAAAATACAAAATAATGGGCAAGGCAATCTCTAAGATTCAACCACCACGATAAAAGATATATATAGTAAATAAAAGTGAATGACAATTTTCAATTTCAAGAAAGCTGGGACGACACAAGCAGCCGAGCAAATGCATAATAGAAAGGGATTATTTGTCTAGGAGCATTGCATCTCAACGTGTGATTATATATGTGTTAAACTCTCAAAACTAACAAGTTTGTTCATTTCCAGAATTCAAGCAGTTAGTTTCTCTAAAGAGTATACTGGCATATTATCACTATCACACAAGATCAAAAGGACCAATACCCGAAAGTATGTCTATCCTAGATGTTGACACAGATATGGAACTAGAGGAGATGGATGTCGGGAAAATGAAAGAAGAGATGTTTAAGCTCAAGCAGCAAATGGCTGAGATGTACCAAGCATGGTCTACAGGACAGCTACCCCCATCTTACCCAAATAACCCTGCTCCATCAATGACCCAAGCTCAGGATAATATCACCACTAAATTATCCCCAAACTTCCCCATTTACCAGCACTACCGAGGCACCACCTCTCAGACACCGCAATCTCCACCTCCGAAACCCGTTCCATATTTTCCTCCACCTATGACTCCTGTTTTCGTAGCACCTCCCCCTGCTACATTCCACAAATCTCCTAGTGAGCCTACATTCCAGGCCCAGGACAACCAATATTACCCCCCGGAGCCCACCCTCAAAGCCTCCGAAATTCATTCAACCACTCCTCGTTTTGATCTCCCAACCGAAATTGACAAGCCAGCCAAAAATGCTGAGCAAGAAGAGATGTTCAGGAAGGTCAAGAGTCTAGAACAATCGTTCAGAGACATGCAAGGATTAGGTGGGCAAGTCAGTGTAGCATACAAAGATTTGTGCTTATTCCCCAATGTACAATTACCAGTTGGCTTCAAGATGCCCAAATTTGACTTATACAACGGGCACGGCGACCCAGTAGCCCACTTAAGGGGTTTCTGTAGCAAAAATGCGAGGAGCTGGGGGAAAGGATGAATTATTGATGGCTTACTTCAGTCAAAGTCTAAGCGGATCAGCTTTGGAGTGGTATACACGCCAGGACCATGGGAGATGGTACACCTGGGATGACCTGGCACAGGCATTCGCATACCATTTCCAATACAATCTGGAAATCATCCCAGATCGATTATCTTTGACAAAATTTGAGAAGAAACATAATGAAAGTTTCAGAGAGTATGGTTTTCGGTGGAGAGAACAGGCAGCAAGAGTGGATCCTCCTATGAAGGAGAGCGAAATGGTAGACTACTTCCTCCAAGCCTTGGAACCGACTTACTATGCCCATTTGGTTTCAGCGGTTGGGAAATCATTCAACGAAGTAGTGAAGATGGGAGGTATGGTGGAAGAAGGCCTCAAGACAAATAAAATCATGAGCTATTCAGCAATAAAGGCAACTACTCAATCTATTCAAGGCGGGGTAGGAGGAATCGGAAGAAAGAAGAGGGAGGAAGCAGCCGTAGTTGATTCAGGAATTTGGTCGGGACCCGGAGGTTCACCGCTTTACTATAATCAACAACGACCTCGCCAATCAGCTTACCACCATGATTCATCCTACTATCACCCTTCAGAGCCTCATTTTTCCATTAACCATGCTCAAGCATACAATCAGCCACCTGTTCACACCAATTGGCGTGCTCCTGTCACACCAAATGCTTACCCACGAGCCTATCCCGGACCAGGTTTCAGGCCTAGGCCAGCATTCAGGGGAGAAAGGGAACAGAAAAAGAAAACTTACACGCCATTGGGAGAGTCTTACACTAGTCTGTTCCACAGGCTGAGACAGCTAGACATGCTGAGACCAATACAATCCAAGCTACCCAATCCTCCTCCAAAGAATCTGGATTACACCATTAGCTGTGAATATTGCTCCGGTGCACCAGGCCATGATACGGAGAAATGCTGGCATTTGAAAAATGCAATACAAGAGCTGATTGATACTAATAAAATCGAGGTTCAAACCCTCGAAGCCCCAAATATCAATAGAAATCCAATGCCAGCCCATCAAGAGGCTAATATGATAGAAATCATACAAATTGATGGGGAGACAAAGAAGCCATCACAAACTGTCATGATGATCAAGTCCCATGAAGCCAAGCCAGATAAGCAGTTAATAGAGGAGAAGCCGATATCTAAGCAGAACAGAAATGGTAATGGACCATCTATGATAATCGAGGAGGAATCATCGAGCAAAGTTGCCGCAAAACAAGAAAAGCTGAAAGTGATAGTACCAGGGGTTGCTAACAAACCCATTATATTCGTGGAAGGGACCCGTACAGATCGGGTTATTATTGCACCTGTAATTCAGCTGCCAGTCATCAACAACAAAGCCATCCCATGGAACTATGAACGGGTGACTGTAATGTACAAGGGCAAAGAAATCAAGGAAGAAGTGTGTGAGGTGCAAGGCTTGACACGTTCGGGAAGATGTTTTACTCCAGAAGAGTTGAGAAAAACTAAAAAAAATCCAACGCCAACAAAGAGAGCTGTGACGGAAGAAGAGGCGGAGGAGTTTTTAAGAAAAATGAAACTCCATGATTATTCTGTTGTGGATCAATTAAAGAAGATCCCCGCTCAAATTTCATTGTTGTCATTACTGATCCATTCAGAGGAGCACCGTCTGGCTTTGATGAAAATCCTGAATGAGGCTCACATTCCTGAAAAGATCTCTGTAAATCATTTGGGAAAAATAGCCAACAGAATCTTTGAGACAAACAGAATTACATTTGCTGATGATGAATTACCTGTGGAAGGTACCGAGCACAACAGAGCTCTTTACCTCACCGTGAAATGTGAAAACTCCGTAGTAACCCGGGTATTGGTTGACAATGGGTCAAGTGCAAACATATGCCCTCTCTCCACTTTAAACAAATTAAAAATTAAAGAGGAGAGGATCCAGAAGAATAGTATCTGCGTACGGGGGTTTGACGGTGGAAGAAGAGATTCATTTGGCGACATAGTGTTGGAACTAACAATAGGGCCAGTTGAATTCACAATGGAATTCCAAGTGTTGGACATAACTATTTCTTACAACTTGTTGTTGGGTCGACCATGGATCTATGCTGCTAAAGCAGTCCCGTCAATACTACATCAGGCTGCCAAGTTTGAATGGGATCATCAAGAAGTAGTCGTGTATGGAGAAGAAAGTTTAAATGCTCACAGCAGTACCATTGTACCAGTCGAGGGAACAGAAAATGACCAGGGACCATGGGTATACCAAGTGACCGACACAATGTCGATAGAGAAAATTCCAGAGGGGAAATACCTTCCAAATCCAAAGATATCCTCTGCATCAGTCATGGTAGCTTATGAAATGTTAAAAAATGGCTTTATACCCGGCAAAGGTCTGGGTTTATCTTTGCAAGGAATTATACAACCAGTATCTCTCCCCGAGAACTGGGGAACATTCGGTTTGGGGTTCATACCCACTGCCAATGACGTGATAAGGGCTAGGAAGCTGAAACACCAAGCATGGGTTCTTCCAAAACCAGTCCCATATCTGTCAAAGTCTTTTATCAAGACCGGTGCTAAGAATCGCCCGATAACAACAATTCCTAAATCCCAGGTCAATCCTGAGAAGGAATTAATTGAAAGGTTCGAGAAATTGTTTAGTAATGTGAATATGTTGGAAAGCGGAGAAGGGTATAGCAACGCAGAAGTTCAATTCGTTGGGCCAGAAACAAAGCTCAATAATTGGAAAGCCACTCCTCTCCCAATTCGAAAGGAGTCTTGGTAGTTTATTTTGATTTTCTTTCAGTTTGCTTGGGTTACTTCAGGGTTGTAATCCCAAAGCTTATCTTATAGTTTGTTTGAAGTGTGCAAAACCTTGTTATCTTTCATCATCCAATAAAAAGCAGTTTCCTTTTTTATCATTCCTAATAGTTTTTTTTTTCTTCTTTCCTGTACAGTTCCTTTTACGCTGGCTCTAGTGATATGGCATGCATGAGGAATCCTCAGCCCAGTCTTAAAAATCAATCTGGTTCCAAAATATTAATTCAAGAAATATATTGTGATTATGAATCAGAATATGATGAAGATGAGGTTTTTGAAGAGATTAGTAAAGAGTTAATTCACTTTGAGGAAAAAATCAAACTTAACTTGAGTGATACCGAGGACATCAATATAGGGGACACGAGTAATATCCGAGAAACTAAAATAAGTGTCCATCTGGAACCAAAGATCCGAGAGGAGTTAATTAAAGCACTCATAGAATTCAAAGACATTTTTGCATGGTCGTATGACGACATGCCGGGCCTGAGCACTGATTTAGTGGTTCACAAATTGCCCACCGATCCAACGGTGCCTCCTGTCAAGCAGAGGCTGAGAAAATTCAAGCCTGACATGAGTATGAGAATTAAGGAAGAAATCACCAAACAATTGGAAGCAAAGGTCATTCGAGTCACTCGATATCCTGTTTGGTTGGCTAATATCGTTCCTGTACCAAAGAAAGACGGCAAAATTAGAGTATGCGTCGACTATCGCAATCTCAACAAAGCAAGTCCAAAGGATAATTTCCCATTACCTAATATCCATATTTTGATCGACAATTGTGCCAAGCATGATATAGGGTCTTTCGTGGATTGTTATGCCGGGTATCATCAAATTCTAATGGATGAAGAAGATGCAGAAAAGACGGCATTCATCACACCATGGGGAACTTATTGCTACCGGGTAATGCCATTCGGTTTAAAGAATGCCGGAGCAACCTATATGAGAGCAATGACCACAGTGTTTCATGATATGATACACAAGGAGATTGAGGTATACATGGACGATGTGATCATAAAATCAAAGCATCAGGCCGACCACGTTGGGGATTTGAGGAAGTTCTTCTTAAGACTTCGCAGGTACAACCTCAAGCTTAACCCTGCCAAGTGCGCATTTGGAGTTCCGTCTGGAAAATTGTTAGGATTCATAGTCAGTCGACGAGGCATCGAGCTAGACCCCTCAAAGATCAAAGCCATCCAAGAACTGCCACCTCCAAGAAATAAAACTGAAGTAATGAGTTTGTTGGGGAGGTTAAATTACATCAGCAGGTTTATTGCTCAACTCACAACAACTTGTGAGCCAATTTTCAAATTGTTGAAAAAGGATGCTGCGGTCAAATGGACCGATGAGTGTCAAGAAGCGTTCGATAAGATAAAAGGGTACTTGTCGAACCCACCCGTGTTGGTCCCGCCAGAGCCAGGAAGACCTTTGATTCTTTACTTAACGGTTTTGGAAAATTCATTTGGTTGTGTATTGGGGCAACATGACCTTACTGGCAGAAAAGAACAGGCCATCTACTACCTTAGCAAGAAGTTCACAGCTTATGAGGTTAAGTATACTCATCTGGAAAAGACATGTTGCGCCCTAACATGGGTAGCTCAAAAATTGAAACACTATTTGTCATCCTACACTACTTACCTCATTTCTCGGTTGGATCCATTGAAATACATTTTTCAAAAGCCTATGCCAACGGGAAGACTGGCAAAGTGGCAGATATTACTCACAGAATTCGACATCATCTATGTAACTCGAACTGCAATGAAGGCTCAAGCACTGGCCGATCATTTAGCCGAAAACCCGGTCGATGAGGAATATGAGCCGTTGAAAACTTATTTTCCTGATGAAGAAACAATGCATATCGACGAGGTGAAGCAAATTGAAAAGTCTGGCTGGAAACTTTTCTTTGATGGAGCCGCTAACATGAAGGGAGTCGGGATAGGAGCTGTAATCATTTCTGAAACAGGACATCACTATCCTGTTACGGCTCAATTACGATTTTATTGCACAAATAATATGGCTGAATATGAAGCTTGCATTTTGGGGTTAAGGCTAGCCGCAGACATGAGTATCCGAGAAATCTTAGTCATGGGAGATTCGGATCTTTTGGTACATCAAATTCAAGGAGAATGGGAAACCCGCGACTTGAAGCTCATACCATACCGACAATGTCTACATGATCTTTGTCAGCGGTTTCAATCAGTGGAATTCCAACATATTCCAAGAATCCATAATGAGGTGGCCGATGCATTGGCTACCCTGGCATCAATGTTGCACCATCCGGACAAAGCTTATGTAGATCCAATACATATTCAAGTCCACAATCAGCACGCTTATTGCAATATGATTGAAGAAGAATTTGATGGTAAACCATGGTTCCACGACATCAAGGAGTATATCAGGATGGGGATATATCACGCACAAGCCACAGAAGATCAAAAGAGGACCATTAGGCGATTAACAAATGGATTCTTCTTAAGCGGAGGAATTTTGTATAAAAGAACACCAGATCTTGGATTATTAAGATGCATAGATGCCAGACAAGCTACAGCTATCATGTCTGAAGTACATTCAGGAGTTTGCGGACCCCACATGAGTGGATATGTGTTGGCAAAGAAAATCCTCCGAGCTGGTTACTATTGGCTTACTATGGAGCGAGATTGTATCAGTTTTGTGCGCAAGTGTCATCAATGCCAAATACACGGAGATTTGATTCATTCTCCACCATCCGAGTTGCACACAATGTCGGCACCATGGCCCTTCGTTGCCTGGGGCATGATGTGATTGGACCAATTGAGCCGGCAGCATCCAATGGACACAGGTTCATTCTGGTAGCTATTGATTATTTTACCAAATGGGTTGAGGCCAAGACATTCAAATCAGTGACCAAGAAAGCTGTGGTCGATTTTGTCCACTCAAATATCATATGTCGATTCGGAATCCCGAAGGTGATCATCACAGATAACGGTGCTAATCTTAACAGCAACTTAATGAAGGAAGTATGTCAACAGTTTAAGATTACACATCGTAACTCTACCCCATATCGGCCCAAGGCGAATGGAGCAGTAGAAGCAGCCAACAAAAACATAAAGAAGATACTTCGGAAAATGGTAGAAGGTTCAAAACAATGGCATGAAAAATTACCATTTGCATTATTGGGATACCGCACTACTGTTCGCACTTCAGTAGGAGCAACTCCTTATTTGTTGGTATATGGCACTGAAGCAGTAATTCCTGCAGAAGTTGAGATTCCTTCCCTTCGGATCATCGCCGAAGCAAAGATTGATGATGATGAATGGGTCAAAACCCGTCGGGAACAGTTAAACTTGATTGATGAAAAACGATTGACCGCAGTATGCCATGGTCAATTATATCAAAGAAGAATAGAAAGAGCATACAACAAAAAGGTGCGTCCCCGGAAGTTTGAAGTAGGTCAGCATGTGCTGAAACGTATTCTTCCACATCAGGGCGAGGCAAAAGGCAAATTTGCCCCTAATTGGCAAGGACCATTCATTGTGACCAGAGTATTATCGAATGGTGCACTATGTTTAAAAGATATTGAAGGCAAATGCATAGATATGGCGATCAATTCTGACGCGGTAAAGAGATATTATGCATAAAATTCTTGAATGTTTGTATTTAGCATTATTTCGAAGATTGGAATGACAAAGGCAATTTATTCTGCTATCCAAACACTATACCCTTTGTTTCCCCCCTTTGAGCCATACTTGTTTCTTTCTTACCCTCTCTTGGAATCAATGAAAATCAAATATGAAAAAAAAATAAAAAATCAAACCACTATTATTGTAGTGAACTACATTTGACCTGATTCCTCAAAGAAGGATACGTAGGCGCCTCACGGCTCGGTCATAGGGTGCACAATATACATGATGTGCACAAAAAGTTATGTCAAGCGACCCCAATCAAGAAACTGGGGCAAGAATTGTATTAAAGAAAAAGATTCCAAGAGTTGTAATTCTAAACCCATACCAAAGCTATTTAACTTTTAATACCTTTTCCATTTCTAACCCCATACCAAAAAGACCTTTCGATCAATCTTAGAAAAATGCTGAGTCAAGCAAATGAAGATGGTTCATAATACTCGGGTACAAACAAGAAAAGAAAGTTAAAAATGAGAGAGTCTTATAGGTGAAAACCCACACGGGCACCATAAGGCGACGGAAGTTGAGAGAAAAGTAAAAAGAGAGAGTCTTATTGGTGAAAACCTTCGTGGTCACCATAAGGTGAAAAGGAAGTGAGAAATGAACAAATGAGGAAAGTTTATCGGTGAAACCTCTTTGAGACGTTGCAAGTCCAACAGGTCTGTGAAATGAAAAATGAAGTTGGGTTATGGAAATTTTGGCAAAAACAAAAATGAGACAATTGAAAGGAGATTGATTAAAAGACTGGGTTGATTAATCTGAAATGCATACCCTGATCATTGGTGCCAGTAACTCCAATCAGATAAGTTTTTATTCTTTCTCCAACAGTCATCCAAACTTGGATTTTTCTTTTCATTCTATAAATTGTCGAAATCAGCGTATTTCGTTACTAATAATCTTACTTTTCTGAAAAGTTTTGAGATAAGTTTTATTCCAAACAAATAAGAAGGAATGCCAATATATACTACCAAGATTCAAGGTTACAAAATACGGCCACGAAAGGTGGGAGATAAAAGATATGGGTATAAGAAAGGTGAAATCGAAAGTGGATCAGCAAAGTCAGAAGGGACATATGATTACAGTTAAAAGGGTTTGAAGGAAAACATACAGAGGGGAATCCTATATTCAAGGATCAATTACAAGAACAAAATAGTCTTTTCAACCATTCCAAGGCAATAAAGAGAGATGAGGAGAACCCTCACCATCGGCAAGGATGCCCCAATTAACCACCCTGCTTTAAACTGACGAAGTTTTCTTTGATTTAAAACAGGGGCAAATACAATATTAGTGTCAGGAGAATGAGGATGAGAATTGAAGAAGTCAGGCGTCCACCTGGAGAATGAGGATGAGAATTGAAGAAGTCAGGCGTCCACCTGGAGAATGAGGATGAGAATTGAAGAAGTCAGGCGTCCACCTGGAGAATGAGGATGAGAATTGAAGAAGTCAGGCGTCCACCTGGAGAATGAGGATGAGAATTGAAGAAGTCAGGCGTCCACCTGGAGAATGAGGATGAGAATTGAAGAAGTCAGGCGTCCACCTGGAGAATGAGGATGAGAATTGAAGAAGTCAGGCGTCCACCTGGAGAATGAGGATGAGAATTAAAGAAGTCAGGCGTCCACCTGGAGAATGAGGATGAGAATTGAAGAAGTCAGGCGTCCACCTGGAGAATGAGGATGAGAATTAAAGAAGTCAGGCGTCCACCTGGAGAATGAGGATGAGAATTAAAGAAGTCAGGCGTCCACCTGGAGAATGAGGATGAGAATTAAAGAAGTCAGGCGTCCACCTGGAGAATGAGGATGAGAAAAGAAGAAGTCAGGCGTCCACCTGGAGAATGAGGATGAGAATTAAAGAAGTCAGGCGTCCACCTGGAGAATGAGGATGAGAATTAAAGAAGTCAGGCGTCCACCTGGAGAATGAGGATGAGAATTAAAAGAAGTCAGGCGTCCACCTGGAGAATGAGGATGAGAGTTAAAGAAGTCAGGCATCCACCTGGAGAATGAGGATGAAGAATTAAAGAAGTCAGGCGTCCACCTGGAGAATGAGGATGAGAATTAAAGAAGTCAGGCGTCCACCTGTAGAATGAGGATGAGAATTAAAGAAGTCAGGCGTCCACCTGGAGAATGAGGATGAGAAAAGAAGAAGTCAGGCGTCCACCTGGAGAATGAGGATGAGAAAAAAAAAGTCAGGCGTCCACCTGGAGAATGAGGATAAGAATTAAAGAAGTCAGGTGTCCACCTGGAGAATGAGGATGAGAATTAAAGAAGTCAGGCGTCCACCTGGAGAATGAGGATGAGAAAAGAAGAAGTCAGGCGTCCACCTGGAGAATGAGGACGAAGAATTAAAGAAGTCAGGCGTCCACCTGGAGAATGAGGATGAAGAATTAAAGAAGTCAGGCGTCCACCTGGAGAATGAGGATGAGAATTAAAAGAAGTCAGGCGTCCACCTGGAGAATGAGGATGAGAATTAAAGAAGTCAGGCGTCCACCTGGAGAATGAGGATGAAGAATTAAAGAAGTCAGGCGTCCACCTGGAGAATGAGGATGAGAATTAAAGAAGTCAGGCGTCCACCTGGAGAATGAGGATGAGAATTAAAGAAGTCAGGCGTCCACCTGGAGAATGAGGATGAGAAAAGAAGAAGTCAGGCGTCCACCTGGAGAATGAGGATGAAGAAAAGAAGAAGTCAGGCGTCCACCTGGAGAATGAGGATGAAGAAAAAAGAAGTCAGGCGTCCACCTGGAGAATGAGGATGAGAAATAGAAGTCAGGCGTCCACCTGGAGAATGAGGATGAAGAAAAAAAAAACAGTCAGGGCACCCACCTGAAGAACGAGGGAATGCAATTGAAGTGTTGAAATCAAAAGCCCGATCGTATGATAGAGGAGCACGTTTAGAATCAATAAAACAGAGGAGCCCAACAAAATTCCCAGCAAGAAACAACAAGAGTTCCAAAAGGAATACGGAATAAGCCAAATGCCCAAGAGTCACCAAGATATCAAGACAACAAGAAACGCAAGGGCATGATCTAGATTTTTATAATTCATGTACTATAGTCTAGTTTAGCTTTTTGTATTTCCTTTAAAGTAAGGTGTAATAAGGAGGTCAGCAAGCAGTAAAAACAGCACGAAGCAGCAGTAACATCACAGTCCCACGGTAGTCCCAGCTACCCAAAATTCCCGAACTACATTGACCTGATTCCTTTATAGCCAAGGATATGTAGGAAACCTTTGAAGCAGAGGTTCGGTCAAATATTTCTAAAAAATGCTTCCCACGGAGTATTCGAACGGGCAAAAATCGCTCGTATCCGCTCACTTTATCTTTGCACGAAAACTCTTCGAGTTTCCGCACAAAGAGGGGCAACTGTGAGCACATGATTTTTGCCTTACGAAAAACTACTCCAAAATAAATCAAAAAATAAAATAAATTTCTTTTACTGTATAATTTTTGAATTTGCGTGGTGTTAAATACTTGTGTTATGTCCGTAAGTGTTTACATTGTCATAATAAAATGAAAAAATAAAATAAAATACATATTGCATGCATATAGGATTTAATTATGCATTTAAAAGATAATTTAAATAAAATCACAAAAATATGCAATAGTTCTATTTTAAATATTCCACTGTGTGATTGATGTTTTGTCTATGTGTTAAATAATTGTTATAGAATAATTAATATATTTTGTGAATTTAAAATTGTTTTACAATTAAAATTAGAAATTTAAATTAGAAAAAATGAAAAAAAAATGAAATATATATATATATATACAAAATCGGACCTGGATTAAAATCCAGGCCCAAAACATTTTAACCCCCACAGCCCAATCCTTTAGCCCAGGTCCGGTCCAAACCAGACGAACCAAAACGACAGCGTTTGGTCGTGGCTTCTCAGAAACCGTTGGATCAAATCCAACCAACGGTCAAGATCTCACCCCCTTTACCCGTAACCCGTAACCCGATCCAGTAACCCGACTCAGCCGACCCTGGCATTAAACTAAACGACATCGTTTGGTTTAATGAATTGATCCTGGCCCTTCATCTTACTTGATCGGACGGACAATATCAATCCACCCCACCCCTATATAAGTCCCAAGCCACCTACCCCGGCCCCTAACTGAACACCACCCCTCCTCTCACTGTTCATCATCTTCCTCAGACCCCCCCTAACCCTAGCCGCCCTAAGATCCCACCGCCTGAAACCCGGCGGCATCAACGCCGCCGGTCACCAAAATAACACCCTAGAATCCCCTGAACATCCTCTACACAAATCTAACATTGGTTTCCTTCGAATCAGGTCCCAACTCTTCGAATCTTAAATCGAAGGTTGGCCTGAAAACCTTACCTTCTCCGATGGCTTCCAAAATAACACCACAACTTCCCCTAGATACCCTCATCACGGATCTATTAGTTGCATGACTCGAATCCTACTAGAACTGCTCGAATCTTCATTTGAAGATTCGAGTAAAACCTGAACCTATCCCAACCTACCTCAAACTAACACCAAATGACCCCTAGGCCTCCCTCACCCTTGTATCATCTTTGGTTCCCTTCGAATCTGCCCAAAAGTGTTCGGATTTAAGATCCAGGAATTTGAAACCCTAAAAATTTTCCAATCTTGGAATTTTTCCGATTCGAGTGAAGGACTGAGGTCTAAGAGACTTTAATCGAGGTATTCTCAACTGAGAATATTTCGAGTAAAGTCTGTTCAGCCTCAAAAATGTCCGAATCCAAGTTGAGTTGAGTCCGGATGAATTGAAGGTTCAGAGGTAATTTTCTGTTGCTTATGTGTATTCTACGTGTATTCTATGTTCGTTCATTAGTTTGTTTGATTTTTTATACAATTTTCTAGTCAATTTTGTTATACTGTCCCCTACCCGTTTACTTGATTCCAAATGTGAATTGTTTCTGTTAATTGTGATTGTTTACAATGTGTGTAATCGACTCGATTAAGTTCGTCGATTAGTTATATTACGAATTTTCATTTCTGAAAATGCTGACTGAAACAGTCTGCTTCTATTGTTTTAGACTAATTATTGACAAATGTTGTAAATAGTCAACTGATTAATACTCGTCAATTAAATCATGTTTGTTTGTGAATCAGTGAATTCAAATGTATGCTGTATATGTTGTTTTCTGAACAGGGCATTGTCAGTATATTGACAATGCTCCTGTGTATGTTTGATCTTAGTTCAATTTGAAGTTCAGTTTGAATTATTATGCTGAACTCAGTGTAATATTGTCAAGTTTGAATTCAAGTTTACAAATGTTGATTAGATGTAATTGTGATAGAAGGTTTACATTCTTAGGATTCAGTCCAAACTTAAGAGAATTGGTTATAGCTGTTTTAAATCAGGTTGATAATTAAGTTTGAACAGATTTTTAAATCTGTTTTGTAAATTCTGTTATGATTTTGCATTTAAGGCAGTAATAATAGTGATCACAGTAGGATTTCTGGGACATTTTTGAGACAGAACAGTAAGGATAACATGATAGCATAATGGGCTGAAAGTGAAAAGTTAGTGGCTATTATTTAAAGTGATAATGGGAAACAAAGGGTAATGGGGCTGCTGAAAAAAACAGGATAAATAGCACTTAGTTTTAAATTATTCAAAAGTAGTTTTAATGGAAAAACTTTCTGATTTTTAAAGGAGAAAAGGGTCCATCCAGCACTAATTTGTATAGGACCAGCCCTGTATAAATACAGGGAGCTGGACAGACTTTAGAGGGCAGATTTTTGGAAGAAGAAAAATCTGAAAAAGGAGACAGAAAACAGAATTTAGGAGACTTTAAGAGTTTTCAGAGAGAGAGACATACAGAGAAGAAATATAAAATTTGAGAAAGGAAAATCAAGCAGAAACAGAAATCTGAAAAAGGAAGATAGAAAGAAAGGAAAACAGAAATATTAAACAGAATTCTACATCGGAAGTTGGTATTGAAGCTGATTCTGTGTTTTGAAATTGAAAGCTTTTTCAGTCTATTTTGTTTTAAGTCTCAAAAATCAGAAATATTACTCTTTGTATTAAATCTGTCCGGATTTGTTCGATGTCATTGTTCAGTTAAAAATCTGAAATTTCTTAAAAGTACCGTCACTGTGCATTTGGGTTCCTCGGGTCTTATTATTGCTCAAATCTGTGGGAATACTGGTATTTTGCTGTTTTTGTTACTGCTGCAACTGCTGAAACTTACTTCTTCTACCTCCATTTCCAGGTACATATCCTTTTAAATTCTATGTTGGAAAGAGATTCAAGTATGACGGATAAATGAAGCTTGAATTGTAATAATATCTTTATTCATTTGAGCTCTTTAATTAAAAATTCAGTTTCGTTTCTGGATCAAATAAGTAGTATATGTTGATAGGATGACTGTAAGTTAAATATCCTTTATTGAAGACTGTATAAGTGTTGTAACAAGGTTAATTTTCTAAATTTTCATTAAAGTATAGTTGTGATTAAGATTGTCAAGGTAGGAAACATGGCATAAAGTGGGCCATTATTTAAATTTTATGGTGTTGTTAGCTAAGTAAAGAGTAATGTAGAAATATCAAGAAAACTACATTACTAACTCTTGTTGTTAAATAAGGTTAAGATGGTATTGATGGTATATTTTTATAAAGATAATAGATGTGTGTATAAACGTTGGTGAAAGGTGATATGATATAGCTTGTTACGATGTTAAAACGTTATGAATGTTTACGACATACAGTTAGGTTGCATGTAAGGTAATTTTATTGAATTAACTTGTATAATAATTCCTTTCCTATAAACTCGATGCCTATCTACCTTCATAAAACAAATTGACCAAATAATTAGGCCTATTAGATTAAAAGCGAGTAGAATGAAACGAGATGTATAAGCACCAATTGCAACACTTTATATCAATGGTAATTAGAAATAGAATTTGTTAGTTTCATATACAATTTATTCTTTGGCATACATATATATGTTGTATTTGCTAAAAATCAAATTTTTATCCTTTCACTGAGAATTTGAATAGTCTTGGGATGAACAGAATTAATACTCGGAAATTATAGTCAACGGACAATATTTAAAAAATTGTGAATTTCTTTTAAAAGAATTTAAAGACATCCCTTGAATATGAATTTCTCAGTATTTTCATATAAAATGTGTAGATATAACAAACAATTTGTGGAAAAATCCCTAATATCATTACAAATATTTTGCGCAATTAGGGATACGTTCGCGTACCCTGATTATATTTTTAAAAGCAAAATTCGGATTATGCGTACGCGCAATTTCGAGCGAATATTTAATAAAAGGATTTTTTCAAAGGCGTTAAATTAATTTCATAAAAACCCGCGATGTGCGGTTCAATATTTAAGAAAAACAAATATTCTTGATTCAACACAATCTCGAAAAATGATTGCTTAATAAATATATTATCAAAAGTTATTGTGTACACGTACGCGTGACACAATTCCGCATTTTTTTAATTTATAACACGAATATACGTACGCGTAATTCGATTCAAAGAAGGGTCCTTAATCACAATAAGTAAAAGCGATAGAAAAATCACGTAACAAAAAGTATTTAATAAAAATCAAGATAATTAAGCCAATAATAAAAACAGTTAAGCGACCGTGCTAGAACCACGGAATTCGGAAATGCCTAACACCTTCTTCCGGATTAACAGAATTCCTTACTCAGGATTTCTGGTTCGCAGAATAATAAACAGAGTCATATTCTCCTCGATTCAGGGATTAAAATTGGTGACTTGGGACGCCTTAAAATTCCCAGGTGGCGACTCTGAAATAATTAAATAAATCCCGTTTCGACTGTCCTTCAATTGGAGAAAACTCCCCACGCGCCCCCGCGGGCGCGGTAAAAAGGAGGTGCGACACCTACTCCAATTTTCGGAATTCTATTCTGACCCCTATATCAAAATTTCCACTATCAACTGGAAAACGCCAAAATTTCAATTTCGCCAATTCAAGCCTAAATCTACCCTGACCTCCAAAACCCATTCTGATCTCGCTCCTAAGTCCCAAATCACCCCCCGAAGTTATTTGAATCATCAAAACCCAATTCCGAGATCCTTTACTCACAAGTCAACTTCCGGTTTGCTTTTCCAACAAAATGGACAACTTAAGAGACTAAGTGTCTCATTTCTCTACAAAACCACTCCGAACCCAAACTAACCAACATGATGCGATGAAATACAGCTGAACAACATATAAAGAAACAAAAATGGAGGAAACAGAGCGATAATTCATAAAACGACCGGCCGAGTCGTTACTGTTATATAGCATAAGCGAAATGATATTAAATATTTAAAATGTCGAAAGGAATGTTTACGAATTGAAAGAATATTTTTCTCGTGACCTTAAAACAAAAAGGTTACATTACCAATTCGACCTCAATCTCAGATAATTTAGAATAAACGGGGAAAAGAGAACTTTTTAGAAACCTGAAGTGTTGTCAAATTGTTAAAGTTTCATCAAATCTGATGGTCACCTGCCAAACTTTAGATTCTTTCTAGCTATAGCCTATAAGAATAATGAAAATCGAAGAAAGCAAAAGGAAAGGATGAAATTTTTTTGTACGCACGGCTAATATTAGTATTACATGTTATCACATGTAAACTGTATTATTTTTTACGTTATTAATTCCATCTATTACGAGTAGTTACTACTTCTAAGAGCTGCTGCAAATAATTTTGAATTTTATCGAGCGTTTTTCTTTTTCATACAAGCAGTATTAGTGTTGATCTTGTATTCTATTATTTTTAAATTTCTATTACTATGTGTTGTTTCTTTTGCTTTGGTTTTTTATTATCTTGTTGTTATTATTATTTGTTGCTACTGCTTTCTTTTCATCTCTTCTTGAGCCGAGGGTCTATCGAAAATAGCATCTCTCTTCTCAAGGTAAGGATAAAGTATGCGTAGGGTTGTACATGTAGGTCGGGTTGGTTCGGATTTCTTAATTACCAAACCAAACCAATGCTATCGGAATTTTTAATCTATAAACCAAACCAAGCCAACATAGTCGGGTTTTTCAATCTCCATTTTTCTCTGATTTTTCGATTTTTTTCGAGTTTTCGGATGTTTCTCCGGTAAAGCCTTCATAGCAAAAAATAATTAACTTGTGCTTCAATTTTTTTTAGTCCTAGTAAGATACAACTATATAATGTATTATTCAAAAAAATAACATGATAATATGAGATAAGTCATAGCATTATACTAAAATATTCAATAACAAAGATAATAAAATTACATAAAGCAAATAATATTGCTAAGTAATAAGCCATAATGAAAATTAACATAATATAAAAATACTATATAGGTCATGCTAAAATAAGTATTAAATATATAACTAAGCACTAAAGAAAAAGATAAACTAAGTTATGCATTTTCATTATAAATCAATATAAAATTTAAAAAAAAAAAGATATCTAACACTATCGTCATTTCTAATGTTGAGTTGAAGCATTAGCATTGATTTGAACTTTGTTTGAGTTACTATATTTATGGGCAATAAAATTTATTTTCCATTCAAAAATATTAAGTCCAAACTTGAAATAATACGTTAAAAGATAAAACTGTAAAAATGTTTAAGATATATTCATAAATTACATTACAATAAATATTTATGTGTATAATTTTTTTTAAAATTATATGAACGTACTATTGGGTTGGTTTTGGTTTGACTTTTTTTTAGTTATAACCAAACCAAACCAATTATAATCGGGGTTTTTTTCCAATACCAAACCAAATCAACCCAAACTACAACTAGTCTTTTTTTTTCTGGTTTGACTCGGATTATCGATTTGGTGCGATTTATCGATTTTCTTTGTACACCCTTAAATATGTGTATACACTACGATATCCAGATCCCACTTATAGAATTGTACTGGGTTTAATGTTATTACTGTTGTTGTAATATTTTTGAGTTATAGCCTATTTGGCCAAGCTTATTTTTGGTCAAAAGTGTTTTTTTTTTTTCAAAAGCACTTTTGGCCTCAATTTGAGGTGTTTGGCCAAGCTTCTGGAAGGAAAAAAAAGTGTCTTTGAGGAGAAGCAGAAGCAGTTTTGGAGAAGCAGAAAAAAGTAGTTTCTCTCCAAAAGCACTTTTTGAGAAGCACTTTTGAAAAAAATACACTTAGAAACAGTTTTTAAAGCTTGGCCAAACACTAATTGTTGCTCAGAAGTGCTTTTCAAACTAATTAGCCAAACACAAACTACTTCTCACCAAAAATACTTTTAAAAAAAGTACTTTTGAAAAAAAACACTTCTCAAAATAAGCTGATTTTTGCAGCTTGGCCAAACGGGCTATTAAACAGAAATCTCTAAGTGTTTGCATAACTTAATACCTATCGAAATGACCATACAAATGGAACCCAAGTATAAAGTATATGAAGAGCAAATCGTAATCCTTTCTATTCAAGACAATTAATTAATTGCCGACACGTTGTTTTGCATGCTCATTAATCTCTTTGTATTTTGGGCATTCATAATTCCTGAAACTGATGTTCGTCGTATCATGTGTTTGCACAGGTGGTCCCCTTCTTTGCTTGGAACATATGTCCAATGATACGAGGTGGTGGGGCCTTCTAACAATGATATTTTTTTTTTTTTTGGTTTAAAAGATAAACATAGATTATATTAAAGATTGCGTACAGAGGCTAGATGCCCGTATTGTATCCTCTTACATATCGATGCACCGGTAGTGGGTGCTAAAGTATTATACCTAACTATATTACTACCACACCTAGGATTGCCACTATTACAATACGTATTTACAATATTATAAATATCAGAGTGAGGCCTATAGTGATCCAAAACAAGTTCCTGCACTGCACTCTTCTCTTGCTTAAAAACTGCCCATGCAAAATCTGGGCTGCCATCAAAAATATGCACCACCGATTGAATCCCAAAATTGCAGCCTTCCTTTGCTAGTTTATCTGCAACTCTATTCTGTTCTCTGTACATATGCAGTACTGTAGGTTTACCTAACCTGTCCAGAAGGTACCTGCAGTCAAAAATTAAGTTATTAGTTGCCACATTATTAGAGGTGAGGAGCCTTATGATATCCTTTGAGTCCACTTCCACTTCCAGTGGTACAAGATTATGCTCGAGAGCTAATTGGAGACCCTGTATCAAAACACGTAGTTCTGCAGAAGATGGTGAATCTGTTGTTATTGTTGCTGCGAATCCTAATATCCAATCAGCATTTACATTTCGTATCAGTCCACCAATACCAGATTTGCTCAAAGTATGGGCTCCATCAGTGTTTAATTTATAGAAAAGATATTTAGGAGGTTTCCATTTAAGATTTTGTTGTCTCTTTTTCCTAATAGTGTACTTTTTAGCTACAAGATATGTGAATTTGGCTGTTTGTTGAGTAGTTAATTTAGTGGAAGTTGTAGATGTAATATGTCTATAACAATTATTATTATTACGTGCTACCCAAATATTCCATAAACTTAGAGACAAGTATGTGGCTGGATTTATTTTGTATGGAAACTGAAGGTCCTTGCAAGTTATAAGTTGATGAACCCAATTAGAAGCATGCGTTCCTTGCTAATGATGATTTATGAATTCAAGAATGCCTAAATTCTGCCAATATGTTTTAGCACTTATGCATTCTAGGAATAAGTGATTAATGTTTTCATCTGCCCTATGGTAATATTGACATGTAGCATCTTGAATTACATTGATATGTTTGAGATAGTCCTTAGTGGGTAGCCTCTTTTTGTCAAGAAGCCAAATGAACCCTTGGATTTTGGGTTGGACCGGTAACTTTCATATCCACTCAGAATTTATATAAGTAGGAGTAGAAATATTATGAAATGCAGCTAATATACCATACATAAACTTAGTACTGAAAAGAACCGTAGGAGTTAAACCCCAGCAAATACTATCAACTTTATTACTGTATTTTGAGATATAGGTAGATTGAATTAGTTGGCTAATGTTATTGGGCATCTCAAATGGCAGTTTATTCCAATCCCATCCTTCGTTATCCATAAAGGAAGAGATAGTCATATTTTGATGCTCTAAGGGTAAGGGACCATAAATAACTGGTCTGATGGTCGTACAAGGCGCAATCCATGGGTCATCCCATAGTTTAATGTGAGTGCCTCTTCTTATATTCCATTTTATACCTAGCTGACATAGATGCCAACCAGTAGTTATATTAGACCAAATGTGAGAATGATTATTAATAGGAGAAGTATGAATATATTTGGACAGTAAGACCTTAGCCCACATAGCATTTGGTGAATTGAATAGCCTCCAAGCTAAACTTGCTAATAAAGCATTGTTCTTATCACGTAATTTTTGAATTCCTAATCCTCCAATATTTTTTGGGCTAGTAATATCATTCCATTTGACAAGATGTAATTTCTTTTTTTCTAATGTAGTACCCCATAAGAAATTTCATGATACTGATCTAACTTGTGTAGAATATGGGATGGAATGTGTATGTATTGCATTAAATGATTAGGTAGTTGGTTTAATATAGATTTTATTAAGGTAGCTCTTCGTGCTAGTGTTAGGAATTTAGACTTACATCCTGCTAATTTATTCTTAAAATTATCAAGTAGGAACTGAAAATCAGCATTTTTAGGTTTTGCTTGGAACATGGGGAATCCCAAGTATTTGCCAAAAGAGGTGTCTTCTTTCATACTAAATGAATTGATAACAAAATCCTTTTCAGTAGGACCACAATTTTTGGAGAAGAAAATTTTTGATTTATCAAAATTAATTCTTTGCCCTGAGTATTCTGAAAAGTTATTTAACACATCAATGATCGCATGACAACTTTTAGTAGTTATTTTTGAAAATATAATATCGTCTGCGAAGAAAAGATGAGATAGTAGTGGGCCTTTATTAGATAGTCGAATTGGTTGCCATTTTAGATAGTCTACTGATTGTGAAATATTTCTAGACAATAATTCTATGCACATGATAAATAAATATGGTGATAATGGATCTCCTTGACGGATACCTCTTGAGGATGTAAAGTAGTGTGTGCTTGAACCATTAATTAAAATAGAAACCGATGTAATTGCAACACAGGACATAATTAAAGAAATCATTGAAGGAGGAATATTAAAGTAAAATAAAGCATATCTTATAAAAGACCATCCTAATCTATTAAAAGCTTTCTCTGAATACATTAGGAGCAACTCTTCAGAGTTGGATTATTGGTTCATTAACTATTTTACTTTCATTATTTTTAACTTATATATGGTACTTTCTTCATTTTAAGACGTCCAAAAATATTTGACTTTAGATCACATTTTCAATTCGGTGTACAGTTATCTGTCGTATGTAACATGAATCACAGAGACTGTCATGTCGGTCAAAATAGAAGATTGGTTAGTCGGTCTAATTAAAAGTGTATTAAATATATTTATAGCACACATATACAAAAAATACATATTTTTTGTGTATGTGTGTGTATGTGTTATATGCACAATTATATAAATTTTATATTTTTTTTGGCTACCGAAAATAAATAGTTTTTGGAGCAAGCTAAAAGTAAGAAAAACCCAAACACTATTATTCTTTCTTTTCTCTATGGTCGACTTCAAGGAGAAATTCAAAAATAGCCAGATTTACAAGTGATCACTCAAAAATAGCCACAGTTCTAAAAGTAATCGAAATTTAGTCAGTTTTCATGTAAAGATAAATCTAAACAAAAATACTGTTCAAAATCTGGATAAATACTCCAGCATAATATACTGGAGTTCCAGTATAATATACCGGTCCAGCATAATATACTGGAGTATGGAGCCAGCAAAGTATACTGGTCCAGCATAATATGCTGGAAGTTCATACACAGGTGCACCGAACTCCAGTGTATTATGTTAGACCGGTCTCTATTGCAGCAAAGTAGTGACTATTTTTCAATGACTTGGCAAACGCTGGCTATTTTTGAATGACCAATCTGAAAACTGGCTAGATCGTGCTATTTCAACTTCATCAAGGAAAAGCCCAATTTTGAAGGCCCAAAATACCAAATTGCTGCAGCCTCTCATTGGGCCAAAGCATGGGAAGGTAAAAATAGAGCTATTCAACAATTTAATAATCCTAAAACTCTTCACTGTTTTCTATCAGCTGGCTAAGATGAATAAATCAACAGATCAAAGGGGAAGGCTTCCATTTCAGTTAATCTTAACATGAGAGTCTGAACAGACAAGACACCGCTGAGCCATCTAATTGAACTTTTCCTGGATTGGCTGTAAACCTTCTAAAATACCTAATACTTTCCCGGCCTTATGGACCACCTGGTTTGATGTTTGTAAAAGGAATTCTGGACCATCAAATGTCAAGCAGTTAACTTTCTGTTTGATGTTCCAAACACTGGACCATCCAATTATTTATTTCTGACCAATTAGAGAGGAGTATATATTGTTAAGCTAAGCTGCAGCCATGAAAATAGAGATTGGAAGAGAAGAAACCCCTAGTCTCTACGACAAGAGTACATGTTCTACTAGCACACTTTTACAACTAGACCGTTGCAGTATATACAGAACCGTTGCGATAGATGATCCTATTGCAACAGTTTAGATGAACCACGACAATAGATCTATATGTGGCCGCGGTTCTCTGAAAATAAGTCATATAGCGACGGTTGACTATCCCTCCTTATTTTCCCCCTTTTAATTTCACTAACCCTTGGTGAGTTTCTTTTCTCTATAATCTCTCAGCAAAAACCTAGGGTCTCGTTTCTTTTTGGGAAATCTAAAGAGACTCTGATAAGACCCCCAAAGTACAGTTCAAGCTTAGCGAAAAATACAAGAATCTGAAGAATACTCCAGTAATGGCACACACCCAGGGGTCCTTCTTGTTCCAGCGATCCTGTGGAGGTCCATCATTTTCAAACGACCTTATAGGAGAACAACCTTTTGTACCTCAAAGCCCTAATCCCTTTCATAAACCAACTTTAGAGGCAAGAAGTTGAGGGAGGCTTTGTTCTTTCGATCTATTACAAGTTTTTGACGTTATACTGTCCATTTGCTTATTTGTTTGTGTTTTTTTTAATTTTACGCATGAATGTTTAGGGATTGCTTAAATCGGAATTATAAGAAAAGGAATCCTACTGTTGCAATTTAAGGTAAACTGCCAATTTTGTTTTTATTAGATCTTGTAGTTTAGTATTTATAGATTTTTGTTCAAATTACTGTTTCTTTTCCTTAAGTATGCCCTTTTTCTTTCTTTTGTTAGATTCTTTTTTGAATCTATATTTGGCTTAGCAATTAAACCAGTGAAAGTTTGTTTGATTTGGATCTCATCAAGACATGTCCTTAAAAATCAATTTTGCAACACTTATTTACTTGATTGTGGCATAGAGTTGTGTTTACTCCCCAACCTGATGCTGTAAGATACAGTAAGAGCTTTCTTTTGATTTAATAATACATTTATGACATAGCACATAATTTCCTACTCAAAATCTTGTACCTGTACATGGACTCAGTTATTTTTTCAATTATTTGTTTTCTATTTGATAATTTATTATTGTTGCTATTCTATCTTTTTCATATTCAGACTGAAGATATATTTACTCATGAAGTATATTTGGCCTTTGTTGCTAGGTTGTAGTACTTGAATGCAATTATTATATCCCCATCTGCTTCTCTAATTTCTATTGTACGAGAGTTCATTGTATTCGCAGCAGCCTTTGCTGGTTATTGATGGATTTTTGTACGAACAAAATAATATAAGGCTTTAATAGTTATCAAAGGTTTGAGAAAGTCTTAAGAAGTCAGCCAAATGAGATTTTTTAACGTAATTCTGACCTTCAACAACATTATTAAGCAAATCAAATAATGGTGTCTTGGTACTGGGACTATCCACAGCTCATCATATAGAAATTAAACTATATTTCTCTAACTAACAATATAAATATAGTAAAGAGACATGATTTACTATGTGAGAAGAAATAGTCAGGTACATGGTTATTAAATGCATGTAGAGAAGGAGCATAAATGTTGATAGAGATGGTACATAATGATATCTATTTGTTTCAAAAATAAAGACAAGATATTATTTCATTTTCAGTAGGTTTTTGCTCGCTCAAGTTTCACTAGGGATTCATTACCAAGGGATAATTTAGTATCTAAAAGACCACAATCTAGATCACTATCATAAGTTCTAATCTTAATAGTCCAGGACACTGCTGTTTAATTGGATCTTGATTTGCCTTTTAACTATGTGCAGAAGTATCTATATATCTAGATACAATTGCATATCACTGCTCATATCTTCCTCATTCTGTATTAGTACCTGAATAATGCTTCAAAATAGATTGGTTATGAAGCACACAGTGCCCTCTTTTCTTATTTTCTAGCTGTAGTGTTTAGATTTTAACAGGAGTGGATATAGATGAGTAAAAATGAGCATCATAGAGAGGTGGATCAAACTGTAATCAGTGTATACTAGGCTTTCATTATGCGGCAATACAGGGCACAATACCATGATTTATGTTTTGTCCTAGTTCTATGTATCTGAAATAATACAAAAGCAAGTAACCTATTGTTTACCGTGAAAATGGTAATAACAATTAGATTTGATTTTATGGTTCTAAAAATACGTGATCTGTTTTTATGCTAGTTGTTAGGCAATAGATGCTAAGTGAAAGACTTGAAAACAAGATAATAGCTTGAAAACAATGTAATAATCAAACCGAATGGCTAAAAATCAGGGCCTCGAGCTGGCGTGTAAAGGCATCGAGGTCGAGTCGGGTGCCCGGCTAAGGGCAGTTGATGGAGGATTAACAGTTATGATAAATTCGATGGCGTCTCTTTATGACCAACAATGAG
The DNA here is from genome assembly GCF_000715075.1 of Nicotiana tabacum. NCBI lineage: Eukaryota > Viridiplantae > Streptophyta > Magnoliopsida > Solanales > Solanaceae > Nicotiana > Nicotiana tabacum. Next base: position 133,434,494 of record NC_134089.1, on the reverse strand, counting down.
CAATAAATGAAGAACAATAAATAGAACACAACAAATGTAAGCAATAAATGTAAGTAGTGAGATCAAGAGAATATGTTAAGTTAGAAAACAGAGAGAATGTTCTTGCATATTTAATGTTGAGTATCAGATGTCGCTTACAAAATGACAAGGATCCCCTTTATATATGAGGGGGAATCCCAACATAGTACAAATGCATTTATTACAAAGGTATGGGGCTGGTACATCCATTTAATGCCATGATACGAGTTTGGACTAGCCTAATAGACTTTATCAACTTTAGTCACCTGCCTTGGGAACCTCACATCAATCCACTGTAGTTGCTGATTTACACTGCCTCGAGGCTGTTCGTCGTTTACGCTGCCTCGAAGTCGATCACTGAGAATCCTCAAGGTCGATCACTAGGAACCCTCGGGGTCGGAGCCCCGAGATGATCTTTGAGCCTTCAGGGGGCAGTCTCTACAAGGCGCCTTGTTGATCGTAAAATTGATTTTACCGTATACACCTATCAATTGTAACTGTTGACTTCATCTTATCAGTGTAGGCTAGAGCTACAAGTAAAGATCAAGGAGATTATATCTGATTTAAGATCTCTAAGGTATTGCTACCAATCTTCTTAAATTTTACTTAATTTGTTTTTCTTTGGTGGTGCTAATAATTCTCACTCACTTGTTCCAAAATATCATGGGGTTACGTGATGAGAAATTAACCTTGTAGGTTACAAGTAGTACTATAAATCATGTACGACTTTCTTAAATTAAAAATATTACTTAAAAAGTACTTGAAGAATTATTATTTTTACAATGTATATACGTCTTTCTCATCTCTGTGTTTGCTCAATAAATACTTGATAATGTAGGTATTCTTGTTGGTAAAGATTTTTGATCTTTTATGAGAACAAACGTGTCTCATAACACTAGTTATGCCATACAATTCTGTTGGTAGATTTTGTTCTTGTGCTGCGAGATTGGATATACTGGAATTTACCAGCTTAGATTATTTTTTATTTTTATTTGATGGAAAAATATAATTATTGATGTGTAAGATTATTATTCGCATATGAGGTGGTTGGAAAAATATCACTGTTGCGGAGTAAAATTGCATTTCTACGTACCTTAGAAGTAAGATCTTCCATTGTTTCACAAATATATATTTTTTTATTTTTTATTTTTGTATAACCAACTGCTTTATTGGTTATTGTAATTTCAGCACTAGTAAGACAGATAAATGGACTTGCACGATTCACTTAGCGGTCAGAGAGTGAATATGATCGTTTTGGCACTGGCAACAGTTCGACTGCTATCTCAGCAGCCAGCAGGCCTAGGTATATATCCTCTCTATTGCAAACTATGGTCAGCATAGAATATAGCTTGTGAAACTTGAATTGATTCCCCTTTGCAAACACAGGGATCGGATCTTCTTTTTCTTATTAGTATCCTGCATATCACATTATCACTTTGAAGAAAAGTTATAATTCCATTTCTTCTTAGAGATTTCAGTTGGTGATATGAATATTGAGGCTTATTGAATTTGTAATCGTACATATTGAGGACGCACTTTCTTTTGCTACTCTCTGATTATCATGTGCCTGCTGAATTTTTGTATGTGAGATAATGAACAAAGGGGAAAGACGAAAATCATGAAGACCTTACTTGATCGTTGCTAGATCTATGTTCTTGGAATCTTTTGTTTTTAAAATTGATGTATACTATTGAACTTTCAAATAATAGTGTATATTATACTTTTATATATGGATAATATTAGTTGTATATTTTGGATTATGATTTTGTTAATGAAATAATTTTCGCTCATGGTTCATATAAATTTTGGGGAGTTTACATAAATAAATGTAGAGTTATAAAATATTTCTTAATTTTCAACTATAAAGTAAATAACATATCTTACAACTTAAACACGATAAAAGGATAAAGGAAATAGCCCTTAAATACGGTATCTTCCCATAAATAAGGAAACTGAATATCAAACACATTTAATAAAATCAATTGTTCCCTAAAAGTACTCCATCACAATTCCTATAAATAAGGAAACTTAATACGGAAAATTCTCCATTGCCTTTTTATATGTATTCTCCTTCTCCACCACATTCTCAACCAACAATCTATTCTTTATCAAATTCTCCTTTCTCTAGTAGCAGGAGAAATAATCTTTAAATAAAAAGTACCCAAAAAAAACGGAACAAATAGATCATAATCAATTTATAACATGTAACAAAGATATGATTTATTGTATATTATATATACCAAGTGTCATATGAGTTTATATTATATATAATGTATTGTATACTATATTGATTAGTAATATACATCCGATAAACTAAAGTGGTATTCTATAATAAAAGGTGTGACAGTATTGTATACTTATACCAATGTCATATAGGTTTATATTATATCATATATTATATACGATATTTATTAGTAGTATACCTTAGTTTTTCCCCCTCAATATATACATCAGATGAAGTAAAGTGATATTATACAATGAAGGTATGTATGTTGTATTGTATACTTATATACATTTTCATATAAGTTTATACTATAAAATATATTATATACTATATTTATTATTAGTATACATGGGATATATTTTTTAATAATGGGGAAGAGGCTTGGGACATTGGGATATACTCGAATCCTTTAATGGAAAATTGGGGAAAACTTAATATGGATAGATACGTTTTAGGTGAGAGAGAATCTCAAGAGAGATACATAAGAATATGTTTTAGGCATGAAAATCTCGAAGAAAATATACAGTAATACATATATATGTATATATTATACTGTGTATAATATATTTGTTAATAATATTTTTTTTCCAGTTCAATATTTCTTTTTTTCCAGTCCAATGTTTGTATACAATATATATATAAGAATAGATTATTTAAAAACTTGGGAGAAGTAAATACATTTTGCTGATGGAGTGATAAAGAAGAAACAAATTTGGGGAAACAAATATAATATATATGATAAAAATATACAATAACATAATATATAGTATATATAATATAAAATAATTCGTTGTCAAAAAAACTTGGTCAGAACAATATGTTTTCTATGAAAATCGGCCCCTACACATATATATTATCTTGATACAGAAAGGGGATATACGTGAGCATCATGGAGCGCAGAAAAGAGATATGCATTTTGAGATAATAGAGTATCTTTTATCTGAGAGATAGGGAAAATTGGTAATGATAAATACGTGAGAATCAGAAAGACATATCTTTAAGTGAGAGAGAATATCAAGGAGAGATTTTAGGAATTAAAAAGTTGTATATAATTTAATTAAAAAGTGTTGATTTTAAAATAACTTTTACTAAAAGTAATTTTACTAAAGCAGTTGTAGAAAATATAAATAAATATTTAAAGAGTTGTATTCTATGTAAATTCCTCATAAATTTTAGTGTATTATATTTTTATTATATAATGCATCGTTGATTTATAATATCATTGCAATAGCCTCAAATAACCGTTGCAATAGCCCTTAATAAACGTTGCAGAAGTCCTTAATGATTGTTGCTATACCATGTATAAATTGATATTACAACAACATTGAACCGTTTCAGTTGGGTAAGTAACCATTGCAGGAAACCGTCGCGGTAGATCTATTGGCACCCGACCTGGTGAAACGGTTTCTAAACCATTGCAATAGGTCTATTGGAGTATTTGATGCGTTGCCATAGGTCTATTTTCTAGTAGTAAATAAAAGACTGATTCTCATTACTTGAAAAATGAGAAAGAAGGTTCTAGAAGCATAGGAGAACGTTTGTTTGCTGATATTATTACCAGTATTCGATACGGGGTCATTCATAGCAATACTATACCTTCCCTATTCATTGCGGGTTGGTTATTTGTTAGCACCGGTTTAGATTACGATGTGTTTGGAAGCTCTCAGCCAAACGAGTATTTTACAGAGAGCCGACAAGAAATTACATTAATAACTAGCCATTTTGATCCTTTGGAACAACTCGATAAATATAGTAGATTATTTTAGGAGGCATGTACAAAATATCTAAATTAAACCGGACAAGGGTCGGGTCCCTAAATGAAAAATGAGGCCCAATTACTGGTAGGCCCAATATGAGAAAGTCATCTTAGATCTGGTCTTTCACGCATAGTAATTGAACTCCATCACCCCCCCCACCTCCTCAAGCTCGAGGGTGGGAACACACCCAGCTTGGACAACAACATGTGATGAGGTACACCTGTCAAGGCTTTAGTCAAAACATTAGCAAGGTTGTGAGTAGTGGAGATATGTTGAAGGGAGCTTAAACAAATGGAAAGACCATCACGAACATAATGACAATCAACCTCTATATGTTTGGTCGCTCATGAAATACAGGATTTTTAGCAATATGAAGTGCAGCCTAACTTTCATAATACACAGGGACAGGAGAAGAGATTACCAGGCCTACGTCACAAAGTAAACGAACCAGCCAGGTAACCTCAGCAACAACCTTCCTGAGGGCTCGATATTCTGCCTCTGCAGAAGATAATGAAATAATTTGTTGCTATTTGGATTTCTAGGAAATAGGAGAACCCCTAAGACAATATAATACTCAGCCACAGATTTCCTGGAGATGAGGCAAGCAACCCATTCTGAATTAGAGTAGGCATGTAATGAAAAATCAGCTGTGTTGTTGAGCAGAATACCCTGAGAATGAGCATTGAGAAGATACCTAAGGGCATGTAGAGCAACCAACATATGCGGCACCTTTGGGGATATCAAGAACTGATTGAGATGTTGTACTAAAAAGGAGATATCTAGCACGGTGTATTCGAGAAAATTCTTCTTGCTAATGAGCCTCCTATACAATGAGGGATCAGGAAGAGGATCCCCAACATCAGGGGAGAGTTTGGCATGAGCATTAAGTGGAGTAAGAACAGGCTTCACATCAAGACAGTGAAATTCTTGGAGGAGATCCATAGTGTACTTGTACTGATTGACAACATAGCCTTGAGGGACTTTGGTGACCTCAAGACCAAGAAAGTAGTGTATAGAACCACGATCTTTTACTTTTAGCTGATGATCCAGAAATAATTTCTGGGCAGCCATTTCATCAGAATCACTGCCAGCCAAGAAAATATCATCTATATATTATGCCAAAAGAATAATGGAAGAGGTAGATACCTTGGAGAAGAGAGATGAGTCATTCTATTGGGGGAATACCCTCTGGAAACAAGAGAAGAAGAAAGCTTTGCAAACCACTTGCCTTGAGGACTCTTTGAGGCCATAGAGAGATTTTCTAAATCTACAGGCCAAAGGAGGATCAGAAGAGGTGGTAGTGACAGTGAGGCCCAAGGGGATCTTCAAGTAGTCTTCTTCATGAAGGTCACCATGTAAATATGCATTGTTGACATCTAATTAATGAACAACCCAGTTATGTTTTATAGCAAGGGTGAGGAGACATTTGATGGTAGTGGTTTTGACCACATGACTGAAGTTTCAGTGTAGTCAATGCCTTTCTGTTTGGAATCTGTAACGACCCGGCCAGTCGTTTCATGAGTTACCTCTCTGTTTCCCCCATTTTTTCTTCTTATTGTCTTGTTCGGCTGTATTATGTGCTATCGGGTTAGTTGGCTCCGTTCAGAGAGGTTTTGGTAAGGTTTAAGATACTTAGTCTCTTTTGAGTAAGCTTAAGTTGGAAAAGTCAACCGGATGTTGACTTATGTGATAAAGGACTTGGATGTGAGTTCTGATGGTTTGGATAGCTTCGGGAGGTGATTTGTGGCTTAGGAGCATGATCGGAATGTATTTTGGAGGTCCGGAGTTAGGCTTGAATTGGCGAAATTGGAATTTTGTCGTTTTCCGGTTGATAGGTGAGATTTTAATATAGGGGTTCGGAATGGAATTTCGGAAGTTGGAGTAGGTCGGTGGTTTCATTTGTGACGTGTGTGCAAAATTTCAGGTTATTCGGACGTGGTTTGATAGACTTTTTGATCGAAAGCGAAATTTGAAAGTTTTTGAAATTCTTAGGCTTGAATCCAATGCAAATTTGGTGTTTTGATGTTGTTTTGAGCATTCCGAAGGTTGAAACAAGTTTGCATGATGTTATGAGATATGTTGGCATATTTGGTTGAGGTCCCAAGAGCCTGGGGTGAGTTTCAGGTGGTTGAACTGATCATTTCATGTTGAAAGAAATTGTAGAAAGTCTACTGTTAGTGTTGCAGGTTTTGGCCTTCGCGAAGGTGTCCCGCGTTCGCGAAGGTTTAGGATGTGATGCAGTAGAATTGGCCTTCACGTTTGCAAAGGTGGTCCCGCATTCGCAAAGGGATGAGGCAAGTGGTCATCGCGTTCGTGAGGGCTTTGCCGCGTTCGCGTAGAGGAAAGGCGAGCAGTTGGGTCCAGGTCAGTTTATTCTTCACGTTCGCGAGTGGGTAGCCGCGTTCGCAGTGAGTTGTGAAGCTAAGGATTCGCGTTCACGTGCATGGGGTCGCGTTCGCGATGAAGGGAAAATGGTCAGTTTAAGTTTGTGCTTCGAACGCGACGCACTGACCATGTTCGCGAAAAGGATTATGAATAGCTGGGCAGAATGTTTTAAAAGGCCATATCCGCGATTTTTAGTCTAAGTTTCACCATTGTTGGGTGATTTTAGAGCATTTTTAGGAATATTGAAGAGGGGACCAAGGAGAAATACTTGGAATAAGATTTATGGACTTAATACTCAATCCTAATGTGATTTCTACCTAATTATTCGTGGAATTTGTGGAATTTAAGCCTAAAAATTGGAAGTTAGGGCTTCGAAATTGGAGACCTAAATCTAGAAATTTGAGGGGCCATTTGTGGTTGGATTTTGATGTATTTTATATGTATGAACTCGTGGGACTACAAGGAGTTTATTGATGTAATTTTTATCGAATTCTGAGACATGGACCTAGGGGTCGGGTTTGGTTAATTTCGGGATTTGTGTTGTGATTTGATTACTTTCGAGTGGCCTTTGTTCTCTTAGAATATTTTGATGGTTATGTACTGATTTTGGTTAGCTTTGGAGCATCCGGAGGCCGATTCGAGAGGCAAAGGCATCACGGGCTAAAGTTTGGACTGGATAGAGGTAAGTAATGATTGTAAATGCTGTCATGAGGGTATGAAACCCCGAATTTCACATCGTTGTGCTACTTTGAGGTGACGCACACGCTAGATGACGAGCGTGGGGTCGTGCACCGTTGCAGATTGTGACTTAGTCCGTCCCGTATGACTGTTTAACCGCGTATTTGATTAAAAATTATTTGCTATCATCATGTTTTGGGCTGAATGCCATATTTGGGCTTTGTGCCAACTGTTTTGAATCCTTAGGGGATTTTTACTACTATTCCTCACTGTTTTAACTTCGTATTTGTACTCAGTCATGCTATATTCTTCTGTTTTCACAACTCAGCCACCTTTACTCGTTTTTGATATTTCAAATGATATTTTGGGCTGAGCATCATGTTTTACTATTGCCCGAGTGGCTTGTGAGATTCTGACTGAGTAAGGTCGAGGGCCTATGTTGTGAGGAAACTATGAGATCGGGCTGCGTGCCGTAACAATATTATAGTGATTCATGATTATGAGGCCGAGGGCCTGAGTTGTATGCCACAAGGTGGCTTGATATGAGGTCGAAAGCCTGTTTGATTATGCAACGGGATGGTTTGTTATTGCGCTTGGGCCGTAAGGGGACCCTCCCGAAGTCTATACACCTCCAGTGAGCACGGGTACCCAGTATGATATGTGATATAGCCTGCGGGACTGATGTTGTTCCATGTTATTGCCCGAGGGGCTAATACGAGTGACTGTGAAATAGCCCGATGGGTTGATTATGTTGATATTTTGCCTGAGGGGCTGATTTGTGTATCTATCTTTTTCCCCTATTTGTATTCACTTGTTTTAACTATTAAAAGATGTTTTAAAGAGGTTTTTCGCTGAACTAAGGTGTTTTTACAAGTTTTCATTGTTTTATTGTGTTGTATTGGTTTTATACTGCCTCTTTGTTGCATTTTGCTGTGTTTTACGTGTTTTCTTATCGCTCAGATACCTTTACTTTTATTACTTACTGAGTTGGCGTACTCACATTACTCCCTGCACCCTGTGTGCAGATTCAGGAGTCTCGGGTCACGCTAGCGAGGGCTAATTTCTTCCAGCAGGCTGTTCGGAGTTCACTAGGTAGCTGCTCGGCATTCGCAGCCTAGTGTTTCTCCTTCCCATCTTTATTTTCCTTGTACTAGTTTTGTAATAGAATGTGTAATCCTTTTTCATACTCTTAGACGGATGTTTAAATGCTCATGACTGGTGACACCCCGATGTCCCTGTGTTTGTTTCCGCATTTATTCTGGTTCACACTATTTTTGGGATTTATCACTTATTAATGACTTAATTATGAATTATTATAACTATTAATTGGTTTAGGAGTTTGTGTCGACTGGCCTTATTTCACGATAGGCGCCATCACGACCGGGTCCAGTTTAGGGTTGTGACAAGTTGGTATCAGAGCCTATGTTACATAGGTCTCACGAGTAATGAATAGGTTTAGTATAGTCTCGCGGATCGATATGGAGACGTCTGTATTTATCTTCGAAAGGCTGTAGAACCTTTAGGAAACTTAATATTCTTGAAATTCTTGTCGTGCGAATTTGTTGATCCGAGTACTAAACTTTTGTTGTTCTATTCTCTCACAGATGGTGAGGATACGAGCGATCGGTTGGGATGGACGACCACCAGTGCCACCAGCTGGGGCCACTAGAGGTCAAGGCCGTGGTAGGGGTAGGGGTGTAGCCCGCATAACAGCTAGGGAAGCACTTGAAGATCCACTAGCCGCCCTAGTTTAGGATCAAGTCCCAATTGTGGACGCTCCAGCAGTACCAGCTCAGGCACTAACTGTGCCCATTGTGATTCCAGGTCTTCAGGAGGACCTGGCTCAGATTCTATTAGTATGCACTGGCCTAGCTCAGGCGGTCTCAGTTACTACAGTCACAGCTACTTCTCAGGCTGGGAGAGGCAGTCAGACTCCCGCCGCTCGCAAACCTGAGCAGGTCATGCAGGGACTTCAGACGTCGGGGGCACCTCCAGCCCAACCGGTTGTAGCTGTTCAGGACTATGTAGCTCCTGTTATGCCATAGGATGAGCAGCACAAGTTGGAGAGGTTTGGTAGACTTCAGCCTCCGACTTTCAATGGTGCAAAGGGTGAGGATGCCCAGGGTTTCTTGGACAAGTGTTAGAGGATTCTTTGTACAGCGGGTGTTCTGGAGACCAGCGGGGTCGCTTTCACTACTTTTCAGTTTTTTGGAGCCGCCTTCACTTGGTGGGAGGCTTATGAGAGGCGTAGGCCTGTTGGTGCAGCACCCCTTACCTGGCAGTAGTTCTCCGTTTTCTTTTTGGAGAAGTATGTGCCACAGTCTCAGAGAGAGAAACTGTGCAGGCAGTTTGAGTAGAGATGACTATGATGCAGTATAAGATGAGGTTCTCAGAGTTAGCTCGTCATGCTGTTTGGTTGGTTCCCACAGAGAGAGAGAGAGGTTTAGGAGGTTCGTTGATGGCCTCACGTATCAGCTTCGGATTCTTATGACCAGGGAGAGGGTTTCTGCTGCTGCTTTTGATGAGGTTGTTGACATTGCTCACGAGATTGAGTCATTTCATCGCTAGGAGCGAGATAAGAGGGAGGCCAAGAGGCCTCGGGGATCTGGTAGTTATGGTGGTTCTCCTTCGAGGGGTTAGTTTCAACACGGTAGAGGGCGTCAATTCAGGCATGCTCAGTCAGCTCGCTCAGGTTATCGTGGGGCATTATCGGGTCATGGTTCTCACAGTTCTCATCAGGGCCAGTCATTACTCAGTGCCCTTCCAGCCTAGAGTTTGTCCCGTGCTCCATCAGTTCAGGGCTCTTCTATGCCAGGTGCATCTGCTAGTCATTTTGTTGATAGGGGTTCCCTGCAGTCCCCGTATCCAGCACCTGAGAGTTGCTATGAGTGTGGAGAGTTGGGTCATATATGGAGGCAGTGTCCTCGTTGTCTTGGGGGTTCATCTAAAGTAGAGGAGTCAACCATCAGCTTCAACGCCAGTTACTTCACCACCACCCACCCAACCAGTTAGCGGTGGAGGTTAGTTAGCTAGGGGTTGCCCTAGAGGGGGAGGTCGATCAGGCGGCGGTCAGGCCCATTTCTATGCACGTCTAGCTAGATCTGATGCTATCGCTTTAGATGCTGTGATTACAGGTATTGTCTCAGTCTGCCGCAGAGATGCCTCTGTGTTATTTGATCCCAGTTCCACTTTTTCATATGTATCATCATATTTTGCTCGTTATTTGGATACGCCCTGTGAGTCTCTTATTACATCTGTTTGGGCATCTACTCCGGCGGGCAATACTATTGTTGTAGACTGTGTTTACTGGTCATGTGTGGTGACTATTGGGGGTCTAGAGACTCGAGTGGATCTTTTGTTGTTATGTATGGTAGACTTCGATGTTATATTGGGCATGAATTGGTTATCTCTGTGTCACACTATTTTGGACTATCATGCTAAGACAGTGACTTTGGCTATGCCAGGTGTGCCACAGATTGAGTGGCGAGGTTAGACCGATTATGTTCCCAGTAGGGTGATTTCATTCTCGAAGGCCCAGCGTATGGTTGGGAAAGGTTGTCTTTCATACTTAGCCTTTGTGAGGGATGTCAGTGCTGAGACTCCTAGTATTGATTATGTTCCTGTTGTGAGGGATTTTCCCAATGTATTTCCTGCAGACCTGTCGGGCATGCCACCGGAAAGGGATATTAATTTTGGTATTGACCTAGTGCTAGGCACTCAGCCCATTTCTATTCTACCATATTGTATGGCACCAGTGGAGTTGAAGGAACAACTTCAGGAACTCCTTGATAAGGAGTTTATTCGGCCTAATGTGTCACCTTGGGGTGCGCCTATTCTATTTGTGAAGAAGAAGGATGTCACGATGAGTATGTGCATTGATTACAGGCAGTTGAACAAAGTAACAATCAAGAACAAGTAACTTTTGCCTCGTATCGATGATTTGTTTGACCAGTTTCAGGGAGCAAGAGTGTTCTCTAAGATTGATCTCCGTTCAGGTTATCACCAGTAAAGATCAGGGGCTCGAATATTCCTAAGACAACTTTCAGGACCCGATATGGTCATTATGAGTTCTTGGTAATGTCTTTTGGGCTGACCAATGCCCCATCAACGTTCATGCATTTGATGAACAACGTGTTCCGGCCGTATCTCGACTCGTTTGTCATAGTTTTCATTGATGATATTATGGTGTATTCACGTAGTTAGGAGGAGCACGCGGAGCATTTGAAAGTTGTGTTGCAGAGATTGAGAGAGAAGAAGATTTATACAAAGTTCTTCAAGTGTGAGTTTTGGATTAGTTCGGTGGCTTTCTTGGGGCACGTAGTGTCCAGCGAGGGTATTCAGGTTGATCCAAAGAAGATAGAGGCGGTTTAGAGTTGGCCCAGACCATCCTCTGCCACAGAGATTCACAACTTTCTTGGTTTAGTAGGTTATTACCGCCGATTTGTTCAGGTATTCTCATCTATTGCATCGCCCTTGACTAAGTTGACTCAAAAGAGTGCTCCATTCATGTGGTTGGACGAGTGTGAGGAGAGCTTTCAGAAGCTCAAGACTGCCTTGACCACAGCTCTAGTGTTAGTTTAGCCATCAGCTTCAGGTTCATATACCATGTATTGTGATGCTTCGAGAGTTGGTATTGGGTGTGTGTTGATACAGAAGGGTAGAGTTATTGCTTATGCATCTCGTCAGTTGAAGCCCCATGAGAAGAACTACCCTGTTCATGATTTGGAGTTGGCTGCCATTATTCACGCGTTGAAGATTTGGAGGCATTATCTGTATGGTTTGTCTTGTGAGGTATTTGCTAATCATCGTAGCCTCCAACACTTGTTCCAGCAGAAGGATCTCAATTTGATGCAGCGGAGTGGTTGGAGTTGCTAAAGGATTATGATATTACTATTTTGTACCATCTAGGGAAGGCCAATGTGGTGGCCGATGCTTTGAGCCGGAAGGCGGTGAGTATGGGGAGTTTGGCATATATTCCTGTTGGGGAGAGACCTCTTGCAATTGATATTCAGTCATTGGCCAATCGGTTCGTGATGTTGGATATTTCGGAGCCCAGTCGGGTATTGGCTTGTGTGATTTCTCGGTATTCCTTATTTGATCGCATCAGAGAGTGCCAGTATGATGATCCTCATTTTCTTGTCCTTAAGGATAGAGTTCAGCACGATGATGCCAGAGGTGTGACCATTGGTGATAATGGGGTGTTAAGGATGCAGGGCCGGATATGTGTGCCCAATGTAGATGGACTTCGGGAGTTGATTCTGGAGGAGGCCCATAGCTCACGGTATTCCATTCATTCGGGTGTCGCGAAGAAGTATCAGGATCTGAGGTAGCATTATTGGTAGAGGAGAATGAAGAAGGACATTGTGGGATTTGTAGCTCGGTATCTCAACTGTCAGCAGGTGAATATGAGCATCAAAGACCGGGTGGCTTGCTTCAGCAAATGGATATTCCAGAGTGGAAGTGGGAGCGGATCACCATGGACATTGTAGTTGGGCTCCCATGGACTTTGAAGAAGTTCGATGCTATTTGGGTGATTGCGGATCGGCTGACCAAGTCCACGCACTTCATTCCTGTGTGTACTACCTATTCTTCAGAGCGGTTGACAGAGATCTATATCCGGGAGATTGTTCGTTTGCATAGTGTCCCAGTGTCCATCATTTCAGATAGGGGCACTCATTTTACTTCACAGTTTTGGAGGTTTGTGCAGCGAGAGTTGGGTACTCAGGTTGAGTTGAGCATAACTTTTCACCCTCAGACGGACGGGCAGTCCGAGCGTACTATTCAAATATCGGAGGACATGTTGCGCGCTTGTGTCATTGATTTTGGAAGTTCATAGGATCAGTTTCTACCGCTCGCAGAGTTTGCTTATAACAACAATTACCAGTCAAGTATTCAGATGACTCCATATGAGGCTTTGTATGGGAGGCGATGTAGATCTCCAGTTGGTTTGTTTGAGCTAGGTGAGGCTAGACTATTGGGTACAGACTTGGTGCAGGATGCTTTAGACAAGGTGAAGGTGATTTAGACTGATAGAAAGGTTCTAGATGTGTCCTACATGGTTGGTGAGAAGGTTCTGTTGAAGGTTTCACCCATGAAGGGTGCTATGAGATTTGGGAAGAAGGGTAAATTGAGTCGGGTCATTGGGCCTTTTGAGATACTTTGGAAGATTGGGGAGGTAGCTTATGAGCTTGCTTTTCCACCCAGCTTATCGAGTGTGCATCCGGTATTTCATATTTCTATGCTCCGGAAGTATATTGGCGATCCGTCTTATGTTTTGGATTTCAGCATGGTTCAGTTAGATGATGATTTGACTTATGATGTGGAGTCAGTAGCTATTTTGGAGCGTCAGGTTCGAAAGTTGAGGTCAAAGGATATAACTTTAGTGAAAGTGCAGTGGAGAGGTCGGCCCATAGAGGAGGCTACCTGGGAGACCAAACGGGAGATGCGGAGCAGATAGCCTCACCTATTTGAGGCTTCAGGTATGTTTCTTGACTCATTCGAGGACTAACGTTTGTTTAAGAGGGGGATGATGTAACGACCCGGCCGGTCGTTTCATGAGTTACCGCTCCGTTTCCCCCATTTCTACTTCTTATTGTCTTGTTTAGCTGTATTATGTATTATCGGGTTGGTTGGCTCTGGTTCGGAGAGGTTTTGGTAAGGTTTGAGACACTTAGTCTTTTTTGAGTAAGATTAAGTTGGAAAAGTCAACTAGATGTTGACTTATGTGATAAAGGGCTCGGATGTGAGTTCCGATGGTTCGGATAGCTTCGGGAGGTGATTTGGGACTTAGGAGTGTGATCGGAATGTGTTTTGGAGGTCCGGAGTAGATTTAGGCTTGACTTGGCGAAATTGGAATTTTGGCGTTTTCTGGTTGATAGGTGAGATTTTGATATAGGGGTCGGAATGGAATTCCGGAAGTTGGAGTAGGTCCGTGGTGTTATTTTTGACGTGTGTGCAAAATTTCAGGTCATTCGGACATGGTTTGATAGACATTTGATTAAAAGCGGAATTTGGAATTTTTTGGAATTCTTAGGCTTGAATCCGATGCAAATTGGTGTTTTGATGTTGTTTTGAGCGTTCCGAAGGTTGGAACAAGTTTGCATGATGTTATGGGATATGTTGGCATGTTTGGTTGAGGTCCCGAGGGCCTCGTGTAAGTTTCGGGTGGTTGAACGGATCATTTCATGTTGAAGGAAATTGCAGAAAAACTGCTGTTAGTGTTGCAGGTTTTTGGCCTTCGCGTTCACAAAGGATGTCCCGCGTTCGCGAAGGTTTAGATGTGAGGCAGTGGAATTGGCCTTCGCGTTCGTGGAGGTAGTCCCACATTTGCAAAGGGCTGAGGCTAGTGGTCATCGCGTTCGCGAGGGCTTTGCCGCGTTCGCGTAGAGGAAAGGCAATCAGCTGGGTCCAGGTCAGTTTATTCTTCGCGTTAGCGAGTGGGTAGCCACGTTCGTGATGAGTTGTGAAGCTAAGGCTTCGCGTTCGCATACATGGGGTCACATTCGCGATGAAGGGAAAATGGTCATCTTAAGTTTGTGCTTCGCGAACGCGAGACGCTGACCGCGTTCGCGAAGAAGGATTTTGAATAGCTGGGCAGAATGTTTTAAAAGGCCATATCCAAGATTTTTAGTCTAAGTTTCACCATTATTGGGTGATTTTAGAGCTTTTTGAGGAAGATTGAAGAGGGAACCAAGGGGAAATACTTGGAGGTAAGATTTATAGACTTAATACTCAATCCTAATATGACTTCTACCAAATTAATCATGGAATTTGTGGAATTTAAGCCTAAAATTTGGAAGTCAGGGCTCGAAAATTGGAGACCTAAATCTAGGGATTTAAGGGGTCATTTTGTGGTTGGATTTTGATGTATTTGATATGTATGAACTCGTGGGAAGACAAGGAGTTTATTGATGTAATTTTTATCAAATTCCGAGACATGGGCCCAGGGGTCGGGTTTGGTTAATTTTGGGATTTGTGTTGTAATTTGATTACTTTTGAGTGGGCTTTGTTCCCTTAGCATATTTTGAGGGTTATGTACTGATTTTGGTTAGATTTGGAGCATCTGGAGGCCGATTCGAGAGGAAAAGGCATCGCGGGCTAGAGTTTGGACTGAATATAGGTAGGTAATGATTGTAAATGTTGTTCTGAGGGTATAAAACCCCAGATTTCACATCATTGTGCTACTTTGAGGTGATGCTCATGCTAGATGACGAGCGTGGGGTCGTGCACCATTGAGGATTGTGACTTAGTCCGTCCTATATGACTACTTAACTGCGTATTTGATTGAAAACTGTTTGCTATCATCATGTTTTGGGCTGAATGCCAACTGTTTTGCACCCTTAGGGGATTTTGACTACTATTCCTCACTGTTTTGACTTCGTATTTGTACCCAGTCATGCTATATTCTACTGTTTTCATAACTCAACCATCTTTACTTATTTTTGATATTTCAAATGATATTTTGGGTTGAGCATCATAATTTACTACTGCCCGAGTGGCTTGTGAGATTCTGGCTGAGTAAGGCCAAGGGCCTGTATTGTGAGGATACTATGGGATCGGGCTGCGCGCCGCAACAGTATTATACTGATTCATGATTATGAGGCTGAGGGCCTGAGTTGTACGCCACACGGTGGCTTGATATGAGGTCGAGAGCCTGTTTGATAATGCCATGAGATGACTTGTTATTGCGCTTGGGCCGTAAGGGGACCCTCCCGAAGTCTATACACCTCCAGTGAGTACGGGTACCCAGTATGATATGTGATATAGCCTGCGGGACTGATGTTGTTCCATGTTATTGCCCGAGGGGCTAATATGAGTGACTGTGAGATAGCCCGAGGGGCTGATTATGTTGATATTTTGCCCGAGGGGCTTATTTATGTATCTATATTTTCTCCCTATTTTCATTCACTCGTTTGAACTATTAAAAGAGGTTTTAAAGAGGTTTTTAGCTGAACTAAGGTGTTTTTACAAGTTTTCATTGTTTTATTGCGTTGTATTGGTTTTATACTGCCTTTTTGTAGTATTTTGATGTGTTTTACATGTTTTCTTATCGCTCAACTGCCTTTACTTTTATTACTTACTGAATTGGCGTACTCACATTACTCCTTGCACCCTCTGTGCAGATTCAGGAGTCTCGGGTCATGCTAGCGAGGGCTGATTGCTTCCAGTAGGCTGTTCGGAGTTCACTAGGTAGATGCTCGGCGTTTGCAGCCCAGTGTTTCTCCTTCCTATCTTTATTTTACTTGTACTAGCTTTGTAATAGATTATGTAGTCCTTTTTCATACTCTTAGACAGATGTTTAAATGCTCATGACTAGTGACACCCCGATGTTGGGCTGTGTTTGTTTCCGCATTTATTCTATTTCATACTATTTTTGGTATTTATCACTTATTAGTGACTTAATTATGAATTATTATAACTGTTAATTGGTTTGGGGTTTGTGTCGGCTGGCCTTGTTTCACCATAGGCAACATCACGACCGGGTCCGATTTAAGGTCGTGACAAAATCACCTCTGATGACCACTTTGGCTTTATATCTTTCAATAGACCCTTCACTAATCTGTTTGACTTTATATATCCACTTGCAAGGAAAAGCTTTCTTGTCGGGTGGCAAAGGTACACTATCCCATGTATGATTGGCATCCAAGGCCTTAAATTCCTTGAACATAGCATCTTGCCATGCAGGGTGAGGGGCATCTTGCTAAAATTGCTGAGGTTCATGGAAAGGAGAAATAGGTGGAGAAAGTTTGGAAAGAGCAGTAGAGCTGGTAGAAGTGCAGATGTAATCTTTAAGATATGTGGGATGACTAATGACTCTAGTGGAATGTCTGAGGGGTGCAGGAGCTGAACAAGGTGCATAATCTGAAGGAAAAGAAGGTATTTTAGTAGGAGGAGGAGAAGTAGTAGGGAAAGAATGTGAAGGAGGATGGTCAGAAGGAGGAGCAGAAACAAGAGAATCTTCAAAGAAGGCAGGAGTTGGCGTAGACACTGAATAAGTAGGAGGGATAGAAGAGGGAGTAGAAGAATGGTAGGGAAAGATGTACTCATGAAAAGTAACATCCCTAGAAAAGATTGTCTAAGTTCAAAAGCTTATAACCCTTCTTGCCCAAGGGATACCCCAGAAATACACATGGAAAAGCTCTAGGTTGAAATTTGTCTCTCTTTATCTTGGGTAAAGTAGCATAACACAAATAGCCGAAGGTTCTCAAATGATTATAAATGAGAGGATGACCATGTAACTTCTCATTGCGAGAGATATTCTGAATAACAGGGACGGGAACCTATTAATGAGATAGGTAGCTATTAAGACACAGTCTCCCTAGTACTTGACAGGGAGTTTGGACCGAAAAAGTAAGACCCTAGAAGTTACTAAGAGATGTTTATGTTTCCTTTCAACCACCCCATTCTACTGGGTAGTATGAGGTACAGTGGTTTGATGGATGATGTCAGATTCAGCCAAGAAGGAAGCAGCCTGAGAACTTGAACCAAGTTCAAATACATTGTCTGATCTAAGTGTTTGAAAGGAAGTGTTAAAGTGGGGTTTTACCACAAAGACAAATGCTTTAATAAGATTGAAGGCATTGATTTTACAAGAAAGCAAATGAGTCCATGTGACTCTAGAATAGTAATCCACAATGAATAAAAAGTATTTGAATTCATGATATGTTCTAGTTTGATAGAGACCTCAACATGAACAAGTTGAAATGGATGAGTAGATTTAATGGAACTATTCGGAAAGGAGAGTCTTTGTTGTCTAGCTAAAAGACATGCAGAACATATAAAAGATTTCTTAGAAGACAGTTTATCAGACAAATAAGAAATGGTTTTCATTTTAGAATAAGGCATATGTCCTAATCTTTGATGCCAAAGAAATCAGATTTATTACTTGAAGTAACATGATTACAAGAGGTAGTGCAAGCACTGTAATCACATTTGGGTAAAGAAGTAGTAGCTGAAATGGTATGTACACATGTATCAAGTTTAGAAAATGATGATTGAATGACATACAACTCATTTGGTGCTCTACTAATTTCCAATGGCCTCTTCAGAGAAAGGCCATGTATGAGAAAATAAACTTTGGTAAAAAAGGTTGTGCAACTGAATTGAGAAACTAATTGAGGAATAGAGATGAGATCGAACTGAAAAGAAGGAACTAGAAGTACATTAGACGAAGTAAAATCATCACAAAGATTTAGAGAACCAGTGCATGTTACTTTTACTTTATAACTATATGAGAGTGTTACTAGAAAAGGAAATGGTAAAGGTTAAATGGTGTGCAAGAGATCTTTGTGAGGTTTCATATGATTTGTTTCTCTTGAATCTAGAATCCAAGTGTTTATTTTTAAATTGGAAGCACAAAACAAGGCAACAGAATATACAACAAGGCTGCAGAACACACTTGCAAAAGCACCCATGGAAGCATTGCTAGTGGGAGCCTCCTGGATTGATGTGGTCAGGTGAGATTGTTGGAAGAGATTCATCAAGTGTTGGTATTTCTCCTTGGTGAACCCATAAGTAGGAGCAAGTGTTGTACCTTCAAGGAGGATGAAGAATCTATCCTAAGTTCATCAACTTGTGCACAAGCTGTAGACTTCTTTCCCTTAGTAAATTTTAAGTCCACCAGAAAGCCATGGAGTCTGTAGCACTTGTCAACTGAATGTCCAGGCTTCTTATAATATTTGCAAACACTAGTCACCCTTTTGTTGTCAAAAATGACCCTCTGGGTGTAGACATTGTTAGTGTTATTGTGCTGAGAAAGAGTTACTAGCGGAGTAGGAGAGGTCTTGACAGAAAAGGAGGCAGACTCTGAGAGGAAGTTGGCCCCTGATGATTGAAGTTCTCTTTGATTTTAATCATTAAGGAGTGTCACGTCCCCTTTTTCCCATCCTCATGGAGGGAGGTCCGGGTTTGGGTAAGGATTAATAGGGTATGGGTCGGGTGATTTGGGTGTGAAATTGGACTGGAAAGGGTTCCAATTTTGGCTATAATTAAAAGCCAAATTTGGTTGTTATTTAAATAGTCAATTTCCCCTATTTAATTTATCAAAAAATAGTAGGTAATTTATGGAATACCAAAATGATTTAAAATACATAATTAACAATTTAAAAATACAGGATCCAATTTTATGCATATAAGCATAATTATATCTAAAAATGGGCTAACATTGCAATTATATGCAACTTAGCTTTATAAATACCAAATGTAATTGTAAAAAATACATAAAAATTACATTAGCCATATTTTGGCATAAATATAGAAATTAAATAAAATGAATTATCAACACAATAATTTTGGAAATACTTATTGGAATTTTATGGATAAAAGGGGAGAAAATAAATCAATTAAAACCGTTAAATTTATGGGAAAAATAATAAAAACCTTGGGCATGCTTATGTATGAATATATATGCTATTTTGAAGGCTTTTATGCATATTCAAAATATATAGGAAAAAATTGGGTATCAACAGCCCCCTCTCTTTACCCGGGAAGGATGAAAGAGTTTTCGGGTAAAGAAATGATGGCCAATTTTGACCGGATGGGATGTTTTGAAAGACAGAGGCCGAGATCCGGTTCATGAGTTGCCTACATATCCCTGGTTTTACAGAAATCAGGCCATGTGTAGTTATGGATCCACCTGCGGAGTATGCCGATGAAACTACTACAAGAACAGACACTAGATGTGGAAGCGGCTATGATCGGGACGGTTGGAGGGAACTGGAGTGAGATCGCTATTGCTAGGATAGCGGTTGCTTACTGGTTACCTGTAGATACAAGATGCTACAATCAACAACAGCAACTACCCAATAAAATCCCACATAGTGGGGTCTGGGGAGGGTAATGTGTACGCAGACCTTACCCCTATCCCGATAAAGGCCGAGAGGTTGTTTCCGATAGACCCTCGACTTAGAAAGACGAAAATAAAGTAAAAAAACAAGAGGAGAGAATTCATTAGTAACTCCAATAGAAACCATAATAGTAACATACACATAAAACCGAAAGATGGATGGCATGCAATAACAGTAACCATAATCTAAGGCCCGGGGCTAAGACAAACAACAAGAATAGTGTGGGTCCAACATAAACTGCAAGCCATCTAAGCCCAACCCTAATCCAATCCCGACTCACCCCCGGAATGAAGTAAGGAAAGCTTTACTGCCCCTATCCTACAACCCTAATGCTTGACCTCCAGGCCTTCCTATCAAGGGCCATGTCCTCGGAAATGTGCAATCGTGCCATGTTCTACCTGATCACCTCTCCCCAATAATTATTAGGTCTCCCTCTACCTCTTCTCGTACCCACCACGGCCAACCGCTCACACCTCCTCACCGGTGCATCGAGGCTTCTCCTCTACATGTGCCCGAACCATCTAAGCCTCGCTTCCCGCATCTTGTCATCCACAGGGGCGACGTCCACCTTCTTCCGAATATCTTCATTCCTAATCTTGTCTATCCTAGTGTTCCTACACATCCACCTCAGCATCCACATCTCTGCTACTTTTATCCTCTGGATATGAGAGTTCTTAATCGACCAACACTCTGCCCCATACAACATGGCCGGTCTAACTACAGCTCTATAATACTTACATTTGAGTATCGGTGGCACTTTCTTGTCACACAAGACTCCAGATGCAAGCCTCCATTTCATCCAGCCTGCCCCTATGCGGTGAGTGACGTCCTCATCAATCTCTCTGTCCCCCTGAATCATCGACCCAAGGTACTTGAAGCTATCTCTCTTGGGGATGACCTGTGGCCCAAGCCTCACATCCCAGCCTACATCCCTTGACTCAGCGCTAAACTTGCATTCCAGGTACTCTGTCTTAGACCTGCTCAATTTGAAACCCTTAGACTCGAGAGTCTGTCTCCAAACCTCCAATCTCTTGTTAACACCGGCCCTCGTCTCATCAATTAGAACTATGTCATCAGCAAATAACATACATCATGGCACCTCCCCTTGAATATGGTGTGTCAAAGCATCCATCACTAAGGCAAATAAGAACGGGCTAAGCGTTGAGCCTTGGTGTAATACCATAACAACCGGGAAATGCTCCGAGTCGCCTCCCACCATCCTAACCTTAGTCTTAGATCCATCATACATGTCCTTGATCGCTCGTATGTAGGCTACCAGCACGCCCTTCGCCTCAAGACATCTCCAGAGCACCTCCCTAGGAATCTTATCATATGCTTTCTCCAAGTCAATAAACACCATGTGCAGATCCTTCTTCTTATCCCTGTACTGTTCCACCAACCTCCTAATAAGGTGGATAGCTTCCGTAGTGGAGCGACCCGGCCTGAACCCAAACTGATTGTCGGATATAGACGTCGTCTTCCTCACCCTCACCTCCACCACCCTCTCCCAGACTTTCATGGTATGGCTAAGTAACTTGATACCCCTATAATTGTTACAACACTGGATATCACCTTTGTTCTTGTACAACGGTACCACTGTACTTGACCTCCATTCCTCCGGCATCCTCTTCGTCCTAAAAATTATATTGAACAACCCAGTCATCCATTCCAATCCTGCTCTACCCATACACTTCCAAAACTCAACCGGAATTTCATTTGGCCCGGTCGCTCTACCCCTACTCATCTTACGCAACGCCCCCATGACCTCCTCCACCTTAATGCTCCTGCAATACCTAAAATCTCGGGGACTCTTCAAATGCCCCAAGTACCCTAGCACTATATCCCGATCCCCCTCCTCATTCAGAAGACTGTAAAAGCATG
This sequence comes from Nicotiana tabacum, assembly GCF_000715075.1. Lineage (NCBI taxonomy): Eukaryota > Viridiplantae > Streptophyta > Magnoliopsida > Solanales > Solanaceae > Nicotiana > Nicotiana tabacum. The sequence goes on along the minus strand of NC_134089.1, from coordinate 133,412,706 downwards.
TCTGCCATCTCTGCTTAATCTGGCACTCTCCCATCAATACTCTACCATCCTCATCTTTGATGCACCTTACTTGGTCCAGATCCCGGGCCTTCCTCTCCCTCGCTTTAGCCAGCTAAAACAACTTCCTTTCCCCGCCTTTCTCCCCTAATTCCTCGTATAGACGGCTAAACGTTGCATTCTTAGCCTCCGTGACCGCCAGCTTTGCCTCCTTCCTCGCCACTTTGTACCTCTCTCTATTCGCACTCTTCTCATCCTCGCTTGTGCTCCCTGCTAACTTTGCGTACGCTACCTTCTTCGCCTCCACTTTACGTTGAACTGTGTCATTCCACCACCAGTCTCCTTGGTTCCTGCCAGAAAAAACCTTCGATACACCTAGCACCTCTCTCGCCGTCTCCCTCACATAGTTCGCCATCGTCGACCACATAGTGCTCGTATCTCCACTACTCCTCCAAGCTCCCTTAGCGGATAACCTCCCCTCCAATTCTCGGGTTTTATCCTTGGTTAAAGCTTCCCATCTAATCCTCGATCGGCCACGAGCATACCTTTTCTTCCTCTTCATCATAATGCCGATGTCCATCACTAAGAGCCTATGCTGAGTCGTGAGGGTCTCTCCCAGGATAACCTTGCAATCCTTGCACAACCCTCTATCACACCTTCTGAGGAGAAGGTAATCGATATGAGTCTTCACCGCCGAACTCTGGAAAGTGACCAGATGCTCCTCCCTCTTCGGAAAAGTTGAGTTTGCAATCACCAGATCGAAAGCCTTAGCGGAGTCTAACAGTGAAGTACCTCCTCCGTTCCTATCCCCAAATCCAAAGCCACTATGCACCTCGCCATAACTACCAGCAGCCATGCCAATATGGCCATTAAAATCCCCTCCAATAAATAACCTTTCAGTAGGTGAAATACTACGCACAATCTCGTCCAAGCCCTCCCAAAAGCACCTCTTAACCTCCTCATCCAAGCCCGCTTGCGGCGCGTAAGCGCTAACGACATTGAGGGTGCACTCACCGATCACAAACTTAATAAACATCAACCTATCATTCACTCGCCTAACCTCAACCACATACTCTCTAAGATCCCTATCCACCAAGATACCCACTCCATTCTTACCCCTCACGACTCCAGAGTACCACAACTTATACCTATCCACATTTCTTGCCTTCGTCCATGCCCACCTAGTCTCCTAGACACAAGCTATATTAACCTTTCTCTTCTGGAGAATCTTTGCCAACTCAATAGACTTACCCGCCAGCGTGCCTATGTTCCACGACCTGATCCTCAATTTACAAGATCCCTCTTTCCCCTTGTGAGCACGTAATTTTTGCCCAAAGCAAATTATTCCCAAATAAAACAAAAATACAAAATGAAAAATGAGTAAAAGAAATAAAAAGAACAAAAAAAGGGAATAAATAAAGAGGGTTGCTCACAATTGGGCCATTTCAATTAAATTCACCCAGCCCAAAGAAAAAATCAGACCAAACACACCCCAGAAACCGGCCCAAACCCGTCCCTCTACCCGGTCCACCCCTCTTGCCCTCGAAACGACGTCGTTTCATTCCCAGTTGATCCGGACCGTCGAGGTTATCAGATCTAACGGCCAGGACTTCCCCCTGGTTATTATATAAATGTCCGAAAATAACCCACCCCTCTCAGACCCCCCCACCCGGTCCAAATGACTCATCTCCAGAGACGCCCAAACGACGTCGTTTCACAGCAAACCAATCCCAGCCCTTCATTCTCCCTAATCCAACGGCTGTGGGGCTTTCTTATTTACTTAATAAATATGTCCGAAAATTCCCAAACCCTAAAAACATAATTCACCTTCCTCGTACCCCCTGTTACTTCGCTGGAACCCCACCGCCGGCGAATACCACTTATGCCATCGACCACCAAAATAACACCATGAAACCTCCTCTTCTCCCTCATCATGAATTCACCACCCGTTTCCTTCAAATCCAGCCCTAGCTCATTGAATCTTCGATCAAAGATTCTCCAGCCAAAACCCAAAGTAACCCAATCACCACCAAATTAACACCATGTGACCGCCTGGGCCTCCTCTACCCAACCCCCATAGCCCTATCTCTCAAATCTACCTGGAACAGCTCGAATATCAGATCGAAGGTTTCCGACCAAAACCCTAATGCAAAATCTCCATGATTTTGGACCCTAACAACCCTAACCAGGGGGTTTCTTATGAAAACACGTGGTTAGGGATGTTACGGGTCAGAAATTTCGGGGGATTTGGAGAAACAACCACTGGCCGGAGCTCTTTGTTATCAGTGAGTTCTTGTTGGTATTTTATTTTATTTTCAATTTCTTTTTCCTTTTTCTGATTTTCTGCATGTGTGAATTCCATGGCTAATGTCTAGTTTAATTTGTGTTTTAATTTTTGTTAATATTGTTCTAATCTTGTGTCCTGATTTGTTGTTCCAATTCCTGATCTTAGTTAAGCCGTTGATAATTTGTAAATTAGTTTTACTAAGTTTTGCTTAAATTAATTTCTGGTGTTCCTTTAGTTTAAGTTAATTACTAATTAGTTCAGTTTCAGTTTAATTAGTCGCCGTTTGGTAGTTAGTTTGGTCATTAATTCTGAGTTCAATCGATAGATTCAACAAGAGTTTAAATTGGAGTATATCCAGAGCTTAAGAAACTGTCTTGGTTATAGCTGTAGTTTTAGCTTAAGTTCAGGGGTAATTTAGACATTTAGGATTGGGCAACACATGGTAGTTGAAACTAGAATCTTCTAGGGCCTTCTAGAGTGGTACTTTAGTGTAGATTTCAATAATTCTAGTGGGATTACTTGGGTAAAAAGTTAGAAAATAAGGGACTAATTGAATAAATAGATAAGGGACTGATTTGTAAACAGAGAATAAGGGCTGCCCTCAGCTCTGTCTATAAAAGGCATGCCTAAATGCCTTAAGAGAGAGGTTTTTCAGCCATCTAATTCAAAAAACAAATCCCTCTCCAAATTTCAGATTTGGAAATTCAAACCTGAAACTAAAGTATTCTTTTAGTTCTTAGTTAAAATAAAAAATCAAAAACAAAAACAGAAAATATGTAACAAAAATCAAAATAGCCACTGTTACATTGATCTTGGGTTAGTTCAGATCAACTCTACTCTCTTCTGATCGCTGAGGTCCCTTTGAAGTTTATTGTTTGGTTTTTGAATGGCCTTGGGTCCATTCAAATTGATTTTGACTTGATCTAGTGAATCTGATTGGTTTTAAACATTTACGGACCATCTGGTTGTGATTTTGAGCTATTATGGGTTGGTTCAAGCAGTGTTGGGTTGATTTGCTAGTTTTCTAGTAGCTTGTTGAATATTTCTGGATTTCGAACCTATTTCTTGGATGTTGGTTATTTGATGACTGTTGGGAATTGTTTGTTGTTGCTGTTGTGCTGTGGTTGACCTCCTCTTCTTCTACTTGTGTCGATTTCCAGGTACTTTTTCAGTTTCCTTTAATGTTGACGGACTAAATCTGTGTGTTGGTTGATTGAAGAAATAAAATCCAAGTCATGTTAAATTAATGTCGAATTTGTGCAATATCATGTAAATTGGAATTCCAATGGCGTAGCAGTAATAATAGAGAATTGGATGAATGAAACACTTTTGCAATTTGTAATAAATGAACTGCAGTGGACTATTAATTTCGAATCTGTAATTGGTTGTTTTGGAAGTAATGTGCTAGTATATGGTATTTTGATTTCCTGTGTCTATGGTCTGTTAAGTTGGCATCGAAGGGTTAATAACTTAGATAATTAGTGGATTGGGCATTAGTTGAAGGTTTATAGTGAAAATCATAGCTGTGACAGTCAGTTGGGTTAAAATTTGTGTGATTGTATCTTAAATAACAACGGGTCTTAGAGCTTAATTGGTAACAAATTAGTAATTCAAGGTACAAATCACATTGGTTGAGATCGTTATTAGCTGTCCAGTTGGCTTTGAACTTTGAAGCCTCTGAACGTACCTGGGTATGAATGTGGGCCAAAGTTGTGATTAATACAATTGCAGCCCCAAATGCTCGAAATGAGAGCTTTAGTGAGATGTGGCTCGTGCACGCCTCTGGACGTTGGCATCCGTTTGGATTTGGGCCCAAATCAGCAAATGGCCTGAATATGTTTTCCCTTAAGTGGAACCCAAATGTAATAACTTCTAAACCATGACAATTAATTAGGACCTTTGTTTTATTAATAGAGACAAACGTTTTAAAATAAAATGAGACGAGCCTCGCCGAATAAAACCAAAAATTGCGGGGCCCTCAATAGATATTGTATTAATTTTAGACTTCGGGATGGACCGTTTAGCGAATTTCACGGCCTCCCTCAAAATAATATTACGTTAGACTCTTTAAGCACGATTTTAATAAAATTACCTTCTTAAACTCGGGTGCGCATTGATGCGACCCAAATCCAAATCCCAACGAAGTTGAAATGTGTTAACAACCACGGGTGCATTGATTGCGACATGGTTCGAGACGCGTTTTCACGACGTTGCAATTCTTTTAAAATAATAACAAAAGTGGTTTACGAATAAAAAGCACATAAGCTAGCATGTATTTAAATCAGATAAAATCAAATGCAACAGTTGAGCGACCGTGCTAGAACCACGGAACCCGGGAATGCCTAATACCTTCTCCCGGGTTAACAGAATTCCTTACTCGGATTTTGGGTTCGCGGACTGATACAGAGTCAAATTTTCCTCGGTTCGGGATTCAAAACCGGTGAATTGGAACACCATTAATTTTCCAAGTGGCGACTCTGAATAATAATAATAAATCCCGTTCTGATTGTCCTTTAATTGGAAAAACTCATTTACGTTCTCGCGGGCGTAGGTGAAAAAGGAGGTGTGACAGCTCTGGCGACTCTGTTGGGGACCGAACCCAGAATCTCTGGTTCAGGGTTTAATAATTCGAGCTTAGAATAATTGTTGTGTTGGCTTTATCTGATTTCCTTACATGTTTCATGCAAAATGTGCTAAATGTTTTACCGCTTTGATATTATCTGAATTGTATATAAGCTGTGCCGAAACCCTTCTCTTTTCACATCCGGGGATGTGCTTACTGGTTGAGACTCCCTATTCTGTTAGTATCATACCCTGAAATAAAAAGAGGCTCGGATAAATTGCAAAGCCGGACGATCTCGTGGGTCCCCGGTACGCTTCCCCCTCCTCGGCTCGAGTTGTCCGCTCGAGTGCACTGTTTAGAACACATACCTAGGTTTTGAACCTAGAATAACTTGACTTCATGCCGGATCCCTAGTAGGAGCGCTTAATTGCATCATGCTGCATTTGACTTAGGAGACTCAACATAGGGGTTGGGTCCGTCTAGGACTAGCAACCTGAAATGAAAAGACCACCCTGTTGCATCCTATTTGTTCTGTACATATATTTGTTTCGAACCAGCATGTTGACCGGTTTTGAATCTCGGGAATGTTGGGGAAATTGAGAAAAGAGGAAAAGAGAAAAAGAGAGGAATAGCAGTTAGGGAGTTAATTGATTATTTTGGAAAAACCAATGACCAAATACTGTCGAAACTCGGCCAAAATTTTGAGAAAATGGAAAAAGGAAAATGTTTTATTTTTAATAGTTTGTTTTACTAAAAAGCAAAGGAAAAATAGAAAAAGAGTCTTTTATTTTTGGAAAGTTGTTTGTTGAAAAAGAAAAGAAAAAGAGTCTTTGTTTTAGTTTGGAAAAAATAGGTTGTTTATTGTTTGTTGAAAATAAAAAAAAGAAAAGGAGAGTCGTTATTCTGTCTTGTTTTCAAAAATAGAAAAGGAAAAATAGTTTGTCTTGCCATGAAAAATGAAAAGAAAGAGCCTTATTTTCAAAATATAGTTAGTTTCTTTGCCCGAACTACGCCGGTTTGATTCTCATAGGGTGTGGGATACGTAGGCAACCCTCATCGGGTCCAACCTCCCCTTTGCAAAAATAACCAAAAATATTTAAATTTTGGCATGAATAAGTCGGGTGATGTTGTTTTCGTCAAAAACAGCCGAACGTTCCCGAAATTGACGCCGGAAGGCTGACTTTGCAAGACGGCCATTTTTGGTCAATTTGGATTTTTGATTGGTTGACTCTCACAGCCTTAAAATCTTCGTTCTTGGGAGTGCTGAAAGGCCATGTTTGAAAACCGAGTCTGTCACTTTAAATTTGGAAAAGGAAATAGTTAATTTTGTTTTGAGTCAAATAAAAGTTTTGATTTTGCTTAAATCACCTTAATAAATGTGCAGGATGAGCACGATGCAAAACGAACCTTTCTCAATAATGACTAAAATCCCTTTCGAGTTGCGGCTATGGTGGAACGATTTAGGCAAAGAAGGACAAGACGAAGTCAAGAAATATCTGAAAGGTCTTACGGGTTTGTTAGAAATCAAGCCTCGGGGTGATATTATAAGAGCGTTGGTCACTTGCTGGGACCCAACGCACAATGTCTTCCACTTCTCAGATTTTGAGCTCACCCCAACTTTGGAGGAAATAGCCGGGTACATTGGAAATGCTGAGGTTCCGTTAAGAGGAAAATATCTGGTTGCTCCAAGAGCCATCATGGTGCATCGGTTTTTAGACTCATTAAAGATACCCAGGATAGTCCATAATCCAGATTTGGCAAAAGGCTTCTGCACTCTGTGCTTCATATACGATAGGTACGGCCACGTGGGAGGATTTAACAAGACGGACATCAAGCTATGCAGTAAAAATAACCGTCAAAAATGGGATGAGCACAGACGGGTGGCTTTCATGATAACCTTTTTGGGCCTCTTGGTGTTCCCAAGGAAAGATGAGAATATTGATATAAAAGTAGTCGGGGTCGTCAGTACCTTGCTTACTCAAGATGAAAGCACTTTTGCGCCTATGATCGCGTCTGACATTTTCCGAGCTCTCACTGCCTGCAAAGCTGGAGGCAACTTTTTTGAGGGGTGTAACTTGTTGTTGCAAATGTGGATGACCAAGCATCTCTGCCACCATTCTCAGCTCTTGAGTTATGGCACGTCTGACAAAACCTGTATAGGAGAGTTTTACACAAGGATTGATGGGGTTAGTCTGCCTGAAGGAGTAACAGCGTGGATATCATACTTTCGTACTCTCACGGACAATCAGATACAGTGGACGTTGGGATGGTTGTCTGTTGAAGAAATCATATACATGCCAGTAGCTAGGTCGCATTTTCTTTTGATGGGACTTAAGAGCATCCAGCCTTATGCTCCATGTCGGGTTCTGAGACAACTCGGGAGATACCAAACAGTGCCACGGGAGGAAGATCTTAGTGCTCAAGTAATTGAGATTAGCCTTGACGGATAGTTTCCCGAAGCAAAAGTCCGCGAGATTTGGAATGAATGTCAATATCTACAAGCAGATACTTGTGTGCAGGATCGGGCCAAAGGAGAAATGTCGCCAGAATACCTTGCATGGTACAGAAGAGAACTTGAGCATCAGAGGCCAGCTAAAAGACCCCACATCCAAGATTTCACTGAATCATCACAAGAACAATGGGGTTGGCTAGCAAAAGAAGAAGGCTATCAGGCTGAAATCGACAAGCTGAAACAACAGATTGGAGCTCTGAAATTTGAGAAAAGTGTGCAATTTGCTGCTGATCAGGGAGAAAAGAACAGGTTGGCCCAAGAAAACGAGGAGCTTAGGGCCCAAATCCAGCAAATGAGGATAGCTGCCAATAACCAACAAAGGAGCCGGTCGGACGAGCGGTTGATAAAGGGGTTGAAAAAGGAAATCAGTGAGTGCCGGGATGAGCTGGAAAAATCCGAAGGCACCATAGCAGGAATCCGGGCACAGTGGGTAAAAAGAACAGAAGAACGCACCCATTACATGCAACAATTAAAGAAGGATCATGAAAAGACCATTGCTAGTCTGAAAAGAAAAGTGGTCACCCTTGAGGATAAGGCAGCTAAGCAAGTTAAAGCTTTTGAGACCAAAAGTGGACACTGCTATGACTTACTGGCCCGAATGGAAGTAGAATACAGCAGCTGCAGGATCAGCAGCTTCAGGATTCTCACATGTTGGAGGCTCGCAATACTCAAGTAAGGCGATTGCTTATAGAAAAGGGTCGAACAAAAGACAGGATTGAGACCATTGCCCACGCCATCCTCAGGAGATGTCGGGCATGTGAAGACATGACCCGCACTACCTTCTTCTCAGCAGTGATGATTTACGTCAAGCGAACCATGTATGAGTTGGAGCAACTTGAAAAGGATTTGACACCTAAGCCTGCGGTGAGGCTGAACGATGCCCCGCGGGCACCCGTTTTTGAAGCACTAATGTATTCATAGATCGAGTCTGTGTTTTTCATTTTAGAATTTGTTGTTTGTCAGTCTGTTTTCTTTTTGCGTCCAATTATGCTAGTATGTTCGGAGTCTGTATTTGAGTTTAGTTGGAGTCTGTTATTTTCCATTTCAGAATGTTTAGTTTGTAATAGAATGTTGTGGTATTGAAAGTCTGAAAATTCCCAAAAATTTGTTCCTTTATTTTGGCACTTATTTTCACGAACTACGCCTGGTCTGATTCGTGCGGGGTCACGATACGTAGGCAATCTCCATAGGATTCGACCGTAACCAAGTAAAGAAAAGAAAACAAAGAAAGGGAAAGAAGAAAGAGAAAAGTGGAGAGATGAAAATGAATGAAAATAAGAGAAGAAAGAAAAGAAAAGAGAAGAGTGGAAAAACAAGAAAGGAATAGAATAAAGGAGGAAGGAAAGGGAAAAAAAAGAGGAGAAAAGAAAGAGAGAAAACAAAAGAGAAAATAAAAGAAAAGAGAAAGCTTACAGTTGGAACTAAGGAAATGCCAGGATGATGCATGCGGTCGAACAAATGCATAATAGAAATGATTAACTGTATAGGTGCATTCATGCCCAATGTGCGGTTATCCGATCTGTTAAAGCCTAACCGCTAACGGAATTGTTGTCTAAATATGTGAGTCCAGGTAGGTGGTTAGTTGTTTGGCGTTCTGGCAACTCATCCATACAACACCCGGTCTAAAGATAAAGCGAACATGACTAGCCCGGAATCTGATACGAGTATTGTTGACCTATCGAAAGAAGTAGAAGAAATGGACGTTCATGCAATGAGGGAGGAAATGTATAAGCTGAAACAATAGATGGCTGAAATGTACCAAGCATGGGCGAAGGGGAATCCACCGCCAGTTTATCCCACTAACCCCGCTTATATCCCACCATTGGCTCAGCCTCAGGAGCCGCCCACTGTGAATTCATCTCCAGCATTTCCCCTCTACCAACAATGCCAAGGCACCACTTCTCATACATCACAGGCTCCTCCATCCAAACAAGTCTCATACCCTCCTCCACCAATCACTCCCGTTTTTGTATCACCTCCGCTTGCTACCCTACACCAATCCCCCAGTGAACCTCTGTTCCAGATGCACGACAACCAGTATTATCCCCATGAGCCTACCTTCAAAGTTCCAGAACCCTACTCTTATACCCCTCATCTTGATCTCACGGCAGGCACCGAGAAGTCGCCCAAAAACCCTGAGCAGGAGGAGATGATCAGAAAGGTCAAAAGCCTGGAGCAATCATTCCAAGACATGAGGGGGTTAGGGGGCCAAGTAAGTGTGGCCTATAAAGATTTATGTCTGTTCCCAGATGTTCAGTTACCGGCCGGGTTCAAGATGCCTAAGTTTGATTTGTACGACGGGCATGGCGACCCAGTAGCACATTTAAGGGGATTCTGTAGCAAGATGAGAGGAGCAGGAGGGAGAGATGAATTGCTGATGGCATATTTCAGCCAAAGTTTGAGCGGATCGGCGTTGGAATGGTACACTAGACAAGACCATAGCAGGTGGTACACCTGGGACAACTTGGCCCAAGCCTTCGCCTGTCAGTTCCAATACAATCTTGAAATCATCCCAGATCGACTGTCACTGACAAAGATCGAGAAGAATCCCGGTGAGAGCTTTCGAGAATATGGGTTCCGTTGGAGAGAGCAAGCGGCGAGGGTTGACCCCCCGATGAAAGAGAGTGAAATGGTTGATTATTTCTTGCAGGCTTTGGAGCCCACCTATTTTGGTCATTTGGTGTCAGCAGTGGGCAAGTCCTTTAATGAAGTCGTGAAATGGGAGGCATGGTTGAGGAGGGACTCAAATCCAATAAGATCATAAGCTATTTAGTAATCAAAGCAACCACCCAAGCCATTCAAAACGGCATTGGGGGTGTGCTTGGGAAGAAGAAGAAAGAAGAGGTTGCAACTGTCGAATCCGGAGTATGGTCCAAGTCCAGAAGCCCTTCACCCTATTACAACCAACCCAGACCCCACCACCCAAATTACCCGTATACCCCATATGGCTCTCCTTAACACTATTATCCACCACCAGAGCCACACTTTTTTGTCCATCATGCCCAAACTTATACCCAGCCTCCGACTCACGTACAATGGCGTGCACCGGCTACCCAAAACACATACCCAGCTCCACAAAACACATATCCACACCCGAGGGCTTATAGGCCAGGATCCGGCTTCCGCCCAAACCAGGCTTTCAGAAATGAGAGAATGTAGAAACAGAAAACATTCACTCCGCTGGGAGAATCCTATACCACTCTTTTCCACAAACTGAGGCAGGTAGGCCTGTTGAACCGGTTGAGGCCAAAATGCCAAATCCCTTTCCTAAAAATCTGGACCATTCAGTGAGCTGTGAATATTGTTCAGGGACTCCCGGACATGATACTGAGAAATGTTGGAGATTGAAAACTGCGGTGCAAGAGCTTATTGACACAAACAGGATCGAGGTTCAGGCCCCGGAGGCACCCAATATTAACCAGAACCCGTTGCCAGCGCATCATGAGGCCAACATGATTGAACTGATACATAAGGGAGCAGAGTTTAAGAAGCCCTCATAGGCAGTCATGACGATCTGTTCTAGTGAAGCCAAACTGAATGAAAAGTTAGCTAGTGTGAAACCATCGGTTCAGTTGAAAAGAATAGACAACAAGCCAGTTGTGGTGATGGGGAAAGGATCTTCTGTTGTTACGAAGAAACCAGAGCTGATCAAGGTAGTGGTTCGGGGAGTATCAAGCACACCTGCGACAGTCGTGAAGGGGGCTCACATAGAACCAGTTGTCATAAAGCCAATAACCCAGTTACTAGTGATTGACAGTAAAACCGTTCCGTGGAAGTATGAACAGGTAGTTGTGACCTACAAGGGGAAGGAAATCAAAGAGGAAATCTGTGAAACACAAGGTTTAACTCGCTCGGGACGTTGTTTTGCCCCCGAAGAGTTGAGAAAGGCTAGGGCTCCCAAGGAAAATCCGGCGCCAGTTAAGAAAGCTATTATGGAGGAAGAGGCAGAAGAGTTCTTGAAAAAGATGATAGTGCAAGATTATTCTATTGTTGAGAAGCTAAGAAAAATGCCAGCCCAAATCTCGTTGCTTTCATTGCTTATCCACTCGGATGAACATCGCCGGGCTCTGATGAAGATATTGAACGAAGCTCATGTCCCCGATAAAATTTTAGTGAATCATTTGGAGAAAATCGCGAACAAAATCTTTGAAGTAAACAGAGTGACATTTTCTGATGATGAATTGCCCGTGAAGGGTACAGAACATAATAAAGCTCTTTATTTGACCGTGAAATGTGAAGATTCGGTAGTCACTCGAGTACTGATTGATAATGGGTCCAGTGCCAATATCTGTCCTTTGTCTACATTGAACAAGTTGAAGGTTGATGATGACAGAATTCATAAGAATAGCATCTGCGTTCGGGGGTTTGATGGTGGTGGTACAGACCCAGTGGGTGACATCATACTTGAATTGATAATTGGTCCGATCGAGTTCACCATGGAGTTTCAGGTGTTAGACGTGGCGGTGTCTTATAATCTTTTGTTGGGGCGACCATGGATCCACGCTGCCAAAGCAGTGCCTTCTACACTATATCAGATGGTTAAATTCGAGTGGGATAGACAAGAGATCGTAGTACATGGGGAAGACAACATGAGCATTGTAAGTGATACCATCGTACCCTTCATAGAGACTGATGATGATAAAGGGCCGTGGGTTTACCAGGTTTTTGATACAGTCTCGGTAAAAAAGGTTCATGAAGGTAAAAGCGTCCCGGTCCCCAGAATAATAGCTGCAACTGTCATGGTAGCCTCTGAAATGTTGAAAAACGGGTTTGTATCAGGCAAAGGGTTGGGTGCTGATTTGCAAGGTATTGTTCAGCCAGTTTATTTGCCCAAGAATCTGGATACCTTTGGGCTGGGTTTCAAGCCTACGGCAGCGGATGTAAGACAAGCCCGCAAGATGAAGAAAAGAGGATGGGTTCTTCCCAAACCAATTCCACGTCTGTCCAGGTCCTTCGTCAGGCCAAGTATCGGGAAGCAATTATTGGCAAAGGTGTCCGGTCCACTGATTGCTGCGGATGGGAACTTCGAGAAAGGGCTTGAGAAGGTATTTGTTGAGGTGAACATGGTTGAGGCCGGGGAAGGGTCAAGCAAAGCAGATATATAGTACATCGAGCCACATGCTAATGTCAGCAACTGGGAAGCCACTCCTCTTTCATCTCGAAGGGAGTCGCGGTAGTGGGTTTTGTTTTCCTCTTGTTCACCTGGATTATTCCAGGGTTTGTAATTCAGTTGCTATGTTCTGTCCGTTTGGACGAGTTAAAACCCTATTATCTTTACATTCAATGAAATGCAATTCCTTTTCTTTCTTAATTCCTAATTTGGTTTCCATTTCTTTTCTTTTCTGTACAGTTCTTTTTATGCTGATATCAATGACATGACATGCATAAGGAATCTTTGGCCCAGTTTTAAAAGCCAATCTAATTCAAAAATAATAGTGCAAGAAATCGAGTGTCATGATGAGGTGGAATATGATGATGACAAGGCCTATGAGGAAGTTAGTAAAGAATTAAGTCACTTTGAAGAAAAACCCAAACCTAACCTAAATGATACATAAGCGGTTAATCTAGGGGACCCAGACAATGTTCGTGAAACTAAAATAAGTGTTCATCTGGAGCCACAGCTCAAGGAGGGTATAATCAAAGCATTGTTTGAGTACAAGGATGTTTTTGCATGGTCGTATGATGACATGCCGGGTTTAAGTACCGATTTAGTGGTTCACAAATTGCCCACTGACCCGGCATTCCCTCCTATCAAGCAGAAGCTGAGAAAGTTCAAAACGGACATAAGTGTAAAGATCAAATAAGAGATCACCAAGCAGTTCGATGCAAATGTCATTCGGGTTACACGGTATCCCACCTGGTTAGCTAATGTTGTGCTTGTGCCCTAGAAAGATGGCAAGACCAGGGTGTGTGTCGATTACCGGTATCTTAACAAGGCAAGTCCAAAAGATAATTTTCCGCTGCCGAACATCCACATATTGATTGATAATTGTTCCAAACATGAGATTGGTTCTTTTGTGGATTGTTACGTGGGTTATCATCAGATTTTAATGGACAAGGAAGATGCAGAAAAGACGACATTCATCACGCCATGGGGAACATACTGTTATCGGGTCATGCCGTTTGGTTTAAAAAATGCTGGGGCAACTTATATGAGAGCAATGACAACAATATTCCATGATATGATACACAAGGAAATCGAGGTGTATGTGGACGATGTGATTGTAAAGTCTAGACAGCAATCTGACCATGTCAGGGATCTGAGAAAGTTCTTCCAAAGGCTTCGCAGGTACAATCTCAAGCTTAATCCTACAAAGTGCGTGTTCGGGGTGCCGTCTGGAAAGTTGTTGGGGTTTGTAGTCAGCCGTCGGGGTATTGAACTGGATCCATCAAAAATCAAGGCCATCCATGAATTGCCACCTCCGAGGAACAAGACCGAGGTGATGAGTTTGCTGGGGAGATTGAATTATATCAGCAGATTCATCGCCCAGCTCACGACAACTTGTGAGCCTATCTTTAAGCTTTTAAAGAAAGACGTTGTGGTCAAGTGGACAAACGAATGTTAGGAGGCATTTGATAAGATAAAGGGGTATTTGTTAAATCCACCCGTGTTGGTTCCGCCAGAACCAGGGCGACCTTTGATTCTATATTTAACGATACTGGACAATTCGTGCGGCTGTGTATTGGGTCAACATGATATCACCGGAAGGAAGGAGCAGGCCATCTATTAACTCAACAAGAAGTTCACACCCTACGAGGTTAAGTATACTCATCTTGAAAAGACATGTTGCGCCCTAACTTGGGTGGAATAGAAGCTGAAACACTATTTGTCATCTTATACTACTTACCTCATATCTCGTTTGGACCCGTTAAAGTATATCTTTCAGAAGCTTGTGCCCATAGGGAGGCTTGCAAAGTGGCAGATCCTGCTCACAGATTTTGACATTGTCTACGTGACTCGGACTGTGATGAAAACACAGGCCTTGGCGGACCATCTGGTCGAGAATCCGGTTGATGAAAATTATGAACTTTGAAGACTTATTTCCCTGATGAAGAGGTGATGCATGTTGAAGAATTGGAACAAGTTGAGAAGCTAGGATGGAAACTTTTCTTTGATGGGAATAGGAGCGGTGCTTATTTCTGAAACAGGGCAACATTACCCTGTTAGATCCCAACTTCGTTTTTATTGCACGAACAACATGGCAGAATATGAGGCATGTATCTTGGGGTTGAGATTAGCTGTAGATATGGGTGTCCAGGAAGTCTTGGTCATGGGTGACTCGGACCTACTAGTACACCAAATTCAAGGAAAATGGGAAACACGGGACTTAAAGCTTATACTGTACCGACAATGTTTGCATGAGCTTTGTCAACGGTTTCAGTCAATAGAATTCAAGCACATTCCAAGGATTCATAATGAAGTGGCCAATGCATTGGCTACTCTAGCATCAATATTACACCATCCGGATAAGGCTTACGTGGACCCTTTGCAGATTCAAGTCCGCGATCAGCACGCTTATTGTAATATAGTGGAAGAGGAACTTGACGGTGAGCCGTGGTTTCATGACATCAAGGAATATATCAGGATGGGTGTGTATCCGGTACAGGCCACCGATGATCAGAAAAGAACAATTCGACGGTTGGCAAGCGGGTTCTTCCTTAGTGGATGAGTGTTATATAAAAGAACTCCAGACCTCGGGTTGCTGAGGTGCATGGATGCGAGGCAGGCTACATCTATCATGATTGAGGTACATTCGGGAGTCTGTGGACAGCATATGAGCGGATATGTTTTGGCAAAGAAGATCCTACGGGTAGGTTACTATTGGCTCACTATGGAGCGAGATTGTATCAGTTTCGTACGTAAATGTCATTAGTGCCAAGTGCATGGAGACTTGATTCATTCTCCGCCATCAGAACTAAATACGATGTCCGCACCATGGCCTTTTGTTGCCTGGGGCATGGATGTTATTGGGCCAATTGATCCAGCAGCGTCAAATGGGCACAGGTTTATTCTGGTAGCTATAGATTATTTTACCAAATGGGTGGAAGCTAAGACATTCAAGTCTGTGACCAAGAAAGTTGTGGTGGATTTTGTGCATTCGAACATTATTTGTCGGTTTGGGATACCGAAGGTGATTCTCACAGACAATGGGGCTAATCTTAATAGTTATCTGATGAAGGAGACATGTGAGCAGTTCAATATTACCCATCGTCATTCCACTCCATACCGCCCTAAGGCAAATGGTGCGGTTGAGGCAGCCAATAAGAATATAAAGAAAATACTCCGGAAAATGGTGGAAGGATCTAGACAGTGGCACGAAAAGCTGCCTTTTGCATTGTTGGGGTACCGCACTACTATTCGTACCTCAGTGGGGGCAACTCCTTACTCTTTGGTGTATGACACGGAAGCAGTGATACCCGCAAAAGTGGAAATCCCGTCTCTCCGAATCATAGTAGAGGCTGAGATCAATGATGATGAATGGGTGAAAAGCCGCCTTGAGCAGTTGAGTTTGATTGACGAGAAGAGATTGGCATCAGTGTGTCATGGTCAACTGTACCAACAAAGAATGGTAAGAGCGTACAACAAGAAAGTGCGTCCGAGGAAGTTTGAAGTCGGACAGTTAGTGTTGAGACGTATTTTGCCTCATTGGGCAGAAGCAAAAGGAAAGTTTGCTCCAAATTGGCAGGGGCCATTTGTTGTAACCAGAGTGTTGTCTAATGGTGCACTATATTTGACAAACATAGAAGGAAAATGTGTAGAAATGGCCATCAATTCCGATGCGATCAAGAAATACTATGTATGATTCTTTATTCTGAATGTACTTGTTTGTATTTGGCACCTTTTAAAGATTGAAATGACGAAGGCGTTTTGTTCTGCTATCCAAACACTTTATCCCTTGTTATCCCCTTCGAGCCTTAATTATTTTCGTTCATACCCCTCTTTCGGAATCAACGGCACAATCAAGAAACGCATGTGTCGGACATAAAAAAAGGAAAAAGAAAAGAAAAGAAAAAGAAGAAAAGAAAAGAAAAGAAAAGAAGAAAAGAAAAGAAGAAAAGAAAAGAAAAGAAAAGGAAAATGAAAAGAAAGAAAAGAAAAGAAAGCAAAAGAAAAGAAAAAAGAATCACGACGAAAGTAATCACGATAACGTGAACTACGTTTGACTTGATCCTGAAAGGGTACGTAGGCAGCCTCTCTGAAGTTCAGTCATACCAAAATAAAATTCAAAAGTCCCCAAGCAAGAAACTGGGGCAGAAGTCGTGGTTGTTGTAAGAAATCTAATTTGAAAGTTGTAATATTAACCCATTTTGAAATTATTTTGAGCCTTTCATACCCTTTCTTTCTAGCCCCGTCCAAAGCCCACATTACGGTCCAAAGAAAGACCTTCTGATCAGTCTCTGAGAAATGCCAAGTCAAGCAGGTAAAGGTAATTCATGTCTGGGGTAATACTCTGGTTCAAACAAGAAAAGCAAAAAGATAAAAATGAGAGAGTCTTACCGTAAGGTGACGGGAGTTGAGAGAAAGAATAAAATGAGAGAGTCTTATTGGTGAAAACCCTTGCGGGCACCTTGAGGCGAAAGTGAGTTGAGAAATGATTGATGGAGAAAGGTCTGTTGGTGGAAAATTGTTTCGAGGCACCACAGGACGAACAAGGCTAAGGTTTGGATAAAGTAATAAAGTGATGGAAATTCTGGGGCAACAAAGGGTGGCGACCAAGAGTTGGTTAGTTGGACAGATTGGGCCGATTAGTCCGAAATGCATGTCATGACGATTGGTACCGGTTGTTCCGGTCAGATAAGTTTCTTTCCCCTTTTCTTTTTAGCAGTCATCCAGTTTTGGATTCTTCTTATCCTTAACTCGTAAACTCATTGAATTTCATTCTCTTTGGGGGTTTTATCTGTCTAAAATATTTCAATGTCAGTTTTGTTCAAAGCAAGTGGAAAGGGATTTCAAAACTCACTACCAGATTCCGGAAAGTGTAAAGCGCGATATGGTCAGAGCATGTCAAAAACAATGTGATGAAAGGTGGAATACAGGGAATCATCGGAAGTGTCATCGGTGGAATGATTGGGAAATGTCGTGGGAAGTGCAAAAGTTCAGAAAAAGGGTCAGAGGTGTGAAACAACAACATGGGTACAGAACACTCAGTTTGTCAGAGTCAGGGGTTTGAAAGTCAAGAAGAAAGGCAAGCGATTCAAGGCCAGTTCGGGAAGCCAGTCGGAACAAAATAATACAGCAGATAGATCTCCAGCAAGAATGCCACCAACTAACCACCATTTTTGAACTGACAAATTTTCTTTGATTAAAACAGGGGCAGAAAAGTTCGTTTGTTTCAGAGGAACCCTCTATGGAGAAAGGCAGTCAATAAGCAGTTTCGATTTTTGATTTTCAGGACCCTCCTGGAAAATGGGACCTAGTTTAAAGTTCAAAATAACATAATCTAGCATAAATGTACCCTAAAGGAGTATAAGTTGGTTTAGAAGTGTGCATGTTCGAGACAGGATTCAATTAGGAGTTTCCAGGACTCTCCTGAATAATGGGACTTAGCTTTAAGATTTCAATTAGATAACAACATTTAGCGTAAACTTTGTTGTAGGGTAGTATAATTCAGACATGAAAGTTGTCACCCTTAAGATAAAATTTGACCTTTGATTTTCAGGACCCTCATGGATAATGGGGAGTAGTTTAAAGATCCTCTTAGATAGCATGATTTAGCAGAAGTCACACCTGTAGAAGATATAACTTAGATTTTAAATCGTCGTTTAGTCAAGAGTTGTCAGGACCCCCCTGAATAATGGGACCTAGCTTTCAAATCCTTAGTAATACTTGGTAATATGGTTTAGTTTTACAATCACATCTGCCCCAGCCACCAAACTGGGGCAGAAAATTTCCTTTGTTTTGTCTGTTTGAAGTCAGGAGCCCGCCTGGAGAGCAGGGAATACTTTCAAGCGCAACAGTCAGGAACCCGCCTGGAGAACAAGGGAGTGCAATTTAAGTTTTAGATTTCAAATTCTTTGTTTTGTCTTTGGTGAAGTCAGGAGCCCGCCTGGAGAACAGAGGAATACATTCAAGTTCAAGTTCAGCAGTCAGGAGCCCGCCTGGATAACAAAGGAATGCATTCAAGTTCAAGTTCAGCAGTCAGGAGCCCGCCTGGATAACAAAGGAATACATTCAATTTCAAGATTCAGAAGTCAGGAGTCCGCCTGGAAAACAGAGACATACAGTTCAAGTTTCAGTAATCGGGAGCCCACCCGTACGACAAGGGAATACATTCAAGTTCAGCAATTTGAAGAAAGGAACAACACCTCAGTTTGTAGTTTGCAATGGCAACAAGGGATTTTTCCAAGAAAACACAAGACAACAAGGCAACGAGGAAGTACAACAACAAGTTTGAAGAATTTAGATAGGATTTTTTAATTCATAGGTCATAGTTCAGTTTAGCTTCTTTTATTTTGCCATGGTGTAATAAGGAAGGTCAGCAAGCAGTAGCAGCAGCAATCGCAGTGAAATTACAGTTCCTGGTAGTCCCAGCTACCAGACACTCCCGAACTACACTGACCTGATTCCTGTTTAGCCCAGGATATGTAGGCAACCTCTGAAGCAGGGTGCGGTCAGCTCTTTAAAAAATGCTTCACGCGGAATATTCAAACGGGAAAAAATCGCTCGTTTCCGCTCACTTGTCTTTGCGCAAAAACTCTTCGTGTTTTCGGGCAAAGAGGGGCAGCTGTGAGCACGTGATTTTTGCCCAAAGCAAATTATTCCCAAAAATTCAAACAAAACAATTTCTTTATTTTTATAATTTTTGCGAATTTTGGTGTCACTTTCTGATAGTTGTTTGCATTTTATTTGTGCATGTTAATTCATATGAAAATACAAAAATATGCATTTAGGATATAAGTTCATATTTTAGGATTAAGTAGGGGTTAATTTGTTTTTGAACAAAATATAAAAATCACAAAAATAGTCCACTTTGCATTTTAATCGTTTTAATTGTGAATTTGTCGTGAAATAGGTTTTAAATAATTTTAGAATTTAATTAATTTAGCTTTGACATCAATTAGAATTTTTATTTTTAATTGTGCATCCTCATAAAATTAGGAAAAAATAAAACAAAAATACAAAATGAAAAATGAGTAAAAGAAATAAAAAGAACAAAAAAGGGGGGAATAAATAAAGAGGGCTACTCACAATTTGGCCATTTCAATTAAATTCACCCAACCCAAAGAAAAAATCAGACCAAAAACACCCCAGAAACCGGCCCAAACCCGTCCCTCTACCCGGTCCGCCCCTCTTGCCCTCGAAACGACGTCGTTTCGTTCCCAGTTGATCTGGACCGTCGAGGTTATCAGATCTAACGGCCAGGACTTCCCTCTCGTTATTATATAAATGTCCAAAAATAACCCACCCCTCTCAAACCCCCCACCCGGTCCAAATGACTCATCTCCAGAGGCGCCCAAACGACGTCGTTACACAGCAAACCAATCCCAACCCTTCATTCTCCCTAATCCAACGGCTGTGGGGATTTCTTATTTACTTAATAAATATGTCTGAAAATTCCCAAACCCTAAAAACATAATTCACCTTCCTCGTACCCCCTTTTACTTCGCCGGAACCCCACCGCCGGCGAACACCACTTATGCCATCAACCACCAAAATAACACCATGAGACCTCCTCTTCTCTCTCGTCATGAATCCACCACCCGTTTCCTTCAAATCCAGCCCTAGCTCGTCGAATCTTCGATCAAAGATTCTCCGGCCAAAACCCAAAGTAACCACCACCAAATTAACACCATGTGACCGCCTAGGCCTCCTCTACCCAACCCCAATAGCCCTATCTCTCGAATCTACCTAGAACAGCTCGAATATCAGATCGAAGGTTTCTGACCAAAACCCTAATGCAAAATCTCCATGATTTCGGACCCTAACAACCCTAACCAGGGGTTTTCTTATGAAAACACGTGGTTAGGGATGTTACAGGTCAGAAATTTCGGGGGATTTGGAGAAACAACCATTGGCCGGAGCTCTTTGTTATCAGTGAGTTCTTTTTGGTATTTTATTTTATTTTCAATTTCTTTTTCCTTTTTCTGATTTTCTGCATGTGTGAATTTCATGGCTAATGTCTAGTTTAATTTGCGTTTTAATTTTTGTCAATATTGTTCTAATCTTGTGTCCTGATTGGTTGTTCCAATTCCTGATCTTAATTAAGCCGTTGATAATTTGTTAATTAGTTTTACTAAGTTTTGCTTAAATTAATTTCTGGTGTTCCTTTAGTTTAAGTTAATTACTAATTAGTTCAGTTTCAGTTTAATTAGTCGTCGTTTGGTAGTTAGTTTGGTCATTAATTCTGAGTTCAATCGATAGATTCAACAAGAGTTTAAATTGGGGTATATTCAGAGCTTACGAAACTATATTGGTTATAGCTGTAGTTTTAGCTTAAGTTCAGGGGTAGTTTAGACATTTAGGATTGGGCAGCACATGGTAGTTGAAACTAGAATCTTCTAGGGCCTTCTAGAGTGGTACTTTAGTGTAGATTTCAATAATTCTAGTGGAATTACTTGGGTAACAAGTTAGAAATTAAGGGAATAATTGAATAAATAGATAAGGGACTGATTTGTAAACAGAGAATAAGGGTTGCCCTCAGCTCTGCCTATAAAAGGCATCCCTAAATGCCTTAAGAGAGAGGTTTTTCAGCCATGTAATTCAAAAAAAATCCCTCTCCAAATTTCAGATTTGGAAATTCAAACCTGAAACTAAAGTCTTCTTTTAGTTCTTAGTTAAAACAAATAATCAAAATCAAAAACAGAAAATATGTAACAAAAATCAAAATAGGCATTGTTACATTGATCTTGGGTTAATTCTGATCAACTCTACTCTCTTCTGATCGCTGAGGTCCCTTTGAAGTTTATTGGTTGGTTTTTGAATGGCCTTGGGTCCATTCAAATTGATTTTGACTTGATCTAGTGAATCTGATTGGTTTTAAACATTTACGGACTATCTGGTTGTGATTTTGAGCTATTATGGGTTGGTTCAAGCAGTGTTGGGTTGATTTGCTAGTTTTCTGTTAGCTTGTTGAATATTTCTGGATTTCGAACCTATTTCTTGGCTGTTGGTTATTTGATGACTGTTGGGAATTGTTTGTTGTTGCTGCTGTGTTGTGGCTCACCTCCTCTTCTTCTACTTGTGTCGATTTCCAGGTACTTTTTCAGTTTCCTTTGATGTTGACGGACTGAATCTGTGTGTTGGTCGATTGAAGAAATAAAATCCAAGTCATGTTAAATTAATGTCGAATTTGTGCAATATCATGTAAATTGGAATTCCAATGGCGTAGCAGTAATAATAGAGAATTGGATGAATGAAACACTTTTGCAATTTGTAATAAATGAACTGCAGTGGACTATTAATTTCGAATCTGTACTTGGTTGTTTTGGAAGTAGTGTGCTACTATATGGTAGTTTGATTTCTTGTGTCAATGGTCTATTAAGTTGGCATCGAAGGGTTAATAACTTAGATAATTAGTGGATTGGGCATTAGTTGAAGGTTTGGAGTGAAAATCATAGCTGTGACAGTTAGTTGGTTAAAATTCGTGTGATTGTATCTTAAATAACAACGGGTCTTAGAGCTTAATTGGTAACAAATTAGTAATTCAAGGTACAAATCACATTGGTTGAGATCGTTATTAGCTGTCCAGTTGGCTTTGAACTTTGAAGCCTCTAAACGTACCTGGGTATGAATGTGGGCCAAAGTTGTGATTAATACAATTGCAGCCCCAAATGCTCGAAATGAGAGCTTTAGTGAGATGTGGCCCGTGCACGCCTCTGAACGTTGGCATCCGTTTGGATTTGGGCCTAAATCAGCAAATGGCCTAGATATGTTTTCCCTTAAGTGGAACCCAAATGTAATAACTTCTAAACCATGACAATTAATTAGGACCTTTGTTTTATTAATAGAGACAAACATTTTAAAATAAAATGAGACGAGCCTCGCCGAATAAAACCACAAATTGCGGGGCCCTCAATAGATATTGTATTAATTTTAGACTTCGGGATGGACCGTTTAGCGAATTTCATGGCCTCCCTCAAAATAATATTACGTTAGACTCTTTAAGCATGATTTTAATAAAATTACCTTCTTAAACTCGGTTGCGCATTGATGCGACCCAAATTCAAATTCCAACGAAGTCGAAATGTGTTAACAACCACGGTTGCATTGATTGCGACGTGGTTCGAGACGCGTTTTCGCGACGTTGCAATTCTTTTAAAATAATAACAAAAGTGGTTTACGAATAAAAAGCACATAAGCTAGCATGTATTTAAATCAGATAAAATCAAATGCAACAGTTGAGTGACCATGCTAGAACCACGGAACCAGGGAATGTCTAATGCCTTCTCCCGGGTTAACAGAATTCCTTACTCGAATTTCGGGTTCGCTGACTGATACAGAGTCAAATTTTCCTCGGTTCAGGATTCAAAATCGGTGACTTGGAATACCATTAATTTTCCAAGTGGCGACTTTGAATAATAATAATAAATCTCGTCTGATTGTCCTTTAATTGGAAAAACTCCTTTACGCCCTCGCGGGCGTAGGTGAAAAAGGAGGTGTGACACCCCTTACCCTCCTTTCCTCTCGTCCCAACCCCTGACCCCCTCCCCACCCCCTACTCACCCCCGGTACCCCTCAAGGACATGACCTTACTCTACCATCCCACACCACAACCACTATACCTACGACAAACTCCAGAAAACACTAACACGGACCCAAACAAGAAAATAACCGGTTGCAACTACAAGTATTCTAATAATATGCTTAAAGTGATGCTAACTAAATAACCACAAATTAACTAACATAGAGAAAGAGACAAGAAAACGGGAGGTACCAACTCCCGATGGAAAGAACTTGGAAATATGACTTGATGCGCCTGGTGATACTCCGTTCTACTCGCCCGTATGCCTCGCGCTTGCCTGGGCAGCCGCAACAATTCTCGCAAATATAACTCGGGTGCTTTGGAACCCGATGTCTAGCCCTTTGTGACTGCCAAATGTCCTGGTCTGCTTTGCCTATGCACCTCCAACCCATCACCAAACAGCTACCAAAAGTGCTACCTGAAACACACACAACACATCACAGGACCAAGAAAATAAGGGGGCTATCACCGGAACGGTCGCCGAAAAATAGTGTCGGTCCGAGAAACAATGGTACGGAGAGGAAAGGTTTGACGAAAGCGAAACCTAGAGGAGGGTGATTTGGTTGGGTCGGAAAAGCAGAAGGAAGATGAGACGGTGTTGGTGGGTCGCCGGCCTAGCTGCTGCTAAGGTTAAAAGAAAGAGGAAGAAAGAGAGGGACGCGTGGAGAGAGAAAGGAGAAAGAAAGGAGAGAGAAAGAGAGGGATGTGGGGAGAGAGAGAGGAGAGAGAAAGGAGACGAGTACTTACCTGGACGAGTGTCGGCGGCGCTATGGGTTTGTCGGTGGATTTGCCGGAGAGGATGAAGATGTTACCGTTATCGAAGACAGAGAAAAGAGAGAAGAAAGGATAGGTTGCTCAAAGAAACAATAATTTGTGTTGTGTATTCTTTTCTGCAAAAGCAACAATATAAAAGATGCTACAATCTTATTTGCGAAAATTTAAACATGATACAAATTCCCTTTGGATCATGAAGGTTGTCTTCGGACGGTTAAAGATGACGTCCTTAGACCATGATATCCTGGGCCATGAATTACTTTAATGAGGTATTCGTAGGCCATGAAATGATGTTCTTGGGCCATGAAATGGTGCCTCCGAACCATGACGCCTTTGAATAATGATATGCAAATTTGGAAGATCCTCAGGCCATGGCATGGTGTCTTCAGGCTATAAGGTTGGTGCCTTTAGACTATGACACCTTTGGACAGATTGGTGATATTTTATCCCATGATATGCAATAATATGATATAACAAGACAAGGTTTAGTCTTGCGAAGCAGAGGGCAGAGCTCAACCCAATTTAAAAGCAGGTAGATAGTAGTAGAAAATAGAGCAATATTGGTGCAAAGAGGGACAGTGCTTAGTCCCATACGAGTGGGGAGGCAAGGATTAGCCTTATTCAAATGGGGAAGCAAGGATTAGCCTCATGCAAATGCGGAGTCAGGGCTTAGACTCATGCAGGTATGGAGGCAAGGATCAGCCTCATGCAAATATAGAGTCAGGGATTAGACTCATGCAAGATTGGAGACAGAGCTTAGTCTCATACAAAGAGAAGGCATTGCTTAGCCTTATGCAAATATGGAAGTAGAGCTTAACCTCACGCAAGATTCGAGACATGGCTTAGTCCTATTCAAATGGAAGGCAATGCTTAGCCTTATGTATATATGGAGGCAGGGCTTAGCCTCATGCAAGATTCGGGACAAGGCTTGATCCCATGCAAATATGGAGTCAGGGCTTAGACTCATGCAAATATGGAGTCAAGGATTAGACTCATGCAAATATGGAGTCAGGGCTTAGACTTATGCATATATGGAATCAAGGATTAGACCTATGCAAATGTGGAGTCAAGGATTTAGACTCATGCAAATGTGGAGTCAGGGCTGAGACTCATG
This sequence comes from Nicotiana tabacum, assembly GCF_000715075.1. NCBI lineage: Eukaryota > Viridiplantae > Streptophyta > Magnoliopsida > Solanales > Solanaceae > Nicotiana > Nicotiana tabacum. The sequence goes on along the minus strand of NC_134089.1, from coordinate 133,387,776 downwards.
TAGGATTCGGGATAGGGCTTAGTCCCATGCAAATGTGGAGTAAGAGATTAGACTCATGTAGAGAGAAAATAACAGATAAGGGTAGAGTATATCTTAGCTAGGATAAGTTCAGCGTCAATGGCCGGATGGATGGTGAATTTGCTTTGTGTACGAATGCTATCGTCAGATGTGACTGCGTTCACAGAAAAGCCGTGAGTTTCATGAGGGGAGGTTGGTTCTTACTTCGTCTGCTTGTTTTGCCTCGCCCCGTTCTAGAAGCCCCTTTCGAGTTCCCCTAGGTAGCACCTGACTGTTATGAAAAATAGAATTTTCGAAAATATGCATTCATTGATAAACAAATGGATTTATTTTGGAAGCATATTGATATATCAAGTAACTTTTGATGAACTAGCAACTATGACACATTTCAAAGGCATTGCAGCTCTCTTATGTTAGAATTTTGAGGGTCCTCCTCAAAATTCAGCCCCAGTTTGGTAGATGATTTTTAACCGTTTGCGAATGACGGACCTTGCTGAATCTTCTTCGAAATTTTGAGAATCCTTCTCAAAATTCTGCCCCAGTTCTTGACTGATGACTGGCTTCCTAGGATGTGATGGTGCTGGCTGGACTTGCTCCAAAATTTTGAGGACCCTCCTCAAAATTCTTCCCCAGTTCTAATTTTGGGGAAAATGAAAATTTTATTATGATATGACCGGACCCATAAGGCTGCCTATGTATCCCCTCTTAAATGAGAATTAGGTCAAGCGTAGTTCAATATATCAGAAAGGAAAATGTAAAATAATCTAAGCATAGTATCTCTTCACTACATCTGAATTGATTAGTTTTGGCCAGATCTCTCCATCCATTTATGCAAGTATGAGTGCTCCTCCTATTAGTACTCTGTGAACCATATACGGACCTTGCTAGTTGGGAGAGAATTTCCCTCTGACTTCATCTTGGTGTGGAAAAAGCTTCTTCAATACCAACTGTCCTGGTGCGAACTGCCTTGGTTTGACCCTTTTTGTTGAAAGCTCTGGACATTCTGTTCTGATAGAGTTGGCCGTGGCATACTGGGTTCATCCTTTTTCCATCGATAAGGGCCAATTGTTCATAGTGACTTCTTACCCATTCTGCATCGCTGAGTTCAGCTTCATGTATGACTCTTAAAGAAGTAATCTCTACCTCGGCTGGGATGACCTCCTCGGTACCATAAACCAGCATGTAAGGCGTTTCCCCAGTTGACGTGCGAAATGTGGTGCGGTACCCTAACAGAGCAAAGGGTAACTTTTCATGCCACTGCTTGTGATTCTCTACCATTTTCCTTAGTATCTCCTTAATATTTTTGTTGGCAGCTTCTACGGCTCCATTCATCTAAGGTCTGTAGGCAGTGGAATTCTTATGCTTGATTTTGAAGGTTTCACATATAGCTTTCATCAGGTCACTATTGAGGTTGGCGGCATTGTCAGTGATAATGGACTCCAAAACTCTGAATCGGCAGACAATATGATCCTTGACAAAATCTGCGACAACTTTCTTGGTTAAAGCTTTGTAAGATGCATCTTCTACCCATTTCATGAAGTAATCAATGGCTACCAGAATAAACCGGTGTCCGTTTGAAGCAGTGGTCTCAATCGGACCAATAACATCCATTCCCCAGGCGGCGAATGGCCAAGACAAGCTTGTTGCATTGAGCTCGTTTGGTGGCACTTTAATCATGTTGGCATGTACTTGACATTGAAAGCATTTGCGGATATACTGAATATAATCCGTCTCCATGGTCATCCAAAAGTAACCTGCCTTGAGTATCTTCTTGGCCAGAACGAAGTCATTCATATGCGGACCACATGTCCCAGAATGTACGTCCTCAAGTAGCTTGGAAGATTCCTTTGCGTCGACACACCTTAGTAAACCCAAATCCGGAGTTTTTCTGTACAAATTTCCTCCGTTGTGGAAGAAGTAATTTGACAACCTCCGGAGCGTGCATTTCTGAATGTGATTTGCGTGCTCTGGGTATTCTCCTTTTGATGGGTACTCCTTGATGTCATGGAACCAAGGCTTTCCATCGGCTTCTTCCTCGACATGAGCACAATATGCCGGCTGATTATGGATCCTCACTGGGATGGGATCAATATAGTTTTTATCTAGATACTGTATCATTGATGACAAAGTGGCTAATGCATCGATGAACTCGTTCTGAATTCTGGGCACATGTCGGAATTCTATATTTGTGACCCTCCTTTTTAATTCCTACACATGGTGCAGATATTGCAATATCTTGGAATTTTTGGTAGCCCATTCTCCTTGCACCTGGTGCACAAGCAAATCCAAATCGCCGATCACCAACAAACCCTGAATGTTCATGTCGACTACCATGTTGAGCCCTAGTATGCACGCTTCATATTCTGCCATGTTGTTGGTGCAGGGAAATCTTAGTTTAGCAGATACGGGATAATGCTGACCCGTTTCTGACACCAAAACTGCTCCAATGCCTACTCCTTTGAAACTTGCAGCTCCGTCAAAGAACATCCTCCAACCGTCATATGCTTCAGTAATGTATTCTCCCATGAATGATATTTCTTCATCAAGAAAATACATTTTCAAGGGTTCGTATTCTCCTCCCACTGGATTCTCAGCGAGGTGATCTGCCAATGCTTGTCCCTTGACTACCTTTTGAGTTACATAGACGATGTCGAACTCACTCAGTAGTATCTGCCATTTAGCCAACTTCCCAGTTGGCATGGGCTTCTGAAATATGTACTTCAAAGGATCTATCCTGGATATGAAGTATGTAGTGTAGGCACAGAAGTAATGCCTCAACTTCTAGGTTGTCCAGGTCAAAGCACATCAAGTTCGTTCGAGCAGAAAATATCATGCTTCATAAGGTATGAATTTCTTACTCAGGTAATATATGGCTTGCTCTTTTCTTCCTGTCTCATCATGTTGCCCCAAAACACATCCAAAGGCTCTATCTAACATGGATAGATAAAGCAACAATAGTCATCCTGGTTCTAGCGGGACCAGAACTGGCGGTGTGGACAGGTATTCCTTGATCTTGTCAAAAGCTTTCTGACAATCCTTGGTCCAACTTGTCTCAGCATCTTTCCTCAGCATTTTGAAGATGAGTTCACATATTACTGTGAACTGTGCTATGAATCGGCTGATGTAGTTGAGCCGCCCCAGGAAGCTCATTACATCCTTATTGATTTTGGGTGGTGGCAGCTCCTGAATAGTTTTGACTTTAGTCGAATCCAGTTCGATCCATCGACAAATGACGATGAATCCCAATAACTTCCTGCGAGGACCCCGAATGCACACTTTGCGGGGTTTAACTGCAAATTGTACCTCCTGAGCCTATCGAAGAATTTTCTCAAGTCTGCTATATGATCTGCAGCCTTCTTGGATTTGATAATGACGTCGTCCACATATACCTCTATTTCTTTGTGTATCATACCATGAAAGATGGTTGTCATGGCCCTCATGTAGGTGGCCCCAGCATTTTTTATACCAAACATCATCATCTTGTAATAGTATACACCCCAAGTCGTAATAAAAGCTATCTTCTCAGCATCTTCTTCATCCATCCAGATCTGATGATAACCTGCAAAGCAATCTACAAAGGATTGGAGTTCATGCTTGGTGCAGTTATCGATCAGGATGTGTATATTTGGCAGCGGGAAATCGTCTTTGGGACTTGCTCTGTTTAAATCCCGACAATCGACACATACCCTGACCTTCTCGTCCTTCTTCAAAATTGGCACAATATTAGCTAATCATGTTGGGTACTCAACCACCCTGAGAACCTTGGCTTTGATCTGCTTGGTAACCTCATTCTTGATCTTCAAACTCATGTCTAGTTTGAATTTTCTGAGTTTCTTCTTGACTTGCGGACACATGGGATTAGTAGGCAACTTGTGAGCTACTATAGATGTGCTCAAACCGGTCTATTGTCATACGACCATGCGAAAATATCCTCATATTCCTTTAACAAATGGATGTACTCTTCCTTTTTTGTTGGTGACAAATGAATGTTGATGCGGGTCTCTTTGACAGTCTTGGCGTCTCCCAAATTTATTGCTTCTGTTTCGTCCAAGTTGGATTTAGGCTTGTTCTCAAAATTCTCAACCTCCCTGAAAATTTCCTCGGGTATCTCATCTTCTTCCTCTAAGTCACTATTCTCATGTTGTGTTGCCTTGTTACATGTCACAGTCACTGGTTCATCAGAAAAAGTAATAATAACAATGTAGAAGGGAAAAAGTATAAAAATAGTAATGAATAGTGATAAAGTATAAATGCATTTGATTAAAACTGAGGAATTGTTCAAACAAAGCTTGGCTCGGTGGATCGAGCATTTATTTTAAAACAAAGAAATCATAAAACAAAATTGCTAAAAAATTAAAATGCCTGGAACGGCTTATAAATTTTGCCAAGCTACCCAGGGACTCGGCGGGCTCGGGATGGTGTGACGGTCCAGTTTCTGAGAACAGCTCCCTTTGCCACAGTCTGAATGGAGAGGCCTTCTTCCTCCTCCTCAATTACGGCACTGAAGTCCATATCCTCATCTTCCAAGAACAGATCCTTCAGCCCAGCTAGTGCTTCTTCTTCGGCAGTTCCCCCATATTGTGTCTGCCTGATGGAAAGCCAGTTCCAAATAGGGTATCGGTTGTACAAGAGGGTAATACGGTCCACGCCATGGAGGGAACCATTCCCTGTACTCCTGCCATGTATACTAGTATCTGAGCCCAAAGGTGGTACCATAATTTTTCAGTCTTATCAACTTGGTGATACCCTGGAGGTTCTTTCCTAACCCTTTGCCGGGATCCGAACCATGCCAGTATGCTTTCTATTTTGTTACTCTACCACTTATCTTTCTCGACGGCATTGACAGGTTCAATGTGATGATAAGTTTCCCCTCCTAGCCTCCTTCTATGTCCGATGACCGAGATGGTTTGACGAGTGTAGACGGGATTGCTCCTGTCCCCATGAATGATTACCTCCTGATGGTTCCATTCGAATTTTACGACTTGATGTAGTGTTGAGGGTGGCTCCAGCAGCATGGATCCATGGGCGGCCCAACAAAAGATTATATGAGGTTGGTATGTCAAGTACTTGAATTCAACATCGAACTAAGTTGGTCCCATCTACAAGAAAAGGTTGATTTCCCCAATTGTGGCCCTCTGGGACCCATCGAAAGCCTTCACATTCATGCTTCTGGTCCGTATTTCATGGAAACCTTTGTCCAACCTTTTCAGGGTATCCAGTGGAAAAATATTCAGTCTAGAACCCTCATCAACAAGGACCTTGGCAATGAATTTGTCTTCAAATTGTACTGTAATATGCAGTGCTCGATTGTGGTTCAGACCTTCGGGAGGCAGCTCATCTTCGTGGAAGATAATCTTATGGCTCTCTAGCACTTGACCAACCATGTTGGCCATTTCTCTACCTGTGATATTATTGGGTACATAAGTCTCGCTCAGTACTTTCATCAAGGCATTCTTGTGTGCCTCTAAATTTTGTAGTAGTGATAGGATAGATATCTGAGCAGGGACTTTGTTCAGATGATCAACAATAGAATATTCTTTTGCCTGTACTTTCCTCCACAAGTCATCTAGTCCGGTCTCAATGATAGGTTGTCTAGTAGAGGCATCTTTGCTTTAACCTCCCAGGTGTTCAGGTGTGTAGACTCTTCTAGTTCAGTCATCCCTTGTGCGGCGTTAGATTCCTCTATCTTAGTCTTCTCTTTTCTCCGAGCCTCGACGGCATAATCTTAGGGTATTGCCTTCGAGTTGAATGGGGGTGTGGTTGACACCGTCACAGTAAAAAGTGTGACCACTTCTACTTCAAATGGAGCAGAGGTGGTTGCGGGCAGTGTTACTTCCACCTCGAATGGAACTGATACAGTTACCTCAACGTCAATTGGTGCTTGATTCTGAACCACAATAGGAGTAAGTGTAACTGCAACCTTAAAGTCATCGCCTTCTCAGATAAGCCCGATTGACCCTTCGGGGTCCTATTCTTCTTTTGTTTCTATAACATGTACACCGTCACCTCTATGATCAGGGAGGGGATTGTTGCGGACAATAGGTGCGGCTTCCTTCGCTTGTATGACCTTGTTGTCAATGAGTGTCTGAATCTTATCCTTCAATGTTCAGCACTTAGCAGTGGTGTACCCCTTCATGCCGGAGTGGTATGCACAGGTTTTGTTCGGATTGACCCATTGGGATGGATTTTCTAGTGCCACAGCGGGAATAAGAGTGACATAACCTGTGGCCTTTAATCTTTCATACAACTGGTCGGTGGGCTCAACAATGGCGGTGTATTGTCTGGGTGGCTTGAGGTTGAAATTGGGTCTTGTCTTGGATAATTTTGGCAATTTTGAGGTGATTGGAAGTGGGATGGTTGGGAATTGTAGGTATGATGGACAACGGTTGGTTGGGAATATCTGGGAGATGAGGGTTGATATGTAGGTGGTGATGCTTGGTATGTGGGTGGAGATGCTTGGTATGTGGGTGGAGGTGCTTGGTATGTGAGCGGAGTTTTTGGACCCTGAGCCACCATTACTGCCCCGACATCTCTGTTCTTCGATATGCCACCTGATTGGAATGCATTATTTGTGTCTTGCAGTGCCTCGAAATTTGTTACCATTTCGCTCTTGATTCCTTCATTATTTCCCCGAGCTTGATGATATTAGAGAATTTGTGATTTTTGATGACCATCAGTCTCTCATAATATTTTGGATCCTGTGCTCTGACGAAGAATTTATTCATCTGTTCTTCGTCCAAAGCGGGCCTGACCTTGGCGGCTTCCGACCTCCAACGAGTAGCATATTCGCGGAAAGTCTCAATGGGCTTCTTCTTGACATTCTGGATGTAGAAGACATCAGGTGCATTTTCTGTGTTGAACCTGAATTGGTCCATGAAATCTAACGCCATGCTTACCTAATTGGACCATTTCTTGGGGTTCTGGCTGATATACCAAGACAACGTGTCCCCAGTAAGACTCCTCAAGAAGAGCTTCATCCGAATCTTTTCATCTTTTCCAACCCCGACCAGCTTATCACAGTAAGTCCTTAGGTGAACCCTGGGATCATCAGTACCATCGAACATTTCAAACTTGGGATGTTTATACCCCTCTGGCAGTTCCACATCGGGCTGTATAAATAGATCTTCATAGTTCAAACCTTCTATTCCCTTATCGCCTTCGACACCTTGAACTCAACTTGTTAATTTCTTGAGTTCTTCAGCCATGTTCTTAATGAGAAGGTCATTTTCGGAGGGTTCCGTTGCACAGGAGATTGGCTAGGTAGAATGTGGTATAGTTTCCACGTATATGGGGTTGCTCTGATGGGTGCCAGGAACTTGGGTATAGTGATGGTCATTGGTGGAGTTTTGTGGATCTGGAATGAGTGGTGGTGTATTTTGGGGAGTGTGGTAAGTAGTGGTTGGTGGGTATGGAATTGGTTGATGTTGTGGTGGAGTTGGTATCGGTAATGGATTGACATTTTGAGGTGGAGTTGCGTATTGATTTGGTATGGTAGGGTTTTGTGGCTGTTGGTTTTGAGGAGGTGTTGGGTTCTTTGCGTTCTGTTGATGGATATCAGGGACATTGAGGGTGAGTGACAAATTAGTCAAATTGCGGACCTGCTCAAGTTTCGCTTGCAGTTCCAGTATCTTTTGTTCAAGTCTCAAAACCAGGTCATTCGGGGTCGGAGTACTATGGCCATCAGAGGTCTCTGCGTTCTTAATGTTTTCCTTTCGAATTCCACTTAAGTCGTCCATCTTTGCTTTCCCTCTGCCTTTTGTGTTTCTTAGAGGAGGAGGAGGAGGTGGAGGGCCTCTGGATCTGGTATGATATGTTGATGAGGCCAGTATGGATGAACCAACCTATGGGGATGGGAATAATAATAATAATAATAAATAAACAAAACAAAAAGATAACAAGTTAGCGAGGATCCTGAAATGTTTGCAGTATTTAAACACACATAGTGCGAGATATAAATTCGTATCTTAATTTGGGAGTCTCGTTGTGCCCGAGGTAGGCCTAGTGACAAATAAATTTGGAGAACTTAAAATGCCAATAAATTCTGCATTTCATAATATAAAATAGATTAATCCAAAACGACACTAACATAATAACAAAAACAAGTCACTATTGGCACTTGGCCTTATTACATTTTATGAAAAGCAAGTAAATCTAATCTATCTGGTCCCAGAAGGACCTTCCCCAGATTCGATCTTCCGGACTCCATCAAACAGATCTCCTAGCTCGCAGTCCCAGCAGCAAGTAGGCTCGTGCCAGATGTCCTCCCTCGGCTCCTTCACCATTCTGATAGTTTTCAATCCTTTTTATGACTTTGCCCTCTAGTTCCACTATTTCTCGCTCCAGGTATTCCAGTTTTCTATTGGAAGTGACCATCATCTCTTTCCATTCCTCGATCAACCTTACGTTTCTCTCATGTATCTCCCGATGCCATTCTCAGAGTCGTGGACTCTCTTGCACAGCCTGTTGTACTTGACTTGGGCTTCAACTTCCTCGTCTATGATTTTGTTCCCTCGACCAGTCCTCGGTGTCACCGCTCCTTTCAGATTGTCCTCCAACCATGTAGGGTAAAAAGGCTCGCACCCCGCGTGATATCTGTCTGGCTCGACAGTGCTTTTCTCCACAATGATTTTGCAGTGCCACATGTGCTAAGCTTGGCACTTGTAAGGTATGTCATCGTTTTGGAAATCTGCCCTAAAATGACTCATCTTGACGACCCTTGGTACAACCTACTTTCTGCCTGCTTGCCTCATAACTCGTATAGGAACATATGGATATATCCCTCTCAACCCGATCAACACCAAATGTGGAGCATCCCTGGATGTGGAACTCGTTTGTTGGAAACCATTCAGCCATCCACTGCACCTGTTCCTCGGTCAGATTGTCGAAGAACTCTACTCATTCGCTGGCACTTTCCGGTTGAGCAAATATGTCTGAAATGTAGGTCAGCTACTTAGGGTGATGGAAAGTGATGTGGTAGTTCCAAGCCCTTCGCAGAAATTCTTGGCGATAGCGTCCCCTTTGGAGATGTTCCAACAACCATATTAGCAGCAAGTTGCAACCTTCGAAGTGTCGGACCCCTCTTTGACAGCGTTCCAAGGCCCTATAGATATCAACTATGATCATGGGGACTATGGTATACATCTGCCCACTAATCCCCTCTATCAGAGTTTTGGCGACCATGGACAACCTGGTGTGGATTCTTCCCTTTTTCATTGGGAACACTATTATCCCCAAAAAGCACACGATGAAAACGAACACTCTGCGATGGATGTGACCTAGTGAAGTTAGGGAGATCTCATCATGATAAGTGCGGAAGGACTTGTTGTGGCCATACCTCTCGTAGAGATATTTGAAAGGTATGTAGGAGTCCTTCAGGCACACTAAGTCGACATTCTTTTTCAGTCCCATCATTTTCAAAAATCCACTGCCTGTACGGTTTTCTGGTACCAAAAGCCCGGGACTGTCCCAAGCCAACCCGACAAGTCCTCCTATTTCCTCTAGGAGCGGTGTCATTTCTATGTTGCCGAATCGGAACACGGCTCTTTCACTATCCCAGAATAGGGTAGCAGCCTCGATCAGTTTCTTGTTTGGTTCAATATCTAGTAGGAAAGGCAAATTACCCAGGTACTTTTTCACATGCTTCTTGTCACTTGAGGAAAGATCTTCCCACCAATTTAGCAACAATGGAGGGATATTGCTAACCATACCGAATCTGGGGACTTCGTTCCTCATTTCTGCAAAACAAAAGGGTTAGGCCTTACCCCCACGGAACTCGACTACTTATACATTTGCGATCAGCATACCGGCATTTAGTCCTCCAAATTAATGCACAGAACGTGATTGCGTTCGTTGGAATTATGGAAAACCCGATGGACATTGGATAAGGCTTATGTTAAAGGATCATTATGGGGACAACATAGCTGATCCAACTAGGTTTGACCATGATGCATGCACAATTTAAACAGAGTAAGGTTTCTATGGGGTTTTAGACTAGTACCCTCAAGCGGACAACTTGAGGGGGAAGGCATGGAACCGTCGACTGCACCGCTGATTGACTGGTTTTACCGCAAATAAGCCTTTCTGAATTTAAGGGTAACAAATAGGAAGAGCGCAACCACTGATTAAAGCGTTGCTATAGGATTTGAGATGCACGAGTGGAATATGATGTGGAGCATGATTTATGTAGCAGTTAATAACATGTAAGCAAGTATTTTTACGTAGGAAAAATAAATACAACATTTAAATAATTGAAAAGACAGTTACATAAAAAAAACAAAGAGACAAGTCAGTTTTCAGGGTAATAAAGCAATCATAAACGCTTAAAAAAAACAAATTAGACAACTAAATCCAGATAAGGGAGCTGGGAATGGGATACGCATGCTTGGACTAATTTGTAAAAACAAGTTCGTTATGGTAAGAACCTAAAGATATCCCTAGTAGAGTCGTCATGCTGTCGCGCCCTCTTTTTCCCTTCCTCGCGGAGGGAGGTCCGAGTTTGGGTAAGGATTAATAGGGTATGGGTCGGGTGATTTGGGTGTGAAATTGGGCTAGAAAGGGATCTAATTTTGGCTATAATTGAAAGCCAAATTTGGCTGTTATTTAAATAGCCAATTTTCCCCTATTTAATTTATAAAAAATAGTAGGTAATTTATGAAAAATAAATTAAGGTACAAAAATGATTTTAAATATATAATTAACAATTTAAAAATACAGGATCCAATTTTATGCGTATAAACATAATTATATCTAAAAATGGGCTAACATTGCAATTATATGCAATTTATCTTTAAAAATACCAAATGTAATTGTAAAAAATACATAAAAATTACATTAGCCATATTTTGTCATAAATATAGAAATTAAATAAAAGGAATTATCAAAAAAATAATTTTGGAAATACTTATTGGGATTTTATGGATAAAAGGGGAGAAAATAAATCAATTAAAACCCTTAAAATTATGGAAAAAATAATAAAAATATTGGGCATGCTTATGTATGCATATATATGCTATTTTGAAGGCTTTTATATATATTTAAAATATATAGGGAAAAATTAGGTATCAACAAGGAGCATACAATAGGCCTTTCCTAGAATTGGCATAGCGGTCATTCTAACATTGGAGTAGGTGTCATTGAGCCCAGTTAGGAAGTGGATCAGTTTTTTCCCTTCATTGCATTGTGGTTCAACCTCACATGTGCAAGATGGACCAAAAGAGGCAATTTTTAACTCATCCCACAACTTCCTAAGTTTGGTATAGTTACTAGCAATATAAGAAGACCTTTGAGAGACACCAGCAATCTCTCTCTGAATTTGATAATAGCCACTGGCATTAGACTGCCCATACCTCTCCTCTATATCTCTCCAAATTTCACTTGCAGTGTCACAATGCAGGACACTATCAGCAATATCTTTAGACAAAGAATTGCTTAACCATGAAAACACTATGTTGTTGTATCTCACTAGTGATCATAGACTGGGGAATCAGGTCATGGCTGGGAGATTCTTCCATTGATCATCCCAGCCTTGTTCTTTGCAGACAGTGCAATAAGAATATTGTTCTCACACGTATACTTGCGTGTGCGTTTGGGAACAACCAGTTTTTGGTGTCGTTACCGGGGACTTAGAAATAAGCTAGTCTACTAGATTGGATTTTCATTTTTGTCTATTCAAGTTTTTATTTTTTATTTTTATCTTAGTTTAATATTTTATTATCTTTGTTGACATGACATCTTCGAATGATAATTGGTCATATATTGGTTATTCTTATTATGGTGATTCTTGTCCTAATGTGGTGGACCACACTTGTGGTAAAATTATGCATCTTTATATGATGTGTGGAATTTTTGTAATGTGTGTAGTTATCAAGGTGGCTATTACAATGGTTTTCCTAATTCTTATTATCCTTCTCAAAACTCTTATTTTAATATTTCTAATAATATTTATGAGTTTGATAGGAGCAATGGGAGGATATGGAATGCGTTACTTGTATTATGGATATGATGAGGCAAGTAGCCGAGAAACAAGATTAAAATCAAAAGTCTATACAAAGAATTATTGCAGCAATCATGAGATTGAAGGCAGAGGCGGAGGAAGTGGCCGAAGAGAGCGAGTTCCCGCAAAAAGATAATTTTGAAGAAGCAGATATAGTGAGCCAATCTTGGCTAGATGAACAAGCTCAACTGATAAAATCTCAGGAGTTTCTCTTGACTCATATGTAATTGAAGCAATATCTCTTGACTTTGTTATGCCTTGAGAATAGTGAATACTTTGGTTGTGACGCTTAGGCTCAGTTTTTGACTCTTGTATAAGTACCTTAATATGTATAACTTTGCTTAACTACTTTGACTAGAGTGTCTTGATAAGTCCAATCCTGAGTGAGTGAGTTATGTGACATGTATGTGTGAGGTTTGTGTCATTCTATGTATTGCATTTGATGTCTAGAACTTGTCTCATGTGTTTGCAAAGCGAAATAGTAGTTTTGTTCAGTCTTGGAAGTGATATATATGTTTCTTTGTTGAACCAGCTATATAATTTACTTGACTAATTGTTATGTATCGTAGTTAACCCTTTAAGTCTATAATCCAGTTTCTTTGGCAATCACATTATAAACCTTACCCATTTGTTTGAATTAACCATCTATTTGAACCTTCACCTCTCATGAGCACTTGAATTGTAATGGACTTTGTAAAAGTTAAAGTGTGGAGTGGTTGATTTGGCTTTTGAGTGGAACTAATGAAATAAGGAGAAAGGTGAACTGTTTGGAAAAAGTAAGAGCCACTTGAAAAAAATAAGAAATAAAATATAGTTGTATTGTTGTGAAAAGTATTCCTTGATAGTGGTGACTCTTGATGTAATTGTGCTTAAAGAATTATGGAGTTAATATACATTGATGTGAAGGTGGAGTTATGGTTTGACAAAGTGTGGGGTTCTAATTATTAAAGTATATGTATTAAAGTGCTTAGGGAGGTGCAGTCACTCTTATATCCAAATGTATCCTACCCGTCCCACAGCCTACATTACAGCCAAATAAAGTCTTAATTGATCCTTGACTGAATGAGCTCGATTAGTAGAGTAATACACTACACTCAGACCAAAACTTGTAGCTCCCAAACGCACACGCAAGTATACGTGGTCGACAAATAATATAGGATTGTAAGTCCAGATATCGTACCCATAGGGACTTGTGATTAACTATAGACTAAATTAAACCCAAACACTTAATCTATTCAAGGGAATCTAAAGTATGAATATTTAACTAAAGATAATCTAGAGTAGTAAACTAAGAAATAAATTGGCGAACTTAGACACGAATTATATTGGAGAAATATTCTAGAGCTATTGGTTAGCTAACAATCCTATTGAGTTTTCTACCTAAATTGTTTAATTAATTTATCTGATTCATTGATTGACAGGGTTATTATTGCTCGTAGCCTTCTCCCGAAGCCAACTCGCCTATTCAAGTTAACCCAATACCTATATCCCTATGGAATTAGGATTAACAAGAATGCACTTATAATTCTCGTATAATAATAAAGCAAGGCGATTAGGTATATTCCTATCCTAACCGCAAATCCGTTCCCGATACTCGAGTTCAAGATCTTGCTCTACTCAATCTTAAGTGCAATCTAGAATTCCCTCTCCCGAGTTCAATTCTAGATTCGTAGATAGTATTCAATTGGTGATCAAGCAATCAAATAATTAAGCGAAACATTGAATAAATAAACCAATATGATAAAATAATAAGAACAATCTATGTTTCAAACTACAACATTCATGTAGCACCCCACAACTCTAGAACAAATAAACTATGAAACTTAAAGAAGAGAAGCGAAGAAAAACTAGTTAGAAGCCTCCTCCAAGCGTGGTGTGTGTACCTCCCTCCCAAAAGTCATGTTAACTTCAAAAGTCACACCTCTGACTATTTATATGGGATAGGATTAGCATGGGGTAAAATAATACAAGCCCACTTTGAAATAGCCTTTTTAGGTTAGCTCGCTCACTCTCTTGTGTGCACGCGAGATTGAACAAGCAAAGTTCTTCTCTTTTTCTTTTTCTTCTATGTCTCTCGTGCACTTCCATGCCTTTTTGCTATACTTTGATGTTTTTTTCTCCAAGATCTTCCTCAATAGTTCATTCACTCTCTCGTGTGCACCCGAGAGTGAACGAACAAATTCCTTCTTTTGTCTTCTGGTCACGAATCAACTTCTTTTGCTCACATTTCGTCTAACTTGCTCCTACACATAAGAATGCTCATAATGAGCATAATTCACTACAAAAACTCCTGTAACCTACCGTAACCACACAAGTTATGAGATGAAATTACACTAAAAATATGCATTTTTGGCCATTTATCAACACCCCACACTTAAACTCTTGCTCGTCCTCGAGCAACTTTCTACACTTTACAACAACACGACCTTTTTAAACAAATCTCATAACTCATCATACTAAGAATATTTAAAATTGACTAAGCACAATAGTATAACATCCTCATCTCAAGATTTGACTCACATTCACTACACATTTTTTACAACCCGCTCACTTACTCTAACATAGTGGTTGTAACGACACGATCGGTCATTTTGAGTTCTAGCGCGTCATTCAGCGGTTTGAGGTCTTGAGCAGCTTCACTTCAGGTATTATGACTTGTACGCATGGTGGGAACTAGAATTTCGGAAGTTCAAAGTTGATTTGGAAAGAGAATTCTCATTTCCGAAGCTTTAAGTTGGAAGAATTGACTAAGGTTGGATTTTTGAGTAAACGACCTCAGAATCGGGATTTGAAGGTTCCAACAGGTTCGTATGTTGATTTCGGACTTGGGCGTATGTTCGGATTGGATTTTGGATGACCCGGAAGTGTTTTGGCATCTATTGTGGAATTGACATTTTGGAAGAAATTCATAAATTTGGGTTGAAGTGCATTTCAATGTTATCGATGTCCGTTTGGGATTCCGAGTCTGGGAATAGCTCCGTATGGTGATTCTAGTATTGGGAGCGCGTCCGGATGTGGATTTGGCGGTTTATAGGTCATTTCGAAGTCATTTGTCAAAAGTTAGAAATTTGAAGGTTTTTGAGAAGTTTGACCGGGAGTGGAATTTTTGATATCGGTGTCAGATTCTGATTCCGGAAGTTAGAGTAGGTCCGTAATGTTGAATGTGGCTTGTGTGCAACATTTGAGGTCAATCAGATGTGATTTGGTAGGTTTCGGCGTTGAATGTAGAAGTTTAAAGTTCTAAAGTTTATTAAGCTTGAATTGGGGTAAGATTCATGATTTCTATGTTGTTTGATGTGATTTAAGGCCTCGAGCAAGTTCGTGTCTTATTTTGGTACACGTTGGTGTGATTGGACGGGGTCCCCGGGGCCTCGGGTGTGTTTCGGATCATTTTGGGGTACTTTGGATGTTGATTTACTGATATCTGGTGTTGTTCTTCACGTTCGCGAGGATCCTCTCACGTTTGTGAAGAATGATTTGGCTTCTGGGATTTTGTTCTTCGCGTTAGCGAAGAGACTCTCGTGTTCACGAAGAAGGAAATCTCTGTTGCACAGCTCTGACTTCGGAGGCTCATATCTCGCAATCTATAAGGAATTTGGAGATGATCCAACAAAGAAAGTTTTAACTCTTTCTGTCTAGTTTTCAGAAAAGTAAACTATTTAGCATTTGGATTTATGTACAAAACGTTATGGCTGGTACACTATAAGCTATCCGAGAAGATGAAGAAGAAATTAGTGTTGCATAGGGCTAATTTTGGCAGCTTATATCTCAAAATCTCTAAGGAACTGGGATATAACCAAAACACAAAAGTTGTAGATCTTGGTGTGTAATTTTCAGAAAGTTAAACCATTTACCATTTGGAGTTTTGTACAAAACGTTATGATCATTATACTAGAGGATGTCTTAGAAGAGTTTGGAAATGGCTTTCGAGAATTTTATTCATCGTTAACGCGATGGGAGGCTTGTGAACGTGAAGAAGGGTTGCATGGCAGTGTATATGTTTGAAAAAATGGGTTTGGATCATTTCATCTCATTTCCTCCATGGGAGATGACCTAGGAGCGATTTTGGAGCTCTGTCTTCATCATCTATGTCAAGGTAATTGATTCCCACCTATTAAAAGTTAAATACTTGAATTATATATAGATTTTAACATGAAAATTCATGGAAAATAAGTGAAAATTTGGGGTTTTGATAGAAAACCTACAAAAATTGGTATTTTTGGATTTTGACCACGATTTTGGGCATGGATTTGAGAATAAATTATATATTTGAGTTCGTGATGTTATGGGTAATGTTTATCTTGAAAAAATTTTGGAATCCGGGAACATGGGCTTGAGGGTGATTTTTATCAACTTTTCGATCAGGGTTAGAAATAGTTATAAATTGGATTATAATGAGTATTTGAGTGTATATTTATGGGTTTGCACAATTATTGACTAGTCTTGGACCGTTAGGCATCTGTTTGAGTCGTCGGAAAGGCTTGGGAGCCAAGTGTGGAACTTCGAAAGTAAGTCCTTTCTAACCTTGTAAGAGGGAATTTACCCCATAGGTAAAATAATTCAATATGTGCTTCTATTTGTGGGGGCTACGTACGCACGAGGTGACGAGAGTCCGTGTGTAGCTACTATTATTCTTATGCCCGGGTAGTCTAGGACCCAAATCACGTTATATTTGTGATGCTTGCATCCTACTTGTTAATTTAATTGTTTAAAACATATTTGAATTTGATAAAGGAATTTCAAAAGGTTAATCTTCACCTATTGCGTTTTGGACGGGTCACTTGACCGTTAATGAGAATTGATATTTCTTTGAACATCAAACCTGAATAAATCTTTGATTTGGTTGTTTGAATGTGTTTATCTTTTATGGAATAGGTCGAACGCCTCGGCAGATTAAATAAATGCATCTATGCTTCGCGCCGTTCAACCCTCCGGTAGTGCACAGTTTAATATTATGTTGGATCGGGGTGTACAAACTCGGTATGATTTGTGCATGACTTAATTAATTGTTTATGAATTATTGATAATTGATGTGGCCTCATTAGCTAAAGATATAAATTGTTAAAAGATGAAAATAAATTTGGAAATCTCCTATTAACAAAAGAATTGTTTACCTGCTTCATGTTATTGAGTTTACAGTTGCGTAATAAAATCCATAATTTATCATATTATTGGTATATTATTGTTGGCCATAGTAAGTGTCGAAGTCGACCTCTCGTCACTACTTCTTCGAGATTAGACTTTATTGGGTACGCATTGTTTTCGTACTCATACTACATTTGTTGTACATTTTGTTGTACAAGCACATGTATGTCTAGTGGCCTTATGGGCGCATCTGCGTGGTTGATACGGGGATTTAGGTGAGTTACATCTTATGAGACGATTCGCAACCAGCAGAGTCTCCTTCAGAGTACTTGTATTTTTCTTTTCTGTCCAAATTTATATTTCGGACAGTTATTGTATTTTATTTTATTTCCTAGTAAATGCTCATGTACTTGTGACACCGAGTTCTGGGAGGATTATCGGATACTCAGTATTGAAATTGGAAAATATCATTATTATTCTGTAAAGTTTGCCTTTTTACTAGTTAAGTTGAAGGAAATTTATGATTTCAAAAAACATATTAAAATAAGAATTTAATTAACTATTTAGTATTGGCTTTCCTGACAATGGTGTCCGGAGCCATCATAACCTTTAACAAATTTTGGGTCGTGACAACATGGTATTAGAGCACTAGGTTCACTTAGGTCTCATGAGTCATGAGCAAGTCTAGTAGAGTCTTGCGGATCGGTAAAAAGATGTTTGTACTTATCTTCGAGATGCTACAGGGCTGTTAGGAGCAATCCCCTTCTTGATTCCTCATCATGCGATTTGATCCCTTTTAGGCTTATGCCTTTGTTTCTTTCCTATTCAATATTATATGACGCAAAGCGCTTGTTATAAATCAGGAATTG
Organism: Nicotiana tabacum; assembly: GCF_000715075.1. NCBI lineage: Eukaryota > Viridiplantae > Streptophyta > Magnoliopsida > Solanales > Solanaceae > Nicotiana > Nicotiana tabacum. The sequence goes on along the minus strand of NC_134089.1, from coordinate 133,369,812 downwards.
AGGAATTGTAATGTACTAGAGATGTGGTACAAGATGTTTCTCCCTACGTATTTGATTGGGCTATTATCGTCTCCTTACGGAAGGTCGTTCTATCCTTTCAGCTCAATATTAGTATTACCTAAGGTTTTGAGATTTGGCATTGATTGTTATGACGATTTGTGCGTTGCTATCCCACAGTGTGGTGTAATTGTAGGATGTCTGTCTATGCGTCGAATCAGTGAATGACTTGGAAGGATGTTTACTTAGTGCAAAATTCAGAGATTCAGTATTTTATTTCCAGCGGAGGAAAGGCAATCGGACTATGAGTGTTCAGGTTGGGGTTGATGGAGTAACGATACTTGGTATTTTCGAGCATGCTAGAATCTTCATCTGTGATATGGTGTCGTCTTCCTTGATTAAATATAAAGTGTTAAGTTCATCGGTATTATGGTTTTCTTCAATTCGCCTTTGGAACAGAGTAATGTGAAAGGTGCGGGGGAAGTGACTGTCAGAGATCGCAATATACGGTGGTTCAGGATCGAATCGGCGTTCCTAGTATTGATGGCTCGAGAAAGATGATTTTCAGAAGGGTCAGGATTTCTATTATGCACTTAGCATGCTTGTGGACAATATTCAGGTATTTCGTAGTCATGAGCATTTTAGCTCGGTAAAGTCTTTCCTTATACGGTATTATGTGTGGATCAAGTTGCACGCCGCAATAGTGTGATATTGAGTACATTCCCCTATATTTATTCTTGCATACTTTGTTTCCCATTTTTTGAGGGAGGTTTATGACATCCTTTTGGTTGTTCAGTTAGTTATGTGGGTCGAGTAGTTCTTTCCAGAGTTCGCTCTCCTTATGTATCACGTTCGAGTTTGTAACTTGTTGGCACATTGTGGCATCATATGAGACTTTTGGCAACGTTTGAGGTAGCTTATTGCCTGAGCAACTTGTACTGGGTGAGACAAGATTATTAGACCTGGGGTCAGCGCGATCGAATTCATATGAAGTATATTAAAGAGCAAATATAGTTATTTGGTTCATAATGAGGCAATGGTTCTTGTCAAGAGAAGTAACTTAATAAATTATTGACTCAGTAGTTGGTCATGAATTTCTACACATCTCTTCCGTCGTGGCAGTATTGCAAGAGTTGGAACAGGACTTATATGAGTCATGAGGTATGTGTGAGCATCAGATTCGTGGAATGACAGCTATTATTATCAGAGGATGTTATTGTGGTCATGTGAATTATGCGGTGCATGGTGTTAATTCAGCAAAGGCATGCAATCATGTTTTGGTACATCGTGTGGTGACTGATACGGTGTTCGTATGTTGGAAACAGGCTTGGTAGAGAATTCCGGGTGTTGGAATTTGGCTCTAAGGCTTATTTGGCTAAGTAAAAAGGGAAAACCTTCAGATTTGTTCGAGAAAATGTGCTTAACTAAGTTGTGGTAGCACGGTAGGTACACGAGGTGTTAAATAGTGATTTCAGACAACTCCAGCGGAGTTCTTAGCACGTTCAAGGACGAACGTATGTTTAAGTGGGAGAGAATGTAACGACCCGGCCGGTCGTTTTGAGCTCTAGTGCGTCGTTTGACGGTTTGAGGCTTTGAGCAGCTTCACTTCATATACTATGACTTGTACGCATGGTCGGAACTGGACTTTCAGAAGTTCAGAGTTGATTTGGAAAGAGAATTCTCATTTTGGAAGCTTTAAGTTGGAAGAATTGACTAAGGTTGGATTTTTGAGTAAACAACCTCGGAATCAAGATTTGAAGGTTCCAGCAGGTTCATATGATGATTTCTGACTTGGGCGTATGTTCGGATCGGATTTTGGAAGACCAGGAAGCATTTCTGCGTCTATTGTGGAAGTTGGCATTTTGGAAGAAATTCATAAATTTGGATTGAAGCGCAGTTCAATGTTATTGATGTCCGTTTGGGATTCCGAGTATGGGATAGATCCGTATGGTGATTCTGGTATTGAGAGCACGTCCAGATGTTGATTTGGAGGTTCGTAGGTCATTTCGGAGTCGTTTGTCAAAAGTTAGAAATTTGAAGATTTTTGAGAAGTTTGATTGGGAGTGAACTTTTTGATATCAAGGTCGGATTCCGATTCCAGAAGTTGGAGTAGGTCTGTAATGTCGAATGCGACTTGTGTACAAAATTTAAGGTCAATCGGATGTGATTTGATAGGTTTCGGCATCGAATGTAGAAGTTTGAAGTTCTAAAGTTCATTAAGATTAAATTGGGGTATGATTCATGATTTCTATGTTGTTTGATGTGATTTGAGACCTCGAGCAAGTTCCTGTCATATTTGGGTCACGTTGGTGTGATTGGATGGGGTCCCCGAGGCCTCGGGTATATTTCGGATCATTTTGGGCTACTTTAGATGCTGATTTACTGATATCTGGTATTGTTCTTCGCGTTCGCGAGGATCCTCCCGCGTTCGCAAAGTAGGATTTGGCTTGTTGGATTTTGTTCTTCGCATTCACGAAGAAGGAAATCTCTGTTGCACATGTCTGACTTCGGAGGCTCGTATCTTGCAATCTATAAGGAATTTGGAGATGATCCAAAAACAAAAGTTGTAGCACTTTGTGTCTTGTATTCAGAAAAGTAAACCATTTATCATTTTGATTTGTGTACCAAAGGTTATGGCTGGTACACTACAGGCTGTCCGAGAAGATGAAGAAGAAATTTGTGTTGTACAGGGCTGATTTTGGCAGCTTATATCTCGAAATCTTTAAAAAACAATTGGGAGATAACCAAAACATCAAAGTTGTAGATCTTAGTGTTTAGTTTTCAGAAAGTTAAACCGTTTATCATTTAGATTTTTGTACAAAAAAATAACCATTATACTAGAGGCTATCTTAGAAGAGTTTGGAAATGGCTTTCGAGAATTTTGTTCATCGCGGACGCGATGGGAGGACCGCAAATGCGAAGAAGGGTTGCCTGGTAGTGTATAAGTTTGAAAATATGGGTTTGGCTTATTGCATCTCATTTTCTCCATGGGAGATGACTTAGGAGTGATTTTGGAGCTCCGTCTCATCATCTATGTCAAGGTAAGTGATTCCCACCTATTGTAAGTTAAATACTTGGATTATATATAGATTTTAACATGAAAATTCATGGAAAATTAGTAAAAGTTTGGGGTTTTGGTAGAAAACCTAAAAAAATTGATATTTTTGGATTTTGACCACGATTTTGGGTATGTAATTGAGAATAAATTATATATTTGAGTTCGTGATGTTATGGGTAATGTTTATCTTCAAAAAATTTCGGAATCCAGGCATGCAGGCTTGAGGGTGATTTTTATCGACTTTTCGATCGGGGTTAGAAATTATCATAAATTGGATTATAATGAGTATTTACATATATATTTATGGGTTTGCATAATTATTGACTAGTCTTGGAGCGTTAGGCATCGGTTTGAGTCGTCGGAAGTGCTTGGGAGCCGAAAATGGAACTTCGGAGTGAGGTAAGACTCCTTTCTAATCTTGTAAGAGGAAATTTATCCCATAGGTGAAATAATTCAATATGTGCTTCTATTTGTGGGGGCTACGTACACATGAGGTGACGAGAGTCCGTGCGTAGCTACTATTATGCTTTTGTCCGCATAATCTAGGACCCAAATCATGTTATATTTGTGATGCTTGCATCCTACTTGTTAATTTAACCGTTTAAAATATATTGGAACTTGATAATGGAATTTCAAAAGGTTAAACTTCACCTATTGGGTTTTGGATGGGTCACTTGACCATTAATGAGAATTGATATTTCTTTGAACATCGAACCTAAATAAATCATTGATTTGGTTGTTTGAATGTGTTTATCTTTTGTGGAATGGGCCGAACGCCTCGGCAGATTAAATAAATACATCTATGGTTAGCATCGTTCGACCCTCTAACAGTGCACAGTTTAATATTATATTTGATCGGGCCGTAAAACCTCGGTATGATTTGCGCATGACTTAATTGATTGGTTTGAAATTATTGATAATTGATGTGGCCTCATTGGCCGGAGATATAAATTGTTAAAAGATGAAAACAAATTTTGAAATCTCTTATTAACAAAAGAATTGTTTACATGCTTCATGTTATTGAGTTTACAGTTGCCTTATAAAATCCATAATTTATCATATTATCGGTATATTATTGTTATCCATAGTAAGTGTCGGAGTCAACCTCTCATCACTACTTCTTCGAGATTAGACTGGATACTTACTGGGTACCCGTTGTTTTTGTACTCATACTACACTTTTTGTACATTTTGTTGTACAAGCACATGTATGTCTAGTAGCCTTGTGGATGCAACGGTGTGGTTGATGCGAGGACTTAGGTGGTATGCATCTTATGAGACGATTCGCAGCCAGCAGAATCTCCTTCAGAGTACTTGTATTTTTCGTTTATGACCAAATTTGTATTCCAGACAGTTATTGTATTTTATTATTTCCTAGTAAATGCTCATGTACTTGTGAAACCAGATTCTGGGATGATTACAGTATTGAAATTGGAAAATATTATTATTATTATTCTGTAAAGTTCGCCTTTTTACTAGTTAAGTTGAAGGAAATTTATGATTTCAAAAAAATTATTAAAATGAGAATTTAATTAACTATTTAGTGTTGGCTTGCCTGACAGTGGTGTCCGGCGCCATCACGGCCTTTAATGGATTTTGGTTCGTGACAGAGGTCAACAACATTACCTTTCCTTTATAAATCAAGTGTTCTCACACAACAAAAGAGAGTAGGTTCACACACATAAAATTCAAGAAAAATTAGGAACTCAATATAGAAAGAATTCACTCACTCTAAGAAACAACGTTCATATGCCACAAAATATGAACCATAAGCTTGCCCGTAGTGTACTGCTCTACTAATCGAGCTCATTCAGTCAAGAATCAATTAGGACTTTATTTGGTTGTAATGTAGGCTGTGCGACGGGTAGGATACATTTGGATATAAGAGTGACTACACCTCCCTAATCACTTTAATACATACACTTTAACAATTAGAACCCCACACTTTGTCAAACCATAACTCCACCTTGACATCAATGTATATTAACTCCATAATTCTCTAAGCACAATTACATCAAGAGTCACCATTATCAAGGAATACTTTTCACAACAATACAACTATATTATTTTTTCTTATTTTTTCAAGTGGCTCTTACTTTTTCCAAACAGTGCACATTTCTCCTTATTTCATTAGTTTCACTCAAAATCCAAACCAACCACTCCACACTTTAACTTTTGCAAAGGTCATTACAATTCAAGTGCTCATGAGAGGTGAAGGTTCAAATAGATGGTTAATTCAAATAAATGGGTAAGGCTTGTAATGTGGTTGCCTGGATTATAGACTCAAAGGGTTAACTACGATATATAACAATTAGACAGGTAAATTATATAACTAGTTCAACAAAGAAACGCCTATATCACTTCCAAGACTGAACAAAACTACTATTTCGCTTTGCAAATACACGAAATAATTTCTAGACATCAAATTCAATACATAGAATGACACAAACCTCACACACACATGGCACATAACTCACTCAGGATTGGACTCATCAAGACACTCGAGTCAAAGTAGTTAAGCAAAGTTATATAGATTAAGGTACTTATTCAAGAGTCAAAAACTGAACCTAAGCGTCACTACCAAAGTATTCACTATTCTCAAGACATAACAAAGTCAAGAGATATTGCTTCAATTCCAATCGCAGCACACTGCTCCTACATACTCCTAAAAAAATACAACCAACCATAACCAATTCAAACAAAACCCTTAGAAAAGAACCGTGGCACAAAGAAAAACCAAGGGAAAATTATTACAATACCTAACAAAAGAAAATCTTTTTGTCTTTTTTATTTCGAACTAAATCCCTCAAAAAACCTGTCGAATGACATCCATCGTCGGGAAAAGTCCCATTTTTTGATTTTTTTTTTCCGTTTTTAACAAAGACTACTACACTAAGAATGAGTACTACAACTAAGCTAAGATAGCAAAATTACCCAAGCAATCTCCTCACCCCACACTTAAAATTGTGCAATATCCTCAATGCACACTATAAATAACAAGAGGGTAGAAGATATACCCTGCCAAAGGCCGAAGAATTAGCAGCTCACGGGTACTCAGGCTTCCCCAGGTATGGTCCTTTGTGTGGGCACCCCACACTTAGTTCGCACCATCTAGCTCGTTTTTGCATATTTTCAATGGCTTTGTTTCCTATGTTTATAATCCTAAAAAATCAAAACAAACACTACAAAATAATATAATAAAAATAAAAAAATAAAAGAAAGCAGTAGAGTTGGGTTGCCTCCCAACAAGCGCTTGATTTAACATCGCGGCACGATGCCATCATTTTCACCATTTTTCCTTCCACTTTGAGGATATAAATTGCGCTCCCAATTTTGCATCAATTTTTCTATTACGTTCCTAGGGCGGTGGTGTAAAAAGAAAGGAACTAAGCAATAGGTATTGCACCTTGCACTTCTATGCCTTTAAGTACGAGATGTAGTTTTGCCTCTTTGGTATGACAAATTTCAGAATTTAAATACTTTATTCCTCATCCAGTTACTCCTCCATATGCTCAAATGGATCAATTCTCGTGTCACCAACCAAGCAAAATGTTGAAAAATTATTAGAATGAGGTTCAATGCGCTCCAACTTTAGAATCACTTCACTTTTGACATCCTCACTTTTTCACACTTTGTCAACCTTGGCATCATTAATAATTTGGTCAAATAGTTGGGATTCCTCTTTTTGCTCCATAAGTTGGCCAGTATCCACAACAATTAGTTGTAGGGCATCAGACGCCTCAACTTGTTTTATTCAATTTAGCCTGCATGTCATGGATATCTAAGCCAAATTGGTCTATCTCTTGCCTGAGCTCAATTCTTCCTTCTATCAGTTGTTCTGTCATATTTGAAAGACCATCGCGAAGAAACTCGTGAGATTTTATCAGTTGAGCTTGTTCCTCTAGCCAAGATTGGCTCACTATATCTACTTCTTCAAAATTATCTTCTTGCGAGAACTCGCTCTCTTCGGCCACTTCTTCCGCCTCGACCTTCATTCTCATGATTGTTGCAATAATTCTTTGTATAGTCTTTTGATTTTCATCTTGTTTCTCGGCCACTTGCCTCATCATGTGCATAATACGAGCAACGTATTCCATATCCTCCACTTCATTGCTCCAATCAAACTCATAAACATTATTAGAAACATTAAACTAAGAGTTTTAAGAAGGACAATAAGAATTAGGACAACCATCCCAATAGCCACCTTGACAACCACACACATTACAAAAATTTCACACATCATATTGAGATGCATAATTTTACCACAAGTGTGGTCCTCCATAATAGGATAAGAATTACCATAATAAGAATAACCAATATTCTACCAATTATCATTCCAGGATATCATGTCAACAAAGATAATAAAATATTAAACTAAGATAAAAATAAAAAATAAAAACTTGAATAGACAAAAAGTGAAAATCCAATCTAGTAGACTAGATAATTTCTAAGTCCCCAGCAACGGCGCCAAAAACGTATTGTTCCCAAACGCACATGCAAGTATACGTGTGAGAACAATATTCTTATTGCACTGTCTACAAAGAACAAGGCTGGAATGATCAATGGAAGAATCTCCCAGTCATCGATCACTGGTGAGATACAACGACATAGTGTTTGCATGGTTAATCAATTCTTTGCCTAAAGATATTGTTGACAGTCTCCTACATTGTAACACTGCAAGGGAAATTTAGAGAGATATAGAGGAGAGGTATGGGAAGTCTAATGCCAGTAGCTATTATCAAATTCATAGAGAGATTGTTGGTATCTCTCAAAGGTCTTCTGATATTGCTAGTAACTACACCAAACTTAGGAAGTTGTGGGATGAGCTAAAAACTGCCTCTTTTGGTCCATCTTGCACATGTGGGGCTGAACCACAATGCAACAAAGGGTAGAAACTGATCCACTTCCTAACTGGGGTCAATGGCACCTACTCCAATGTCAGAATGACCCCTGTGCCAATTCTAGGAAAGGCCTATTCTATGCTCCTTAATGATGAAAATCAAAGAGAATTTCAATTATCATGGGCCAACTTCCTCTCAGAGTCTGCCTCTTCTGTCAAGACCTATCCTACTTCACTTACTGATCTTTCTCAGCCTAATAACACTAACAATGTCTACACTCAGAGGGTCATTTTTGACAACAAAAGGGTGACTAGTGTTTGCAAATATTATAAGAAACCTGGACATTCAGTTGACAAGTGCTACATACTCCATGGCTTTCCGGTGGACTTAAAATTCACTAAGGGAAAGAAGTCTGCAGCTTGTGCTCAAGTTGATGAACTTAGGATAGATTCTTCATCCTCCTTGAAGTTACAACACCTGCTCTTGCTCATGGGTTCATCAAGGACCAATACCAACACTTGATGAATCTCTTCCAATAATCTCACCTGACCACATCAATCCAGGAGGCTCCCACTAGCAATGTTGCCATGGGTGCTTTTGCAGGTGTGTTCTGCAGCCTTGCTGTATATTCCACTGCCTTGTGTTGTGCTTCAGATTTAAAAATAAACACTTGGATTCTAGATTCAGGAGAAACAAATCAGATGACACCTCACAAAGATCTCTTGCACACCATTCAACCTTTACCATTTCCTTTTCTAGTAACACTCCCATATGGTTATAAAGTAAAAGTAACATGCACTGGTTCTCTAAATCTTTGTTCTGATTTTACTTTGTCTAATGTACTTCTAGTTCCTTCTTTTCAGTTCAATCTTATCTTTGTTCCTCAATTAGTTTCTCAATTCAGTTGTACAATCTTTTTTACCAAAGTTTCTTTTCTCATACATGGCCTTTCTCTGAAGAGGCCATTGGAAATTGGTAGAGCACCAAATGAGTTGTATATCATTCAATCATCATTTTCTAAACTTGATACATGTGTACATACCATTTCAGCTACTACTTCTTTACCCAGATGTGATTGCAGTGCTTGCACTACCTTTTGTAATCATGTTACTTCAAGCAATAAAGTTGATTTCCTTGGCATCAAAGATTAGGACATATGTCTTTTTCTAAAATGAAAACCATTTCTGATTTGTCTGATAAACTGTCTTCTAAGCAATTTTTTATATGTTTTGCATGTCTTTTATCTAGACAACAAAGACTCCCATTTCTAGATAGTTCCATTAAATCTACTCATCCATTTCAACTTGTTCATGTTGACTTGTGGGGTCCTTATCATACTAGAACATATCATGAATTCAAATACTTTTTATTCATTATGGATGACTATTCTAGAGTCACATGGACTCATTTGCTTTCTTATAAAGGTAGTGCCTTCAATCTTATTAAAGCATTTGTATTTGTGGTAAAAATCCACTTTCACACTTCCTTTCAAACACTTAGATCCGACAGTGCCATTGAAATTGGTTCAAGTTCTCAGGCTGCTTCAAGTTCTCAGGTTGTTTCCTTCTTAGTTGAATCTGTCATTATCCATCAAACCACTGTACCTCACACTCCCTAGCAGAATGGGGTGGTTGAAAGGAAATATAAACATCTTTTAGAAACTTTTAGGGTCTTACTTTTTCAGTCCAAACTCCCTGTCAAGTACTAGGGAGATTGTGTCTTAATAGCTACCTATCTCATTAATAGGTTCCCTTCCCTGTTATTCATAATATATCTCGCAATGAGAAGTTGCATGGTCATCCTCTCATTTATAATCATTTGAGATCCTTTTGTTGTTTGTGTTGTGCCACTTTACCCAAGATAAAGAGAGACAAATTTCAACCTAGAGCTTCTCTGTGTATTTTTAGGGTACCCCTTGGGCAAGAAGGGTTATAAGAGTTTGAACTTAGACAATCTTTTCTAGGGATGTTACTTTTCATGAGCACATCTTTCCCTACCATTCTTCTACTCCCTCTTCTGTCCCTCCTACTTATTCAGTGTCTATGCCAACTCCTTCCTTTTTTGAAGATTCTCTTGTTTCTACTCCTCCTTCAGACCATCCTCTACCTACTCCTCCTTATGACCATCCTCCTTCACCTTTTTTCCATACTCCTTCTCCTCCTCTCAATGAAGTACCTTCTTTTCCTTCAGATTCTGCACCTTGTTCAGCTCCTGCACCCCTCAGACATTCTACTAGAGTCATTAATCCTCCCACCTTTCTTAAAGGTTACATCTGCACTTCTGCCAGCTCTGCTGCTCCTTCCAAACTTTCTCCACATGTATCTCCTTTCCATGAACCTCAGCAATTTTAGCAAGCTGGCCCTCACCCTGCATGGCAAGATGTTATGCTCAAGGAATTTAAGGCCTTGGATGCCAATCATACTTGGGATATTGTACCTTTGCCACCTGACAAGAAGGTTTTTTCTTGCAAGTGGATATACAAAGTCAAACAGATTAGTGATGGGTCCATTAAAAGATATAAAACCAAAGTGGTCATCAGAGGTGATTCCGAATAGGAAGGCATTGACTACACTGAAACTTCAGTCATATGGTCAAAACCACTAGCATCAAATGTCATCCTCACTAAGAACTTTAATACATATACTTTATACCAGTTGTTCTGTCATATTTGAAAAACCATCACGAAGAAACTCATGAGATTTTATCAGTTGAGCTTGTTCCTCTAACCAAGATTGGCTCACTATGTCTGCTTCTTCAAAATTATCTTCTTGTGGAAACTCGCTCTCTTCAGCCACTTCTTCCACCTCGGCCTTCATTCTCATGATTGTTGCACTAATTCTTTGTAGAGCCTTTTGATTTTCATTCTGTTGCTTAGCTACTTACCTCATTATGTCCATAATACGGGCAACACGTTCCATATCCTCCACTTCATTGCTTCTATTAAACTCATAAATATTATTAGAAACATTATAACAAGAGTTCTGAGAAGAATAATAAGAATTAGGACAACCATACCAATGGTCATCTTGACCACCACACATATTACATATATTCCACACATTAGATTGAGATATAGATTTTTTTTTCACAAGTGTGGTCCTCCACAATATGGACAAGGATCACCATAATAAGAATAACCAATATTCGGCCAATTATCATTCCAAGATGGCATATCAACAAAGATAGTAAATATTAAACTAAGATAAAAATTTAAAAACTTGAATAGACAAAAAGTAAAAATCTAATCTAGTAGACTAGTTAATTTCTAAGTCCCCGGCAACGACGCCAAAAACTTGTTGCTCCCAAACGCACACACAAGTATACGTTTTCGACAAGTAATATAGGATTGTAAGTCCAGATATCATACCCACAGAGACGATTAACTATAGACTAAATTAAACCCAAACAATTAATCTATTCAAACGAATTCTAAAGTATGAATATTTAACTAATGATAATCTAGAGTAGTTAAGAAACAAAGTAAACAAATTGGTGAACTTAGACACGAATTCAATGGGAGAAAATATTCTAGAGCTATGGGTTAGCTAACAATCCCGTTGAGTTTTCTACCTAAATTGTCTAACTAATTTATCTGGTTTATTGATTGACGGGGTTAGTATTGCTCGTAGCTTTCTCCCGAAGTACAACTCGCCTATTCAAGCTAACCTAACGCCTATATCCCTATAGAATTAGGATTAACAAGAACGCATTTATAATTCCCGTATAATAATCAAGCAAGGCGATTAGGTATATTCATATCCTAACCGCAAATCCGTTTTCGATACTCAAATTTAAGATCTTGCTTTACTCAATCTTAAGTGCAATTTAGAATTCCCTCTCCTGAGTTCTCCTAGATTCGTAGATAGTATTCGATTAGTGATCAAGCAATCAAATAATTAAGTGCAAGAGTGAATAAATAAACCAATATGATAAAATAGTAAGAACAATCTAAGTTTCAAACTACAACGTTCATATATCATTCCACAACTCTACAACAAATAAACTATGAAACTAAAAGAAGAGAAGAGAAGAAAAACTAGTTAGAAGCTTCCTGTCACGACCCAAAAACTGACCCGATCGTGATGGCGCCTATCATGATATTAGGCCAGCCAACTATTACCCATTTACTCCGTTTTTCAATTAAAGACTTAAGAAAAATCATATTTTTAAGCAGAAATCCAATAAGATAAATATAGAAATCAAATCCAGCGGAAAGAAATACATGCTCGACCTCGGGCGTCACTAAGTCATGAGCAAAATACTACAACCGTTTTAAATAACCAAGACTACATAGTCTGAGAAAAATTCAATAAAAATACTACAAGGAAGATAAGGAAGGAGAAGGCAGAACTGCGGTCGCCATGCAGCTACCTCACTATCTCCAGAGAAAAGCCTCCAACTGATAAGATCAGCAACTGATACCGTGCCCCGAGATACCTGGATCGACACACAGGGGTGCAGGGGGTAACGTGAGTACACCAACTCAGTAAGTAATAAGTTCAAACTATGGACTGACGGTAATAACGAACCAAACCTCAACAGGTAGCAATATTTAATTGTATAGAAAAGTAGACATGCTTACAGTTCAAGTAAATTCTCAGTAGTGATTACACACAATATGAACAATACAGAGTATATAGCTCAGGAACCTCTAAGTACCAATGCACAGATAGCATGATCAATGTTACATATAATACTTTCACTCACAGTGCTCAACCACTCGATACTGTATATGGCCCATTCGTTCCAAGGAAGATCCATTCCGGAATATATACATCACTGACTATAAGTCACCCAGTACCGAGGAAACAAGCCAATCCAGCCCCATGAAGAAGATCCATCTCTATGCCAATACTTCGGACAAGATCCATGTCTAGGGAAGATCCATCCCTCAATATCATCAATTGCGCTCTCTGGGGGTGTAAAGACTCCGGAGGGGCTTCTCTAAGCCCAAGCGCTATATCAATGCAAGCGAAGGCATGATCAATATCTTGTTGCGGCGTGCAGCCCGATCCCATACTGTCAATCAATATCAGACTCTCGGCCTCACTCAGTCAATACTCTCTAGTACATGGGCTAAAAATGTCATGATACAAGCCCGAATAATGATATGATATGATATGTCAAATAGCAATAATTGAGACTGAGGCATGATATAATATGTATGAACATGACTGAGTATAGAATATAAATGAAGCTAGTGACATGAGAGCAAGAAAATGACCTCTCGGGTATCAACAGTATTGGCGTGAAGCCTTAACATGATAATTAGCATGATTTGCAGCTCATTAACTAATCACATAATTACAACACATATATCAATATAAAAGAGTCACTAAGTGGTGCCATGGAATAATCCAGGTTGCATTTTTTCCGGTGCACGCCTACATGCCTGTCACTTGGCATTGCGTCACCTCAACAATAATCATAGAATACGTAGTTTGGGGTTTCGAACCCTCAGAATCAAGTTTGGAAGCGTTACTTACCTCAAGCCAAGCCAACCTCTAGCCCGCGACTCATTTTCCTCTCGATTCGGCCTCCAAATGCCCCGAATTAATCAAAATCAGAACCATAACATCAATATATGCTAAGGGAACAAAACCCACGTGAAAATAATCAAACTACATCACAAATCCCAAAATTGGTCAAAACCCGACCCCCAGGCCCACGTCTCGAATTCCGATAAAATTTACCAAACTAGATTCCTTATCCTCTCACGAGCTCATACATACCAAATACACCAAAATCCGACCACAAATAATCCTTCAAATCCCTAAATCAAAGTCTCCAATTCCAAGCCCTAATATCCCAACATTCCTCCTTAATTTTCCACTAGTACCATGATTAAACAATGGAAAATGGCCATAAACACAAATAATAAGGCTTAAGAAGCTTACCCAACTGAAACCCTTCGATTTCCTTGAAAAATCACGGCCCTAGCTTTCTTCCCGTCTTCAAAAATGATGAAACTTAGCAAAAATTCGCAAAGACATCTATTTATATATTTTGCCCAGTGATACCGCACCTGCGGTCCATTTCCGCATCTGCGGTCACCGCTTCTGCGAATTTCCAACTGCTTCTCCGATTTTTTATTTAATTTCCCTTACCGCACCTGCGACCCAATCCCCGCATTTGCGGGCTCGCAGTTGCGACATACCATCCGCATCTGCGATGCTCGCCCAAACAGTTGACCTCCGCTTCTGCGGTCAATACGCCGCTTCTGCGCTTCGCACCTGCGGTCCTCAATCTGCAAGTGCGGTTGTGACAGAAAATAAGCAGCTGAAGCTACTCAAACAAATTTCCAAACTTCCCAATAACTATCCGAAATCATCCCGAGGCACCCGGGACCTCAACTAAAAGTACGAACAAGTCAAATGCCACTATTCAAACTTATAACAATCTTCGGAACACTCAAAACAACGTCGAAACACCAATCACCCTCGGATTCAAGCCTAAGGATTCCAAAACTTTCAATTCCCGCTTTCGATCAAAAAGTCTATCAAACCTCGTCCGAATGACCTAAAATTTTGCACACACATCACAAATCACCACGGACCTACTTCAATTTTCGAAATTCCATTTCGACCTCTATATCAAAATTTCCACTATCAACCGGAAACGCCAAAATTCCAATTTCGCCAATTCAAACTTAAATCTACCCCGGACCTCCAAAACCTATAATGATCACGCTCCTAAGTACAAAATCATCTCCCGAAGCTATCTGAATCATCAAAATTCACATCCGAGCCCTTTTTTCATATAAGTCATCGTCTGGTTGACTTTTTCAACTTAAGCTTACTCAAAAGATACTAAGTGTCTCCAAATTCCCAAAAATTACTCCGAACTCGAACCAACTAACCCGATACCACATAATACAACTGAACAAGACATAAAGAAGTAGAAATGGGGGAGACGGAGCGGTAACTCATGAAACGACCGGCCGGGTCGTTACACTTCCTCCAAGTGTGGTATGTGTTTCTCCCTCCCAAAAGTCATGTTCACTTCAAAAGTTATTTATATTGGATAGAGTTAGCATGGGGTAAAATAATACAAGCCTACTTTGAAACAATCTTTTTAGGTTAGCTCGTTCACTCTCTCGTGTGCACGCGAGAGTGAACGAGCAAAATTCTTCTCTTATTCTTTTTCTTCTAGGTCTCTCGTGCACTTCCATATCTTTTTGATATACTTCGCGGTTTTTTTTCTCCAAGCTCTTCCTCAATAGCTCGTTCACTCTCTCATGTGCACGCGAGAGTGAACGAGCAAATTCCTTCTTTCGTCTTTTGGTCACGAATCAACTTCTTTTGCTCACATTTCGTTCAACTTGCTTCTACACATAAGAATGCTCGTAACGAGCATAATTCACTACAAAAACTCATATAACTTACCGTGACCACACAAGTTATAAAATGAAAGTATATCAAAAAATATGCATTTTTTGGCCGTCTATCAATATCTATTCCAGAATTGTCGATGTATTAATGAAAAGAATAGGGCACTGCCATATTTAATTCTTGTTTTGGGTACAACGGTGCTATATATTTCTACCGGTGTATCCGTGCACATATATTGTCCGTAGTTTACAAAGCCCAGATTACGATTTTTACTGATAGCATTGGTTATGACTTATGTCTAATATTTTTCCCATTTTCTTAGTATAAATAATATTATCCTTTTATTTTATCTAGATCTACTTCTCTTTTTTCCTTTTGGTGTTTCAAGTAAATGGGACAGATCTCAAAAGGTATTTATTGAATTCTGATCAGCAATTCCTCATTGCATACACATGCTTAGTGAAGACAAAACAAGTGTACGTAATACTTGGTGTAGTATAGGAGAAAATAACATTAACCACACTTCAAAAGCATTAGAAGCTTGTAATTAAGACATGGCAAATGACTCCTAAATGTCAATCTCAGCTTAATAAGAAGTAAAGCAGCCCAAAGTTTTTAACTAGCTAGGCGTTTTGGACAACATTTGAATCGAAGCTGGGCAAAAAATAGTACTTGAAGCTAAAAAGTTTTGTGGAAATCATTTGCGTTTAGATACGAATTGAACTTCACTCGGAAAAAACAAAAGTTGGCAAAAATTAAAACTTTATGAGTGAAAAATCCGTTTCACTTGAAATACAGCCTAAATCAATGTTTCAGTTGAAATTCAAAGAAAAAAAGTAATGATTCATGGCAACACTTAATAGACATCCCTCTCTGGTCCAGGAAAACGTCAAGGTGGTAAAATGTTGACAAACTACCAACAGGTCATAATATTTACTTCTCTCTACACAATCTCCGATCCCCTCTTTTTATAGACCCTGAGAACAGTGACAACTCCCGATCAGCAGACCAGACAGTCACAATATTGGTTAAGATTTGAAGTAATGACAATAAAAAGAGGCATATAGGGACATGAAAGCTAGCTAGCTTATAAATGTGTCTTTAATGTACTATACTATAAGTTATAACTTTGTCCTATCAATTTTCTGACTCCAGTACAACACTGATACATCATCTTATTTTCTGCTCATTCAGTTCTTTTATAGTATCATAGTTATGTACTGCTTGCACCAGTGTATATATATATATATATATATATATATATATATATATATATATGAACCTTTCTTAACAAAAAATTTGAATTACTTTAAATTTGGATTGGTGAAAGAGTTGAGTTTGTCTTTGACTTCCTACAGCCAGGGTCGGGGCCGGAGCCGGAGCTAGAGAGGCAGAAGGGGTAATTACTTTCTTCGCTGAAAAATCACAATTAAAACTTTTTTATGTATATATAATAGATATTGAACATTCCTCGTTGAAAATCCTGCTCCCGCCACCGCCTCAGGCGCAACTAATTATATTAATTGTCTGAAGGTATGAGGGTTTTCTTTATATATGATATATCTGGGAGGTGTAGACAACTAATTTCTGTTTCCTAACTGATCATCAATCATCTCCTTCGTTTATACGTATGTCTAGTATTCAAATCCTTATAAGCTAGCTCTGTGTTATTCAGTTGCGTATGCATACCCAATGTCGAACGTCAATCTGTCTTAGCATATACCCATCATATATGCTTGTCTAATTAATTAATACCCCTAGCTAATGTAGTAGTTTATAGAACAGTAGTAACTATTAAGTAGTATTCCTTTTTTTTCGCTTTGAAAAAGCATTAAGCCTACAATGGGTCTTTGTAATTTGATGGGAACAAAGTTATCCTAAGTTTATCTTGGCATTAATTGGATTATTTAGTGCTATTGCTTTGCTTACTGTTTAGTTCATTGGATTAAAAGTAGAATATACTGTATATTATCCAAATATATGTGTTTGACTTAAAGGTAGATAAACTTGAATAAAGAATCTTTGATATTTCATGACTTAAAGAAACAAATATTTTAATACCAGAAAGCTCTAGCCAACAATATTTTCTTATTATAATAAACCTAAATACCCAACTCTCACATAACCAGCGTAGTTAAAATATCCATCACTGTCTGAGTTTTGACGTTAATTAATTAGGATAAAGATGCAAAAGTACATACTTAATCTCATGACCATTCCAGGACATTATATATTAATCAGAAGTCTTGTAAAACAAGTTTTTAAACTAGAATATGATCAAATTAGCGTTTCTTTTTCTTAAAGGTCTTGGCTTAAGCTGGCCACATGATAAACACCAATATTAGGCGCACTCACGTACTGCTTGGCTATTTTACATATGTTCCTTTGTTACTAAAACGGAATATACATATATAATGAATGGAGTCCGGAACCAAAATGTGGTTCTTTTGGACTTAAAGAACCAAAATGTACTGTAGAAAAAAAATGGTGACCAATTTATATATAACATCTTTTAAAAAAATACTATACGTTAACGGCCATTTCCCAGTTAAGTATAGCGTCCTTTTAAACGATGCTATAGTTGAATTAAATAAACCGGGGAAGTATAGCGTTCTTTATTAAGACGCTATACCTACCCCTTTCCCTTCCTCCCCCATTTTTAAAACGTGGAAATTGTAGCTTATAGCTTAAAGGGCTGCATACTTGTCTATAATATGATACTAAAACTGAGCAAAAGAGCGTATAAACAGGCCTATGTATGGTAGTGAAAAATGCAGACGGATAATCTGGTCATTTCTTAACTTTATTCTAGGATAATTTTATCCCTCTTCTTAGATGGGATTATTAATCTCAATGTATAGTGTGAGACTCATACTGATTTTAATTAATCTATACAACAAAACATATGATAAATTTAATTTTAATTTCTAAACGAAGATATATATAACCTTTATCCCATGACCAAACGGCCGTATCTTTACACAAGATCAGAGACTTCTCTTCTTTTCTTCTTCCTCTTTTGTCTTTTACCAGCTTTGGCTTCCTTCATTCAAGTCTGCCCCAGTGACCTTTCTATTTTTTACCCTTATCTTTTCTACTATCCATAAAGTGCTAGCTAGCTTCATCCTGTAACTAGGGTAAATTCATCTGATTTTTACTTCCTTCGTTTGCTCTCACTTTCTCTCTGTGTCTGAAGAAAGATTAGATTCTACTTTCTGTCTCAATACAGATTTTTCACGTGAATGACCCCTTGTTTCCATAATCACCAATCAGTTTTTACTTTTTACCTCCATATATATCATATTTAATGTACCCTTATGTGGTCTTATGTCTTGAGGAGCATGTATATACGGACAACAAAGTTTTTTTATGAGCCGAGGGTCTGCCGGAAACAGCTTTTCTGTCTTGTTAAAAGCATAGATAATGTTTGCGTACACTTTATCTTTCTCAGACCCGACTTACAAAATTACTATGAATATGTTATTGTTGTAACTTTTAGAGTTTTAGTTTACTTTTTATTTTTTTTGTCACTTCTCTTTGTCCGAAGGAGGATAATTCTTGGCTTCTTTTGTATTTGACTCAAACTCAACCCATTTCTTTTCTTTATTTTGGGCTTTTAAATATTTATAAGTAGTATATTTTATAAACTCATTTACGAAAAAATATTTCTTTCATTTTTATTTAGTTGTCAGGATAAGATCACTATAAGAAATAAGGCTAATTGTGAAGGTTTATTTGTGAGATAATAAGAACCCCCATAATAAGATCATTTTGTGGCGTTTCTTTTAACCCCTGAAATAAAAAAAAAAAATTGTGGCGGTTTATTTGCGGATGCTTTTTATAACCTCTGCAAATTGCATCAAATTGTGGAAGTTTGTAAAGTATCACAATTTGATACAATTTGTGGCAGTTAATAACCCCCATATTTAGGGGTCAACCAAAAGCATAAATTATGGAGAAGCACTTTAGGGCATAAGAATTTTAGGATAAGTAGAAGTACTATTGAATACATGCTTTGCTTTTAGCCAACCCATGAGGAAGTTGAGGTGAGACTAGACTGAATAGCAGTACCAAAATTAAAATAATTAGATATTTATGCTCGTTATTTCAAAAGAATAGAATGATAGATAAAAATGTTACTCGTAGAGTACTTAAATCAGATGGTTGAATAGACAAGTGCTACCGGGATGTTATGTGACAAAATAGTGTCCATCAAAGAGAAGAAATACTCCTTAAAATAGTTATAATACCGACAATGTTATATGGTCGTGAGTGTTGAATTGCTAAAGTCCAATATATCCACAAGATATGTGTTGGGCAAATGCGGATGCTAAGATGGATATGCAATTATTCAAGATTAGATAAGATTAAAACTTAACCACATTCGCCAGAAGGTGCAAGTCGTATATATTAAAGATAAAATGGAAGGTCGCTTCATATGACTTAGTATGTCCAACATCGACATATAGATGTACCGATCCATAAATACGAAAGAGAAATCTTTAATGACCCGATAAGTCATCTAGAGTTCTAACTTCTCATTTCATAATTTAAGATCTTATATAGCTTTAGTCGATGATTTATGATTTGTGTGCATAGTCAGTTTTGATTTTTGAAAATTTAAATGTGATTTTTTAAAAGAAAATTTGATTTTAAAAGTTATAAGTAATTGAAGTTGATCACGGTCAATATTATTGGTAAACGACCTCAAATCGGTATTTTGACAATTTTACTAGGTTCGTATGATGATTTTGAACTTGTACGCATATTTGGTTGGCGTCCCGGGTGGCCCGATTCTGTTTCGGCGCTTATTATAAAAAGTAAAAATTTAAACTTAAGAACTTTGAAATCTTTGAGTTTTGATATGTGATTTTTAGTTCTTGATGTTATTTTGATGTTTTGAACTTACGAGTTAGTTTGTTTGAGGTTTATATACTTGTGTGGATGTTTGGATGGAGTCCCAAAGTGCCCAAGTAAGTTTCGAATTGATTTCGGACTGGTTTCGTAGAACTTAGAATTTGCTGGTACTGCAATTATCGCAATTATGATAAACTTCTCGCAAATGTGATGTTCGTAATTGTAAAGTGGGCCTCACATTTGTGAAGGTGGGATGGGGTGGCCAGCTTCGTAATTGCGAAGCTAGAGTCGCATTTGCGACCCTCCCAATTGCGAGATCTATGTCGCATTCGTGACACCTGAGGCTCAAGGTCATTTTTGCATTAGCGAACACTGTTTCGCTTTTGCAAGCTGAGCAATTGCTTAACAAAAGTTTGCAACTGCGACATCTGCAGCTGAGTAAACATAAAAAAATTTGGGATTAGCTTATTTTATTTTATTTTTTAAGACCTAGACTTTGTGGGAGATGATTTTTGAAAAGAAATCGTTTCCCGTCTTCAAGGGTTAGTAACTTTAACTTGTTTCTTATAAATTTTCATTACTTTTAGTTGATTTTCATCCCTAAATATAAGATTTCATCTAATAGAAATAGGGCTTTTGGGTAAAACTTAGGATTTTTCTATTTTATAGATTTAGACATCGAATTGAGGTCGGATCTCAAAACAAATCACATATTTGGACTTGGAGCTACAAGAAATCTGACTTTTTATGGCGACTAAAGTCGCTACAAAAGCCCTAAAAGTCGCCACTAAATGGTTATAGCGGCGACCAAGGCTTGCCGCATGTACATCTGTTACAAAATGTTAGTTGTGACGACTAGGGAGAGTCGCCACAATTAATAGGCATTTGTGGCGACTTTCGTCGCGGCATAAAGTGAATTAGTATGCAACAAAAACATGTTCCACAAAATAGATTGGGGAAAGTCGCTGCAAAATAATTACTTTTAGAACAATCGCGACAATTTTGTTGCCACTGAGACTGTTTATTTTTTGTGGCAACTAAGGTCGCCACTAAAGGCTTTTTTTTTTAAAAAAAAATAATAATAATTTAATGGGCATCATTATTCCTGCTAGCTGCTCAACATGACAAAAATAATCATGAAAACCATCAAATACGCTTAAACAAAATTATGTACGAAGTTTTCATTACCAAATAGTCTATACATCAAAGTATACGACGCTCCATAATACATTGTACTTTGTATATGCACATGGAAAGAGAAAAAAAAGAAATCAAATGTTTTGAGCTCCTACTTGTTGAAGAACTTTATACTGCTATTTTAAGAAAAAATACAAAGGATCATATCTTCAAACTTGTCTTCGAGCAACTTCATTTTATTTTCCAGTTGTTGAAGTACTTTATCCTTGCTATTGAAAAAACAAAGAACATTAATATAATGTGCACTAAAAAAAAGTGTTGATGCTAAGTCAAGTACTAAAGGAAAGCATATAAAAAGAAACGTCAGTTAGAACTACAGAACTGTGCCAAGTGATTGTCAAGATATTCAGGGCTTAAACTGAATTTGCACTGTATGCCTTGGGAAATAAGTACTATTAAATTTTGAACTCAAAACTGTTTGTGCAACCAGAGGGTCCAGAAACATATTCAGTTATGTGAATCTATTAGAAGGAAGATTGATCATAGTTCCCTTCTCAGTGTTATCTTTGATTCATCTGCCTCCCCAACAATTAGTATATCTTGCATCAAAATACAAAAAAAAATATTTTCTCATTAAGGAATGTCTATTCTTATCCCATGTTGTAAACTCACACCATGCTTTCTTGTCAGAGATGAAACCGTTAAGTGGTGATCAGCAATAGAGTAAGAGATATTAATACTAAATTTTACCACGCATTTAAAAGAAACTTACTGAAAGGGCTAACATCTTGTTGTCAAGAATGAGGGATGGAGTGATAGAACCAGGAACATTTGTACCAAAAGGGCTACAAAGGCAAAACAAAAAGTTCAAATGCATTAGCTAATTGAAATAGATCTTCAGGCACCATAAATGTATACTAACTTCTAAAAGCAGCTCCAAAAATTAACAAAGACATTCATTATTCAATTTAGTCTACTAGAGAGGTTAACCATTTATAAGCTGAATTTCTTCAGTCCATTATATTTGATTTGTGTGATAATTGCAACAACCAAGAAGCTAACCTTAGAAGGAAGCACGTCCCAAGAATAACCATCACCGTAGTGGTAACCATCGCTAAAAATGCTCATGCCTCTTTACCCATGGTCTGATGGTTTCTTTCCATCGAAATGCATTTCCTACTACTTACCTTCGACAAAACAGCACTCTACAGACATACATAGTAATAAATTTATTCACATTGAACAAGATCATCAAAGACGCTCAAATGGAAGGTTATCCATATAGATGGATCGGGAAGAACTTCACAGAAGCACATGGCAAAATAAAACGTAGTAAAATAAGAGCACAAACATGGAATAATGGTCCATTGATGATTAACTTTTCTGAAATTTAACTAGCATGTATATCCTATGTCCTACAATATGTTAATATTATCTAAGATACTAACTTTGATTCTATTATAAATAAACCACAATGCCCTGGTCCATCAGCTCGTAATGCTACGCAATTCACATAAACTAGTTGAAAAGTTGGAAAATATAGACAACTACATATATAGTATATGATACTTATACTATTTCAGAAAGTACCCAGCTTCTTTAGTCTATTTGAACCGGTTAAAGCTACAGATAGATTAATTGATTCTTGTGAATGTACATAACATATTAGTTTGCAGCTCTTTCCCTGTTCAATATTCTGCAGAAATGCATAAAAATAAGGACAGCTAGTAACAAGGACACAACAAACTCATGAGTATATGGACATAGAACTGCTAGAGTATCTAAACTTTGAACGACCCATAACTACCATCTAACATCAACTACATCCACC
Source organism: Nicotiana tabacum (assembly GCF_000715075.1). Classification (NCBI taxonomy): domain Eukaryota; kingdom Viridiplantae; phylum Streptophyta; class Magnoliopsida; order Solanales; family Solanaceae; genus Nicotiana; species Nicotiana tabacum. The sequence goes on along the minus strand of NC_134089.1, from coordinate 133,346,761 downwards.
ACCAATCAACAAGGTAATACTAACATATTTACCTTTCTCCAACAAACCAAGCAACATTGGTTGGTCCTCAATCCACACATGAGAAGCTACAATGATATTTACTGGAGTGCTCTACCAATAATTAAACTTTCCGTTACAAAAGAAAGCCAAAAGAATACATGCTTTACTTTTTCTTTTGTTTAAAACAGTAAGAAAAAAAATACAATCATTTACATTTCATAAGATAGAGGCTAAAAGAAAATGAATACATTGTTTTCAAGAGCAAGATTCAACAAATTTCTCTGACACCTAAGAACTTCAATCCTAACAAGTATAAAGAAGATTAGACAGATCAAGAAGGCATCACATAAAAAGGAAAAAAGGAAGGCACATACGCTACTCAAGCACATTCACCAATATGAAAATGGAAATTCCGAAAACATCAATCAGCTACATATGAAAAACATATACAGAATAAGGTGGAAGAGGGAGGTTGCCTGTCTGGATTTTGTGCGATTTACCCTCTGCATAATGAAGATCTAAACCCTCACCAGCAAGTCAGGAATTATGAAGAACAGCAACCTGAATACCAAAATGGTTGAAGGAATGGTAGACAAAGGGGTTAGGGTTTTTGCCTCTTCAGAGAAGAAAGCAAAAAATTTGAGTTGTTTGCATTTAATCGATTCACTAGGGTTTGGGTAGATGCATAGATTTTGGCTAGATACGAAGGAGAGGAGATACGAAAGAGAAAAGAGCCGAGTTTGGAAGGGAGAGGGAAAATCACCGCATCAAACTTGCCGGAGAAGTGATTTTGGGAAGAGGGCGTCGGGTAGGCTGGAAAAGCCCCCATTTGGTTTTTGGGGGAAATGAGATCTGTATTTCTGCATTTCTGGAGGGATTTCCAAATTATACTAACATTGTAAAATTCACAATTGCTCCACTTGTTGTAGCGACTAATAGCCCGTTTGGTCAAGCTCCAAAACTCAGCTTATTTTGATAAGTGCTTTTTTTCAAAAGTATTTTTCTCAAAAGTACTTTTGGTGAGAAGCAGTTTGTGTTTGGCTAATTAGTTTGAAAAATGCTTTTGAGCAACAATTAGTGTTTGGCCAAGCTTTTAAAAACTGCTTCTAAGTGTATTTTTCTCAAAAGTGCTTCTCAAAAAAGTGCTTTTGGAGAGAAGCTATTTTTTTCTGCTTCTCCAAAACTGCTTCTGCTTCTCCTCAAAAGCAATTTTTTTCCTTCCAAAAGATTGGCCAAACACCTCAAATTTTGGCCAAAAAGAAGCTTGGCCAAACAAGCTATAAGTCGCCCCAAAAGACTCTTCCGTGGCGACTATCTGTAGGTCGCCACAAATACTTTGTACATCCATATTTCCCCTCGAAAACTCGATACACATTTGTGGCGATACAAAAATAGTCGCCTCTTAAAGGTTACTTTCTGTGGCGATTACAAAGGTCGCCGCTAAACCTTTCAGCTTTAGCATCAATCTTTCTAAGTCGCCACAATAACCTTATTTCTTGTGGCAACTGCTTGAGTCGCCACTAAACGTTGTCACAGAAAATCATATTTCTTGTAGTATTCAAGATTTAGTCTTCATTTCGAATTTCAACCAAGTGGATCCGAGTTGACTTTTTATTGACCTTTCTAAATATGCTAAAGACGGACTTTTTGGATACAAAGATAGTTTCTAAAGCTTATTTTGACTATTTGAGTATTAATTTGCCATATTCGAATAATTTGGAAGCTTGTGCTAAAGACAATGCAGTATTTGAGGGTTGATTTGTCCTAGAAAGAGGTAAGTGACTTGATTAACCTTGATTTGAGGAAATTAGAATGTAACTACGTCTAATTGCTATGTGTTGGGAGCGACGTATGCGCAAGGTGAGGGGTGCATATGTGTTTGCTATGGGTTAAGCATACCGGTAAAACTGACTTTTATGCTTTAATTAGATTGTGAAACTCTTTGACTATTCTTATTCATGTTGGTAGTCGTGTTGAGCTTGTTGCGATATTGGGTAGTAAGGCTATTGAAATGTTGATTTCGCGATTGGTGATAAGTGATGACTACTTTCCTTATGGCAAGTTATATTCAATCACTCTTCTTGATATTATTTGTTCTTTTCATCTTGCTTGGCAATGCTTTACATGTTTATGCGTGGTGGGAAGAGTGAATTGCACAAAAGGTGTTTTTGTGCTCGTGGGGAAGAGTAATATGCACGAGGGGTATTTCCGTGCTTGTAAGAATGAGAGTAATAATTCAAAGAGTGATGTTGTACCATTTGATTGATATCTCTTATTCCTTACTTTTACGATATAGATTGAGAGTTTGGCTATGTTGTTTCATAGTCGCATTGTCAAATGACTTAAACTTGAATTGTAGTGAAAGACTTGTTTAGTGTTATTTACATCATTATACTCCTTCGTTAATTCTTTCATTATTCCTCCTTTTATTTATTCTGCTACTACACTCACGTGTTACCTAATCGCTATCTTAGTTGCTACTTTTTTTTTGTTCTCTTAATTGCTATATCTCTCTTTATTTTCTCGTTACTTAAGTGCACAATTTTATATGTAGGTGTCTTGTCTTAGCCTCGTCATTTTTTCGTCGGAGTTAGGCTTGACACTTACAGAGTATATTGGGTCGCTTGTACTCATACTACGCTTCTGCACTTCTTGTGCAGATTTTGGCATCAGATTCCTTACTGGTACTCAAAGGATGAACTAGCTTGCTTCGTTGTGGAGACTCGAGGTAGTGTTGCATTATCGTCCGCAGGTCTTGATGTCACCCATCTTCTAGATTTTATACTGTTTAGTCGTATCAAACAGTGTATTTGTTATTTCAGACATTGTATTTAGTAGTTCTGTAGAAGCTCATTTACTCGGTGACACTAGTTCTGGGAAGATTTTAGATGGTTGTTGGATTTAGTCTTGTTACATATTGGTTTGCCTAGCAAGCGATATTGGGTGCCATCACGACCTTTTGGTTGGAAATTTGGTCATGACAAAAAATACAAATATATGCACATGAGTGTCTTTTATTTTCATAATTTTAGGAGTTGTGAATAAAGACAAAAATATTAGCACTTTTATAATTTTGTCATATTTATGTAATCAAGAATATTTAGCAATTTGAATATTAAATGAATTATTTTAATGAGTTTTAATAAGTTTGTATTATATTTAATTTATTATTTGTTTGGATCTTTTGTTTTTCGTTTTTTTTTGTATAGTAGTATATATCAATTACGTTTAAGTTTGTTGTATTAGTAAGTTAATTTTATTTGTCAAAGTTTCTTTCTTTTAAATAATAAAAAGGAAATAAAAGAGAAAACTAGAAGTAAAGAAAGACGCTAAAAGACAATATCTTTATAGGTTTTAATTGGCACCTTACGGGGTAATTTGGAAATTACAATTCCCTCTCCCCAACTCACAAAATCTTTCAGGCCCAAATTTCCTCTCTTCATCGCCTTCTTTACCGAGAGAAAGTCGGCGCAATCAGAACAACAAAGGTTTGTACTTATACTCTTTTTATTTTCAGTTGCTTTATATCTCCTTTGTCTACTATTCGTTACAGAGTTCGTACTCGAAATTGTTTAAGATATGCTTGTGGATTTATGTATTATTACTACTATTGTGTTATATTTTGGTTCAATTTTGTGTGGATTCCTTCGCTTGAGGTCTAATTGCAAATTTTACCCTTTTAAGAATTGTTGTAGTAGAATACTGTGCGCGTTTAAATGGAGGCTCTCTAGTGAGAGACTTTATATTTGTATTAGGTGGTATTTGGGAGATCTTTGGTCTTTTACGGTTGATTGAAGGTTTTCCTATTTTGGCTATTGGATGGATTATGTATTTAGAATTTTGAAGTACGGGGAACAAGGCAATACACTCTTTCTTTGTCCAACGACTTTGATCGCTACTAAGTTTTGGGTTTGATTTTTGAATTGTTTGTAAGTTGGTCCAGCTTGGAGATTGATGGTCCAACGGTCTAGGAATTGATTTCTTGTTTTCTTTCTTATTACAATTAAGTAAAATTTTGATTTCCAACCTCTTCATAATGTAGTACTCTAGTTAATGTTTAATCGAGGCTGCTTTACGGGATACTATTGTGATTTTCTGATATTAATTAGCATTGTTTACTATTCACGAACTGCCATAATCACTGACCAACATGAGAAATTTGGTAGATGGTCTAGACTATCGGCTCTCGCCTTTGTTGACAAACTAATGTAAAATGAGAAGAATGAGGTACAGTCTTCTAAGTTTGATTTTCTGTTGTATATTTGCAAATATTGCATTCTTGTATATAAAAAATGATTAGAAGCTTGAGTACAACTACATTAACTTTTGCATATGCTCACGTGGTTGTTGTAGAAAATTACTCCAATGGATCAAAGGATAATCTAAAGCAATGGATTGATCATCCAAGATTTGAGCTAATTCGTGAAGGTAAAGCACTCCTTGTGTTTGCTTCTACAAATATATTTGGATTTCTTGTTATTCATGAGTACTTTTGATCAAATGAATAAAGCGTCTAAGTAATTCCAACATGCTTGTTTAACCATGATTATCAGTGAAAATCTAGAGATTAAACTTTAGCTACTTGTTCCGACTTTGAGTTAATGAAGTCTTATCTAAAGCATCTAGACATTTCTTATCATTATAAAAAAAATTTAATGACTAGTCAGAACTATCTCTGTTATACTTCTTCTTGTTTCCCATTTCATGATGCATGATCTATTTGGGGTGCAAACAAGCATGGTGAAGAAAATTTCTTTCACTGGTGAATATGTGGGCAGAGGTTTCAGGATTGTTGTGTTGGTATGACTAAGGGGTAAGTTGTGCTTCTTAACTCATTTCTTGACTAGGTGTTCGTTTCACAGAAGCTTATTTTTTGTATGACAAACTTCACGACTTATAGGAAGTTAGAAAAATGGGAAGGACATTTGTGTAACGACTCGACCAGTCGTTTTAAGAATTAATGTCTCGATCCCCCATTAACTGCTTTCTCCGTATTTGTTTCTGCTATTTTGATTTTCTGAGATGATTTGTTTTGAGTTTCGAAGTGTTTTGGGACACTTTGTCCCTAAAAGAGAGCTTAAGCTTTAGAAATTAAACAGTAGTCGGAGCAGTATGAAGACGGCCTCGGAATGGAATTCCGTCGTATCCGTTAGCTTCGTTGGGTGATTTCGGAATTAGGGTGTGTTCGGATGACATTTTGGAGGTCTGTAACTTATTTAGGCTTGAAATGCCGAAAGTTGAATTTTTGAAGTTTCCGGTTTGATAGTAAGATTTTGATATCGGGGTCGGAATGAAATTCCGGAAGTTGGAGTAGCTTTGTAGTGTTGAATGTGATGTGCTTACAAAATTTCAGGTTATTCGGACGAGGTTTGATAGGCTTTTTGATCGAAAGCGTAATTTGAGAGTTTTTAGAGTTCTTAGGCTTGAATCCGATGTTAAATTGGTGTTTTGATGTTGTTTTGAGCATTCCGAAGGTTGTAACAAGTTTGAATGATGTTTTAGGATTGGTTGACATGTTTGGTTGAAGTCCCAGGGGCCTCGAGTGTGTTTCGGATGCTCAACGGACCATTTTTGGACTTGGAGAACGATCAATTTTTTTCTGGTTTTCTGTTGCAGACTTTTTTTCATCGCGATCGCGTGAGGAAGCTTGCGATCGCGAAGGCTTAGATGAGGTAGAAGGGATTTTGTTCTACGCGATCGCAGGAAAGGGAGTGCGAACGCGTAGTATTGGTAGAAGTTGAATCGCGAACGCGTGGGCTACGCTGCGTTCGCGATTAAGGTCGTGTATGGGCAGAACATAAAGTTCAAAATCGAGGGTCTTGAGTTCATATCACAAAATTGAATTGGGAGCTCGGTAGGAGACGAATTTTTGAAAGATTTTCGGAGGAAGTTTGCGGGTAATGATTCTTACTTCTTTTTGCTTATAACCCATTAATCTAAACATGAATTCATCATATAATTTTGGATTTGGGGTGAGAAATTAGGAAAAAATTTGAAAAAGTTTTTAGGCCTAATTTTCGAGTTTTGATTGGGGATTTGACATCGGATTTGGATAATTTTGGTATGGTTAGACTCGTGAGTGAATGTGGGTTCATAATCCGTAACTTTTATCCGATTCCAAGACATAGGCTCGGGGGGCTTTTTGGATAATTTTCTTAATTTCGCGTGTTAGCTTCGAATTAACTAGTGGAATTAGTTACTTGAAATTATATTTACATTATGCAATTGATTTGAATAGATTTGGGCTATTTGGAGCCGAGTACTCGTGGCAAGAGCGTGGTTTCGGGTTGATTTTTGAGCCGGTTCGAGGTAAGTGGCTTGTCTAACATTGTGTGGGAGAACTCCCCTTAGGATTTGATGTTGTTGATATATGAAATGCCTTGTACATGAGGTGATGAGTGCGTACATGTGCTAATTGTTGAAAATTCTGTTTTCATTACATAACTATAATTGTATTTTCTTCCCTGTTTATACTACTTGCAATTTAAGTCTACTGTTAGCTTAAGAAAGCATGTCTAATTGACTTAATTGCTTTATTTGCTCAAACTGCTTTATTTAAACTCTGTGCAGCATGCTAGGTTAGAAATACCTGTTTACATTGGTATGACATTTGGATTTAATTGAATATTTTTCGTGTTGCTGCTGTGTGTTTACCTTGGGACTACGGGACGGTATCTCGGGAGATCCTCTTGCATATTTACTTTGGGACTACGGATTTGTATTCCGACATTTATATTGGAACTACGGGACTGCACTCGGTAGATTTCCCAAGTATTGAGTATTTACATTTGAGACTATTGATCGGGATTCCGGTAGATCCCCGCGCTCTATGAATTGGACTACGGGACGACACCCGGGAAATCCACTGGATATTTACATTTGGGGACTACAAGACGGTATCTTGGGAGATCCTTAGTTATCTCTGTGTTGAGCTGTATTCCTTCTGTGATTATTTCGTCTTTGTTATAGTTGTTTCTAGTCTTATTACCCTGTGTTACTTTAATACTGCTTCTTTTCCTTATATATTATTGTATATGATCGGTAGGGTCCTGACCTTCCTCATCACCACTCGACTGAGGTTAGGCTTGACACTTACTGGGTACCGTTGTGGTGTGCTTATGCTCTTTCCTGCACATGTTTTCCCCGTGTGCAGATCCAGGTTCTTCGACTCAGTCCTACTATCTTTGAGGCGAAGCGATTCTTCAGAGATTTCGAGGTATATCTGTCGCGTCTGCAGATCGAGAAATCTCTCTCCATTCTCTCTTATAGTTATAGCCTTTATGTATTTACTTTTGTTTAGATATTCTGGAGTTAGACACTTGTAGTTATTTAATAGCTTATGATTTCATGAGATTTTGGGTTTTGGTAAGTGTTCAGTTTTAGAGTTATATTTGTATATGCCGAGCGACATTTTAGACCTTCATTATGTTTATTCCGCAGTTTTTATTAGTTTTATCTATTTTCCCTTTTCCCGCAATTATTAGGCTTACGACTAGGTGTCATCACGATAGTTCACGTAGGACGAACTAAGGTTGTGACAAGTTGGTATCAAAGCTCTAGGTTATAGGAGTTATGAATCACAAGCTGGTTTATTAGAGTCTCACGAATCGATACGGAGACGTCTGTACTTATCTACGAGAGGTTTTGAAACTGTTAGGAAAATTCCACTTCATTTGATTTCCTTGTCGTGCGAGATTTTTGATTCACAATTCTAAACTTCTGTCTTCTATTCTCTCACAGATGGTGAGGACACGTGTTACCAGAGATGATCAGGCACTCGCGCCCCCTACTGGAGCCGTCAGAGGCTGGGGCTGGGGTAGAGGTCGAGGACGCGTCGTGGTGCAGCCAGAGCACCCGTGCGAGCTGCCACCGAGGTGCCACCAGCAGTTCCAGTTGGAGTCCAGACACCTGATACGTCTACTGCTACTACTACTCCAGCTCTTCCAGAAACTCTTGCATAGTTCATGAGCATGCACACCACTCTGGCTCAGGCAAGGTTGCTTCCCCTTACTGCAACCACATCTCAGGCCGGGGGAGGAGCATAGACTCCTGTCGCCTGCACTCCTGAGCAGCGAGTACATGTTGATCAGGTCCTAGAGATTATTCCTGTACAGCCTGCAGCTCCAGATCAACCTGAGGACAGGGCAACGACTTCCGAGGATGAGCATCAGAGGCTTGAGAGGTTCAAGAAGTACAAGCCTCTTGTATTCAGTGGTCTAGCATCAAATGATGCTGTGAGATTTCTAGATGAGTGCTACTGTATCCTCCGTACTATGGGTATATCAGGATCGAGCGGGGTTTTCTTCACTACCTTCAAGCTTCGAGGAGCCGCCTATAAGTGGTGGTGTACTTATGAGTTAAATAGTCTGGATGAGGCAGCTTCCCTAACTTGGACTCAGTTTTCAAATATATTCCTGAGAGAGTATGTTCCTCAAAGCCTCAGGGACGCATGGCGCGCAGAGTTTGAACATTTGCGCCAGTGTGTTATGACTGTATCAGAGTATGCTGTTCATTTCACTATCTTGGCTAGGCATGCACCAACTTTGGTTTCTACTATTCGCGAGTTCGCGAGAGGGTTCGCCAATTTATTGAAGGGATCATTCCCAACATCATGTCTAGCATGGCTCGTGAGATGGATATTTCTTATCAACAGGTAGTGAGCATTGCTAGGAGAGTGGAGGGTATGCATGCTCGGGATAGAAAGGAGAGGGAGGCCAAGGGGTCTCGAGAGTCGGGCCATTATTCTAGTGCTCGTGCTCCAGCTGCAGTTCATCATAGTAGGGGTTATATGAGTCGGCCCGTTCATTCAGCTCTTCCAGCTGCCAATGGTATTCTAGCTCTTCATAGACCCTATAAACCTTATTATGAACCTCTAGTATCTAGTGCGCTTCCTACATAGGGTGCTTTCAGTGGTCAGTCCAGCAGACCTGACCTGAGCTAGTCATAGCAGCCACTTCCTTCCAGAGCTTGTTTTGAGTGTGGTGACACATGCCATATAGTGAGGGATTGCCCCAGACTTAGGAGGGGTGCACCTCCACTGACTTCTCAGCCATAGCGTGCCTCGTAGAATTCTCAGGCTATGATTATAGCACCAGTTGCTACCCAACCTGCCCAGCCAGCTAGAGGTGGAGGTCGGGGAGGTAGAGGTCGCCCTAGAGGGGGAGGCCAGGCCAGATATTATGCCTTTCTTGCCCGCACCGAGGCTGTCGCCTCTGATTCTGTCATCACAGGTATTGTCCTGGTTTGTCATAGAGATGCATCGGTTTTATTCGATCCAGGCTCTACCTATTCTTATGTGTCTTCTTATTTTGCCCTGCATTTGGGTGTATCTCGGGATTCTTTGAGTTCCCCTATTTATGTTTCTACTCCTATGGGAGATTCTCTTGTTGTGGACCGCGTTTATCGGTCGTGTGTGGTTGCTCTTAGTGGTTTTGAGACCAGAGCTGATTTATTATTACTCAGCATGATAGATTTTGATGTTATCTTAGGCATGGACGGGTTTTCGCCCCATTATGCTATTCTTGATTGTCACGCCAAAACTGTGACGCTGGCTATGCCAGGTGTACTGTGAGTAGAGCGGAAGGGTACCTTAGATCATACTTCCAGTAGAGTTATTTCACTCCTTAAGGCTTAACATATGGTTGAGAAGGAGTGTGACGTGTATCTAGCTTATGTGAGAGATGCCAGTATTGATACCCCTACAATTGATTCAGTCCCTGTAATACAAATTTTTCTGATGTGTTTCCAGCTGATCTTCTAGGCATGCCGCCCGATAGAGATATTGATTTTGGCATTGATTTGTTGCCGGGCACTCAGCCCATTTCTATTTCTCTATATTGTATGGCCCCTCCTAAGTTGAAAGAGTTGAAGGATCAGTTACAGGAATTGCTTGATAAGGGTTTTATTCGGCTTAGTGTATCACTTTGGGGTGTTTCTGTCTTGTTTGTGAAGAAAAAGGATGGTTCTATGCATATGTGCATTGATTATTGCCAGTTGAACAAAGTTACAGTAAAGAACTGTTATCCTTTGCCCCGTATTGATGATTTGTTTGACTAGCTATAGGGTGCACGAGTGTTTTCTAAGATTGACTTGCGTTCAGGTTACCATCAGTTGAAGATTCGGGAGCCAGATATACTGAAAACTGCTTTCAGGACTTGATATGATCATTATGAGTTCCTTGTTATATCATTTGGGTTGACCAATGCCCCAGCAGCCTTCATGCATTTGATGCACAATGTGTTCCGGCCATATCTTGACTCGTTCATCATTGTCTTTATTGATGATATTTTGGTATACTCTCGGAGTAGGGAAGATTACGAGCAGCATTCGAGGACATTGCTTCAGACTTTGAGGGAAAAAAAGTTATATGCAAAGTTCTCGAAATGTGAGTTTTGGTTGGATTCCGTGGCATTCTTAGGCCACGTGGTATCGAGAGAGGGTATTCAGGTGGATTCGAAGAAAGTGGAAGCAGTGCAGAGTTGGCCCAGACCATCCTCAGCTATAGAGATCCGCAGTTTTCTTGGCTTGGCGGGTTATTACCATTGATTTGTTGAGGGGTTTTCATCTATTGCAGCCCCTATGACCAGACTAACTCAGAAGGGTGCTCCGTTCCAGTGGACAGAAGAGTGTGAGGCAAGCTTTCAGAAGCTCAAGTCATCTTTGACTACAACCCCAGTTTTGATATTGCCTATAGGTTCGGGGCCTTATACTGTCTATTGTGATGCCTCGAGGATTGGCCTTGGTGCGGTTTTAATGCATGACGGTAGGGTGATTGCCTACGCGTCCAGACAGTTGAAGGTACAAGAGAAAAATTATCATGTCCATGATCTCGAGTTAGCTGCTATTGTTCACGTCTTGAAGATCTGGCGCCAGTATTTGTACGGTGTGCTTTGTGAGATTTCTACTGATCACCAGAGTTTGCAGCATTTGTTCAAGCAGAAGGACCTTAACTTGCGTTAAAAGAGGTGGTTAGAGCTGCTGAAGAACTATGATATCACTATTTTGTATCACCCGGGCAAGGCCAATGTGGTGGTCGATGCCTTGAGTCGTCGGGCAGAGAGTTTGGGCAGTTTGGCTTATTTACCAACAGCAGAGAGGCCCATGGCGATGGATGTCCAGGCCTTATCCAGCCAGTTTGTGAGATTGGATCTTTCGGAGCCCAATCAGGTTCTAGCTTATGTGGTCTCTCGGTCTTCCTTATTTGATTGTATCAGGGAGCGTCAGTATGATGACCCTCATTTGCTCATCCTCAAGGACAAGGTTCTGCACGGTGATGCCAGAGATGTGACTATTAGTGATGTCGGGGTATTGAGGATGCAGGATTGGGTATGTGTACCCAATGTTGATGGGCTTCGGGAGTTGATTCTAGAGGAGGCCCATAGTTTGCGGTATTCCATACATTCGGGTGCCGCGAAGATGTAGTAGGATTTGAGGTAGCACTATTGGTGGAAGCGTATGAAGAAAGATATAGTTGGCTTTGTAGCTTGGTGTCTCAATTGTCAGCAGGTGAAGTACGAGCACCAGCGACCGGGTGGGTTGCTTCAACAGATAGAGATTCCGGAGTGGAAGTGGGAGAGGATCACCATGGACTTCGCAGTTGGACTCCCACGAACATTAAGGAAGTTCGATGCCATTTGGGTGATTGTGGATCGGCTGACCAAGTCCGCGCATTTCATTCCTGTGTATACTACCTATTCTTCAGAGCGATTGGCGGAGATTTATATCCGGGAGATTGTTCATCTACATGGTATTCCAGTTTCCATCATTTCAGATAGAGGTACTCAGTTCACATCACGGTTCTGGAGGGCCGTACAATATGAGTTGGGTAATCGGGTGGAGTTGAGTACAACATTTCACTCCTAGACAAACGGACAGTCCGAGCACACTATTCAGATTCTTGAGGATATGCTCCGTTCGTGTGTGATGGAGTTTGGAGGTTCTTGGGATTAGTTCTTGCCATTGGCAGAGTTTTCCTACAACAACAGCTATTAGTCCAGCATTCAGATGGCACCGTACGAGGCTTTATATGGTAGGCGGTTTAGATCCCCAGTGGGTTGGTTTGAGCCGAGTGAGGCTAGATTATTAGGCAAAGACTTGGTTCAGGATGCTTTGGAGAAGGTTAAGGTGATTTAGGATAGACTCTGTACAGCCTAGTCTAGATAGAAAAGTTACGCAGAACGGAAGGTTCGTGATGTTTCCTATATGGTTGGAGAGCGGGTTTTGCTTCGAGTTTCGCCTATGAAGGGCGTTATGAGATTTGGAAAGAAAGGAAAATTGAGTCCGAGGTTTATTGGTCCCTTTGAGATATTGCAGCGTGTTGGGGAGGTTGTTTATGAGCTTGCCTTACCTCCCAGCTTGGCAGGAGTTCATCCGATATTTCATGTTTCAATGCTCGGGAAGTATCACGGTGATCCGTCGCACGTGTTGGATTTCAGTTCAGTCCAGTTGGACAAGGATCTATCTTATGTTGAGGAGTCGGTGGTAATATTGGACAGGTAGGTTCGAAAGCTGAGGTCAAAGAACATTGCATCAGTGAAGGTTCAGTGGCGAGGTCAGTCGGTCAAAGAGACGATCTGGGAGACCGAGCAGGATATGCGCAGTTGTTACCCTCATCTTTTCACCACTTCAAGTATGTCTCTATGCTCGTTCGAGGGCGAACGAATGTTTTAAGTGGGGGAGGATGTAACGACCGGCCGGTCGTTTTAAGAGTGAATTCCCCACTCCCCCATTAATTGCCTTCCCCGTGTTTGTTTCTGTTGTTTTGATTTGCCGGGATGATTTATTTTGAATTTCGGAGTGTTTTGAGACACTTAGTCCCTAAAAGAGAGCTTAACCTTTAGAAATTGAACCGTAGTCGGAGCAGTATGAAGACGGCATCGGAATGGAATTCTGTCGATTTCGTTAGCTCCGTTGGGTGGTTTCGGACTTAGGGGCGTGTTCGGATAGTGTTTTGGAGGTCCGTAGCTTATTTAAGCTTGAAATGCCGAAAGTTGAATTTTTGAAGTTTCCGGTTCGATAGTGAGATTTTGATATCGGGGTCGAAATGAAATTTCAGAAGTTGGAGTAGCTCCGTAGTGTTGAATGTGACTTGCTTGCAAAATTTCAGGTCATTCGGACGAGATTTGATAGGCATTTGATCGAAAGCGTAATTTGAGAGTTTTTGGAGTTCTTAGGATTGAATCCAATGTTAAATTGGTGTTTTGATGTTGTTTTGAGCGTTCCGAAGGTTGAAACAAGTTTGAGTGATGTTTTATGATTGGTTGGCATGTTTGATTGAGGTCCCGGGGGCCTCGGGTGTGTTTCGAACGCTCAACAGACCATTTTTGGACTTGGAGAAGGATCGGATTTTTTCTGATTTTCTATTGCATGCTTTTCTTCATCGCGATCGCATGAAGAGGCTCGCGATCGCGAAGGCTTAGATGAGGCAGAGGGGATTTTGTTCTACGCGATCGCGGGAAAGGGAGTGTGAATTCGTAGTATTGGTAGAAGTTGAATCGCGAACGCGTGGGCTACGCCGTGTTCGCGAAGAGGAAGAAGTGAGGCATCTAAGGAGTGAGAGTTTGCGGGTAATGATTCTTAACTCATTTTTGCTTATAACCTATTAATCTAAACATGAATTCATCATCTAATTTCGGATTTGGGGTGAGAAATTGGGGGAAAATTTGGAAAAGTTCTTAGGCCTAATTTTTGAGTTTTGATTGGGGATTTGATATCGGATTTGGATAATTTTTGTATGGTTAGACTCGTGAGTGAATAGGAGTTCATAATTCATAACTTTTACCCGATCCCGAGACGTGGGCCCGGGGGACTTTTTGGGCAATTTTCTTAATTTCGCGTGTTAGCTTCGAATTAATTAGTGGAATTAGTTATTTGAAAGTTATATTTACATTATGTAATTGATTTGAATAGATCTGGGTCATTTGGAGTTGAGTACTCGTGGTAAGAGCATGATTTCGGGTTAATTTTTGAGCCAGTTCGAGGTTAGTGGCTTGCCTAACCTTGTGTGGGGGAACTCCCCTTAGAATTTGGTGTTGTTGATATATGAAATACCTTGTACGTGAGGTGACGAGTGCGTACATGTGCTAATTATTGAAAATCATGTTTTCATTACGTAACTATAACTGTGTTTTCTTCCCTGTTTATACTACTTGCAATTTAAGCCTACTGTTAACTTAGGGAAGCATGTCTAATTGACTTAATTGTTTTACTTGCTCAAACTGCTTTATTTGAACTCTGTGCAGCATGCTAGGTTAGAAATACCTGTTTACCTTGGTATGAAATTTGGATTTAACTGAATATTCTTCGTGTTGCTGCTGTGTGTTTTCCTTGGGACTATGGGACGGTATCCCGGGAGATCTCCCTTCATGTTTACTTTGGGACTACATATTTGTATTCCGGTAGATCCCCCTGCACATTTATATTGGAACTACGGAATTGCACCTGGTAGATTTCCCAATACTGGGTATTTACATTTGAGACTACGGATCGGGATTCCGATAGATCCCCGCGCACTATGAGTTGGACTACGGGATGACACCCGGGAGATCCACTGGATATTTACATTTGGGTACTATAGGATGGTATCTTGGGAGATCTCCAATTGTTATCTTTGTATTGAGTTGTATTCCTTCGGTGATTATTTCGTCTCTGTTATAGTTGTTGCTACTCTTATTACCCCGTGTTACTTTAATACTGCTTTTTTTCCCTTATATATTATTGTATATGACCGGTAGGGCCCTGACCTTCCTCGCCACTACTCGATCGCGGTTAGGCTTGACACTTACTGGGTACCGTTGTGGTGTACTAATGCCCTTTCCTACACATGTTTTCTCTATGTACAGATCCAAGTTCTTCGATTTAGCCCTACTATCCTTGAGGCGAGGCGATTCTTTAGAGACTTCGAGATATATCTGCTGCGTCTGCAGACCGAGGAGTCCCTCTCCATTCTTTCTTGTAGTTATAGTGTCACGACCCAAACCGATAGGCCGCGACGGGCACCCGGTACCTTACTCAACTGAGTACCAACATAACGTATCTTTCTTATTACATCATCATATACACATGACATACAAGCCTAATAGGCCAACATGATCCTTTATAAACTCAAAACACAGGCCGACAAGGTTGTACAATATTTTATGTATACGACATATGTCTACAAACCTCTTAGAGTACATAAATATCATAAAGGTCGGGACAGAGTCACACCATACCAAACAATACACGTCTAAATCATAATAACCAAACGAGCAACTCCGAAGCAAATGGAGCGCACCAACATCTTCCGTTGAGCTGATAGCCTACTTGGAAGGCTCTCGAGCTGTCTATCGGAACCTGCGGGCATGAAACACAGCGTCCCCAAGCAAAAGGGACGTCGGTACGAATAATGTACCGAGTATGTAAGGCAAATAAATAAATATATAAGAGACATGGAATACATATAGAGTACATGACTCAACCTGCAAGTCTGAATAACTTTGTAAATCATAAATTACTTTTAGTGTCATGCGTATGCGTATGAATGACATGTCGTACATAAGTACATGTTTCATAATATCATCAGCCTCTGAGGGCATCCCATCATATCATATCGGCCATTATTGGCAAAATCATCATCGTATACCAGCTAATCAGGTGGTAGTGCGTATGTAACGCTATAACCTTCCCCATATCCCATATACATATATATACATACATATATACGCGTATATAACGCAGTTTGAATCATATTTACATATATATATATATAGCTGTTTGAATCATATTTACATATATACGCGTATATAACGCTGTTTGAATCATATTTCAGCTACTGTGGGCAACATCATCATCATATACCAGCTGATCAGGTGGCGGTGCGTATATAACGCCATAACCTTTCCCATATCTCATATACATACATATACATACATATATACGCGTATATAACGCCATCTGGTCATGGGTCAATGCACATGAATGCAATGCATGAAAAGTACGTTAATAAAATCTTTCGGAGTTTCATAAGATCATTTTGCCTTTGAGTAATATCATAAAGTAAACTCTTTTCAACTTTCATATTTTTCTGAGACCCATGAACAGATGATAAAATATTATGACACACGAAATTTCAAGAACATAGATATCTCTAATACCTCTATGAATAGAGTCATTCATGGAATTTGTGCATTTGCACATTTCGTTCGTATCGTATGGATCATGCCAAAAGAAAGAAGGGATAGCCTTAATATACCTGGAGATGGGAAAAATCCGTATAATATTCTTAAAAAGTTTGCACCGCACTCGTTTAGATTCACAAAATCTCACGTTGCTATTGTGCTAAGAAATCTCATTGGAATCTGAAGATGGCGCTGCACTACTTATACGAAACAACCACCAAACAAAGATATTTTAGTCCAAAACTTTCTCACCGTGTTTTCCTCCCATCTGACCTCTAAGTTTCCATTTGAGATCCTATAGTTTATCTGTGATTTCAGTATCATATGCTTTCAAATTCTTGTTGATGAGAGCAACCAACTCTTTTGCACTTGATTTTGTAGGAAATGTTATCTACATAAGGAAATTCAATAGGAAACCATTAAAAGGAGACCAAGACATCTAACTTTTCCATTTTGAGACCAATATAGTGTAGCTTGTCAAATAACTTTGTAGTATCTTTCTCAATTAGTAGACCGTTACCCTTTTAATGCTTTTCGCCCAACTTCCAAAATAAAGATGACACCCAAAGTTTGAATGGCCACCTTTCATGCCAAATGATGAGTCATTTAATATGTTTCAAGTGCTGCCACATTTTTTTTACTTTTGTCTTTATCCAAAGACTTTAATAAATCCACCACAATTATTAATTAACTAGGTAATGTCCTATTACCCAATAATTAACTAATTACCTTCATAATTAAGAATTATTTCCACTTACTTAAAATACTATTCACTTTTCGCACACGTTATACATCTTACTATCATGGTCATGTGGTACCTTGTATGGTACTAGTCCATAAATATCGAGTATTAACACTCAACCCATATTTTATCCCAACATGCCAAACTTGGACGAAAATTCAATTTCTTTGACTAGCTTCCACTCTCACCTTCACAAATTTATTCTTCACTTGTTTGAAATAGCATAATCCTTATAATCTCCAAATAATCTTTTCCTTGTACTGATATCAATTTCCTTACGACAAATTCAACGTACAACACTACAGGGTGCAACATCGTCGTAATTTAATACTGCGAAGCATAGCATCATTGTAACGTAATACTGCAAGGTATAACATCGATATAATATTGCGGGGCGTAATATCATTCCTCCCTTTGGAACATTCGTCCTCGAATGTTGACTGATTCTCTTATCATTTTTGTAACTTATTGCTCTTGTGAATACATTAATACTCTTCTTGCCATTCAAGCAGTTGTTCTGTGAATAAATCCAAAGTCTAGGGTATTCCCCTCTTTAGTCTTTTTGCTCATATCATGACCTATGGTCGAAATCTTCCTAATCTTGCAACTTCTGTTACCTCTTGTCATGCGGCCTGTATGACCCTGGCTTGTAGGTGAACTTATGCGATTCATCTTTCCTTTTTTCATTTTACCTTTTAGTCAATCTGTAGGCCTTACTTTGTATATACAAGGCTTAATAGGATGTCTCTCTGGGCCTCTATAGGTATATTGAAGTCCTTTGCTCGATATGTTGTTGGATTTACGAATATTGCTATATCTTATCGCATAAGTCCGTTTAACCATCCGTATGAATTTACTCCCATAACTCTTACTTTAATTTATCGTTGCTCAGGCTACCAAGTCCCAGCTTACTCTCGTTGCTCATTCCATATGTATAAATTTAAGTCTTTTAATGCTTCCCCATTACTGTTCATCTTTAGAATAACGACCTAATTTTATCACATACTTTGTAACTTTTGTCCATCCATTGTTGATTCACCTCAATATTGATCTACAATATACTACTGATAACTTAACCTTTTATGTAATATTGTTGCTAGGATTCACGTTTTATCGGGGAACGTCTGAAATGATTAGATTGATCCACCTGGGATGATACCCTGTTTCATAACCATACCTCACAACATTCTAATGTGATTCAACTTGCGTGGGTACTTTAATCCTGTCCAATTCATAAGATTCGTGTTTTTTTTCTTTGTTGAATCATTACTCAATCGAAGGCCCAAACATCATCTTTTATCTATCACAATTGCACCCTCATTCTATTACCAAGGTGACATTCTAAATGCTATTAGTCTTAGACTCCTTTGAGTTCATTCAGGCTATAGTGAGCTTTGTATAATTTAGAGAAACCATATGCTCTTTTTGTTTTCATGGGTTTAATCCTGAGGACTTATCCATTTTTGTTACCTTCTCACTTGCCCTTTCTTATCCTTACTCTTGTCTTCTAGAACCTTGTCGCTTCACCATACAATGGCTTGCGACCTACACAACTCTATTTATATTACTTGCAACCTTTCAACTTGCTTGCATCATAGATTTCCTTATGTCATTCTGGGACATCAAGCGAGATATCACATCGTCTCTAACTCTTCTTTACTATCTTAATTAGCCTCCTCGATACCTATAAACTATAGGCTATGAGATATGCCACTGACTATGCCGCTATCATTCCTGGATATTGAATCCCAGCACTTCTAGCCTTCTATCCGAAGTATGGACTATTCGCATATTCTGCCTTTGAGTATCTCGTACGCTGTTCACTTTTACCTTACTTACTTAAAATCTCGTATCGTATCTTTTATCTCCTTCATAACCTCCCTTCCATCTAGGTGTAATTCACGTCCATAACTTGAAGCTTTATTATAATACTCGTACCTTTGGTACATACACAATCTAGTGGGAGCTTCGTACTGACTTCTTATGAGGTTGGTACTTCTTCTAACTAGCTTCCTTGTAGAGCCATTATATATTATGGTTGTTGTGCTATATCTCTTGAACATCTGATATTAATAGTGATTTTGTCATGTTCTCAAGCACAAATTCTATAATTTTTCTAGGTCCAATAATCAGACTCCTGATTTACTTGGGTGATGTAATTCTTTAGTTTCCTCTTCCTTCTGATCAGCCTTTACGTAGGCTTAACTATTTTCCGGTCTGTGGCTCATGGTATCAGTTATTACCTTAGCCTTTCATGGGCATTATGAAATATCCATGATACAATCTTCTAACGATTCAATCCTTTGTCTATGCCCTCGGCTCAATTCTTTCTTTTAACTTATACCGGAGTCTTCTATGGTTGTATGATTGTCAACAAATATGTTGCCTGGATAATGCTCCAAAATCTTGAGTGTATCCATAACGTACTAACTCTGGATCATTGATCAAATAATTCTTTTGTTCCATCTTAGCTTTCTTTCAACGTAAGCTATTACTTTTCCTGGTCTTTCTGCCCTTGTTGCATCCATACTTAGCTTATCTTAGTGCCCACACTTGCTAGAGCTTTCATACAACTCATATGATCTCGAATATTACTTTTAATTCTTACTTCCCGTTTATTAGCCACGGTAGGTGCCATTTTCCTTTGGAGTGCTTACAATGTTATTGCGAGATTATTGTTACACGACCATTTCCTCTTTAGGTCGTTGTGCTTAGATTGAAGCCTTCTTTCTTATCTCCCTAGCTAGTCTTTCGTTGTAGTACTTAGGGAGAACCCTTGACTCTCATAAAGCTGTGAGCTTATTACGGACCTTTTTGATGTCCTTTCTTGCCTATAATCATCTGTAGCTGCTTACTTCCATGCCTTTGTGCTTGTATGGTTGTTTCTGAACTAATATTTTGACTGCCTTCCTAGTGACACTTTCTTTTATCCCTGTAACACTCATACGGTACCTTTAACTACCCCGACTCTTGTTTGAATATATCTCAAGTTTTATAGTGATATTTTTCGAGGCTGAATTCTCCATGTTGGGTTCTACTATGTTTACCTTACACGATCTGATGACTCGTCTGTAACCTCTTGTTTAGCCATAACTGGGATCTTCCTGACCAATTACTAACTACTCGTTGGACCATTCTCATATCAATATTCCTCGTAATCTTTCTTGGATTATTTCCTTTGTCTTAACTTACATCTCGCGCAGTCTCTTTATTTATTAATAACAGCTCGGGCAGGAACCTTTACTTCCTTTCCTTGACGTCGTGCTTGCACAATATTCTTGAATCGTAACGTATTTGTAAGATTGGATAAGTGTCATATCATTCCTCTTTCATTTATCGCATTCTTCCTTTACCACTCCATAGTTACTCTTATTTTTATCGCATTCTTCCTTTTATCATTCCATATTCCCCCCTTTAGGGGAGTACTAAGAGTTGGAGCTACGACGACCTACCTATAGATGTTTCACCTTTTCATCCTTGACATCCTTTCACATCATCGATGACCCTTACTCGTCTTGCGGTAATCCTTTCGTACCAAGGATAGCAAAATTCCTTAATCACGAGGGTGAAACTTAGTATAACTGGCACATACAATCCCTTAAGATGAACTTTGCTCACATTGCTTGCTGTAGGGAAGTGTCTTCCTGAATGACCATTCTCTAAACTTCTCATGAATCTTCTTTTATCGTCCATTCTATTATTGGCGGAACAAAATCTGAAATTCTTATGATGGCAGCTATTATTAGTCACTCAGTCCCTAATTCATGTTTAGTTTATCTTGTTCACCAATCCATACTGGTTCTATTACTCTTGGGTCTGCCTTTTCCTCTTGGTAATCGCGTTAGAGTTGCGGACTTATTTCTCGAAATGAGAACATGACTGTATGGCCTATACTCTTTCATTGTCTCAAGGCCTGTCATCTTTTGTCTTTCCCTTTACTTGATTGTAAATTATGTAATACTGTCATCATTTTTTTTGACCTACCGTTATCATCCGTGTATCATATCTTACTCATAATGCTTCATTAACTCTTTTCCCATCTCCCTCTAATTATCTATGTCTACTGCTTTATTCTAAAAACTCGAATACAACATTGTTTTGCCTTTGGCTCCCCTTGCTTCATCCCTTGGCTCTTACAGTTGCCTAGCATTCTTTCTTTATCGAGGTGGGAGCCACACTAAGGTAATATTTATTCCTTCAAGGCATCCAGTGCTCATATCTAGCTTTAATATTTTAGGGTGCACCATGTAGGTGTCTCACGAGGAGATCTACTAGCACACTTGCAATATCCTTTGGAAATGTCAACCGTCACAAACAATTCATCCATCATATCTTCTTATACTGCTTCTATTAACCCCCATAGGGCATATCTGGAATGGGTGCGACCAATTGTATATACCTCTGTTACTATTGAATATAACTCAAAAAGCTTATGTTCCTTTGCTCAATTATAAACGTCGTTAGTCTTCATTAATTGGGTACCTCGTACTTTTCTTCACCTTGCTTCTTTTACTTCTTGAAAGCATTGTCTTTCACCATAAAGGTGAATAAATATTCTTGCCTTAAGGCTTCTTATCAGGAAGCTTGCACCTTTCAGTACACCCATTGTCACACCTCCTTTTTCCTACACCCCCGGAAGGGAGTTTATTCTAATTTAAGTGACAATCGAAACGGGATTATTTTATTTAAAATTCAGAGTCGCCACTTGGGATATTTATGGTGTCCCAAGTCACCGGTTTTAAATCCAGAATCGAGGAAAGATTGACTCTAAAGATTGACTCTGTTTTACAGTCCGCGAACACAGAAATCCGGGTAAGGAATTCTGTTAACCCGGGAGAAGGTGTTAGGCATTCACGAGTTCCGTGGTTCTAGCACGGTCGCTCAACTGTTATTGTTGGCCTAATTATCTGATTTTAATACATGTTTTAGTCTATGGTTTAATTTTAACTTATTAACCGCTTTTAATCATTTTTAGGAAGATTCAACGTTATTTAAAAAACACGCCTTGAACCATGCCACATGAAATGCACCCGCGATCCACGACATATTTTATTTAACGTTATTGAGAATTGGAGTTGGGTCACATGAAATGCACACCCGAGTTTAAGGAAATTAATTTAAATAGCGCGCCTAAAGCAACTATGCACTTTCAAGTTAATGACATAGTTTGCGAGGGCCATGCAAAATTTAACTAATGGCACACCTCGATTTCTGAAGGGATTAAAATTAATTAAGTGAGGGCCATGGGTTTAGGGGTTTTATTTGACATGGCACGCCTCAACCTATTCATGGAAACACAAGTGGAATAAATAAAAATGTTATGGACACATACCAACAGAACTAATGTTCAATTTATTTTTCCCATACCAGTTAGTAAATGTCACAACGTGATTCTAAATCATGCCAACTCAATGCACCTATCTCATCTTATACATAAATTATGTTGATATGCGTCCAATTTAAATTTTAAAATATCAATTTATACTTTAAACAATTAGAAACAAAAGAACGATTGATTCTTCCGAACACACAAAAAAAAGTATAAAAAGGGTGGCTATTTTTAGTGTCACCTAGCTAATCATTGAAATACTTAAGGTGTAGAAGTTAAAACTAATGTACCTGCTTATGCTTATATACAAAGGAATCCGTTATCCTTAGATTTTCTGTAAGCTACTTGTCATACACATCAAAGTTGCACCATGATTATATTAGCTTAATCCATCGTAGCCCGTAATCAACAAAGAAGAGACAAACACCAATGGATCAATTTTCAGCTCAAAATACAAACACCCATTTCCAGTACTCAAAGACCACATAAACGACTACTACAACTATATCTCAATAACAAACACATCAAAGGAAAGAAGAAAGCATCCATATCAATTTCATTTTTGATTCCCAGATGCATAGAATTTCTCCACCAATAAACTCTTCAAATCATTTAACAGGCAAACAAACATAGAATCAACACTTAGACAGATCTTGAGCGGGAAAGAGGAGACCAATCATTAATAAATATAGCAAGATACAAAGAGTTTTCTGAGTTTACCTCTTAACTAAAAATGCAAAGTGAACAAATTCCTTAGCAAAGTCGAAAATAGCTGCTACAATTAGAGCTTAGTCATTTCCTTAGCAAAAGCAGAAGAGCAGCGACATCAACCTCCACCTTTAAATTTTTTTTTCCGGTTTTCTGTTTTTTCTTCTTTAGATCTGGATAGGAAAATTTGGGATTCATGGGGATCTGTTTCAGAAGGGTTCAGAGGAAATTTATGGACTGCATTTGGAGCTTTTTCGCTGCTCATTTTCTGAGTTGGAGTCACAGCCTTTCATGGCTGAAGCAGGTTGTTCGTTTTTTGAAAGGGGAAGCTCGGCAACGTGCCGTTTTTGTTCAAAAAATGGGGAAGGGGAGGGGATTTGATATTTGGAGATGATGAAGATGGTCTGATGTGTGGATGAAGAAGGAGCAACGTTTGTTTCCTTTTTTGGGTGTTGAAGAAAACAGGGTTCTCTTCTTTTTGGAGTCCCTGCGGCGTTGGTCCTCTTCCTTCCAGGTGGGGGGTCTAATGTTAGGTCTATATTTAGGTGTGAGGTTCTATTATATAGGGGTAGAGATTATGTTAGGGGTATGGGCCTAGGAATTATGGGCTAGGTCCAAAATTAGGCCTCGAGCCCATGTTTTATTATTTTCTGGGTGAACAAGACTAAAATACTACTTTATTTATTAATTAATTTTACTTAAATAATATAACTATTAAAATAAGACTGACTGTTGAAATAAACTATTTTTTTGGGTATTTTTCAAGATTAGAAATGACTACAAAATATTAATAGAACTATTTTTGTAATTTTCATTTTTCTTGTAATAAAATAAAGTAAAAGAGTAAAAATTAGTTGAAATAGCTATATTAGGCCTAAATTAAATATTTACATGCTAAAATATAAAAAATCTTGGGGAGGGTCAAAAATCACATGTCTACAGCTGCCCCACTTTGACTGGAAAAATGAAGAGTTTTCAGACAAAGAACGACTAGACAAATTTTTTGACCCGACCTTTATTTGGGAGAGACTAAAATTGAGAAAAGGGGAATGTGACCGAGCCCTGGTATCTGAGCTGCCTACATATCCTTGACTATAAAGGAATCAGGCCACGTGTAGTTCAGCGGTGAGTGAGATGATGGAGTGTGCCGAGGTTGAGAGCCAGTCGAGGTACCGTTCCGCTGAGGTTCCGATCCGCGGTCCCGTTATTAAATCAAAATTTAAAATAAAAAATACTAACTAAGCTTATCAGCTACGAGTTACAAGATTCCTATCTATGAGTCTTCTGAAGCTTGATCTTGAGTCTTGGTTGGTTCTTCATGCGGACTCTGATCTGAATCTTGATGCTTGTTAGCCGCAGATGTTGGCTCAATCTTCTTGAGCTTTTCAAACCAAGACGGGACATGCAGAGCTTGTGACCTCAGTCCTATCTTGAGCAGCTCACATCTTTCATTAACTTATGCATTTGGATTCACTTCTTGTTTTTCTTTTTTTTTTCTTTATATTTTGGATTGTGACTAACTTCTGTTGATCATCCAGGACTGCTGACTCACATTCTTGATGCGAGGTTCTTTTGTTGCTGACCTGTATTGTATTCTAAATTGAATTCTCTTATTTTCCAGGCGTGCGCCTGATTGCTGAACTTGAACCGTCTTCTCTTGTTCTTTGACACTGTTTTCCCTTGCACCTTGAACCATTTTCCCTTGAAACTTGAACTGTCTTCCTTCGAAACTGCTTTCCCTTGAAACTTGAGGTGTCTTCCCTTGTTCTCCAGGTGGGCGCCTGATTACAACAAAACAAACAAAACAAAAGAAATTTTTTCTGCCCCAGTTTGCACTAGGAAGATTTGTGAGTTGTTAGCAAAATTGTAAACCACGTGTACTATTGATGCAATGATGAGAGTAAACTAAAGAATAGACTAGGAAAACTATAAACTAAGCTTGATTAAAGTAAAAACTTACCCTATTCTTCAAGCGGGGCCCTTGATTTCAAGAAAACTAAACATTGATAACTTAAGAAAACTAAAAATTGACCTATTTTTTCAAATCCAGACTTCCTTTTTTTTCAAAATATCCTAGGAGAAAATTCGTCAGACTAGGTTTTCTATCTTAGGAGAAAGATTCATCAGACTAAGACGTTAATCCTAGGAGGAAATTCATCAGGCTAGGCCTTTTTTCTACTACTTTTGGTATCTTAGGAGAAAAGTTCATCAGACTAAGATTTCTATCTTAGGAGAAAGATTCATCAGACTAAGATTTTGATCCTAGGAGAAAGTTCATTAGATTAGGTCTCTTTTCTTTTTTGGTATCTTAGGAGAAAGATTCATCAGACTAAGATGTTTATCCTAGGAGAAAGATTCATCAGACTAGGTTTTCTATCTTAGGAGAAAGATTCATCAAACTAAGATTTCGATCCTAGGAGAAAAGTTCATCAGACTAGGTCTTTTTTTTATCTTAGGAGAAAAATTCATCAGACTAAGATTTTGATCCTAGGAGAAAGTTCATCAGACTAAGATTTTGATCCTAGGAGAAAGTTCATCAGACTAGGTCTCTTTTCTTTTTTGGTATCTTAGGGGAAAAGTTCATCAGACTAAGATGTTTATCCTAGGAGAAAGATTCATCAGACTAGGTCTTCTATCTTAGGAGAAAAATTCATCAGACTAAGATTTTGATTGGGAGGAAAATCCATCAGACTAAGACTTTTTATCCTAGGAGGAAAAATGTGAAGATCAATGGCAAGATGTTATGCACAATAACAAGACAAATAAAGGCAAAGATTTGAGAAACTTCCCTTTGTCGGCTCTTATCGTCTTTTCTTTTTCTTCTCTTTTTTTGTTGTTTTTTTTCATTTTTTTCTTTTTGAATCACTTTCCTTGCACCGCTTTGTCCCTGTTTCATACAAAGAAAAAATTGTCAGTTTTGAAAATGGTGGTCGGTTTGTGGCCTTGAATCTTGGGCGGCTTGGCTTCTGCTCAATCAGCTTAAGTCGGCTTCAAGAGACTTTTGCTCTGCATCAATCCTAATTGTTTCACACCTAGTATCATTTGTATTTGCGGCTCAATCAGCCTTATCCCAACGGAGATCCTTGCTTAGGTGACCTTTTCCGATATCTTGAATGACTACCTGCTTTTTTGAGCAATTTGCCGGTCAGAGAGAATCACCAGTTATCTTTGCTTGCGCCAAGTAGGCTGACAAGAGTCTTTTGGGGGAGCCTTTGCATGAATTCTCAAGGCACATTGACAGTAACAACCGAGTGTACTGACCAAATTTACTTTGTGCAACTGAAAAGCTGGTAGCAGATTTTGAAATCTTTTCTTGCTTGTTTTGACAAGGACTGACTCAGAGGGAAGGACACAATGCTATAAAGAAACAATATTAACAAGAAATTCCTCCTGTCGGAAGGACAGAAGGAAGAGTTTTTTTTTTCAATAACTAGCCTTAATGATCATGACATGCATTTTGGACTTAACAGCCGATCTATCAAACTAATTCAATCTTTCATTTTACCATTCTTATGAACTTTGAAGTTGGGCTTGTTCGTGCCAATTCTTTGCATCAGCTTCATGACTCACTTTCGACTAGTGGTGCCCCGAGGGGTTTTCACCAGCAAGTCTCTTTCATTTATTCATCTCTGCTTGCCGTCTCCTTACACTGCCCGTGAAGGTTTTCACTAGTAAGACTCTCTCATTTTCCTTATTTTTCTTTTCTTTTACTTTCTTATGCGAGCAACTTGACAGTGTTATATGTCGTGTGATAACCGTTGCTCATTGCATGCTTCTCTTGCCATTCTTGAAGGCATATTGAGAGGTCTTTATTTGGAAGGATTTTGGATAGGGTTGGAAAGAAAGGACGTCATGAAGACGCAAAATAAACTCAAAGTAAAGGGGGTTGTGGACTTACAACTCTTGGAATCGACTCTTTCAAAAGTGAAATAAAATCTCTGTCCCAGTTTCAGATGCTGGGGATTTTGGATTTTTCTATTTTTTCTATTTTTTTCTTCTAAATTCTTATTTGGTTGGACCGAACCGTGAGGCTGCCTACGTATCCTTATTTTTTAAGGAATCAGGTCGAACGTAGTTCAAACATCTGACCTAACTATAATTTTTTCATCCTTCTTTCTGTATCTCTTTTTTCTTTTTTTTTTCTTTTTATTTCTTTTGTTTTTCAAAACAAGTTGCCCCAACTTCTATTTTTTGAGGGCAGACAATTCTTTTCTTTTTTTTTCACTTGAACTTTCTAAGAATCGCCCCAGTTTGTACTTTTGGGACATGGACTCTTTTTTTTCCTTTTTTTTCATTTTTCATTTTTTTTGACTCTTGACTCTAAACTTGATTCCAAAAGATGTTGGGCAAAGAAAATAACACAGGTTCAGAAGGGGTAACAGAGGGTATAAAGTGTTTGGATAGCAGAAAAAGGGCCTCCTAGCCTCGAGAACGCCAATTATTGTATTTTTCGCGATCACATCATTGATGAACATGACTGACTTCTTGGGTCATTTTCAGTTTAAAGTTGTATGAACAATACTTTCCTCGTTGTGAATGACCCTTGTCAATTTGGGTGATTTTTCTTGGATTTTGTCTTGATGTAGAAGATGCATTTTGCCATTAACTGATCCATTTCAAGTTGTCTAGAATACACCTTCTATTCAAAACACTTTCTATCTCTTACTGCTAAACAGACTTCAGCCCATCCGATTATCCTTAAGCCCGATCTTCTCAAATGATTCAAAAGGTAGAGATCCTTAACTTCCATGAGCATGACTGCTTTGGTTCCATGTATACTTGGCTCATGCTTATTTTCCAAATGTTTCATGTCTTTATTCATCTTCCAAAAATGTCTCTTTCTCACTTATCCAATTCAAGACTACGTCAGTTTTCTAAAATCTGGCCAAAAATTCCGCATGCATGTCATGTTACTAGTACTAGCGTGAAAAGAATTATGCATAAAATGGACACAAAATGACTGGTTGTCTTTAATTGAATGAAGGATAGCAGGGTCCGATAACACAAAAGAAGAAGAAAAGAAGAAGAAAAGAAGACAAAATAAGCTATCATGGCTAAAGGAGGAGTGACTTTCCAGTTGCTAAATGATATTTTAGCCATACATTCGCACATCAACATTACCACGACATTTTGACCATTTTAATTGCTTTGGATTCAACACTCAAATTTTGACAATCATCCCGAGCAGCCCATGTCCTATTGCTCAAATCTAGTAAAGTTACCCCCACATTTGCCTCCGTTTTTATTTTTCACCGCCAACTTGACTACTTGACTTTTCGTGACTTTGGATCAACAACAATGGTGTTTATTCCCTTGGTTGAGAAGATACTTTTATTTCCGAGAGATCTTGGATTGTTCTTATGACTCACCATTACAAACCAACAAACCGACCACCTTTGACTAGCTTTTATTTCAAAACAACAGCCATGTTAGAATAAACACTCTTTGTTTTTTTTCCTTCTTTTCTTTTCTCTTTTTTTCTTGTCTCTTTCCTTTCCCTTTTTTTTTGGTTTTTCTTTTTTTTTTTTCTCTTTTTCATTTCCCCCCCTTTTTTTAAGCCTTTCGATCGAACCTGATGTGGGTTGCCTACGTATCATGTGGGAACATGAATCAGATTTTGCGTAGTTCGGGAATATCATGAATAAAGTAAATAAACTAACTCTTTTTTTTTATTTTGAATTTTTTTTTTTCCGAAAGAAATACTTACAAAGAAGAAAGAAAATATTTTTGGATTTCAATTTTTTTTAAGGATTTTTGAAAAGAAAGACTTCTAAAGAAGAGAAAAAAATAATTTTCTTGAATTTTAACTTCTTTTTCTTTTCTTTTTTTCTGAAAATTTCAAAAGAAAAACTTCTAAAGAAGAAAGGAAATATTTTTGGAATTTTACTTTGAATTTATGAAAGAAATACTACAAAAGAAAAGAGTTTTTTTTTTGAATTTGCAAACAAATATTTTTGGATTTTGAGAGAGATTAGAAGAAAATATTTTTGTATTTATTTTTTTTAAAAAAAATTGGGGTTTAAAAGAAAGACTTTCTAAATAAAAAAAGTAAATGAAAATATTTTTTGGATTTTTTTTAAAAAATGGTGTCTCAAAAAAAAAGACTTTTCTAGAGAGAAAGTAAAGGAAAATATTTTTGGATTTTTTTAAAATTATGGGCCGGAACCGATGAGGTTTGCCTACGTATCTCACATCCGGTGAGAATCAGACTCGCGTAGTTCGCGCAATTTTGACGAAACAGGAAAAACATGACTTATTTTGAAATGACTTTTTTTTTTCAAAAATTCAGTGGAGTTTCAGGATATTGCAAATACCTACCTCTCACTCTTGATTTTTGTTTTTTTTGATTTTGATTTTTTTTCATTTTCTTTCCCTATTCTAGAAGCTAGTCAACATGCAAGCCGAAACAGACAGATACACAAGTAGCACGTAAGATGCATCAGGATGGTCTTTTAATTTGGGTACACCTGTCCTAGACGGACCCATCCCCTGTGTTGAGTCCCCAAAGGTAAATGTACGTGATGCAAACAAGCGTTCCTACTAGGGATCTGGCATGAGGCTATGTTATTCTAGGTTTAAAACCTGGGTGTATTGTTCTAGACCTGGCTTACCCGAGCGGACAGCTCGAGCCGAGGGAGGGCAGCGTACCGGGAATAAAGAAGCTTCACCGGCTTTGCAACTTGTCCGAACCTCGTTCTAAAATTGGGATATGACTCTAACAGAAAAGAAGTCACTCGAAGTGCACACTTCCCAGCTGATTTAGAAGACTAAGAGAGAAGAGGGTTTTCGTAACAGTTTATATACAGTTCAAGCAATATTAAAGCGGTAAAAAACGGCATTTAGCACATTAGGCTCAAACACGCAAAAAATCAGATAATAGATAAAAACCAAGTATGACAGTTATTCTAAGCTCGAATTCTGAACCCTGAACCAGAAATTCTGGGTTCTTATCCCCAGCGGAGTCGCCAGAGCTGTCACACCTCCTTTTTTCTACACCCCCGGAAGGGAGTATATAAGGGAGTTTATTCCAATTTAAGTGACAATCGAAACAGGATTATTTTATTTAAAATTCAGAGTCGCCACTTGGGATATTTATGGTATCCAAGGTCACCGGTTTTAAATCCCGAATCGAGGAAAGATTGACTCTGTTTTACAGTCCGCAAACACAGAAATCCGGGTAAGGAATTCTGTTAACTCGGGAGAAGGTGTTAGGCATTCTTGAGTTCCGTGGTTCTAGCACGGTCGCTCAACTGTTATTATTGGCCTAATTATCTAATTTTAATACATGTTTTAGCCTATGGTTCAATTTTTAACTTATTGACCGCGTTTAATCATTTTTAGGAAGATTCAACGTTATTTAAAAAATACGCCTTGAACCATGCCACATGAAATGCACCCGCGATCCACGACATATTTTATTTAACGTTGTTGAGAATTGGAGTTGGGTCACATGAAATGCACACTCGAGTTTAAGGAAATTAATTTAAATAGCGCGCCTAAAGCAACTACGCACTTTCAAGTTAATGACATGGTTTGCGAGGGCCATGCAAAATTTAACTAATGGCACACCTCGATTTCTGAAGGGATTAAAATTAATTAAGTGAGGGCCATGAGTTTAGGGGTTTTATTTGACATGGCACGCCTCAACTTATTCATGGAAACACAAGTGGAATAAATAAAAATGTTATGGACACATACCAACAGAACTAATGTTCAATTTATTTTTCCCATACCAGTTAGTAAATGTCACAACATGATTCTAAATCATGCCAACTCAATGCACCTATCTCATCTTATACATAAATTATGTTGATATGCATCCAATTTAAATTTTAAAATATCAAATTATATTTTAAACAATTAGAAACAAAAGAACGATTGATTCTTCCGAACACACAAAAAAAAGTATAAAAAGGGTGGCTATTTTTAGTGTCAGCTAGCTAATCATTGAAATACTTAAGGTATAACAGTTAAAACTAGTGTACCTGCTTATGCTTATATACAAAGGAATCCGTTATCCTTAGATTTTCTGTAAGCTACTTGTCATACACATCAAAGTTGCACCATGATTATATTAGCTTAATCCATCGTAGCCCGTAATCAACAAAGAAGAGACAAACACCAATGGATCAATTTTCAGCTCAAAATACAAACACCCATTTCCAGTACTCAAAGACCACATAAACGACTACTACAACTATATCTCAATAACAAACACATCAAAGGGAAGAAGAAAGCATCCATATCAATTTCATTTTTGATTCCCAGATGCATAGAATTTCTCCACCAATAAACTCTTCAAATCATTTAACATGCAAACAAATATAGAATTAACACTTAAACAGATCTCGAGCGGGAAAGAGGAGACCAATCATTAATAAATATAGCAAGATACAAAGAGTTTTCTGAGTTTGCCTCTTAACTAAAAATGCAAAGTGAACAAATTCCTTAGCAAAGCTGAAAATAGCTGCTACAATTAAAGCTTTGTCATTTCCTTAGCAAAAGCAGAAGAGCAGCGACATCAACCTCCACCTTTAATTTTTTTTTTCCGGTTTTCTGTTTTTTATTCTTCAGATCTGGATAGGGAAATTTGGGATTCATGGGGGTCTGTTTCAGAAGGGTTCAGAGGAAATTTATGGACTGCATTTAGAGCTTTTTCGCTGCTCATTTTCTGAGCTGGAGTCACAGCCTTTCATGGTTGAAGCAGGTTGTTCGTTTTTTGAAAGGGGAAGCTCGACAGCGTACCGTTTTTGTTCGAAAAATAGGGAAGGGGAGGGGATTTGATATTTGGAGATGATGAAGATGGTCTGATGTGTGGATGAAGAAGGAGCAGCGTTTGTTTCCTTTTTTGGGTGTTGAAGAAAACATGGTTCTCTTCTTTTTGGAGTCCCTGCGGCGCTGGTCCTCTTCCAGGTGGGGGGTCTAATGTTAGGTCTATATTTAGGTGTGAGGTTCTATTATATAGGGGTAGAGATTAGGTTAGGGGTATGGGCCTAGGAATTATGGGCTAGGTCCAAAATTAGGCCTAAAAATGGGTAGCTCGAGCCCATGTTTTATTCTTTTCTGGGTGAACAAGACTAAAATACTACTTTATTTATTAATTAATTTTACTTAAATATTATAACTATTAAAATAAGACTGACCGTTAAAATAAACTATTCTTTTGGGTATTTTTCAAGATTAAGAATGACTACAAAACATTAATAGAACTATTTTTGTAATTTTCATTTTTCTTGTAATAAAATAAAGTAAAAGAGTAAAAATTAGTTGAAATAGCTATATTAGGCCTAAATTAAATATTTATGTGCTAAAATATAAAAAATCTTGGGGAGGGTCAAAAATCACATGTCTACAACGATCTGCTAAAGACCTCACATTTACTTATCGTAGGCATTATACAAAAATTCAATTCCTCTGACTCAGCTCTTCCACAACTATCTCTCTTTCCAATCCTTCTTTCCGGATGTAGGTATCGTCTTATTACGAATAATAAAAAAAGAATTTCGGAATTTGAATTCTTATAAGTGAGCTCTGCCACACGATCTAGAGTAAGAAGAAAGAGTGACAATCCTAAATGCCCTGTAGCCTCCTACTTATAAGTATGGTGCACGACACACCCATAAACAAGACTCTACTAGACATGACTTTTAGACTCCCTAGGACGGAACTGCTCTGATACCACTTTTGTCACGACCCAAACCGACGGGCCGCGACGGGCACCCGATACCTTACTCAACCGAGTACCAACATAACGTATCTTTCTTATTATATCATCATATACACATGACATACGGGCCTAATAGGTCAACATGATCCTTTATAAACTCAAAACACAGGCCGACAAGGCCGTACAATCTTTTATGTATACGACATATGTCTACAAGACTCTAAGAGTACATAAATATCATAAAGGTCGGGACAAAGTCATGCCATACCAAACAATACACGTCTAAATCATACTAACCAAACGAGCAACTCCGAAGCAAATAGAGCTCACCAACATCTTCCATTGAGTTGATAGCCTACTTGGAGGGTTCTCGACCTGTCTATTGGAACCTGCGTGCATGAAATGCAGCGTCCCCAGGCAAAAGGGACGTCAACACGAATAATGTACCGAGTATGCAAGGCACATAAATAAATATATAAGAGACATGGAAGACATATAGAGTACATGACTCAACCTGTAAGTCTGAATAACTTTGTAAATCATAAATTACTTTTAGCGTCATGCATATGCGTATGAATGTCATGTCGTGCATAAGTACATGTTTCATAACATCATCAGCCTCTGAGGGCATCCCATCATATCATATTGGCCATTGTGGGCAAAATCATCAACGTATACCAGCTGATCAGGTGGTGATGCGTATATAACGCCATAACCTTTCCCATATCCCATATACATATATATACATACATATATACGCGTATATAACGCCGTTTGAATCATATTTCAGCCACTGTGGGCAACATCATCATCATATACCAGCTGATCAGGTGGTGGTGCGTATATAACGCCATAACCTTTCCCATATCCCATATACACAAATATACATATATATATATACGCGTATATAACATCATCTAGTCATATATCCTATATACATATATATACATACATATACGCGTATATAATGCAATCTAGTCATGGGTCAATGCACATGAATGCAATGCATGAAAAGTACGTTAATAAAATCTTTCGGAGCTTCATAAGGCCATTTTGCCTTTGAGTAATATCATAAAGTAAACTCTTTTCAACTTTCATATTTTTCTGAGACCCATGAACAAATGATAAAATATTATGACACACGAAAATTCAAGAACATAGATATCTCTAATACCTCTATGAATAGAGTCATTCATGGAATTTGTGCATTTGCACGTTTCGTTCGTATCGTATGGATCATGCCAAAAGAAAGAAGGGATAGCCTTAATATACCTGAAGTAGACAAAAATCCGTATAATATTCTTAAAAAGTTTGCGTCGCACTCGTCTAGATTCACAAAATCTCACGTTGCTATTGTGCTAAGAAATCTCGTTGGAATCTGAAGATGGCGCTGCACTACTAAATACGAAACAACCACCAAACAAAGATATTTTAGTCCAAAACTTTCTCACCGTGTTTTCCTTCCATCTGACCTCTAAGTTTTCATTTGAGATCCTATAGTTTATCTCTGATTTCAGTATCATGTGCTTTCAAATTCTTGTTGATGAGAGCAACCAACTCTTTTGCACTTGATTTTGTAAGAAATGTTATCTACATAAGGAAATTCAATAGGAAACCATTAAAAGGAGAGCAAGACATCTAACTTTTTCATTTTGAGACCAATATAGTGTAGCTTGTCAAATAACTTTGTAGTATCTTTCTCAATTAGTAGACCGTCATCCTTTTAATGCTTTTAGCCCAACTTCCAAAATAAAGATGACACCCAAAGTTTGAATGGCCACCTTTCATGCCAAATGATGAGTCATGTAATATGTTTCAAGTGCTGCCACATTTTTTTTTTACTTTAGTCTTTATCCAAAGACTTTAATAAATCCACCACAATTATTAATTAACTAGGTAATGTCCTATTACCCAATAATTAACCAATTACCTTCATAATTAGGAATTATTTCCACTTACTTAAAATACTACTCACTTTTCGCACACGTTATACATCTTACTATCATGGTCATGTGGTACCTTGTATGGTACTAGTTTATAAATATCGAGTATTAACGCTCGGCCCGTATTTTATCCCAACATGCCAAACTTGGACGAAAATTCAATTTCTTTGACTTGCTTCCCCTCTCACCTTCACAAATTTATTCTTCACTTGTTTGAAATAGCATAATCCTTATAATCTCCAAATAATCTTTTCCTTGGACTGATACCAATTTCCTTACGACAAATTCAACGTACAATACTACAGGGTGCAACATCGTCGTAATTTAATACTGCAAAGCGTAGCATCATTGTAATGTAGTACTGCGGGACGTAATATTGCGGGGCGTAATATATAGCCCTTCTGTATTTACTTTTGTTTAGACATTGGAGTTAGACACCTGTAGTTATTTAACAACTTGTGATTTCATGAGATTCCGGATTTTGGAAAGTGTTCAGTTTGAGAGTTATATTTGTATATGCCGAGCAGCATTTTAGACCTTCATTATGTTTATTCCGCAGTTTTTATTAGTTTTATCTGTTGTTTTCCCTTTTTCCGCAATTGCTAGGCTTACCTAGTCGTAGAGACTAGGTTCCGTCACGATAGTTCACGGAGGGCGAACTGGGGTCGTGACAATTTGCAACATTGAACACTACTTTAAGTGAAACAAAAAATGGTAGCCTCGGGAACAAGTAACACAGTTAGCTCATTGACATCTTTTTCTATACGTGGCTACAGGTGGATGTAAACTTGATGTACCAGTCTAAACGGACAACACACATAAATAAGTGGCGGTTTTCGATTAAATTGATTGCATTTGGATTTTTCTCATCCCCAAGACTACTGGTTACTGAAATATACAACAATTTTCAGAACAAAGGTCCCTGACACTCTTATGGTGATGGTTCTGCTATCTATTTTGTCAACTCCAACTATATGAAGGGCATGTTCTAATTATTTAGTTAGCTTAACGATATTGCTTTCTTATAATTTTGTAGGATATTGAGATGGTTAACTGATGAAAAGAAAACTACTGAAAGAAACTAATCAAACAAAAATTCCATAATTCGATTGTTGAGATGTCACAAAGTTATCTCCTACATTTTCAATCCTTTCACTTTTTTCCCTTGGTTACTGTATGTTATTAAGAGTAATTAGTTTCGTATTCTCTTGCAGTGTTAGTGATACAGATACAAATGAAATTCATGTCTGCGAAATTTGATTAAGCCCTTTAACAAATTAGACGTTGAAGTAAGTTGGTAGTATATAAATTCTATTTTTTCTATTCAAGTTTTGGCACTTTTTTGTTGTTTCTTTTGCTTGAAGTTAGCTCCAAAAGATTTTGACGCTAGCTTGGTTTGTTTAGCTAATTATTAGTTTAGGGCTCCTATTTTACCCGCTCATTTCTTCTACTTGAGTTTTCCGGTGCTGTTAGCGTTCAACTTTTCATTTTCCGTTAATCATTGGGCTGGATTATAACTTATACTTGTTGAATTCTAATGTTAGAAAATCTATAGAGGTTGACTAGCACTTTAATAGCTACATAGGTGGGTTTTTTATTTCATGAATATGGCCAGAATTTATGTTGCCAAGTAGAGTAGTTCGTTGAGGTAAGATTTGTGATTGATATACGAGGAATTAACTTTGTACTTTAACTCTTATTCATGTTATAATATCCAGCAACTTCTGTTCAATACCTTGATTAGACCAAGTGACAGATTAATTTGTTAAAAAAATTAGAGCTTTCATCTATTTATGTAACTGAATTTGTGCTTTTGGTTTGTCAAAATGCTAGTCAATTATAAGTTTTTCATCAAATATTTTTGTTTTGTTATTTCAACTTAGTGATGTGGAATGCGAGTCTACTTCCCCTCATGGATGTAAGAGTAGCATCAAGTGATAACAATGCAAATCACCAAGCAAATATATTGCACTTTGTATATTTATTTATTAAGGATGAGGATCTACTCTTTATTGTATAATGTTTAAGTTATCATACATTTATTTGTACAATTTTAGTTTGATATGAATTTAAAGTTGTGATATTTGTTAGTATTGATATTATTAATGGAATTTGATTTGTGTTGTGAGAATGTAACGACCCTACTGGCCGTTTCATGAGTTATAGCTCTGTTTTCCCCGTTTCTGCTTTCTTCTGTGTTCTTCAGCTGTGTTTTATCTCATCGTGTGGGTTGATTCGGGTCCGGAGTGGATTTGGAGTGGAATGAGTCACTTATATCTAGAAACTTAAGTTGGAAAAGTCAATCGGATGTTGACTTATGGGTAGACAATCTCAAATGGGATTTCTGATGGTTCCGTTTAGTTTCGTTAGGTGATTTTGGACTTAGGAGCACGTCCGGAACGTGGTTTGGAGGTTGTGGTGAAATTAGGCATGAATTGGCGAAAGTTGAAAATTCGATGCATTTGGGCCGACGTGGAAAATTTGATACCGGTATCGGAATAGAATTTCGGAAGTTGGAATAGGATCGTAGTGTCATTTGTGACGTGTGAGCAAAATTTTAGGTCATTCAAAGGTGATTAGATAGGTTTCGGCGTCATTTGTGGAATTTAAAAATTTAGAAGTTCTTAGGCTTGAATCCGAGTGTAATTTGGTGTCCTAATATTGTTTTGAGTAATTCAAAGGATCTACTAAATTTGAATGATGTTATGGGACGTGTTCGGATGTTTGGTCGAGGTCCCGAGGGCCTCGGGTGAGTTTTGGGTGGTTATCGAATCACTATTTGGCTTTGGGAGTTGGAAAATACCTGATATCTCATGTTTTAAAAGTTGCAGGTCTCGGATCATTGGAAGTGCGACCGCGATAGGAAGTTCGCGGACCGCTAGAAGAATGCGGTCGCGGTAGAAGTTCGCGAACCGCGAAAGGGAGGAGTTCAGGATTGGCGGCCGCGATGGAAATTCCACGGCCGCTGTGAGGAATACGCGGACCGCGGGCTGGAAGTTTAGAGAGCTATATAAGCGAGGGTTAGGGTTTTATTTCACATTGCTGTGAGGAATACACGGACCGCGGGCTGGAAGTTTAGTGAGCTACATAAGTGAGGGTTAGGGTTTTATTTCACATTTTTGGACTTTGGGAGCTCGGTTTGAGGCGAATTTTTGGGAGTTTTTCAAGAAAATCATTGGGGTAAGTGATTCTAACACGGTTTTGGCTAATAATCATGAATATATCATTGATTCCATCTTTTGATTAGTAATTTGGGATAGAATTTGGGAAAAATTTGTGAAACTTCATAAAATGAATTTTTGAGATTTGAAAGCCAATTCGAGGTCGGAATTGAGTGAAACTAGTATGGTTAGTCTCATAATCGAATGGGTTGTCGGATTTCGTAACTTTGGTCACATTTTGAGACATGGGCCCGAGTCCCGCCTTTGGAGTTGACTTTTTGACTTTTGACC
Organism: Nicotiana tabacum; assembly: GCF_000715075.1. Taxonomy (NCBI): domain Eukaryota; kingdom Viridiplantae; phylum Streptophyta; class Magnoliopsida; order Solanales; family Solanaceae; genus Nicotiana; species Nicotiana tabacum. The sequence goes on along the minus strand of NC_134089.1, from coordinate 133,308,763 downwards.
TTAAGCGTAGCATTTTCTTATGGGATTGATTCCTTTAGCTCGTGTTGGTTGTATCGAATTGCTTCTGGCTAGATTCGGAGCATCCGATGGTCGATTTGAGGGGCAAAGGCATCACAGAGTAGGATTTTGGCTTGGTTGAGGTAAGTAACGCTTTCAAACTTGGTTCTGAGGGTTCGAAACCCCGAACTATATGTTATGTGATTAGCGTTGAGGTGACGTACATGCCAAGTGACAGATGTGCGGGTGTGCACTATGAGAATTGTGGCCTGGTTCATTCCACGACACCGTTTAGTGACTCTTTCTTGATGATATCCGTGTTCCTATTATATGACTAAGTAAATGAGTTGTAAATCATGCTAATTATCATGTTAGGGCTTCACGCAGATAATGTTGAGACCCGAGTGGTCGTTTCTTGCTGTCATCTCATTAATTCCGTTGACATTTTGTACTCAGTCTTATTTATGCATATCATATCATGCCTCAGTCCCAATTGTTATTATTTTAGCATATCATATCATTGTTTTGGGCTAGTTTCATGGCATTGTGAGCCCGTGTGTGTGAGACTGGAGAGTGATGACTGAGTGAGGCCGAGAGCCTGATTATGAGTGACAGTTATGGGATCGGGCTGCATGCCGCAACGATTTATTGATATATGCCTTCGTTGGTTTGTGATAGCGTCTCCAGAGTTTGTAACACACCCCCAGTGAGTGTGGTTGATTATATTGAGGGATGGATCTTCCCTTGGTATGGAGATGGATCTTCTCCATGAGGCTGGATTGGCTTGTTTTTCCTCAGTACTAGAGACTAATAGCTAGTGATGTATGTATTCCGGGATGGATCTTCCCTGGGCTGTCTGAGCCATATACAATATCGAGTGGTTGTGAGGTTATTATCATTATCTGGAGATGGATCTTCTCCATGGGGCTGGATTGCCCTTCCTCAGTACTGAGTGACTGCTGTCAAAGATGTATATATTTCAGGATGAATCTTCCCTGGGCCGTATGAGCCATATATAGTACTGAGTGGACGAGCATTTGGGATTGTGTTCACATGAGGCACTCAGCATGATGCATTACATACAGAATGTGCATTGGCATGTAGACGTAGCAGAGTTATATTCTTTACCATGTCCATATCGTCTCTATTTCGATGTTTTTATACGTTTCTGTACGTTATTTTATATTATACCCGATGAGGTTGAGATCATAACTACCTTTCAGTCCATAGTTTGGACTTGTTACTTACTGAGTTAGTGTACTCATGTTACCCCTGCACCTTGTGTGTAGATCCAGGCACTTTCGATCCCAATGGCGGTCATTGATTGAGGTTGTAGGCTTTGGAGATGGTTGAGGTATCTGCATGGCGTTCACAGGCCTTGACCCTCATTCTCTATTCTAGTTGTGTTTAAGTTGTATTCAGTAAACAATTGTAGTAGACTATGTTATTTCTCTAAACGCTCATGTACTCCGTGACGCCCTGGTTTTGGGCTGGTTGAATCGTGTTATGGATTTTTATTAAATGATAAAAGTGCTTTTCCGCAAATGTTCTAAATTTTAGTATTGTGGTTTTTGTTTTCATTAAGTTGAGGTTGGCCTAGTTCCATGATAGGCTCCATCACAACAGATTGAGTTTTGGGTCATGACAAGTTGGTATCAGAGCCTAGGTTACATAGGTCTCACGAGTGATGAGCGGGTTTAGTAGAGTCTTGCAGATCGGTACAGAGATGTCTGTACTTATCTTCGAGAGGCTGCAGAACCTTTAGGAAAACCTCACATTCTTGAATTCTTTTCGTGCGAACTATTGATTCTAGAACGAAACTTCTGTTATTCTATTCTCTCATAGATGGTGAGGACACGTACTACCGGTCAAGACGGACAACACCGACACCACCAGTTGGGGCCGCGAGAGGCCGAGGTCGCTGTAGGAGCCGTGGCAGAGGTAGAGGTGCAGCTTGCACCGTAGCTAGGGTAGCACCAGTAGATCTACCCGCTGCCCCAGTTCATGATCAGGTTCCGGGTGTAGATGCCCCAGCGGGACCAGCTTAGTCACCAGTTGTGCCTATGGTTATTCCAGGCCTTCAGAAGACCTTAGCTTAGATTCTGACCGTGTGCACCAGTCTTGCTCCGGCGGTCATTGTTTCTACTACAGCAGCTACTTCCCAGGCCGAGGGAGGCACTCAGACTCCCGCCACCCGCACACCCGAGCAGGTTGTTCAGGGACTTCAGACACCGGGGCCACCACTAGCCTAACCAGTTGCGCCTGTTCAGGACTATATGGTTCCAGTCATGCCTGATGATGAACAACGTAGATTGGATAGGTTTGGTAGACTTCAGCCTCTGGCTTTCAGTGGTAGAAAGTTCGAGGATGCCCAGGGTTTCTTGGACAAGTGTCAGAGAATTCTTTGTACAACGGGTATTCCAGAGACCAGTGGGGTTTCGTTCACTACCTTTCAGTTCTCTGGAGCTGTCTTTACTTGGTGGGAGTCTTATGAGAGGCGTAGGCCTATTGGTGCAGCGCCCCTTACCTGGCAACAGTTCTTTGTTCTCTTTCTGGAGAAGTATGTGCCGTAGTCCCGTAGAGAGGACCTGTGCAGGCAGTTCGAGTAGTTGCGTCAGAATGATATGACTGTGATGCAATATGAGATGAGGTTTTCTGAGTTAGCCCGTCATGCTTTCTGGTTGGTTCCTATAGACAGAGAGAGGATCAGGAGGTTCGTGGATGGCCTTGCTTATCAGCTACGGATTCTTATGACCAGAAAGAGAATGTCTGGTGATTATTTTGAGGAATTGGTTGACATTGCTCGAGAGATAGAGCCAGTCTGCCGCTAGGAGCGAGTTGAGAGGGAGGCCAAGAGGCCTCGGGTATCTGGTAGCTTCATTTGTGTTCCTTTTAGGGGTCAGTTCCAGCATGGTAGAGGTCGTCATTTCAGACATGCTTAGTCAGCTCATCCAGGTCACCGTGGTCGATCATCTGGCTAGGGTCCTCACAATTCACATCAGGGCCACTCATCTCTTAGTGCTCTTCCAGCTCAGAGTTCGACTCATGCACCATCAGTTCAGGGCTCATCTATGCCTGGTTCTTCTAGTGGATATCCCGGTGCTCAAGGCTCCCTTCAGTCCCCACCGCTATTTGCCAGGAGAGGTTGCTTTGAGTGTGGAGATTTGGGTCATATCAAGAGATTATGTCCCCGCCTTACGGGAAGTTCATCCCAGCATAGGAGTCAGCCTACGACTTCAACACCAGTTACGTCCCCATCTCCCATCCAGCTCGGGGTGGAGGTCAGTCAGCTAGGGGTCACCCTAGTGAGGGAAGTCAATCAGGTGTCGGTCAGGTTCGTTTCTATGCACTCCCTTCCAGACCGGATGCTATTGCTTCAGATGCGGTGATTACAATTATTATCTCAGTTTGCCATAAGGATGCCTCTATACTATTTGATCCTGGTCCACCTTTTCATATGTGTCATCATATTTTGCTCATTATTTGGATACGCCCCGCGAGTCTCTTATTTTATCTATTCGTGTATCCACTCCTCTAGGCGATACTATTATTGTGGACCGTGTATATCGGTGTTGTGTGGTGACCATTGGGGGTTTGGAGACCTTAGTAGACCTTTTAATGCTTAGTATGGTTGATTTTGATGTGATATTGGGCATGGATTGGTTGTCTCCGTGTCATGCTATTTTGGATTGTCATGCTAAGATAGTGACGTTGGCTATGCTGGGGGTGCCACAGATTGAGTGGCGAGGTTCATCGGATTATGTTCCCAGTAGAGTGATTTCGTACTTGAAGGCTCGGTGGATGGCTGAGAAAGGTTGTCTTTCTTATTTAGCCTTTGTGAGGGATGTCAGTGCAAAGACTCCTAGTATTGATTCAGTTCCGATGGTGATAGATTTCCCGTATGTATTTCCTGCAGACCTGACGGGCATGCCGTCGGATAAGGATATTAACTTCGGTATTGATTTGGTGTCGGGAACTCTGCCCATTTCTATTCTACCGTATCGTATGGCACCGTTGAAAGAGTTAAAGGAGCAGCTTCAAGAACTCTTTGATAAGGGGTTTCTTCGGCCTAGTATGTCGCCTTTGGGGTGAGCCTATTCTATTTGTGAAGAAGAAGGATGACACTATGAGAATGTGCATTGACTACAGGCAGTTGAACAAAGTCACGATCAAGAACAAATATCCTTTGCCTCATATTGATGATTTATTTGACCAGCTTCAGGGAACGAGATGTTCTCCAAGATTGATCTCAGGTCAGGGTATCACCAGTTGAAGATTAGGGACTCGAATATTCTTAAGACAACTTTCAGGACCCGATACGGTCACTATGAGTTCCTTGTTATGTCTTTTGGGATGACCAATGCCCCAACAACGTTCATGAATTTGATAAGTAATGTGTTTCAGCCTTATCTCAACTCGTTTGTTATTGTATTCATTGATGATATTCTAGTCTACTCGTGTAGCCATGAGGAGCACGCTGATCATTTGAGAGTGTTATTGCAGCGGTTGAGGGAGGAGAAGCTGTATGCAAAGTTCTCTAAGTGTGAGTTTTGGCTTAGTTCAGTGGCATTATTGTGGCACGTGGTGTCCAGTGAGAGAATTCAGGTTGATCCAAAGAAGATAGAGGCGGTCCAGAGTTGGCCCAGACCGTCCTCAGCCACATAGATTTGTAGCTTTCTTGGGTTGGCAGGTTATTACCGTCGGTTCATTCAGGGATTTTCACCTAGTGCATCACCCTTGACCAAATTGACCCAAAAGGGTGCTCCTTTCAGGTGGTCGGATGAGTGTGAGGCGAGCTTTCAGAAGCTCAAGACCACCTTGACCACAACTCCAGTGTTAGTCTTGCCAGTAACTTCAGGTTCTTATGCAGTATATTGTGATGCTTCTCAAGTTGGTATTGGGTGTGTGTTGATGTAGGAGGGTAGAGTGATTGCTTATGCTTCTTGGAAATTGAAGCCCCATGAGAAGAACTACCCTATTCATGATTTGGAGTTGGCTGCCATTGTGCACGCGTTGAAGACTTGGAGGCATTATCTCTATGGTGTGTCTTGCGAGGTGTTTACTAATCATCATAGCCTCCAACACTTGTTCAAGCAAAAGGATCTCAATTTGAGGCAGCAGAGATGGTTGGAGCTGCTAAAGGACTACGATATTACTATTTTGTACCATTTGGGGAAGGCCAATGTAGTGGTCGATACCTTAAGTAGGAAGGCGGTGAGTATGGACAGTCTTGCATTTATTCCTGTTGGGGAGACACCTCTTGTGGTTGATGTTCAGGCTTTAGCCAATCGGTTTGTGAGGTTGGATATTTCGGAGCCCAGTTGGATCCTAGCTTGTGTGGTTTCTCGGTCTTCCTTGTTTGACCATATTAGAGAGTGCCAACATGATGACCCTAGTTTGCTTATCCTCAAGGATAAGGTTCTGCATGATGATGCCAGAGATGCGACTATTGGTGATGACGGGGTATTTGAGAATACAGGGCCGGATATACGTGCCCAAGGACAAGGTTATGCATGATGATGCCAGAGATGTGACTATTGGTGATAACGGGGTATTTGAGAATGCAGGGTCGGATATACGCACCCAATGTAGATGGACTTCGGGAGTTGATTCTGGAGGAGGCCCATAGCTCGCGGTATTCCATCCATCCGGGTGCCACGAAGATGTACCAGGATTTGAAACAGCATTATTGGTTGAGGAGAATGAAGAAAGATATAGTGGGATTTGTAGCTCGGTGTCTCAATTGTTAGCATGTGAAATATGAGCATCAGAGGTCGGGTGGCTTGCTTCAGTAAATAGATATTCCAGAGTGGAAGTGGGAGCGGATCACCATGGATTTTGTAGTTGGACTCCCACGGACCTTGAGGAAGTTCGATGCTATTTGGGTGATTGTGGATCAGCTGACCAAGTCCGCGCACTTCATTCTTGTGTGTACTACCTACTCTTCAGAGCGGTTGGCTGAGATTTATATCCGAGAGATTGTTTGCCTGCATGGTGTCCCAGTGTCCATTATTTCAGATAGAGGTACTCAATTTACATCACAGTTTTGAAGGGCCGCGCAGCGAGAGTTGGGCACTCAAGTGGAGCTGAGTATGATATTTCATCCTCAGACGGATAGGTAGCCCGAGCACACTATTTAGATTTTGAAGGACATGTTACGTGCATGTGTTATTGACTTTGGTGGTTCATAGGACCAGTTTCTACCGCTCGCAGAGTTTGCTTACAACAACAGTTATCAGTCGAGTATTCAGATGGCTCCATATGAGGCTTTGTATGGGAGGCGTTATAGATCTCCAGTGGGGTGGTTTGAGCCAGGGAAGACTAGGCTTTTGGGTACAGACTTGGTGCAGGATGCTTTGGACAAGGTGAAAGTGATCCAGGAGTGGCTTCATACAACGTAGTCAAGGAAAAAGAGTTATGTTGACAGAAAGGTTCGTGATGTGTCTTATATGGTTAGGGAGAAGGTTCTACTGAAGGTTTCACCCATGAAGGGCATTATGAGATTTGGGAAGAAGAGCAAGCCGATCCCTCGGTTCATTGCGCCTTTTGAGGTGTTTCGTAGGATTTGGGAGATGGCTTATGAGCTTGCTTTGCCATCTAGCTTGTCGGGCGTGCATCCGGTATTTCATGTTTCTATGCTCCAAAAGTATATCGGCGATCCATCTCATGTGTTGGATTTCAACACAGTTCAGTTAGATGGTGATTTGACTTATGATGTGGAGCCAGCGGCTATTTTGGAGCGGTAGGTCCGAAAGTTGAGATCAAATGATATAACTTCAGTAAAAGTGTAGTGGAAAGGTCAGCCCAGTGGGGAGGCTACTTGGGATACCGAGCGGGAGATGCGGAGTATATATCCACACCTATTTGAGGCTCCAAGTATGTTTCTAGACTCGTTCGAGGATGAACGTTTGTTTAAGAGGGGGAGGATATAACGATTCGACTGGTCGTTTCATGAGTAATAGCTCTGTTTTCCCCGTTTCTGCTTGCTTCTGTGTTCTTCAGATGTGTTTTATCGTATCGTGTGGGTTGATTCGGATCCGGAGTGGAGGAGTGAAATGAGGCACTTACCCTCATATCTAGAAACTTAAGTTGGAAAAGTCAACCGGATGTCGACTTATGTGTAGACGATCTCGAATAGGATTTCTGATGATTTCGTTAGCTCCGTTAGGTGATTTTGTACTTAGGAGTGCATCCGGAATGTGGTTTGGAGGTCGTGGTGGAATTAGGCATGAATTAGCGAAAGTTGGAAATTCGGCAATTTTGGGCCGATAGTGGAAAATTTGATATCTGGATCAGAATGGAATTCTGGAAGTTGGAGTAGGATCGTAGTGTTATTTGTGACGTGTGTGCAAAATTTCAGGTTATTCGGAGGTGATTTGGTAGGTTTCAGCGTCATTTGTGGAATTTAGAAATTTAGAAGTTCTTAGGCTTGAATCCGAGTGTAATTTGGTGTCCTGATGTTGTTTTGAGTGATTCAAAGGATAGACTAAATTTGAATGATGTTGTGGGACGTGTTGGGATGTTTGGTCGAGGTCTCGAAGGCCTCGAGTGAGTTTCGGGTGGTTATCGGATCACTATTTGGCTTTGGGAGTTGGAAAATACATGATATATGGTGTTTTGAAAGTTGCAGGTCTCGGATCATTGGAAGTGCAGTCGCGATAGGAAGTTCACGGTAGAAAAATGTGGTCGCGGTAAAAGTTCGCGGACCGCGAAAGGGAGGAGTTTAGGATTGGCAGCCGCGATGGAAATTTCGCGGACCGCGGTAATGGTTGCGCGGCCGCTGTGAGGAATACACGACCGCGAGCTGGAATTTCAGAGAGCTATATAAGCGAGGGTTAGAGTTTTATTTCATATTTTTGGACTTTAGGAGGTCGGTTTGAGGCGAATTTTCGGGATTTTTCAAGGAAATTATTAGGGTAAGTGATTCTAACACGGTTTTGGCTAATAATCATGAATATATCATTGATTCCATCTTTTGATTAGTAATTTGGAATAGAATTTGGGGAAAATTTGTGGAACTTCATAAAGTGAATTTTTGGGATTTGAAAGTCGATTCGAGGTCAGAATTGAGTGAAACTAGTATGGTTAGTCTCATAATCAAATGGGATGTCGGATTTTGTGACTTTGGACGAATTTCGAGACGTGGTCCGAGGGCCTGCCTTTGGAGTTGACTTTTTGACTTTTGACCTTAAGCTTAGAATTTTTTTTATGGGATTGATTCCTTTAGCGTGTGTTGATTGTATCGAATTGCTTATGGCTAGATCCAGAGCATCCGGAGGTCGATTCGAGGGGTAAAGGCATCGCGGAGTAGGATTTTGGCTTGGTTGAGGTAAGTAATGTTTTCAAACTTGGTTCTGAGGGTTCGAAACCTCAAACTATAAGTGTTATGTGATTAGTGTTGAGGTGACGGACATGCAGGCGTGCACCGTGAGAATTGTGGCCTTGTTCATTCCACGACACCGTTTAGTGACTCCTTCTTGATGATATCTGTATTCCTATTATATGACTAAGTAAATGAGCTATAAATCATGTTAATTATCATATTAGGGCTTTATGCCGATACTGTTGAGACTTGCTGTTATCTCATTAATTCCACCGACATTCTGTACTCATTCTTATTCATGCATATCATATCATGTCCCAGTCTCAGTTGTTATTATGTTGGCACATCATATCATTGTTTCAAGCTACTTTCATGGCATTATGAGCCCGTGTGTGTGAGACCGGAGAGTGATGACTGAGTGAAGCCGAGATCCTGATTATGAGTGATAGTTATGGGATCGGTCTGCACGCCGCAGCGATTATGTTGATGATTATGATAACGCTTGGGCTGTAGGAGCCCCTCCGGAGTCTGTAACACACCCCTAGTGAGCACGGTTGATTATATTCAGGGATGGATCTTCCCTTGGTATGGAGATGGATCTTCTCCATGAGGCTAAATTGGCCTATTTTTCCTCGGCACTGGAGACTGAAAGCCAGTGATGTATATATTCCGGGGTGGATCTTCCCTGGGCCGTGTGAGCCATATACAGTATCGAGTGGTTGTGAGATTATTATCATTATCCGGAGATGGATCTTCTCCATAGGGCTGGATTGCCCTTCCTCAGTACTGAGTGATTGCAGTCAGATATATATATATATATATATATATATTCCGGGATAGATCTTCCCTAGGCCGTATGAGCCATATACAGTACTGAGTGGACGAGCATTTGGGATTGAGTTCACATGAAGCACTCAACATGATGCATTACATACAGCATGTGCATTAGCATGTAGACGTAGCAGAGTTATATTTCTTTACCATGTCCATATCGTCTCTATTTCACTATTTTGAGTTATTTATTTAACTAAAAACATGCCTACATTTCTGTACGTTATTTTCTATTATCCCCGATGAGGTTGAGATCGTCACTACCTTTCAGTCCATAGTTTGGACTTGTTACTTACTGAGTTGGTATACTCACCTTACCTCCTGCACCTTGTGTGCAGATCCAGGCACTTTCGGTCCCAGTGGCGGTCATTGATCGAGGTTGCAGGCTTTGGAGTTTGTTGAGGTATCTGCATAGCATTTGCTGGCCTTGACCCTCCTTCTCTATTCTAGTTTTGTTTCAGTTGTATTCAGTAAACAATTGCAGTAGACTATGCTATTTCTCTAGACGCTCATGTACTCCGTGACACCCTAGTTTTGGGCTGGTTGAATCGTGTTATGGATTTTGCTTATGTTATGAATAGTTTATTTTCTTAAATGATAAAAGTGTTTTTCCGCAATGTTCTAAATTTTAGTATTGTGGTTTTGGTTTTCATTGAGTTGAGGCTGGCCTAGTTCCACGATAGGCGCCATCACGATGGATTGAGTTTTGGGTCGTGACAGAGAGTTATTTAGTAAAGTTATTTATTGAATCCCCGAATATAAACTATCAGATAGATATTGTGGTAGTTACAAATTGCCACTACTAATTTTTTTTTATTTGATTGAGATCAAATTGTGAGGGTTATAAATTCCCACAAATTATTTTTTTAAACATTGAAATCATATTATGGAGGTTACAAATTGCCGCTAATTACTTTGATAAACTGTCACAAATTAAAATTTTATTTTGTGGCGGTCGTCGTGGAGGTTGTACAAATCTGCCACAAAAAATCTTGTGGCGAACGTAACTATGGCGTTTTTTGAAACCGCCACAATTTATTTTGTGGGGGTCGAAAACCGTCACTGATCAACAAAATAACCCCCACAAAATGAGTCTTTTTTGTAGTGCGATTTTGCACGTCCATTAAAAAATTATTAATAAAAGAATAGTTACTAATTTACCCTTTATTCTTTAATCTTTGTGTATTTACGTGTGTCTATTTACGTGCCTCTTAATTCTTAGAACAATTAATGGAAAACGATAAAGTTGAAAAAAGTTAATTAATTCTCTCTTGATTTTTTAAAATAACAAGTGATTTGGGAACAACTATTTAATACACATGATAACTAAATAGGAACGGAGGGAGTATTACTTCTTCTATTTTATGTGAATCTATTTGATTATGCGGAGTTTAAAAAAATAATTACTTTATAAACTTGTAGTCTTAAGCATATAGAAATATTTGTGTTGCTATAAACACTACAATTAATTAGTTTTGTCGTGGGACGGAGCTACACTTTTCAGGAAGAGTCAATTGACACCCATTCACCAAAAAATTATATTGTGTATATATATCAATTTTTTTATATATATGCACATATACTATATGTTGAATTCTTTTGAATTTGTGTCTATTTTATAATATTTTGATCCCCTTTAATAAAAATCTAGTTTCGACTCTAATTTGTACTAATATCTCCTATTCGGTTAAGAATCGGGTTCTCAATACAGTCTTTCTACTATATACGTTGTTTGGTTCAGAAAACCTGTTCAAGACATATATGAAAAATAATGATGGTTGAATTGAATAGTTTTAAAAGCTAGCTCTTGAAAATGTCTTAGCAATAAGACTGTCAGAAGACCCAAAAGCTCTTCTACAATTCCACAAACCGAAAAGAATCAAAGGATATTCCTACTAAAAATAATACAAATAATGTTCTCAACATAATTTTTTCTCACAAACTAATTCGAACATATATGAGTTTTTTTTTACTTCAAATGTTTTCCACGTCTTCACAATTATCTCTCTTTTTTTCTTTCTTTTCCGGTTCTTCTACTTTTTTTTCATAAATAATACATTTCACTGCAGCTGCCTCACCCAGTTTAAAAAATTCTCACACTTATTGATATGTAAGGCTAAATAATGAATATTACCTACCAACAACAAAGGATGTGGTGCAGCGGATGAGGCTGCTCTTCTCTTAACCAGATCCTAAATGAATCCCTTAACCATTCACACTTTCTCCTGAATGATTATGCGGCACGAATCCGGATATAGTCGGGCTACAATGCGGGTACCGAACACCGGATGGAAAACAAAAAAAAATGAATATTACCTAGAATTGCCCCAGTGCCCCACGTCTCTCCTATGACTTATGTAGGGTTAACGTAATTTTCCAATATATCACACTCTCTTTGTTTTGTTTTGTTTTTTCAATTTCATCTTCTTTTCTGTTGCTTAAAAATGTTCAAGTGACTTATTTTTATAAATTTCTTATGTTAAAGTAGAAATATATACAACATACTTGTAAGATTTTGGAGTACTAATACAAGTGTAAGAATGTTTATACAAATGCATCTTTTTAATTTATGGTGGTAATAATATTCGCGTGTGAGAGAGTCAAAGGTTAGAGCTTTCTCGGAATAATTAAGGTTTAGATGCTCCACGAGAATGACATAAAGCAATTTGCCCCCCTTGTCTCCAATTACTGCATAAACCTTGACTTCATTATTGGAATATGTTGGATATTTCTGAGACAACCAGAATCGAACACTTTTGGTGCCACCATCCGTTTCATTATTTTATCACTATTGCTAACAGTGTTATCATAATTGGCGAGCCATATATGTTTCAGATGAAAAAATGTCTCACATTTATTATTTCCAAAATGCATCTCCTGCTATGTCTGCTGTTATGTTAATGGTTTTTCATACGTTTTGTGTATATAGTACATTTATTTGTTACACTATAGGAAATTCATTCTTTTAGAATATGATCTAAAGCAAAACAAGAATATATATTTCGAAGCATAAAATAAGAAAGAAACTTAGGTAATGCATAAGTATATTAATATTTTTAAGAAGATGTTCGATAATCTCTTTTATGCGTGCCTCATGTAATAGAATCTAGAAAAATATAGCGTATAAAACTCTATAGGTTGAGGTTAAGCTTGTATTTTTCGACTGCAAACGGAAAATAAGCACTAGTACGGCCGTACGTATAAAACTCTCATTAGAATTTTGCTTGCTTAGCGATTCATTATAAAAACAAGGAATTCGTTCGGCGTTAACTATCAGGCCTGGTGTGACGCTATTTTATCCCCTGTGAGTCGCTAATTCACTGCTTTAATTTTGCCAAGTGAAATGCCTGCCAGTTAATTACTAATAGTACGTGATTTCCAATGGATAAATATTCCACTATATATGCGCACGATTGAGAGCTAACTCTTCACCACTAGAACTAGATGATTAGTAAATATTTTATCTTCGAACAAATTACAAACCGATCAAACGATCTCCTGAATTCGGTTCATCTTACAACTTGTAATTATCATTCACAGGATTCCATTTTGGCCACATTTCAAACTTGTATTGTGCGTATGGTTGGTGCTACCTGTTTTCAATGGAGAAGCTCACATACATGAGAATCTTGTGTGAAAGCATGTTAAAGTCGGTAGCCATGTAAGCCCAAGTTATAGATAACCGAAGGCCCTTCTGATGATGAGCTTTGATGCCAGGAAAGCAGTTGAGAGTTTTATAGAAAAGAGGCGACATTTTTAAGAATTTTGACATTGTCAAATCCATTCCAGTTTGTGCTAACAAGTTCTTTGATAAACTCATTCTGGATTTTTGACATGTTTGCAGGCTGAAAGAAAACAGGAGACTCTCCCTTCTTTTAATTTTGACCGGCTATTTATCTTTGTACTTAATTGGCTATGCAACAATTCCATAGGAGAAAACATTCTATTTCTGTATTCCAGAATTACAGCAATCACTGTTGCTAGACGGACTGGCAATTCTCCTTGTAACTAAGATTAATTATTACTCCTTCGTAAGATTTGATCAAACATCAGAGATATCTTAGCCGTATATTTTTTATGTTTCGTTTGTTTTAAAGTTACAAATACTATTCTACATTTATGTACTCCAGCATCTTTACTCCTGGGGCAGAAAATTGTGATATTTGTGGCTTGAATTATTTCCTTGTATTTTTAGGAAATCCATAATCCCTATAGGTTAGGAAAATTCATTGTCCTAATAGATTTGGGAAAGAAAAACCTATAGTTCTTGTCAAATTGGGAAACCTTTCTCTTATATGTTTGGGATCTTTTGGGATATATATATATATATAGGGGTTGTAGCTGGGAATCCTAGAGATTGTATTGTGATTTTCTTCTCATTCATAGTGGAAAACTCTCTTTGCTTTTGCCCCGAGAATTAGGCTTAGGCGAACCTCGTTATATCCTTGTGTTGATTTTTCTTCTCTATTTGCTTTGTGTGTGATTGTGTGCTAGTTAACCGACATATTCTACAACAATTAGTATCAGAGCGAGGTTCGGGTTTCTACATATAATCTAGGGTTAAGATGCCTTCATCATCTTCAACAAAGTACGAAGTAGAGAAATTTGACGGGGGTTCTAGTTTCATTCTATGGAAGATTAGGATGAAATCGTCCCTGGTGTTACAGGGGTTATGGAAGACAATTGATGAGGATTTTCCTGAAGAGATGAAAGATACAGAGAAGGTAGACCTGAAGGAGAGGGCTTTGAGTGCGATCTTCATGAATGTTACAGATAGCGTTCTTCGGGAAATTGCTGAAGAAACTTCTGCAGTAACGGCATGGAAGAAGCTGGGAGATCTATATTCTAATAAATCGCTAACAAACCGCCTCTACCTGAAAAAGAGGTTATACAATCTTCGTACGAATGAAGGTACACCTGTTAAAACTCACATTGATGAGTTTAATGCAATTATAATGGACCTGAAGAATGTGGATATCAAAATTGAGAGTGAGGATCAGGCCTTGATTGTGTTATGTTCTTTACCACCGTCTTATGATACATTTGCTGATACGCTGCTATATGGGAAAGACAACATTTCACTGGAAGATGTTAGTAAAGCACTAAAATCTAAAGAGTTGAAAAAGAGCTTTCCAGACAACAGAATTGAGGGCGAATGTCTTATGATTAGAGGCAGAACACAATAAAAGGACTTTAACAGAAAAAAGTTAACCGCCAGATCAAAGTCTAGAGCAAGGAAGCAACACTGTTATGAGTGCAAAGAGCAAGGTCACTACAAGAGAGATTGTCCTAAGTTGAAGGAGAAAAAAGGGAAGCAGAAAATAGATAATTCGGCAAATATTGTTGACACTGGCAATAATTCTGATGATAATGACTATGTAGGGGAAGTCTGTGTTGTGAATTCTAGTCATGAGCATAATTCTTGGGTTCTTGATTCTGGTGCTACTTTCCAGACGTGTCTACACAAGAATTGGTTTGCAACTTACAAGCAAATGAGTGGGACTGTCTATATGGGAGATGATAATCCATTACCAGTAGAGGGGGGTTGGTAACATCAAATTGAGAATGTTCGACGGAATTATCAGAAACATTGAGTGTTGACATGTTCCTCGGAGTGAAATTTATACCCTTGATCATCCAAAGTCGAAAGAGAAATCAAATTTCTCTTTATCCGAGGAACATGCCAACACTCAATGTTTCTGATAATTCCGTCGAACATTCTCAATTTGATGTTACCAACCCCCTCTACTGGTAATGGATTATCATCTCCCATATAGACAGTCCCACTCATTTGCTTGTCTTTGGATGATCAAGGATATAAATTTCACTCCGAGAATGGAATACTTAAAGTGTGTAAAGGCTCCATGGTACTCATGAAGGGTAAACTACATTTTAAATTGTATCTTCTTCAGGCCAGTGTAGTTGAAAGAGAAGCTGCTGTAGCTTTTGGGAAAAGTGATCTGAATCAGTCTCAATTGTGGCACTTGTGACTTGACCATATGAGTGATAATGGATTGTCTTTGTTGAGTAAACAAAATTTGTTGTATGAGTACAAAAATCAAATTTTGAATTTTTGTGAGCATTGTGTGTTTGGTAAACAGACAAGGGTAAAGTTCAGCAAGAAGGCCGAGCACAAGACCATAAACAAGTTAGATTATATACACTCCGACTTGTGGGGTCCAAACCAAGTTCCCTCCAAGAGTGGTGCCAGGTATTTTATGACTTTGATTGATGATTATTCAAGGAAGGTGTGGGTGAAAAAAAAAGCTAGGGTAAGTCGAACAATTTTTTCTCTCTCTATTTTCTTGAGCTCTCAGGCACATTCCCCGAGGAGTCTGAGAACAAGGAATCTTGAGGATTCATAAACACCATGAGCATGCTTATTCAATTCCGACCAACCCTCTGAAAACAGTTCCGACAAACAGCCTCTCACGCGCCGCCACGCGCCGCACTTTCCGGCGAGCAAAACGCCACGTGCCGGCGCGTGAGCTCAATCCCGGCCACTTTTTAAAATTTTTATTTTGGACAGCTTGATCGTTGGGAAATTCCGAGCACATCCATACAACTTTTTCTGAATTTCGACAACTTTTAGTTTTTCCGGTGGCGGGGAATCTCTCTCTGTCCAGAATTCTGGTTTTTCTGTTCTTTTTTTCAAGCTCTATAGCTCACGGTGATAACGTCCAAACAAACCCTAAAATTCCATAACCTGAGCAGCTGTTTAGTACAATATGGGAGACAACAGGATATACTTCAACGCAGGATTCAAATCTTTTGACATCACCAGATGGAACTCCAACAAAGATACTTGGTTTGAATGGGTGGAAAGAAGCCGCAACATGATGAGAAGATCATCCATGGGTAGTAAGGCAATGGAATGGATATGCTTTGCACTTAAAGAAGCGTTGACTGATCAAAACAATCGAGTGAAGAGATGGAAGTACAAGGAGCAAATGACAGAACATTTCTGTACTAGGAAATTTAACGCCCATGGAAGATATATGAGTATTCTGTCACTGAAGAGAGAAGGGAGGTCAGTGATTATAATCCCAGAGTTAACTTTGAATTCTAGATGGAAAGACATAGCAGCTAAGATAGAGAGATTCATACCCACCAAGTTGAATCCCATAGTACCACCCAGAAATACTGTGGAAAATTTCCCTTATGCCCAAGCAGTTAAGGAGAGTAAATGACAATCCAATACTCTTCGAGAGGCAAGGGTCAGCACGAACAATGGCGATATCACTGTTTTGGAACCTACTGGAGGAGAGGACACAAGCCTACTAAAAAGATGCATTATCGGGTCTTTAGGGAAAGAAATCAATGAGAGACCTACTTTAGCAGATATAAGGCGATGGGCTAGTGCTTCATGGAACAAAGCATACAGAGTAAACATATATGAAATGACAGGAAACATGTTTCTTTTTGAATTTCCAAACAGATTCATGGCAGAGCAGATTGTGCAAGGAGAATGGAGATGGAAAAAATACAAGCTTCATCTGGATTGGTGGAATCATACAGCCGGTTGCATTCCAAACTCACAAATTGAGGAAACATGCTGGATTAGAGCCATGAGGATTCCTTTACATCTATGGTCACAAAAGATCTTCAAAGAAATAGGAGATCTCTGTGGGGGTTGGTTAGCTGCAGAAGAAGAAACTGATCTCAAAAAACATCTTAAGTGGGCGAAAATCAAAATTGTTGGTGATGGCAGAAAGACTCCCAATGAGGTGGGGATTGAAAAAGACGGTACCAAATTCTTCATCCCAATCTGGGCTGAAAGAAAGACACGGTATGAGCTAAACACTGGTAAAGGAAAAGCAAGTGGACAATTTACACAAGGTTCAACTTCGATGAATCAAAGCAGTAAAGTGTCAAAAGTCAAGCTGAAATCCTATGGCCCCGATATGGCTGCACAAGTCATTTTTAATGACCTCTCGTGTGAGATCTCTGATGATACTGGGCTGAAGCCTTATATAGAGGAAATGGGAGGACCTTCTCAATCGGGGGCAAAAGAGTCACCTCTAGGGGATCAAACCTTTAATGTGAATCGTGAAAGTATGCAAAAGGAAACAATTACCAGTTGCAGTCAGCCAGAAGGTGGAGTAGATTTAGCAAGATTGGAACAGAAGGAAGGGGAGCAAAACATAAACTCAAAGATGGGGAATGATCACGTGGGAAGTACTTTGGAACATCTAAAGCAATTTAGCCCTATTCAAGAGTGGGAAATTGAGGAGGTGAATCCTTTAGCAGTTCAGCAACACAATCCATTATTGGATAAAGACATGGATGCAACAATATGGGTCCATCAAAATATGATCAAATTGGGGAAAATGTTTGGAGTAGATTTCCAAGGACATGAAGAAGAAGCACTGGAATTGCTAATGCAAATTGACAGCTGCAGACAGGTTAGAAGGGTGGAGACAGAGTTGGATGTGAAGAAACAAAGATTCAAAGGATCACTGGAATTAAAAGGTTTGACTTCTTTCGATGTCAAATTCAAGAGTGACGGGAAAAGAAGTAGGGGAAGAGATCTATCAATTATTTCTATATGAGGATCAAAGTAATTTCCTGGAATGTAAGGGGTCTAAATGATAAGAAGAAAAGAGAGATAATAAAAAGTCAAGTGCAGAATTGGAGGGCAGACATTATTTGCATGCAAGAAACAAAAGTCGAGGGGGATATCGAGGAAATAATCAGGCAAATATGCGGTGGTAGATGGGTTAGGTATGCAAGTTTAGAAGCTAGCGGCACGAGAGGGGGGATTTTGATGTTATGGGATTGCAGAGTATGGAAAGGGGAGGTGTTACAGACTGGTGCATACACTTTGACGTGCAAGTTTGACGCTCTTCTACAGAATTTTCAATGTCACATAACAAGAGTGTATGCTCCAAATTGTAGAATAGAAAGGAAAAAAGTATGGAGTGAAATTGGTGTAGTGAGGGGATTGATGGAAGGTCCTTGGGCGGTTTGTGGCGATTTTAACGTTACAAGGTACCCTTCTGAAAAACGGGAATGCTCAAGGAGGTCCAGAGCGATGGTGGAGTTTTCGGATTTTATAGAAGATATGGAGATGATAGATCTTCGACTTGAAGGAGGAAACTATACTTGGTTCAAAGGGGACAATTATACAGCGGCTTCAAGAATTGATAGATTTCTCATTTCAGAAGAATGAGATGTAAGGCTCAGAAATATCAAGCAAACTATCCAACAAATGCTGATTTCGGACCATTCACCTGTGGCTCTAGAAGGCGGTGCGTGGGAACAAGCTAAATCATACTTTAAGTTTGAAAATTGGTGGCTGAATGTGGAAGGTTTTGAGGACAGAATTAGAGAGTGGTGGGGATCTTTTGAATTCTCAGGAAGACCTGATTACATTTTAGCTTGCAAGTTAAAAGCTCTCAAGGGCAAGCTAAAAGGATGGAGCAGAAGTTACGAAGGCAATTTGGGACTGCAGAAATCAAAATTGCTAAGTCAACTAGCAGATTTTGAGACAACGTAACAACTAAGAGCGTTGACAGAGGAGGAATCAGTCAGGAAAGCAGCCACTCTAATGGAGATTGAGGTGCAACTCAAGAATGAAGAATTTGCATGGAGACAAAAATCAAGAGCTTTGTGGCTCAAAGAAGGGGATATGAATACAAAATTTTTCCATCGGACTGCAAATGCACGCAAGAGAAACAACAACATTGACCAAATAATGATTCGACATGAAGTAATCGAGGATCCAGAAAGAATAGAGAACGAGATTATTGAATTCTACAAGGAGCTATACACAGAACCTGAACAGTGGAGACCAACAGTCAATTTCGAAAATAGTCCAAGCATTTCTGAATCGGAAAGGGAGTCTTTACAGAGTAACTTTGAAGAACAAGAAGTGCTGAGCAGTCTGAAGATGTGTGCAAGTGACAAGGCTCCAGGTCCAGATGGATACACAATGGGTTTTTTCAGAAAGTGTTGGGACATTTTGAAGGAAGATATCATGGCAGCTTTTAACAACTTCCATTCACAGGAGATGTTTGAGAAAAGCTTCAATGCAACATATATAGCATTGATTCCAAAGAAGACAGGTGCGAAAGAATTGAGAGATTTCAGACCGATCAGTCTGATAGGGAGCTTCTACAAACTGCTCTCAAAAGTCTTAACTGAAAGACTTAAGAGGGTGGTTGGGAAACTTGTTGATGCTCAACACATGGCGTTCATCAAAGGAAGACAAATAATTGATGCAGTGATGATTGCCAATGAAGCTGTGGATTCAAGAATAAAAAAGAAAGAACCTGGAATCTTATGCAAATTGGATATCGAGAAGGCCTATGATCATGTGAACTGGAGCTTCCTACTAAGAATGTTAGAACAAATGGGTTTTGGGCAAAAATGGATTAGATGGATGAAATTTTGCATATCTACTGTGAAATTCTCCATTCTTATAAATGGAAGTCCTAAAGGTTATTTTCACTCACACAGAGGTCTCAGACAAGGTGATCCTTTATCTCCCTTTCTATTCATCATAGCCATGGAAGGATTGAACAACATGATCAAAACGGCTAAAGTCAGTGGATGGGTTAAAGGCTTTGAGGTAAACAGGAGTGGGGCTAACAATCTAGAGATCACACATCTCCAATATGCTGATGATACTCTAGTCTTCTGTGATGCTGAAAAAGACCAACTTAGATTCTTAAGGATCATTTTGGTTTTATTTGAAGGAGTATCAGGATTACACATTAACTGGAGAAAGAGCAATATTTTTCCCATTAATGAAGTTAACAACATGGGGCAACTGACTCAGATATTGGGAGGAGAAGCTGGGTCCCTACCAACTGTTTACCTTGGGATGCCTCTTGGTGCAAGATCCAAATCAAAAGAAATCTGGAATTCAGTCATAGAAAAGTGTGAGAAGAAGTTGTCAAGATGGAAATCGCAGTACCTATCATTGGGGGTAGGCTAGTTCTAATCAACTCAGTATTAGACTCTCTACCTACTTACATGATGTCTTTGTTCCCAATTCCAGAAGGCATTTTACAGAGATTGGACAAACTCCGAAGAACATTCCTCTGGCAAGGCAATAAGGAGAAAAAGGTCTTCCATTTAGTCAATTGGAAGACACTAACAATGGATAAAAAACAAGGTGGATTAGGGATAAGGAATTTGAAGAACCAAAGCAAGGCTCTTAGAATTAAATGGTTATGGAAGTACTCTAAAGAACCCCAATCTTTATGGGCCAAAGTGATCAAAGCAAAGTATGGTGAAGAAAACAACTGGGTGTCAAAAAAAGTCAGTACATCATATGGAGTAAGTGTGTGGAAATCCATCAGAGAACTTTGGCCAATAATGAAGAATCATTCCTCCATAAGAGTGAACAACGGAAGGAACACATCTTTTTGGAATGATAACTGGCTAGGAATGGGAAACTTAAAGGAAAGATACCCAGATATGTTCGGTTTAGCACAAAACCAGCATAAGACAGTCGCTGATATGAGGAGTTGTCAAGGATGGGAAATAGCTCTAAGAAGACAGCTGAATGACTGGGAGATAACAAGATTAACTGACCTCTACAAAGAGCTGGAAGCATTTACAGGACTACAGGAAGGTTTGGATTCAATATGGTGGAAGAGGCACAACAAAGGGATTTACCGAGTGAAGGATGCATATAAGATTTTGAATCATGATAATCAGCAGGTAGACACATGGCCTTGGAAACATATATGGAAAACAAAGATTCCATACAAGGTAGCCTGCTTCACTTGGCTACTAGCAAAGGAGGCGGTTTTAACCCAGGATAATCTCATAAAAAGGGGAATTTCTCTGTGTTCAAGATGTTTTCTGTGTGGGGAAAATGCAGAAACTGTCAACCATTTGTTTCTACACTGCAAGATTACAGACCAACTATGGAAAATCTTTATTAGTCTTAGGGGTATTTCTTGGTCAATGCCGTACAGGATTAAAGATGTCATTTATAGCTGGGAGGAAGCTGGAGCTCAAGCAACTAGCAGAGATAGATGGAGGACTGTTCCGGCATGTATTTGGTGGACAGTCTGGAGGGAAAGGAATACTAGATGTTTTGAAGACAGAAGCAATTCACTGCAGAAGATCAAACTCAATTGTATTCTTCTATTTTGTTTTTGGTGCAAACAGATGTACACAGAAGATACATTGACAATCATAGACATACTAGGATACTGCTAGGTCTCAAATTAGAATATCTATAAATTCTCTCTATGTAAATTTGGTTTTCAGTGCAACCTATGTACTGATTTTTATAATATATACAATAGTTACCAATTCAAAAAAAAGGAAGACGTGGGTGTATTTTCTGAAAACAAAAGATGAGGCATTTTCGACATTTGTTAAATGGAAGACGATGGTTGAGAGGCAGACGGAAAGAAAAGTTGCTTCGTCTTCGAACTGATAATGGGTTGAAATTTTACGATTCTTGAGTTCGATAATTTCTGCAGCAGAGAGGGCATAGTGAGACACCACACTTGTGTCGAAACACCACAACAAAATGATATTGCAGAACATATGAATAGAACGATTTGTGATAGGGCACGAAGCATGGTTTCACACTTATATGTTAGCAAAGATTTTTGGGCTGAAGCAATCAATACAGCTTGTTATTTGGTCAAATAGATCTCCATCCACATCTATTGAGTTCAAAACTCCTTTTGAGGTATGGTCCGGTTCGCCTGCTGATTATTCAAATTTAAGGATATTTAGTTGTCCTGCTTATGCTCATGTGAGAGATGGAAAACTTGAGCCGAGGGCAAAGAAGTGCATATTTCTAGGGTATGCAACTGGAGTGAAATGTTATAGGTTGTGGTGCAGAGATCAAAAGACTCCAGGGCTAATTATCAGTAGGGATGTAACATTCAATGAATCTGCCTCACTGGATAATCAGAGGGAGAAGGCAATATCAAAAACAGATCGTGGTGTCAGTGACCGCATAGAGCTAGAAATTAAATCTCCACTAGCTCAACCCAATAGTTCTAAAGTAGAGGAAGTGGATGAGGTGCAAAATATTGATAAAAGTGATAATGTTGATGCATCTGCACAACAACAACCATATAGCATTGCAACATGCAGAGAGAAGAGAGTGATCAACTGACCGCAAAGGTTTGCAAACGTAGTTTATGGGAATCTTCTTGGATATACGAATCCAGTGGGATTTGCTTTGGCAGTTGCAGAGACTGTTGATGTAATTGAGTTCAGAGTACAGAACCAAATCGACGGATTAGTGCTATGGCTAAAGAGATTGAGTCTCTTAACAAGTTTAGGCGTTGCCTAGACTTGGTTGATGTGTGTGGCAATGGATAGAGCCCTTGCGAGGACTGAGGGCAAGGTAGAGAGACATTGTTCTTGTTGATGAAGAGAATTCAAGCCAAAGGGAAGATTTGTTATTTGTGGCTTGAATTATTTCCTTGTATTTTTAGGAAACCCATAATCCTTATAGGTTTAGGAAAACTCATTGTCATAATAGATCTGGGAAAGGAAAACCTATAGTCCTTGTCAAATTGGGAAACCTTTCTCTTATTTTTTTGGACCTTTTGGGATCTATATATAGGGGTTGTAGTTGGGGATCCTAAAGATTGTATTGTTCTTTTCTTGTTGATGAAGAGAATTCAAGCTAAGGGGAAGATTTGTTATTTGTGGCTTGAATTATTTCCTTATATTTTTAGGAAACCATAATCTCTATAGGTTTAGGAAAACCCATTATCCAAATAGATTTGGGAAAGGAAAACCTATAGTCCTTGTCAAATTGAGAAATTTTTCTCCTATATGTTTGAGACCTTTTGGGATCTATATATAGGGGTTGTAGTTGGGGATCCTAGAGATTGTATTGTACTTTTCTTCTCATTCATATTGGAAAACTCTCTCTGCTTTTGCCCCGAAGATTAGGCTTAACAGAACCTCGTTAGATCCTTGTATTGATTTTTCTTCTCTATTTGCTTTGTGTGTGATTGTGTGCTAGTTAACCCACGATATTCCGCAACAAATTGGATGAAGCACTGGCCACAGTAATGTGAGTAACTTAAACATCTACATCTCCGGATGCATAGAAGGCCAACTCCAGCTGATACAAACCAAAACAAATACAACAATAACAACCTAGTGAAATCCCACTAGTGGGGTTTGGGGAGGGTAGTGAGTACGCAGACCTTACCCCTACCCCGAAGGGATAAACCAAAACAAATAATATGCAATAAACAGGAATGATGTGAATGTTCCTATAATGACATTGGAGTACCTCATTATTACCCTCAGGGATTGCCCGAAATGATGATATATCAGGAACATCGAAGAGGATTTCTTTCCTTTCTTTTTAATTTTCTCGTCTCCTTTTCGAGTATATTTAAAACTGAGTAGTTGAAGGCTTTCAACACACAGAAGATTGAAGAAGCGCACAAATGATGAATGTCAAAAGTAAGGCATCCACATCAAAATGTCATATCACAATCCAAAAGATAGTTACCTGACGATTAGAGTATAATTTAGTAGTAAAGCCTAAATGTCAACGTGTCAACTGCAGCATCATGTTTCGACTACTTTACATCTGATTCCAAGTCCACTGGGGTAGAGAAAAAGTCTCCTGCAAGTAGCAAAACTGACGTTCCCGTGATTCAAGAGTTAGGGACTGATAGTATTTATCCCAGAAAGCTTGTATTTTAAGGGGCGATCAAGCTCACCACTAGAACTTGTAAATCTTGGTTGATTTCTCAGTTTCCAGAGTCGTACTACCGGCAGTAGACGCGCCAAATTGGATAGTTGAATGAGTTGGCCTAAAGTTCTTCAGATCATTATACTGACAGGGCTTAAGTACGTGCTTTGCTCCAGCTGTTAATTTAATGGGCCCAGATCTTGGACTGCAGTCATATTTGAGAGTATCTTCACTGTTAAAAGATCCAAGACCTGCATCAGGTGTTCCACTTTGGCCACTCTCGATACTCTTTGCGATGCCTTTAACTGAACCTGATTCCCATGCTTGTCTGCAGCTGAAACGACCTTCAAAATTAGAAAGCCTATTTAATGGTGAAACTACAGAAGGATCTTCTTGAAACATCAAGTTAGGGATCTTTGTTGCATTTGTACAATTGTCTGATGCAGATAGCGGCCTCTTTTTGCCCTCTCTATTGTAACCAGTTTCTCTAAGACAAGGAGTAGATGTGATCTTCTCTTTCAACTTCATCATGTCACCATGTTTTTTCTTTGTGCCAGCATTTGCTCTGGAGCCTATTTGGAGTGGCATAGGGCGGTAGTTAGCCAAAGATGGTGAAGCAACTGGATTCTCCAATGCAGGGTGCTGAGTGAAAGAACAGAAGCGCTCAGATGCAACATATACCGAATGGTCAATTTGACAGTTATCCCCAGAAATGCTGCAGTAATGATGGTTCCTGTCAGATGTAGAATACAATTCATGAAAATCCATTAGTCTTCTCTTTTCTTTTGCATCTGAAAACCATGGGGTGCTTTCTGAAGATAACTGAGACCAGGGTGACCGGAAATTCGTTTCAGAATCTGGACGCAAGAAAGGAGAATTGATGGCGCAGTTTGAACTTTTCAGAACAACAGAGCTCGAGCTCCCATTCTGACTGGAGTAATGATGAAGCGCTGTTGGTCCAGGCGCGTAGGGGCTGATTGTGAAAGATTTATATCCACCTGTAAAAGGGTCCTCAAAGTTTGGTTTATGATTATAAACAGTGAAAGGGCTTTGATTGGTTGCACCTAAATGATTATGCTGCACTGAATCAATTTGATGGCTGTTGTCAGGGGAGCAAACCCAAGGCCGTGGAATGGCTTGATTGATTCTGATACTAGGAGAGCAAGCGACCGGACCTTTCAGTGTCCCCAGCACAGGATGCACGGTATGCTTTTGTTGATCATGATTTGTAACCACTAAATTGTAGTTGTAGTTATCTGCAGAAAAATTCTCGGCAATGATCTGCTTATCTGTCCAAATCCTTTTATCCTGTGGTACATGAAAATCTCTTTTACCAACTGTAAATTCTTTTCCCATCAGACGCATTTTCGAGGGAGCGACAAGCAGTGATAAATGGTCAGAATTCCCATATTGCTGACTCCTGGTGGTTTCAAGTTGCTTGGCCTGATCATCTTGCTTGCTCCCATGGTTAGAGAAATTACTAACGTGGCGGTCTAACTCAAAAGAAGTAATAGACTGCTCATTTTCCTTACGTGGATCCAACTCAACATTTGTTCTTCCAGCATCATAGTCATAGATACCTAACCTTGAAGGCACTGGAAAAGTAGGGTTCCACTGCATTGAATCATCTATAAAGGACAATTTTAGCTGGTCTTTTGGTGGTGCTCGTTTATCCCGACCTCTAGCATCAGGGAGATTATCCATGCATTTTGAGAGTGCAGCATCGGTTACGGCTAATCCTCTGGAAGAACCCAGAATTCCCCTTGAACTTGGCAGTTGAGTCAACTTTCTTTCACCGTTTGAGTTCAAATTGATCAATTCCCCATGAGAGTTGAGGGGCAAGCCAACATGATTTTCTTCAATTCCCTTCTCTCCGTACATGGATTCTCTTTGCTTCCACTCTGGTAAAGAACATATTTTGCACATTAAGTCCTGAGGAGAAATTTGAGGGAATGGTTGATATTGCATGATATGACCACTGCAACTTCCTGTAATGGTTTGTGGCAGCAAAATAGGCTTCCTGTTCAGAATTTCAAAAGCTGATGACTGTTGAGGATATGCCTTCACAGAATGCATGGAGCAAATCCCAGCAAGTTCGTGGAGAGAACCTTTTAACTGCTCACGTGATCTCTCATTAGCACCACAAGCATTAATTAGACTTCCATCTATTTGGGCCTTCTTTTGGTGGTTATATATCTGTTGAGGCATGTGGAGAGTCCCAGGATTACAGAGATACTGTGAACCATGTGATGCCACCCCATAGCCTCTCCTGAACAATTTTAAATTGCCATTTCCCTCAGCAACTTCATTGAAAATGTCACAGCATTCAAATGAATCATCTTTAGTACCGATATTTTGCCTAAGTAAACCAGGCTCATCAGCTGTACTACACACAACGGGAAACTGCTTTGGAGATCCAGGTCGAACACCAACCTCATTTTCTGTTTTTCTCGGAATATATTTGTTTGTTCCTTTCTCCTCTACGAGGGATACAACTTCTCCTCTCTCTGCAAAACAGTCATATAATGAAAGCAGCAGCCAGGTCAGACTACAGACTACGAAAAAATCCAAATATCTGAAGACAATAACAGAAGATGCTTTTACTATTTCGTCAAAGAATCGTTTACTTACCTGAGAAGGGGACATGTTTGTCTCCTTGTTGATTGCTGCAAAAATTTACATCCCTGGGACCACTTAAAATGCCACCTGTCGAGTTCTCCACAGGAAATCGTTTAGTCCTTTTCTTGAGATTGCTACCAACTGGAATCAACGTCTTTTGGTGCTTTGCGGAGAACTTGGAATCAGTTAGACCTTTGGTCATCTTTTCTGAAACTAGATGCTTCCTTTGTGCTTTCTTTCCGTAGGTAGGAGTATAATCTGCCATGTCATTCCCACAATTCTTCCTATGTTGTGGACAACTAGGTTTTGGAAAAGAATTGGGCACTTTGAGCTTGTCAAATTTCTCCTGCAAGCAAATTCAGACAACCATATATAGTAACATAAAGCCGCTCCTGAGAATTTATTGCATTTTAATTCAAACAGTGATCAGCCTCAGATTTCATACCAGAAAAATGTTTTGAGTGATAATTAGATACTTCCCAACCAAACAATAAAGCAATCCAGTAATCCAGTGACATTAAGCACAATGTCTTGGACAATGATTTGCTGCAATTAGCATCAACTCTTGCCGGGTTAATGTATTTGAATTAATCATATATTCATTCTTATGCATAGAGTTTCATATTTAAAGTGGTTTCTTCCTGCATAGAGTAGCTTGAAGCTATAGTTTAAGAGAAGCGGAGCACTCGATCAATATCCTTTTTCTGATTTACCACACATTCTTCCCAGAAAGAGAAAACAAATAAAAAATTGAAAGCTCTACAAACATTGAACACAGAAGAAATTATGGAAATAGAAAAGGAAAAAGTGAAAGAACACAGTTATGTTCTCGTAGAAGCACACTAATTCATCCCTCAATGCAGTTCTTGGAAAGGCATCTCTATTCACCAGTTTTCCATGTGAATACTAATTCATATTATCACTCAGACAACTCCAGAAAAGATTTAATAAAGTGATCATTCTAATTACCCTATAGAAACAGCAAAAGCGAAATACCGTAAAACAAACTTTTAAAATTAAAGTTTCAAAAGAAGGTGGTTTACATCAAAAACTTTAAAACAAACAGCAAATTAAAGGTTTACGTATATGTGTGTTAGAGTACAAATCTCAACTCTCGCAATGATATACAGCAAAACTATGAGGAGCATACTTCCGGAAGAAAATTCAAGACTATAGCTATGCTGCAAAATTTATACTAGTATTATAATTTCTGAAGGTAATGATAAACATTACTTGGAAGAATTTTGGAATTTCCTAGTTCTTAATTAAATTACATCTTATTTGAGGGATTCAAAGCCTGATAATTTTCTGCTCAGATATCATGACTAAATCACTGACGAAAATCCATCAAATTTTTGATATTGATGATTTATCAAATTAAACGCAAAAATTAAATCAAACAAATAACAAATAGTTCTTCCATTCCTGGAGCATTAAATTAATTATACAAGGCTATTAGTTACTGTACTTGGAGTCAAAAAAGTAAACCCCTCAACTAGAATTATGCTGGGACATGATCATTCACCATATTGTATGCAACCAACCAAGTTTCTAATAGTGGAGAAGTGTAAATTGCCCCTTGTCACATATATCAAATGCACAAAACAAATGTCAACTAAACAGCAGTCATCTGGAAAACTCCCTTTTCTGCAAATAGTCCTTTAGGTATCCAAGTGTAAGGCCTAATTGAGGCTTCCTCTAGCAAGTAATCCAACAATTTAGATGCAACAACACAATTTCTATCATAAAATATGAGATTCTGAGCAATACTAAACGCTGAATGTGATGACAAGCACCTTTAATTTTCATCTCAGTATTCTGAAGAAACAGCATAAGCCATTAACAATCCAAAATAAATCACCAAACTGTTAAAATTCCGTCGCTTTCTTCCACACAAACACAAACAAATAAAAAGATATGGCTCCATATTCAGATGTATGCGAATTTTTCAACAGTAATTTCAGGCAGCAAGGGGGTAAAAGGACTAGTTTTACCGGAATAGTTTATAGTTCAAAGGTACTGAACTAACAAATCAGATTTTTACCAACCCAAAATCTAAGTAACTGTACTCACCACCATTATTTTATGCACAAAATTTCACATCAACGTCTCAATTCATCAAGCATCGGATACATTTCAAGTTACAACTTATAAAATTACCACAAAAAATAACAGCAAATGAAAGAAAAAAAACAAGTATTGTACCTTGTTTCGGATTAGTAGATCCAGGCAACTACTATTCACTTTCTTCTTTTGCTTAATCCTCCTATTATCCTTCTTTATTATGCCCTTATTCACCTCCTTCAACTTGCTCACAATCGTTTTCTCCTTCTTCTTCGTCTTCTTCTTTGTATTTCTCTTCTTATTTTTACTATTTCTAATAGCAGAAACATTCCGATCAGAAGACTCAACTCTTTCAATATCACAATCATCGTCGTCATCCTCATCATCATAATAATCACCGTCGTCCATTCTCTCCACCTGCGGAGCCGCAGCAAAAATGTCAATAATAGACCTTTTCTTCTGAACCCTTGATTTTCCTTTAATAGCCTTTGTTTTTCTGGCCGTTCGAATTCTCGTGACTGGAATAACATCAGAATCCACATTATCATCTGATAATTCCAGTACATCAAGCCACCAGCTGAATTTCTTTACGGCAATTGGAGGTAACATAGCTCTCACATGAACTTCCTTGGTTGATTCATCGAACGGCCAGCATTTCACCACGTCCATACTCCTCATTTTCGCAGTATACTCCCTATTTAAACTCAAACCAGGCATTTTATACAATAAATACATCGAAATATGGTACCGCATCACAATTTAAGTAAAAAATTTCAACAAAATCTTACTCACCTGATAGAGAAACCATCTATCGACACCGCCATCTTTTACGCTACCTGAAAACAACAGAGAAATCTCACACAAACATATAAAAATCAACAATTTACGAATAAAGAGTTTTAGAGAGAGAAAGCTAGTAGAAGCAGCAGTACCTTAGCTTTAACTAGAGAGAGAAAGTAAAACACACACTAACAACTACTACTACTACGAGCTAGTCCAGTAGATGCTACAAACAAAGAAATACAAACTAGGCAAACGGAGCTCCAGCAACAATATTCCATGGAAATGAAGAGATTTTTCTGTTGAGTGATGGGGGATTTGGAGCTGGGTTTTTTTTGTAGAGAGAGAAAGTAGGGAAAGAAGAGAGAGTGTGTAAGAGTGAGGAATGGCACTTTATGCGTGTATTCTATTATTTCCCGCTCGAAAAGTGTGAGAAGTAGGGGGTAGGGGGAAGGTGTCAATTTATCCTATTTTCAGCTCTGTCTATACTTTTAAGTGGGATAGCGACAGATGAGTGCTCAACCGAGCCGTATAAAAGTAAGTAAATTTAAAGAATAAACTACAGTAGAGTAGGAGTATTACATATTTTATTCAGTTTCTACTTTTTCATTTTGTTTGTAATGTGGTTTTTGTAAGTGTTATACAGTTGGAGTGTAGGACAACTCGCTCGTGTACTCAAAATGAGGGTTTTCAGAAACAAAGATTCGATGTTTAGGGAGAGAAATACCACGCGCGGATTGCAGTTCCCTGTTTTACACCTTCCACTTCATATTAATCCTAGCACAACCTATTCATTTTATTCTTTAAAATTATTACTCCCTTCGTTTCAATTTATTTGGGCACTATTTTCTTATTATTTTTTTGATAAAAATTACTCCATTCGTCAATTTAAATGACACACTATACTTATTAGTCTGTTCCAAAAAGAATAACACATTTATATATTTGAAAATAATTCAACTTTACATTTTTTATTTTACTCACTTTATTCTTAATAAGAAATTTTTATAGCAGAACAAATGTATATCCCATAAAGCTTTTGTCGCTTAAGCTTTTAGGACCACATATTTCAAAAAGTCTTCTTTTTATTCTTAAATTTTGTACCGAATTATACTACATCATCTAAATTGAAACGCATGTAGTATAAGATATTACAATAAAAAAATAAATTTAATACACCTAAAAAGCATCTAATATTTTGCCTACCTTCTAGATACCAAATGCACAAGACCTCGCAGAAAAACTAATTACAGTCAAACTTTTCTATAACAGCCTCATTTGTTCCGAAATGTTTTGGCTGTTATAGCGAAGTATTGTTATAAGAAACATATATTATAACATAGTATGAAAAATGGTTCCATAAAAACTTGGTTTTTATAGTGAATGGTTGTTATATAGTGATATTGTTATAGAGAGATCTGACTGTACCCAATTGATGTATATGTTAACTTTGATTCTTCATCAGATACTAGTCACTCCTCTGCTCAGACTTTAACTAAGCAAAGAGAGGCGTTACAATCGAATGAGAAGACATAACACAGAGAAACCCTAGTTACTTATTTGTCTACTTCACATGGGCTGCCACACGTGACATATAAGGGTTTACATCTAGAAGCTTCTGTGAATTAATTATATAGATATATACATCTAGTTAGTTAGGGAGGTTAAAGAGTGAGTGGATGATAGCTCAACTAACAACATATTTTTATTTCATTTGTATATAAACAACTGCACAGTATGAGTTGAGATACATTAATAGAGATTATATTTTCTCTCACAAAACTTTTCTGTCAATTCTCTGCAAAATTAACATGGTATCAGAGCACACTTTGCTCGATCCATTTCTAGATTCTTCGAGGATAATTCAATGAAGTTCTACTTGGAAAATTGAAATCAACTTGTTTCGATTCCTTCTTTCTTCTGATTTACTTCGTTTTCTTCAACAATTGTTTGATCTCTGCTGTTTTTCGCCATTAATGGAGGAAGACGATCCTTTTGGAGTAAGGCAGATCGTGGTTGACAATTCGCATCCTCTTTACTTAAGTCCTTCAGACAATCCTGGTGTGATTCTTGTATTTTCACCATTCGATGGCACTGGATATGCAGATTGGAGGAAATCTATGTCAATTTCCTTATCAGCAAAGAATAAACTAGGTTTTATTAATGAAAAAAATTCAAAACCTGGAGAAGACTCACCTTATTTGGACTTTTGGATAAGATTTAATGATATGGTTATGGCTTGCTGCTGAATTCCTTGACTAAAGGCATAAGGTTGAGTGTGTTGCAATCCAAATATGCTAGAGACCTATGGAAGAAACTTGAAGATAGGTATGGTTCATCTGACTTTGCAATGTTGTTTGGATTACAAAAGAAATTATTAGAAACTGTGAAAGGATCATCTGATATCTCAACATATTTTAACAATATCAAAGCAATCTGGGATAAAATAGAAGCCATAGATTCAAGGATTCCTTGTATTTGTATTGAGTGCAAATATAAAGCAAAACAGAGGAACAAAGAATTAGAAAACAGAGAGAAGCTTGTGCAATTTTTGATGGGATTGAATGAATCATATAATACCTATAGAGGGAATATCATGATGATGACTCCCGAACCAAACATTGACAAGGTATATTCTCTTCTCCTTCAAGAGGAGAGACATAGATCTATCCAGCCAATGGCATGCTCACCTTTTGATTTCAGCTCCTTCAATGTATCTGCATAAAAATAAATGAATTATCCAGCACAAGGAAAAGTGAACTTTAATACTTATCCCAAAAATGGTAACAAGTTCAATACAGTCAAAGGAAATGACAGGAGAAATATATTTTGCAACTATTACCAAAAACCAGGACATACTATAGAAAAATGTTTTAAGCTTCATGGATATCCTGTCAACTTTAAATCTGATAAACCTAAAACCTTTTAGAATCAACATGTAGTGCAGGGGAATTCAGCTATAGCTGAAGATGAGAATCACGGTATAATGGGGACCCAACATGATGCTTTAATATACAGAGAACCATTGATCAACACTTTGTTTTCAGACTATGCAAAGGAATCAGAATTCAGGTGCTTTTAATACAAAATCACAACCCTGTGGGAATAAGTCAAGAGCAATATTCTTAGCTGATGGACATTCTACAACAAGTAAAAATTGGTAACATGCAGTATCAACTTCTGAAGTTAATGTGACTACAAATTGTGCTGGTATTTCTCCTATTTTACCATCCGTTCTTCCTGATAAATCCTTTATTCATTCATGGATTCTTGATACTGGAGCATCAGAACACATGACTTTTGATAAATCCATTCTCTTTGACATTCATATGCTTTCTTACCATTTAACTATTAATCTTCCAAATTCCTATAAGATAAAAGTAACTCATGCAGGGAGAGTTACCTTTTTTCCAGACCTAGTCCTAAATAGAGTTCTGTTTGTTCCCTCATTCAAATTGAAGCTGTTATCTGTGCACAAATTCTTTCTTCAATTTGGATGTGACCTAATTTTCAGTGCCTTTTTATGCT
Organism: Nicotiana tabacum; assembly: GCF_000715075.1. NCBI lineage: Eukaryota > Viridiplantae > Streptophyta > Magnoliopsida > Solanales > Solanaceae > Nicotiana > Nicotiana tabacum. The sequence goes on along the minus strand of NC_134089.1, from coordinate 133,275,971 downwards.
CTTTGCAGGGCCCTTCACTGAAGAGGCCACTGGGTCTTGGTAGAATAAAAAATGACCTCTACATTCTTCAATCCATTCATTCACCACCAGAGAACTCACTCAGACAATCATCTCGTATTTCTAATATTTCAATTTCTTTACATAAATTTTCTAGTTGTTTTCCAATTCACTCTATGTCCACATCTGTAAATACTTCTCAAAATGTGTGGCATGTTATACTGGGACATATGCTTTCTAGTATGAAAAATATTTCTTGTTTGACCCTAGATGCATTAAATAAAGATATTCTTCCATGTACTATTTTCCTTATGGCTAGACAACATAAACTACCCTTTCTCTCTGTATAGATATATACATGTAGTTAGTTAGGGAGGTTAAGGAGTGAGTGGATGACAGCTCAGCTAATCACATATTTTTTATTTCATTTGTATATAAACAACCGTACAGTATGAGTTGAGATATAGAAATAGAGATTACATTTTTCTCACAAAACTTTTCTGTCAATTCTCTCCAAAATTAACAGTTTAAAAGCCTCACATCCATGTGCTCTCTTAAAGCTCTTAAGCATATCTACTCTCTTTAATTTACTCCACGTTTTCTATGAAAAAGAATGGATGTAGACTCATAAGGAACCAAAGGTAAAGATAATTGTGAAAGAAAAAAGATGTCCCGTGCTGCAATAGATGAATGGCTTCCTCCACCATCGTCCGGGAGATCTTAACGAGGAGACATTTTGATCATAAGTTGCTAAAATAAACGGAATATAAGAGGATTGACCAGAGAGATAATTCAGAAAAGGACTATTACCGGGCGATATTCTTCTTTCCTTTTTAGTTAAAAAAGATTAGTGCTTTTAATTATTTCAAAATAATTAATTTATTTTTTTTTAAAATTTATTCTTAATGAAGAGTTTTATTTATACAAATATTATGAAATAAGTTTTAACAATCTTATCTTTTCCTAAACTTCATAGAGTATCATTTTTATTTCCTTTTTGTATAATTTATCTTCAAAAGTGAGGTTCTAACGTCTTCAATATCGAGAAATAATTAATTTGACAGCTAATATCTAATTTATAAATGTATGGGTCAAAATTGGCTCTAGTTTAGTGAATGCAAATGGACGAGCTGAGGCCGAGGTCAAAACCAAGCACGATCCACTGGCGAGGAGTCGCTCAAAGGGAGAGACCAGTGCCGAGGTCGAGTAGAGAGCAAACGACTGCAATTGTTAGAATATTCCTATGATTGTGAATAGGAATATTCTGTTGAATATTCCCCCACATTGTACTATTTTAAGATTTTCTAGGGATATCCCTTATAAATAAGAAGAGGGAGGAAACAAATTAAGGGGGATTCAGAACTTTTATGAAAGAACATCTTGTAAAGAGTTGACTATCAGGAATATATAAAAAGCTTATTTTGTCTCTCTTGTTTGGTTTCATCACATAATATTCCTCTTTAACTCACAAGATTCAAGAACACATAATCCACTTCATTTGTCCGCTGTCACACGTTGTAGTCAGAGGAAGGAATCATCCATCTCATCCAACATTTGGGTGACAAATTCCTTCTTCTTACATTTAATGACATTTATCACATTTATTGCATGTTTTCATCCTCTTATTAATTACTAGTCATTGAGCATTAACTCAGTATTTGTTGACTTGAACATGGACCCATACCGTCTAAGTTGTTTAATTTCGAATCCGGAATTTATTACTTTTAACTTGGTTTCACCCCTTATCTATTTATTAAATTGGTTTAACTAAAAGGGTTTAAAACTTTTTGGTCAAACAATATGGCGTTGTCTGTGGGGACTTCCTAGTTTAAAAGTTTAGTTTCTTCTAGATCTAAAAAAACAACAACAAAAGCTCCCTTTTTCTTGTTTGCACAAGCTAACAATGACAGGAAAAGGAGAGGAAATACTGAAAGCAGTGATGGGTGTCACTACCAATCCCCTAGGCACCATTAATGAGGTGGACAAGGAAGACAAGGAGCTTGTGATGCCGAGCGCCCCACCCAGGCAAAGTGATTCACCCCTCCTCGTGGGAGTGTAACCGCTTCACATGAGAAAAGAGCCTCCACGTCCATAACGGAAGAAGCGTCGTCCGCAGTAAAAAATTATTGAAGGCGTGGCTGACAAGTACCCTAAGCAGTATACTCGACAAACCCGCTCTAGGGGAGAGTAGGAATACCGCACGAGTTGATACCCCAGTAACCATCAACGAGCAACACACTCCTCCCCCAACAGGTAACCATCACACTGTTCTTGATGTAGGTAACGACGCTCTCGTAGCTGTTCTAAAGAAAATGAAAAAAATGGAGAATGAGAATAAAGCGCTTCACGACCAAATGAGGGAGCACCAAGAAAGAGTTGATAAGATACTAGGCGCCTCGAAACTCCTGCTAAAATGGGACGTCGGCCGATTCGTGGAACATCCATACAATGAGGAGGAAGCCCCACATGCCATACCCAAACTTTCAAAATGCCACCATATCTAAAAATATACGACGACACAACGGACCCTGAAGACCATATCATTCATGACGTCATGGCGGTAAAAGGCAACGACCTCTCAAAAGAGCAGGTACCTAATCTCTCCCAAACTCACACCACAAATAGGTTGTGAGACGGTCGAAACAATAATAAACCCAATACATGTTGGGTTCGAATCCACTTGGAGTTAGAATTTGGATTAGGTATATAACTAGAGCTAATGTATGATGTGACTTAGATTGGACTTCCACATATTCATTGGTTGTTTTCTATTTCTAGTTTTAGCTAAGGATTACAAATAATAACTAGAAAATAGTATTTTTGGTTTTGAGTATTTTTCAAATGATAAAGGAATCTATGGTCGTGACTTTCACCTAGGTGGCTACCTTACGAGTTGTAAACTATAGGGCAAGTTTAATTTATCGGGCTCGTGGTATAGCAAACACATGCAATTGGCTACCTAAGTGTTGCTTTAAATAATATGGTAACAGTTAGAAACCATTGTATAAACAATATAGTAACAGTTTAAAACCGTTCCAATTGGAAAAAAATAACCGTTCCAATAGAGAAAGGGAAAACCGTTGCGATAGACGTATTTACTGTCACAGCGATGCAAACCGTTGCAAGAACCATTCCAGTAGACCTATGGGTACGCCGGCTGATGTGACGGGCTTTAAACCGTTCCAATATCCCTATGGCAATGGTTTGGCAGTCTGTGGAAACGGTTTTTCAGCTGTTATCGTGGACCAATTTTTCAGTAGTGAATTTAAGCATAAACAAGGCTAGATATCACTAACCCAATCACAAACAAGCCCTAAAATTAAATATCCATTAAGTATCCTCACTAGAGTTGAGCCACAACCCTAGCTAAAGATTTATCTACTCATGAAAAATAAAGAAGTACAAGAAGAAATTTAGGTAGAATGCATGATCATAGATTAAACAAAGAAAAACTAATGTTAAGAAGTCAATCTAATACAAATTTACTCAAAGAAGTAAAGAAAAATGTTCAGGTGCACCTCTGCAAACTAAACTTAAACTAAAAATGACAAAAAATTGTATTTATACTAAGCTGAAAATATCTGACAAAAATACCCCTACGGAGGTTATGCGACCACATAATTCTGATGTGGACCGCAAAATGGTCTTATGCGGCCGCACAATTCTGGTGCGGTCCGCACACTTGGGAACTTGGGGATGGAACTTGAGGTCTTCTGCGGTCCGCATAAAAATGGTTATGTTCGCATTGAGGATTCTACGGTCGCACAAAAGTGATGCGGTCCACACTCTCTAGTTTTTGGATTTTGATCAACTCTCTGATTCTTCAATCTTGCAGACCGCATAATAATGATTGCGGCTGCATATTTTTGGTGCGGTCCACACTGTCTGAGCTATCTAAAACCCCTTCTATGAATCTCTTTCTGTGGTTGCACTAGAATTGTGCGGTCCGCACTGCTAGCCTCTTTGCCCAGTTTTGGCTCTTGTTTACTTTTGACTCCTTTATGAGTTCATTTTGCCTTCTTTGGATCGTTTCCCAATATCCCTTCAAGTAAGCATATTTTGTTAGTTTTCGGGAATACCTTGAAGCATTTTTGAGCTAATTCGCAAGTAAAAGAGAGCAATTAAGTGGTCAAAATCCCTACTTATCAACTCCCCCAAGCTTAAGCATTTGCTTGTCCTCAAGCAAATAAGGCAATTCCCACCTCCACTAGAAAAAAAGATATTTCAGATGGCCTAAGGTGAATCAGACACACATCAATTGGGACCAACAATTACCCACAACACATATGAATTATCAACAACACAATGATATGACTTTTTGAGTACAATAGTTCTAGTATGACACTAAAGCATCAAGAGTTCACTCTATTCATCAAGAAAGCACGCTCTTTGACGTAGGTCATTGTGGATCCCAAACTCCTCCTCGTCCTCTACTCTCCATTAGTAAATCTCACTTTAGAATGTAACACTCGAAACAAGGATTGTGAAAAGTTCGCTTTTCTCTCTCAAAAGAACGTCTCAAGACCGGCTTTAAGTACCATAAGCTTGCCCCTCATGTAAATCACCACTAATGTAAGCTCACTCAACTTGAAATCATGTAGAGTTTTTGCGGGATGTAATGAAGGCTTTTGGATCAATGTAGGACTTGTTGGAATATAATGGTTTCATCTTTCCTTAAGCACTCCATTTTCTATTTTCAGCTCATACTTTCTCGACTCTTTGAGTTATTTTATTCTTCCTCGGGGGAACTAGAGAGATGTAACGTCACTCTTTCTTGAGCATGAAATTCATTTTTCTCCTTTTTCTATTTACTTTAATCCTTCTTCCTTATTTTCTTTTGGATTCCCTTCAATTCTTCACTTAATTCACTTTCTTTTTGGCATTTTTTTTGTTCTTTCTTTATTTCTATTCTTTGCCTTCCCTTTTCTTCATTTCTTTCTCTTCTTTATACCTTCATCACTTTCAAACTCCTCTTCTCTCCCCCAAACTTATGTTTTTGCCAATTGTTTCTCAAGAATGCTAAGAAAAGATCGGGTGCCAAGAGTGGGTCATTGTATAACAAATGAATGATTGTAATGTGGTTATTGAAAGAAAAAGGGCTTCGACTCAAAGGGGTTGACTAGGTGATAACTAGGGATTTTAATGCATTTTATACTCCTTCTTGCTTATGCTTTGATTAGAAATTCATACAAAATAGTCCCAAAAGGCTCACAAGTTATGCTTGATTGCAGGTTTAATCAAAAAGTGACAAGATGTCAAAGATCAGCTCAAAAGGAGTGAAACTTGCACAAATACCAAGACAAGACAAAGCTCAGGCAAAGAAAGGCCAGTGCAGCCGCACTACATTCTGTGCGGTCCGCACTGTGAGGTTCAGAGAGCATGACTTTCAAGGCACAAAGGCAATCGACCGCACTAGGATTTGTATGGTCCGCACTGAAGGAAATGCGACCGCACGTAATTTAGTGTGGTCCGCAGAACCCAAGATCAGAGAAGTGCCAATTTCAAGGATTCAAGTCAATGCGGTCCGCATTCCATTTTGCGCGGACCGCTCTAGAAGCCTCCGCGGCCGTAGTCCATTCTCTGCTGTCTGTAGTGCCTGAGTTCAGAGAGTCAGATCTTCAGATTCAGAGCCCTAGTGCGGCCACACACCATTTTGTATGGTCCGCACTAACCCTGCAGGGGCATTTTTCTCCAGAATTTTCAGCTTAGTATAAATAGCTTCTTTTCCCATTTTTAGGGTATCAGATAGTTTTGTAAAACAGTTGCGCTTGTGGGTTCGAGATTCTTAGCTATTTTGGGCAATTTTATCTACTTTTCATCATTTAATCTTGTTCTTTAGCTTAGAAATTAATTAATATGAGTTGTTCTTCATCTATTTCTTGCTTTTATTCTTTAATCATGAGTAGCTAGACCCATAAGCTAGGGTTGTATCTCAACCCTAGTGTGGGTAATTGATGAGTCTTGTATTTTAGGGCTAGATTGACTATGGGTGTTTGATATTTGGGCCAATTTCATGGTTAATGGATGAATTAGTGGTTGCAAACACTAGTTTGTGTTTAGTTGACTAGGGCATTTCTTGAGAAAGAGAGCCTAAGTCTTCGAAATTGGTCTAACAAGGAATTGGGGCGTACTTAGGAGATTGATAGCCTCAACTAAAAGGTTAAACCTCGAGAGAGTAATACCCGACTTGAACCCTAGTTTCTTGTGCAAATTTGCATACCCAATTGGACTTAAGAACGTCAATTCGGGCAAAACCACTCGAACCACCAAGAGGTGCAGAGTGGGTAATATCGTGCAGCGGTTATATCATACTCCCCAATTATGTCAATCGTGTCTTAGATTCAATTATCCGTCAATTAACCACCTAGGTAAAAGTCATTACCCTAGTGCCTTTTGAACCATTTTAACAACCCGTTTTAGATTATCTCTTAGCTTAATCTAGTTGTATTTACCATTTGTAGTTGATAATAGTGGAAGTAAAATGAAAACCTCAAAAATGATTAGAAGTGTAATTTGGAACACATACGTAATCCTAAACTAGATAGATACTCGATTCCAAATTCTAGCACTCTGTGGAAATCGATCCCGACCCTAAATCGGGTAAAAGCTGCTCCGACCCTCTCTCACTACTCAATAGTAGTGCGGAGTAGGCCGTGATTACCTTTTGGCACCGTTGCCGGGGAGCTAACGGTTTTGGCTATCTATTTAGTTAGTTTTGTGTATTGTTCTTCTTTTCTTCTTTGTTACTTACTTGTTTGTGTCACAACTCAGGTACCAAATGGCAGCGAACAACGCTAATGACCTTCTTGGAAACGTGATTGCGGGGGAGGAGGTAGATGATGTCGGGGAAGATGAGGTGCCTCTTGTACCTCTAGGACAACAAAGAGGCCGCAATGCCAATGCTAATCCGAATGGTGATATTCCATACCCTCCTCCGTCACCTCCAAGAGTGGCTCCCAGAATACTTCCGAACTAGGGCTATGCGAGTGCTATTGTCCCACCCCGAATCTGGGCGGGCAATTTTCAAATAACCAATGTGATGTTGACCTTACTTGAGCAGTGTGGGTATTTCACGGGCGCTACAAATCAAAATGCCTACAAACATCTCAAGGGGTTTGTGGATACATGCTGGGGGAGCAAGCAGATGAATGTGTCCGAGGATGCTCTTAGGTTGAGACTTTTCCCATTCTCACTTCGGGGGAAGGCATTAGATTAGCTCGAGAGACTTCCCAACTATTCCACCACAACTTGGGATAAGTTGGAGGATAAATTCATTGCTAAATTTTTCTCGCCGGGGCATATGGTAGTATTGCGTGATGAGATATTGACTTTCAAGCAAGAGCCCACAGAACCTTTGCATGAGATTTGGAAGCATTATAGAACAATGATGAAAGAATGTCCCAACAATGATATGACCGAGGCTGTGATCCAACAAACCTTCTACCAGGGCATTAACACCACAAACCAATGCATAGTAAACCAACTTGCCAGGGGCAATTTTATGAAGCTATCATATGATGAAGCATGCGATGTACTTGACGAGATGGCTGACACTTCTTCTGCATGACAAAGTAGAGCCAATGTGCCTCAAGGTGACCCCACAGTTATTCATTTGCACAAGGAACTACATGATCACGGTCAAGCTATAGTTGAGCTTACAACTACTATGAACCAATTGACAAAGGCACAGTTGCAACAAGTTCAAAATCCTCGCCAAGTGAATGCCATGGAGGGTGTTAATGTGCTTGTCAACAAAATAAGGCAAAGAAGGCAACAAAACCTAAGGAATTCTGAGCAATTTGATGATGACTGTGATGGATTTCAAAATGATGGTTATGATGACCAAAGTGAAGAGGTTCAATATGTAAACAACTATCAAGGCGAACGGGGCAACTCTTCCAACCAACAACAGTGGAGACCTCAAGGCAATTGGGGCAACCAAAAAACAAAACAGTGGTAATTGGGGGAACAACAACCAAAACAACAACTGGGGCAATCAGAACAATAATCAAGGCAACCAAGGGAATAACAACAATTGGGGTGGTAATAAAAGTCAAGGTGGATGGAACAATGGAACAATGGAAACCAAGGAAATCGGAGGCAAGGCTTTCAAAGGCCCCCAATGTACCAACAACCGAACAATCCACCCCCATTTCCATCTCAAGGTCCTAGTTCTTCTGGCAATAATATGAGTAGAATTGAAATAATGTTCGAACAAATGATGAAGAAGAATGTAGATTCGGATGCACAGTTGGCTTCCCACAATACCTCTGTCAGAAATTTGGAGGTACAGTTAGGCCAAATCTCTCAGTCTTTAAATACTCACCCTAAGGGTGCTCTACCAAGTGATACGGTAGCGAACCCGAAAGGTGGAAACAATTATGTCATGGCGGTAACAACGAGAAGTGGGAGAGGCAGTGATGTGAATGCCTCCAACCAAAAGCAAATCTTGGATGATGATGTTGAATTGCAAGAAAATGAAGTCCCTTTGGTAGTTGAAGATGTGGTTGATGAAAATGTGAACAACGAAGTGAGGATTGATATTCAAGATATCGAGGTGGAAACTCAAAGTGATATGAACCCATCTAGGGAACACATAATTGACATGACAAAGCCGGTTGTGCCTAAAGCCAAGGCACCTTTGCCAAGGCCACCTCCACCTTATCCTCAAAGGCTCGCGAAACAAAAGAATGATAATCAGTTTAAGAAGTTCATTGACATGATGAAGAGCTTGTCCATTAATATTCCTCTGGTAGAGGCTCTTGAACAAATGCCGGGCTATGCAAAATTCATGAAAGACTTGGTCACAAAGAAGTGTTCTATGGATTGTGAAACTATAAAGATGACTCACCAAGTTAGTGCTATAGTGCATTCAATGGCCCCGAAGCTTGAAGATCCCGGTGGTTTCACCATTCCTTGCACCATTGGGAGTGCCGATTTTGCCAAGGCTCTATGTTATTTGGGAGTTAGTATCAATTTGATGCCCTACTCAGTTTTCAAAACCTTGGGTATTGGGCAACCTAGGCTGACTTCCATGAGGTTACAAATGGCGGATAGATCGATGAAGAGACCATTGGGTATTATTGATGATGTGCTTGTCTGTGTGGACAAATTTATCTTGCTAGCTGATTTTGTGATCTTGGACTGTGAGGTGGACTACGAAGTTCCTATCATACTAGGCAGACCTTTCCTAGTTATGGGGAAGGCATTGGTAGATGTGGAAGCAGGGGAACTCACCTTCCGGCTGGGTGATGAAAAGGTGGTCTTTCATGCGTGCAAATCTATGAAGTAGCCCAACATTACCTAGGTGTGCTCTTTTGTTAACCTCGTCACAGCAGTAATAATTGATGGCACCAGTGCAATGATCAATGTGGAGAGCCCATTGGAGGCCGTATTGTTGAATCTTTATGTCAATGAGGATGCAAGCTGAGTGGAGTGCATGAATGCTTTACATGGAATGAGCTCTTATTCTTATGAGCCTAGGAAAATGTCTTTGGATCTCGAGAATAGAAAGACTCCACCAACTAAACTTTCAATTGATGAGCCTCCGGCGTTGGAGTTGAAACCACTTCCTCCACACCTCAGGTATGAGTTCTTAGGCTCAAATTCTACTTTGCCAGTTATTTTTTCTTCTTGCCTTACTAATATGCAGGTTAATGCCACATTGGCAGTGCTTCAAACGAGGAAAGAGGCAATTGGATGGACTCTAGCTGATATTCAGGGAATAAGACCCGCATTCTTTATGCACAAAATTATCTTGGAGGATGATGCAAAGCCTTCCTTGGAGCATCAAAGAATATTGAATGAATCAATGCAAAAAGTTGTGAAAAAATAGGTGATCAAGTGGTTGGATGTCAGGGTTATGTACCCCATCTCTGATAGCTCTTAGACTTCGCTGGTGCAATGTGTACCGAAGAAGGGTGGCATGACCATGGTTACAAATTATCAAAATGAGTTGATTCCTACAAGAACAGTCCCTGGTTGGAGGGTATGCATGGACTACCGCAAGTTGAATAAAGTGACCCGCAAGGATCACTTCCCCTTTTCCTTTCCTTGACCAGATATTAGACCGACTTGCTGGGCGTGCTTTCTATTGCTTCTTAGATGGGTATTCTTGGTACAACCAAATCTTGATTGCTCTGGAAGATCAGGAGAAGACCACATTCACTTATCCATATAACACTTTTGCCTTCTCTAGGATGCCTTTTGGGTTGTGTAATGCACCAGCTACATTTCAACGGTGTATGATGGCCATTCTCATATGGTGGAAGATATTTTGGAGGTGTTCATGGTCGATTTTAGTGATGTAAGGGAATCATTTGATGAGTTCTTGAAGAATCTTGATAGGGTGTTGGCCCGTTGTGAAGAAACCAATCTTGTCCTCAATTGGGAGAAATGCCACTTTATGGTGGAAGAAGAAATAGTTCTTGGGCATAAAATTTCGAAGCATGGTATTGAGGTAGATAAAGCAAAGATCGATGTGATTTCAAGGCTCCCTCCCCTACATCCGTCAAGGGAGTTCGAAGTTTTCTTGGGCATGCAGGGTTCTACCGGAGATTTATCAAAGACTTTTCGAAGGTAGTGAACCCCTTGTGCAAGTTGTTGGAAAAAGATGCTAAGTTCATGTTTGATGAGAAATGTATGCAAGCCTTTGAAATTCTCAAGCATAAGTTGACCACCACTCCTATCATTACCTTTCCTAATTGGAGCTTTCCCTTTGAGCTCATGTGTGATGCGAGTGATGTTATGATTGGGGCGGTTTTGGGTCAAAGAGTGAACAAAATGTTTCATCCGATGTACTATGCGAGCAAGACAATGAATGATGCTCAAGTGAACTACACGGTGACCGAGAAAGAACTTTTGGCTATTGTATTTGCTATGGAAAAATTCCGGCCGTATCTTTTGGGTGCTAAGGTTATTATTCATACCGACCATGCCGCACTCCGGACTTGATGATGAAAAAGGACTCTAAAGCTAGACTGATGTGATGGGTCTTGTTACTTCAAGAGTTTGATTTGGAGATTGTGGACCGGAAGGGTAGTGAAAACCAAGTGGCGGACCACTTTTCCTGCTTGGAGGAGGAGGAGAGGCCTCTTGATGGCCTAGAGATCAATGATTCACTTCCTGACGAACAACTTCTTTCGGTGTCGATGAATGATATGCCATGGTTTGCCGATGTTGCTAATTTCCTTGTGACTGGTATAATCCTGTGTAAGCTTTCTTCTAACCAAAGTAAGAAGCTCAAGTGGGACAGTTTGGACTTCTATTGGGATGAGCCGTACTTGTTCAAGATTTGCACGGATGGTGTGATCCGAAGGTGTGTCCCGGAGGAGGAGCAATTGAGTATCTTGGAGGCTTGTTGTTACTCTTACTATGGTGGCCATCGTGGCGGGGCGAGGACGGCTTCTAAAGTTCTTAGTTGTGGGTTTTATTGGCCAACTTTGTTCAAAGATGCGGGTGACTTGGTGAAGAGATGCGACGAATGCCAAAGAGCGGGTGGAGTTTCGAAGAAAGATGAGATGCCTCTCAATACCATCCTTGAGGTTGATATTTTTGATGTATGGGGCATTGATTTCATGATCCCATTTGTTAGCTCTTATGGGAACACTTACATTCTTGTGGCGGTGGACTATGTTTCAAAGTGGGTTGAAGCTGTGGCTTTGCCCAACAATGACGCCCGGAGTGTTGTTGCATTTCTCAAAAAGAACATTTTTACATGGTTTGGTACTCCTCGTGCAATCATAAGTGATGGGGGGTCTCATTTTTGCAATAGAGCTCTCGACACTTTGCTTTCAAAGTATGGTGTCAATCACAAAGTTTCTACTCCCTATCATCCTCAAGCAAGTGGTCAAGTTGAAGTCTCCAACAGGGAAATCATAAGCATATTGTCAAAGATGGTCAAAGAAAATAGGACCGATTGGTCGAAGAAGTTGGATGACTCTCTATGGCTTATAGGACTGTTTACAAGACTCCGATTGGTATGTCTCCATATCGGTTGGTGTTTGGGAAAGCTTTCCATTTACCGGTTGAGTTAGAGCACATGGCCGTGTGGGCTTTGAGGAAGCTAAATCTTGAGTGGGATGTTGCAGCCAATCTTCGTGTGGAGCAGCTCAATGAACTTGATGAATTCAGATTCCATGCCTACTCCAGTTTATCCTTGTATAAGGACAAGATGAAGTACCTTCGTGATAAATATGCTCATGGAAAGGAGTTCAAAGTAGGTGATTTGGTTCTCTTGTTCAACTCCCGGTTACGTCTGTTTTCGGGAAAGCTCAAATCAAAATGGAGTGGACCTTTTGAAGTGGTGTATGTGACCCCATTTGGTGCTCTTGATTTAAAGAACAAAAATGGTGAAGTTTTCAGAGTTAATGGGCACCGGGTCAAGCATTATCTTGGAAAAATTGATGACAACCACGTGGTGGCACTTCTCCATTTCAAATGATGTGATGGTAACTTGCGTTATGCCGCGATGTTAAATCAGGCGCTTCTTGGGAGGCAACCCATGTGTTTTTCTTCTTGTTTTTCTTTGATTTTCATTGTAGGATAGAATTTATTTTTGGGCTAACTGTTTGTGAGATGTTATAGGATTGTGTTGGTGCAGTGCAGGACATAGTGGAAAAAAGTGCTAAGTCTCTGAAGTTGTTAGTACGGCCGCACTACATTTAGTGCATACCGCACTAGTGAAGGGTAAAATATAGACCTCTCTGAAGTTTGCCACTACGGCCGCACTACATTTTGCGGTCCGTAGTGGACCACTACGGCCGCAGTCCATTTTGTGCGGACCGCAATGGGTTACTTGGTCGAACTTGGAAAAAGCAGTATAGTGCGGACCGCAGTCCATTTTGTGCGGTCCGTACTAGTTGGTGAGACTGGGCCCCAGGTCCTTTTCTATAAATAGGGCCTGAGGCCCTCCTATTCAAACTTTTCGATCTCTTTACTCTTAGATTCACTAAAACACTATTCATCCTCGTCTCTACTCATAACTAACTGCTTAGAACCGACATTCTTCATTTTATATGATAGCTGGTAACATTACACTCCTTTTTACTTGTTCAATTTTGTTAATTTCATCTAATTTTTGTTTTTCTTGCTTTTCTTCCTATGCTTCCTGTAGTTTCTTCAATTATTTAGGTTCGGGTAATTAATTTTTGATTAAGGTAGACTTAGGTAGTTCAATATAATGGGCAAACATGTAGGGACACTAATTAGGTGCATAATTGAGCTTAAAATAAAAAAAATTCATGAACCCTAACTTAGTGCCACAACTAGGCACTCAGTGCGGACCGCAGTCATTTCTGTGCAGTCCGTAGTACCATTTTGTGCGGACCGCCTTGATGAAATACTTGGAAGCTGAACTTTGGGCAGTGCGACCACACTACATTTTGTGCAGACCGCACTGGCCTCTATGTGGCCGCACTACATTTTGTGCGGTCCGCATTGCCTAGATACAGAGGGTGGATAGTCTTAACCCCACCCCTGTGCGGACCGCATAGCCATTTTGTACGGTCCGCATTGACCCTTGTGCAGCCGCACACCATTTTGTGCGGTCCGCACTGGGTGATTTCTGAGAACTGTTTGCAATTAATCTTTTCTGTTCTGCAACTTTGGTTCTTAACTGATTACACTGATACTAACAAGCTGATTGAATTATGGTTGCAGACAATGGTAAAACAACGAGGCAAAGGAACTAAACAACCTGGCAGAGGTGGATCTTCCCGGGGAGGGCAGCAAAAAATGATAAAACTCACTCCCCATAGCTAGGCAAAACATAAAGATCATGAGGAAAGTGATAAAAGCTGCTGACAGAGCCATTGACATGTCGGGGAGTGAGTACGAGCCTTCCCGGGAGATCTCTTCGGACTTGTGCCAGAATACATCCCTGACTGGCCAGAGAAGCATAGACTGAGAGATACACCTCCAGCATCCCCCACTGCCCAAGCATCAGTGAACATCTCTTTTGGGTCGTCTGAGGGCTTAGGTGATGGTAGTGGGGAATACTCCACCTCTCCCACAACTTCATTATCTGGAGAGGGTGCAGTAGGTGATGAGGAGGAAGTAGGGGGAGACGGTGAAGTAGGTGAAGGAGGTGAACCACAAGTGGGGGGTATTGCCCGAACTAGGAAGTCGGAGGTGTGGCAGGACCAGTTTGTTAGTGAGGTAGCGTACCACAAGTTCCGGGAATGGTGGCCGGTGAGGAAGTTAATCCTTGAGCAGAGTTTTATTGATAGATACTTGCTACCTCACAACCCCAATGTGAGGAGGCAGTTTAGCACAAGAATAGGCTGGGAACATTTTCTAGATGAGTGTGTGGATGCCAACGAACACTTGGTCAAGGAATTTTACAGCAACATAGCCCACATCAAAAACAGCTCCAAAGTGACCAAGGTTCGAAATCTGAAAGTGTTGTTCGACGGGAAGACAATCAATGACTATCTTGGGTTTAATGAGGAAGATGAGACCCTGTACATGGCAAAGATGGAAATGGGTGAGGAGGTTCGTCCCTGGCTAGCACAGTACCTGGCAATCCCAGGTACCACCCCGATTGGTTGACTACTGGAGTCAAGATCTTGAGACGGAGTTTAAACTTTGAGGCACGGGGGTGGAAGACCTTTGTATGTAGCAGTTTAGACCCCACAACACATGACAACTCCCTCCCTCTCCACCGGGCTGTGTTAGTGGCTTCGATCATGGTAGGGTACCCAATCAATGTAGGGAATGTGATGTCGCGGATTATTACTATTGTGGGCGCCGAGCATGACAAAAACTACCCGTTCCCTAGTTTCCTCACTATGTACTTCCAGGACTTGAAAGTGGAGAAGAGGCCCTTCGACATCAAAGTCAAAGCGAAGGCCCCTTTCTCCTGGTACAACATGCAGGGGGATGATAACCCCAAGAGCAAGAACTTCAAGAGCACAGTTACTGCTCCTACTGGCCAGTCTAAAGAGCTAGTTGTGGTAGTGACTCCAGTTGAGCCTGCATCTACTTCCACTGCTGCCCCTCCTGGTCCATCCACCTCAGCGGACTCGGAGATTCCATCTTCCCAGGCCCATCCTATTACTGCCCACTGACTAAGCCAGGCACTTCTGAGTATCAACAACTGGATGTAGACTGCCTCATCCAAGTTGTCCATCCTGACTACCACAGTATAGGCTCAGTCGGCACCTCCAGCCCCATAGGTTTCCTAGTCGATAGAGGATGCTTTGAAAGAGATTTTAGACAACCAAAAGAAAATCCTTGACACTCATAAGATGCTCACAAATGCAGTTGCTTCACACAGCCAGTCTCTCAAGGCACTTGCTAGGGAGCACAAGAAGCTGAGAAAGACACGGGCATCCAAGGAGTCCGTGAAGGTGTTGAGAGTTGATGTTGACAGACTGAAGGCAGATTAGCTGCCTTTAGACTTACTGCTCCAGGACCCAGTACTCGCAGCTCATTCCCAGCAAGAGCAGTCACAGAGGCCTCCCAAGAGGAAGAGGATAATTCCTAGAGCGGATGATGCAGTCATCCAATTGGCCGACCCACCGGAGGCTTCCTCCAGTTAGCCTCAGGATGCACTTCAGGAGCCTGTCCAGGTCCAGGACCAGGTCCCAGCAGCAGCAGAGTGGCAGGCCACCGGGAACCAGTCTGAGGGTACTATGTACAGTGAGAACCCTGGGACCACTCAGGAGCCTATGCAAACAGACAGGCCATAGGGAGTCCCTATATCCTTTTTCGTATCTCTTTTGATGCTTTATTTAGTTTAGTTGGCATTGGGGACAATGCCAGCTTTCATTTGAGGGGGTAGGCCCTAATTTTTATTCATTCGGATGATTATATATATATTTGATACTTTTTTATGTGTTCTTGATTTTTCACCTTTGGGTTGTATATAATTTTAACATTTCGTACATTTATCGCACTTTTATTTTACTTTGGGTATGTATATAAAGTTATGTTACATTGTACATATTCATCCCATCTATTGTATATTCAAATCCCCTCTTGTATATTTTCATTCTACTTTCCGCAAATATTTCGTTCTTAGCTTCTTATTTGTGATTCGTAGCTTCTTGTTTCTCAAGTTTGCAATAAGCCTTTGGTTTTCTTAATGCCACGGTTCTTTCCAAAGGTGGAGTGTTGTGTGAACCGGGTGGCTTTTCCCAATGATGGATGGCGTGACAACCTTCTTAAGGGTTTGAGTCCATTTTTCTTTTCGTTTATAGTAGTTAGTAGTTAAGGGTGCCTCAAGCAAAGCTTCACTTGGGCCTAGCACATTTGCCTTTGATCTTATGGTCAAAAACAAATTGTTGTGTTTAGGATGGTGAAAGTAGTGATCTTGAGACTCTTGTGTTGACCGATAATCATCAAGTGGTTTTCGGGACCATTGTGTGCTCAAATCTTATCTAAGGTCGTTGTGGGCCCCCTGTCACACCTCCTTTTTACGCACCCGAGAGGGCGCAAGAGAGTTTTTTCTAATTAAAGGACAATCGAAACAGGATTGGTTTATTTATTTCAGAGTCGCCACTTGGGAGATTTAGGGTGTCCCAAGTCACCAATTTTAATCCCGAATCGAGGAAAAGAATGACTCCATATTACAGTCTGCGTACCAGAAATCCGGATAAGGAATTCTGTTAACCCGGGAGAAGGTGTTAGGCATTCCCGAGTTCCGTGGTTCTAGCACGGTCGCTCAACTGTTATATTTGGCTTGGTTATCTGATTTTATACAAATATGAACCAATGTGACAATTTAACTTTTAACCGCTTTTGTCGTTATTATTATTTACGAGAATTGCAATGTCGTGAAAATATATCTCGAACCACGTTACATCAATGCACCCGTGGTTATTGACATATCTCGACTCCGTTGAGATTTAGATTTGGGTCACATAAATGTGCACCCGAATTAAGAAAAATAAATTATTAAGACGCGCCTAAAGCAACTAACGTATTGTTATTTTTGGGAAAGGCCGTAAAATTTGCTAAAACGGCATGTCCCGGATTCTAAATATTTTTAATATATATATACATTTAGAGGGCCCCGCAGCTTTGCACATTTTTGTTTGTCGAGGCTCGTCTCATTCTTACTTTTAAAAAAAGGAACTTGCGACGTCATGGACATGCATCTCGAACCACGTCACAATCAATGTACCCGTGATTAGAAACACATCTCGAATCCGTCGAGATTTGGATTTGGGTCACATAAAT
Source organism: Nicotiana tabacum (assembly GCF_000715075.1). Classification (NCBI taxonomy): domain Eukaryota; kingdom Viridiplantae; phylum Streptophyta; class Magnoliopsida; order Solanales; family Solanaceae; genus Nicotiana; species Nicotiana tabacum. The sequence continues at coordinate 133,258,790 of NC_134089.1, read as the reverse complement.
GCGCACCCGAATTTAAGAAGGTAAAATTATTAAATACGCGCTTAAAGAGGCTATCGCGTTATTATTCCGGGAGGGTCGTGAGATTTGCTAAACGACCCGCCTTGGAAACTGAATGCTTCGATATATACATTTAACGAGGGCCCCGCAGCTTGTGCGTTTTTCTTCATTTTTTGTCGAGGCTCATCTCGTCCTTATTTTAAAAGGATATCCTATAGAAACTACGTTTCTTGTCGCGTTTGTCTCTACTAATTGAAAACAGTAGATAGCCCTAGTTAATTACATGCTTGCAAGTTATCTATACAGAATTCCGAGTGCTTGCACAAAATCAGAAGCACGGCCACGTACACGGTCAGCCGAGCAAAAATTAAGGGCCCAATTCCAGCCCATGCGTGATGGACTAGACCTGGGCCATTGTTTGTTCGATGCATGCCTGCTTGGTCTGTTTCGACCTGGGCTCGACCTTCGTGAGGTTGAGATTGCAGACTCCGTGTTCTTTGTCTTAAAACATGGTTTACCAGTTATATGAAGCAGTTTATCAGAAAGGAAAGAACTTAACTAGTAGTGTACGATTTTCATGCTTGGCCTACATTAAAGGACATACTACAAAGTTAAACTAAGTCTAAAATACAACCTATTACATTGGGAATATTTTCACCTATCAGCATACATATATATACTATCATTCAGCTAATCTACATTGATATACACTGGGCATACATGCTACTTCTATTGTCAACACAGGAATGAAAATTATTACAGTACATGATATCTAATGTAACAATCTATGTATGAAAGTCAACTTCAGGTCTTTTCTTTTTGTATTCATGCTCAATTTTCCAATTACATTTGACAGTGTATTGGTTGTGTACCTGGTATAGAGAACAAAAGAAGAAAGGAATGATCAGCTGGGCAGTATGCAACAAACACAGCAACAGCAGATACACAGCAACAACACAGCAACAAACCAACAACCACAAGTGTTTTCCACAGTCCACAGACAACCAGCAACAGTTTCCAGAACAAAGAAAACCAACAGATGGTCGAGCACCAAACAAGTAATCCCAGAAAAGAGTAGTGAAACAACAGAAATAACAGAGTATTCGATACACCAACAGTTCAACAATCACAAGCAGCTCAATCAGGGCAAACAACAGAACTTGGCCAAGACAGCTTGACCAATGTGAATTCTTCTGTAGTTTTCAGACAGTGTTTGGTTACAGTATTTCTGGAAATTTCCTTATATTTTTTCAATTTCCTTTAACTCACAAGACCTCTCTCAAGACTAAGTTTTTTTCAGAAGAACCTCCTCTTTTCGGCTCCAAAAGAATCCTCCCTTCTAATGGAAAGTCTGCCTCTTTTATAGCCTAACCTTAACACTTTACAGTCTGTTTGACCACTCAAAATTCCCCCTCCCTGTTGTTTTTCCACTCACTCATTTTAAATAACAAAACTCCCATGAAATCCCTGACAGCCCCTCTCTCTTTTTGTTGTTAAAGTGTCCTAATCTCTTGTTTATTTAACCAAAGTATGGGCAGCAGGAATATAATCTGACAGCATGTGCTGTCAGGATATTTTAATCCAAAACAACTGACCATACGTATGCTGCCCACCATCTGAACTAAGTGAACATGGCATCCATTTAAGCTCAAAGTCTGAACTGCCATTATAACCTACCCCCTAGATGTTCTTTTAATTCAACTTTGAACAAAACCAATAGGCAATACAATTCAGTTCCTAATGGGATTCAAATACGATCACAGTAGAAATAAACAACACGGATCAAGTTGTTACCATTAATGACTGAAACTAATTGACGACATACATCGACTCGACTATATTAATCGTAACATATAACAATCAATCGTTCATATAAACAACACGTACAGAGTCCCGAATGACTTCAGACAACTTTGTTCAATCACTGGGAACCTATATGAATTAACTCATTTGACGACTAATTTAATTGACGATCATGTATACCACAAAATACATTCAGAACACACAGAAAATCAACTGACCCAATAAAAGGTCTTTGACATAGATGGAAGAAATCCGAATGGAAAATAACAAAAGAAAATAACAAACATACACAACGAAACATGCTGAAAACTTAACTAGCAGTTGAATAAAACAAAAAGGAAAAGAAAACTTACCGAAAAATGTCCAAACAAAACTGAACCAAATCTGACTCAATTTTGACCCCTTGAGGCCGAACAAACTTTAATTAGGGTGTTCTCACGTGAGAACACCTTGATTAAGGTCTATTAGACCTCAAACCTTGTTAAGACTGGCCGGTTTCCAAGGCTATTCATGTTCTAGGTTTTGGATTCTCAGATTTGAGATTCTAAGAGTTGTGGGTAGATTCGGACCAAACCAAGCCTGGTTTGGTCACGAGGGGGGTCAGGGGATTGTCTGGTATGAAGATGGTGAGGTTTGGCATAGGTCCAGGTTCGACTCAAATCTTCGAATGAAGATTCGAGATGAAGGAAGGGGATTCGAGGCTAGGGGGTAATAGATCCATGTTCAGGAGAGTGAGGGGGTCTTAGGGTGTTCAGGAGGGGGTCATCGGCGTTCATGCCGCCGGGTTCTGGTGAAAGGGGAATCAGGGCGGCTGCTAGGGTTTGGGGGGTTTCAGGCTTGGGGAAGGAGATGAGTGAAGGGGGGGTTCGGATAGGGGGCGTGGGGTGTGATAGAAAGCTTATATATGGTCTAGGGGTTTAGATCTGAGCCGTTGGATCAGATGATCTCAACGGCTTGGATCTGATGGTGAGGGGTGAGACGAGGTCGTTTGGTATTAAAACGAGGTCGTTTGGGTTTAAGTGATGGGTTGGGTTGGACCGGCTAAACAGGTCGGGTTACGGGTGCTGAGGTGGACCGTTGGATGGGTGTGTTTGAACGGCTCAGATCAGACGCATGATGCGGCGTCGTTTCGGGAGGTGGTCAGGGCAGGCCTAGTCTGGGCTGGACTTGTGCTGGTTTGGGCCTATTTTTGTTTTATTTCTTGGGCCCAAACTGATTTTCATTCACTTTTTTTTTATTTTGTTTTCTAATTTTTGAAATACAACTAAATTAAAAATGAATTTGAAATACCCATTAATCAATACTTAACACAATTATTCACACACATATATATATAAAAAAAACTTTTAAATGGTTAAATTACAATCTAGAAATGCATACATATTTTTTATATTTTGTTTGATAATGATTAAATGCAAAATGGACAGACCCACAAATGACTAACAACACATGTCACGGAAAACTCGAAAAATTGTACAGCGAAGTCATTTGTCACTATTTTTATTTTCTTTTGGAGCGATTGTCCGTGAAGCAAAAATCACGTGCTTATAGCTGCCCCTCTTTGCACGAAGACACGAAGGGTTTTCGCGCAAAGATATAGCGGGCGATTTTTGCTCGTCCGAGTACTCCGTGTGAAGCATTTTTTGAAAAAGATTTGACCGAACCTTTGCTTCAAAGGTTTCCTACATATCCTGGGCTGAACTGGAATCAGGTCAATGTAGTTCGGGAAAATTTTGGTAGCTGGGACTACCGTGTGATTGTAGTGCTCGCTGCTATTGTGCGCTGTTGCATGCTGCTGTAGGATGCTACCGCTCAACCGATCTCCCTGTTACATTGTTCTGAAAGGAAAAACAAGAAGCTAAGCTAGACTATGGATCATGAGGTCTCATCTATCTTCAACTTGTTCTTGTTGCCTTGCTTTCTTGTCGGCTAACGCTTTCCTCTGATGCCTTTATTTTGTGAACTTGGGGGATGATACTGGTCCTTCGCCTTTTCTGAATGCCAGTTTTCATCCCTTCGCTTGCTCTGCTGGGAACATGGCTCTCTTCTTTAAGCCTTTCAATGGTTTCTTCAGTGGTATGGCTTTCTTCATCAAAATTGTTATGTTGGGCATGCTATAACGTTCCCAAACTGCTTCTTTTGAGACGCGTTCCTTCTTCATTTTGAATCGCGCGCTTGCCTTTGCAGCCTTCTGCTTCTTGGTGCTGGGGGATTTTATTGTTTCCTGCTTGGGGATCTCTGTTGTAACCTTCCGCCTTCAGGTGGGGTTACTGATTCCAAAATCTAAAGCTGAAATGTATTCCCCCATTTTACTGGTGGGCGACCTAGAACTTAAATGTATTCCTGCATTATACTGGTGGGCGACCTAGAACATAAAAGTATTCCCGCATTATACTGGTGGGCGACCTAGAACTTAAATGTATTCCCGCATTTTACTGGTGGGCGACCTAGAACTTAAAAGTATTCCCGCATTATACTGGTGGGCGACCTAGAACTTAAATGTATTCCCGCATTTTACTGGTGGGCGACCTAGAACTTAAATGTATTCCCGCATTATACTGGTGGGCGACCTAGAACTTAAATGTATTCCCGCATTATACTGGTGGGCGACCTAGAACTTAAATGTATTCCCGCATTATACTGGTGGGCGACCTAGAACTTAAATGTATTCCCGCATTATACTGGTGGGCGACCTAGAATTTAAATGTATTCCCGCATTATACTGGTGGGCGACCTAGAACTTAAAATGTATTCCCGCATTATACTGGTGGGCGACCTAGAACTTAAATGTATTCCCGCATTTTACTGGTGGGCGACCTAGAACTTAAATTTATTCCCGCATTATACTGGTGGGCGACCTAGAACTTAAATGTATTCCCGCATTATATTGGTGGGCGACCTAGAACTTAAATGTATTCCCGCATTATACTGGTGGGCGACCTAGAACTTAAATGTATTCCCGCATTTTACTGGTGGGCGACCTAGAACTTAAAAGTATTCCCGCATTATACTGGTGGGCGACCTAGAACTTAAATGTATTCCCGCATTATACTGGTGGGCGACCTAGAACTTAAATGTATTCCCGCATTATACTGGTGGGCGACCTAGAACTTAAAATGTATTTGAAATTGTTTCCCCGTTCTTCCGAGAAAATTTTTGACAATCGGCAGAAAATATTCTGCCCCGGTTTTTGGTGATTTTCCTGGCGTTGCATCTCGCTGCCATCATCAATCCTTTGTTTTCCTGCAGCAGACAAAAGGATTTAATTAGTTTTAATCATGGTGGTAGAGGGTGCCTTTCCGGCGGATGATTTTTCATCTCTTCCCCTTTTCTTGCTCTATGTCCCCATAATTGGTTAGTGGACAAAATTGCCTGCTGGGGGTCTCTAGCCTGCTGGGGCTGGTTTTAAATTTGTTCCCTTTTCTGCTTTCTCTTTAAGCACATGCTGTGGGAATCTGCTTTTACTCCCGAAACCATTCCCTTTGGGAGCTTACTTCCTCCAAAACTGCGAGGCACGATCATTGCATTGCCTGGGGCCGGCCTTTAAGACTGTTTGTGTTATCCTGCATTGGATGAATTCCCCTTCGGTCTCTGGTAGTAAGCTTTGAAAAATCCTTTTCAAGACAAATTTTTAGGAAGAGAAATAAAAGATAGAAAAGGAGAAAATCTTTCTGAACCAATATTTGGTGGGAGAAGAAACTCAGAAGAACTTATCTGGAGGACATGACTGGTCCCCGTGATCATGACGTGCACCATAGATTCCCGACCCAGTCTATTTGTATCAATCGATTTGCCCGATGGTCTGACTTGCTGGGGATGATAAATGAGTGTCCACTTCGTTGCGAATGTGGTCGCTTTTTGTTGATCTGTCTTGTCGCCTCATAGTGCCCTTCAAGGGGTTTTCACCAATGAGACTCTCTTTTTCTCTCATCTCCCGGCGCCTTATGGTGCCTGTGAAGGTTTTCACCAATAAGACTCTCTCATTTTATATCCCTCATCTTATGTCACCTTTCGGTGCCTGTGAAGGTTTTCACCGATAAGACTCTCTCATTTTGATATCCCTCATCTTACGTCGCCTTTCCGTGCCTGTGAAGGTTTTCACCGATAAGACTCTCTCATTTTATTTTTTCATCGAGGAATCGGGGTGTTGTTGATACGACCCTCTCTTCTGGAGATTCCTTTGACCATCAATTCATTCCCAGTCTTGCGGTCCTCTTCTTTGTTGGGGATCAGTGTATTATTCTTGGCCTTATTTGCCTGACTTGGTATCTCTTGGATGTTGATCGGGAGGTTTTTTGGACGTCGATGTTGGTTTTGGTGTGGGGTTAAAGAAAGGCTATCAAAAAATGAAATAATTTGATGGGTGATCTGCTATAACTTTTGGAATCAAACCTTTGTTGGAACTTAAAACATAACCTCTGCCCCAGTTTTCTTGCATGGGGAATTTTTTTTTATACTTGTGTTGAGCTACGTGCGTTACGCACACTGTGCCTATTATGCACACTATGTACATTTTGCATCCTATATATACTATGATGCACACTATGACCGAGCCGTGAGGCGCCTACGTATCCTCTTTGAGGAATCAGGTCAAACGTAGTTCCCACGGTTTTGTATTTCTTATGATTTTATCTTCTTTTTTCTTTGTTGTTTTTTTTCTTTTCTTTCTCCTTCTTTTCATTTTCCTTTAAAGATTTTTTTTTCTTTTCTTTTCTCTTTTCTTTTCTTTTTTTTTCTTTTTTTTCATGTCTTTTCCATTAGTGATTCCAAAAGAGGGGTATGAAAGAATAACTTAAGGCTCAAAAGGGGAAGCAAGGGTTAAAAGTGTTTGGATAGAATAAAGAATTGCCTCCGTCATCTCATTATCCAATAAATGCCAAATACAAACAAACGAACCAATAATTGCCATAATTAAAGAAATTACGCATAATATCTCTTGACTGCATCAGAATTGATAGCCATGTCGACACATCTCCCCTCGATATCTGTCAAACACAAAGCACCATTGGACAATACTCTGGTCACGATATAAGGCCCTTGCCAATTTGGGGCGAATTTGCCTTTTGCCTCAACCTGATGCGGGAGGATCTTCTTCAATACCTGCTGCCCTACTTCAAACTTCCTAAGGCGCACCTTCTTATTGTATGTTCTTGCCATTCTCTTCTGGTACAGCTGACCATGGCACACTGCCGCCAATCTTTTCTCGTCTATCAAGCTTAACTGTTCCAACCGAGCTTTGACCCATTCATCATCATCAATCTTGGCTTCAGCGACAATCCGGAGGGATGGAATTTCGACCTCCGCTGGTATTACGGCCTCAGTTCCGTACACCAACAAATAAGGAGTTGTACCTATAGAAGTCTGGACGGTAGTGCGGTAAACCAACAAAGCAAAGGGTAATCTCTTGTGCCATTGTCTGGACCCTTCCACTATCTTTCGCAGTATCTTCTTGATATTCTTATTGGCTGCTTCGACCGCTCCATTCGCCTTGGGACGATATAGGGTGGAATTGCGGTGGGTAATCTTGAATTGTTGGCATACCTCTCTCATCAGGCTGCTGTTAAGATTCGCACCGTTATCCGTGATGATCACTTTTGGGATTCCAAATCTGCAGATGATATGGGAGTGAACAAAGTCCACCACTGCCTTTTTGGTTACCGACTTGAAGGTTTTAGCCTCAACCCATTTGGTGAAGTAATCAATGGTCACAAGAATGAACCTGTGGCCGTTGGATGCTGCTGGGTCGATAGGTCCAATGACATCCATGCCCCATGCTACAAACGGCCAGGGTGCTGACATCGTATGTAACTCTGTTGGCGGAGAATGAATCAGATCTCCATGTATCTGGCACTGATGGCATTTCCTTACGAAAGTGATACAGTCGTGTTCCATGGTGAGCCAATAACACCCTGTTCGAAGGATTTTCCTTGCCAATACATATCCGCTCATGTGTGGCCCACAAACTCCAGCATGAACCTCTGCCATAACCGTCGTGGCTTGACCGGCATCTATACATCTCAACAATCCTAAATCCGGGTTTCTTTTGCACAACACTCCTCCACTGAGGAAGAAACCATTCGACAAACGCCGAAGGGCTCTTTTTTGGTCTTCAGAGGCCTGTTCTGGATATGTCCCCATTCCGAGGTATTCATTGATATCATGAAACCAGGGTTCGCCATCTGGCTCCTCTTCTACGGCATTACAGTAAGCGTGCTGATCACGGACCTGGATGTTCAGAGGATCAACATACATTTTGTCAGGGTGGTGCAGCATTGATGCTAAGGTGGCCAAGGCATCCGCAACCTCATTGTGAACTCTCGGGATATGTTTGAACTTCACCGATCGAAATCGCTTGCTCAGATCATGCAAGCATTGTCGGTATGGTATGAGCTTTAGATCTCGTGTTTCCCATTCACCCTGAATTTGATGTACCAAGAGGTCCGAGTCTCCCAAGACCAAGACGTCTTGGACATCCATGTCAGCAGCCAAGCGCAGACCCAGAATGCAAGCTTCATACTCGGCCATATTATTGGTGCAATAGAAGCGTAGTTGAGCCGTAACAGGCTAATGACGTCCTGTTTCAGAAATGAGTACTGCTCCTATTCCAACCCCTTTTGCATTTGCAGCTCCGTCGAAGAAAAGCTTCCAACCCGGTTCCTCAGTTAATTCCATCTCATTTGTATGCATTACCTTTTCGTCGGGAAAGTACGTTCTTAAGGGCTCGTACTTTTCATCAACGGGATTCTCTGCCAAATGATCGGCCAGCGCCTGGGCTTTCATGGCTGTCCTCGTCACATAGACGATATCAAACTCTGTGAGAAGAATTTGCCATTTTGCTAACCTTCCCGTGGGCATAGGTTTCTGAAAGATATACTTCAATGGGTCCAAACGGGATATGAGATAAGTAGTATATGAAGACAGGTAGTGCTTCAACTTCTGAGCTACCCAAGTTAGGGCGCAACATGTTTTCTCGAGTTGAGTGTACTTGACCTCATAGTACTGTGAATTTCTTGCTAAGATAGTAGATGGCCTGCTCCTTCCTTCCTGTGTCGTCATGTTGCCCCAGCACACAACCAAATGAATTTTCCAGGACCGTCAGATAAAGAATTAAGGGCTTCCCTGGCTTAGGCAGGACCAATACGGGTGGATTAGACAGATACCCTTTGATTTGGTCGAAGGCCTCCTGACACTCTGCCGTCCAACCTACCGCAGCATCCTTTCTCAGCAGCCGAAATATGGGCTCACAAGTTGCGGTGAGTTGAGCGATGAACCTGCTGATGTAATTGAGTCTACCCAGCAAACTCATTACCTCTGTTTTGTTCCTTGGCGGTGGCAAATCTCGGATAGATTCAATTTTGGATGGGTCTAACTCAATCCCCCGTCGACTGACGATGAATCCTAGCAGCTTTCCTGATGGAACCCCGAATGCGCATTTGGCCGGGTTAAGCTTGATATCATACCTTCGAAGTCTTTGGAAAAATCTCCTTAGGTCTGTTACATGGTCCTCCTGACGCCAAGATTTGATGATCACATCATCGACGTACACCTCGATTTCTTTGTGTATCATGTCATGAAACACAGCAGTCATTGCTCGCATGTATGTTGCCCAGGCGTTCTTCAATCCGAACGGCATTACCCGATAGCAGTAAGTTCCCCATGGCGTAATAAACGCTGTCTTTTCCGCATCCTCCTCGTCCATTAGGATCTGATGATAACCCGCATAGCAATCTACAAAGGATCCGATCTCGCGCCCAGCGCAATTATCGATCAAGATATGGATGTTGGGCAATGGAAAATTGTCCTTGGGACTTGCTTTGTTGAGGTTGCGGTAGTCTACGCACACCCTGATTTTTCTATCCTTCTTTGGGACTGGTACCACATTGGCCAACCACTCGGGATATCGAGTGACCCGAATGACCTTCGCCTGCAACTGCTTAATCACTTCTTCTTTGATCTTTACACTCATTGCTGTTTTAAATTTCCTTAGTTTTTGCTTGACCGGAGGGTATGCCGGGTCAGTGGGCAATTTGTGAACCACTAAATTGGTGCTTAATCCAGGCATATCGTCATATGACCATGCAAAAACATCTTTGAATTCCATGAGGGTTTTGATCAATTATTCCCTGACATTCGGCTCAATGTGGATGCTAATTTTGGTCTCTTGGACGTTATCAGCGTCTCCTAGATTCACAGCCTCAGTGTCATTTAGGTTAGGCTTGGGTTTCTCTTCAAATTGGCACAGTTCTCGGTTTATCTCTTCGAAGGCTTCACCTTCGTCACATTCAGATTCATCGTCACAAACGACTTCTTGCATCATTGAGTCGGATTCAGATTGATTTATTAGACTAGGTCGAAGTTCCGCTGTGCATGCCATGTCATTAGAACCAGTAAAAAGAGAACTGTTCAGAAAGAAAAAAAGAACAAAACAAAAATTAAAATAGGACAAAAGAGAGAACTTTATTAAACTTGCGGGATAAAAAGGGTTCACACTTTTACAAGACAAACGTAAAATTTAGATTACACCCTGGAATAATCCGGACAAAACAAAACACACAAAACATAAATCAAAGCCTACTACCAAGACTCCCCTCGGACAGGAAGAGGAGTAACTGTCCAATTGTTGGTCTTGGCCTCAGGCCCCACAAACTGTATCTCTGTTCTGCTGGAACCTTCTCTAGCTTCTACCACACTGACATCAGCGAATAGCCTCTCAAAACTCTGATTTAGGTCCTCATTTATACCGATCACTGGTCATAGAATCTTCGGGACCGGTGACCCCCTGGCACTTGCTTTGACAAAAGACCTTGAGAGACGTGGCACCAGCTTAGGCAGAAACCAGACCCTCTTCTTCATTTTTCGCGCTTGCTTCCTATCTGCTGCGGTTGGTTTGAACCCCAATCCAAAAGTTTCCAGATTTTTAGGAAGGGAGACAGGTTGGATAATCCCTTGAAGCTCGACTCCCAGGCCTTTTCCTGGCACAAATCTATTACCCAGCATTTCTGAGACCATCATGACTGTTGCGGCAGCTACCCTAGGGTGCGGGATGATTTCTCCTTCAGAAATTTTGTTGGCCGACCCTGTATCGAAAATCTGGTAGACCCAAGGACCTTTGTCATTAGCGGTCTCTATGAAAGGTACAATGGCTCCGCCCATGGTGCACGTTGTATCCTCGCCGTGTAACACGACCTCTTGTCTTTCCCACTCGAACTTCACCATCTGATGTAGGGTGGAGGGCACCGCCTTGGCTGCATGAATCCATGGTCGTCCTAACAGCAGGTTGTAAGATACTGTGGCGTCTAACACCTGGAATTCCATGGTAAACAGGACTGGACTGATGGTCAGTTCAAGTACAACATCCCCCACAGTGGCTGTTCCGTTTCCGTCGAACCCTCGGACACAGATACTGTTCTTGTGGATCCTTCCGTGGTCAATCTTTAGTTGATTCAGGGTAGATAGTGGGCAAATATTGGCACTTGAGCCGTTATCCACCAGTACTCGAGTTACCACCGAGTCTTCACATTTGACAGCTAGGTACAAAGCTTTATTATGCTCCGTACCTTCCATTGGCAGGTCATCATCTGAGAATGTTACCCTGTTCACCTCGAAAATCTTGCTGGCAATGGTTTCCAGGTGGTTTACAGAAATCTCATTGGGTACATGAGCTTCGTTCAATATCTTCATCAAAGCCCGTCGATGCTCCTCAGAATGGATCAGTAATGACAGCAACGAGATCTGGGCCGGTATTTTTCTCAGCTGTTCGACCACGGAGTAGTCCTGCACTTTCATCTTCCTCAGGAACTCCTCAGCCTCTTCTTCGGACACAGGTTTCTTGGTTGCAACTGGGTTGGTTCTTCTTAGCTCCACCGGAGCAAAACATCGACCTGATCGAGTCAGTCCTTGCGCTTCACAACTAACTTCTTCTACCTGTTTTCCTTTGTACATCATCACCGCCTTTTCATATTTCCAAGGCACAACCTTGCTATCAATCATCGGCAGCTGGACTACAGGCTTTACGGTGACCAGTTCTCTATATGCCCCCTTTAACACAACAGCAGGTGCGGGCGGAACCCCTGATATTACCAACTTGTTTGGCTCGGGTTTGCTTGTTATGGCGGACAGGCTCTTTCCCAATATCACTACTAGCTTGACGCTTTATCCCTGTGACTGTACCTTCGTTCCCCCACTGGTTGAGACTTCCTTCGGGGCGGCTTGGATCATCATCACTGTTTGTGAGGGTTTTTTCAACTCTCCTCCCTCATACACCAACTCAATCATGTGAGTCTCGTGGTGCGCTGGTAGTGGGTTTTGGTTGATGTTAGGAGCTTCCGGTGCCTGGACCTCGATCTTATTGGTGTCGATAAGATCCTGTATGGCATGCCTTAACTTCCAATACTTCTCGGTGTCATGCCCGAGCATCCCTGAGCAGTATTCATAACTTATTGATCGATCCAAATTCTGAGGTGGGGGATTTGGTTCTCGAGTCTGGACAGGACTAACCAAACCCAATTGCCTCAGCTTGTGGAACAAAATGGTGTAGGTTTCCCCCAACTCTGTGAAAGTTCTCTGTTTCCGCAACCTGTCATTCCTAGCATCTGGATTTCCCCGAAATCCTGCCACTGGAGGGTTTCTATACGCCCTTGGTGGAGGGTAGGTGTTTTATGGTGGCGTATATATGTTCTGGGGAACCGGCGCGCGCCATTGCGGGCGAACCGGAGGCTGAGTGTATACTTGGGCCTGGTGTACGGAACAATGTGGTTCTCGAGGTGGATATAAATTTTGTGGTGGGTTGTATGGGTAGTTTGACCTGTGAGGACTGGGTTGGTTGTAGTGTGGCCTGCCAGCCCTGGACCAACTGCCTGCCTCGATCGTGGCAACCTCTTCTTTCTTTCTTCTCAGCGCACCTCCCGTGCTGCTCTGAATAGCCTGGGTCGTGGCCTTAAGTGCCGAATAGTTCAATATTTTGTCAGACCTCAGACCCTCTTCTATCATGACCCCTATCTTGACCACCTCGTTGAAAGATTTTCCAACTGTTGTCACCAAGTGGCCAAAGTAGGTTGGATCCAATGTTTGTAAGAAATAGTCCACCATCTCTCCCTCTCTCATGGGAGGATCGACTCTAGCTGCTTGTTCTCTCCAGCAGAACCCGAACTCGCAAAAACTTTCCCCGGGTTTCTTCCCAGTTCTTAATAATGTGAGACGGTCAGGGACTATCTCGAGATTGTACTGGAAATGACCTGCAAAAGCCTGCGCCAGATCATCCCAAGTATACCACCTACTGGAATCCTGCCTGGTATACCACTCCAGTGCAGATCCGCTCAGACTTTGGCCGAAATAAGCTATCAGCAGCTCATCCTTGCCGCCTGCCCCTCTCATTTTGCTACAGAATCACCGCAAATATGCCATAGGATCACCGTGTCCTTCATATAAATCAAACTTAGGCATCTTGAACCCAACCGGGAGTTGGACGTCTGGGAAAGGGCACAGATCTTTGTATGCTACGCTGACTTGGTTGCCCAGCCCGTGCAAGTTCCTGAAGGACTGCTCCAGGATTTTGAACTTTCTCAATACTTCATCCTGTTCGGGGGCCTTAGCCGGCTTCTCAATCTCTGCCGGCACTTCCAAATGTGGATTGTAAGCCTGTGGTTCGGGGGCATGAAACGTAGGCTCGGGGGATAGTATTGTGTATCGTGAGCCTGAAACAATGGCTCACTGGTCGTTCTTTGCAAAGAGGCTGATGTTGGTCCCACAAAAATGGGAATATTGGGTGTTGGGAGAGGTTGATGGGGTGGTGGAGCTTGGGAATCAAGAGGGCTTCTTTCTTGATGATAAAGGGGATTTGGGCGGCTTGTGGAAGGGCCGGAGTGAGGGTATTCTGGCATGTGTCCCAGTGTTTCAGGGCTCTTTTGTGTTTTGGCTATGACTAGCTGCATTGCATTCATCTCTAGTCCCATCCTTTCAATCTTTTCCATCGCTTCTTTTAGCAACTGGCTCATCGGCCTCTCTTCCTCATTACTATTCTCTGAAGTAGTCATGCTTGTTGCTATCGGTCCTTTGGATCTGGTTTGATAGGAGTGTGTTGCCAGAGTTCTTTAACAACTAACTTGTCTGGATCAGACAACAACAAACTTTGTTAGCGTTAGAGCTTAACAGATTTCATCACAACACATAGAGGATGCAATTCTCCTAGGTAGTTAACCGTTTCTACATGCTTCGCTTCGAACAACATGCGTCATCCCGGTTTGCTCATTTGTTCCCTTTTTATTTATTTTTGTATTTTCTCTTCTTTCTTTATTAATAGCGGTCGAATCTTATGGGGATTGCCTACGCATCACGTCCCCGCGCGAATCAAACCAGGCGTAGTTCTGCACAAATGAGCATAAAAGCAAACAACCTTTTATTGTTGAAATGGCCTATTACAAACTAAATTTTGCAAACGAAAGAGCAAACTTTGAAAATAAGCCTAGACTCAAAAATAGACCAGAAATCACCCTGATAAAAAAAACAAGCAAAAAGTGCTAAGATACAGACTTTGACTTATGAGTACATTATGGTTTTGAAAATTGGTGTCCGCGGGGCGTCGTTCGGCCTTGCCGCGGTCCTAGGTACGAGATCCCTCTCAAGTTGCTCCAGCTCATGCATGGTCTACTTGACATAACTCATCACTGCCGAGAGGATGGTAACGCTGGTCATGTTCTCACATCGTAGACATCGTCGGGTGATGGCATGGGCAATGACCTTGATCCTATTTCTGGTTTGCTTCTTCTCTATAAGTAGGCATTTTATCTGATCGCTGCACATCTTGAATACCTGAGCATCCTGGATATGCTGATTCTTCAGTTGCCGTACTCTAACTTCATTCGGGCCAACAAGTCGTACCAGTATCTACTCTCAATTTGGAGATCCTTGGCCTGATTAGCTGCTTTGATTTCAAGTGTAGCCATCTCTCTCTTCATTTTAGCAATAGTTTTCTCGTGGTCGCCTTCCAATTGATTCAGGTATCGGCGATGCTTATCTGCTCTTGTATCCCACTGTGCCCTGAGCTTTGCTATGACGTTTTCGGATTTCTCCAAACCATCTTGCCATTCCCTGATTTCACTTTTTAGCCTTTTTATCAGCTGCTCGTCTGATTGATGCCTTGGCTGTTTATCCGCATCCACCCTTATCTGTTTGATCTGGGCTCTGAGCATTTCGTTTTCCTGAATTAACCTGTTCCGCTCTCCCAGATTGGTAGCAACTTGCACATTGTGCTCATATTTCAAGCTTTCCATTTGTCGCTTCAACCTGCGGATATCGGCGCAATAGCCTCTTTCCTTCTTTAACCAATCCCACTGCCTTTGCGATGATTCGGTGAAATTCCGGATGTGGGGTCTCTTAGCCGGCCTTTCATGCTCAAATTCCCTTCTATACCATGCAAGGTAACCTGGCGCCATCTCTCCTTTGGCTCGATCCCGCACGCAAGTATCTGATTTCAAATATTGACACTCACTCCAGATTTGGCAAATCTTCGCTTCTGGGAATTGTCCGTTAGGACTTATCTCAACTGCTTGAGTGCTAAGATCCTCCTCATGAGGTATTGTCTGGCATCTTCCGAACTGTCTCAAAACTCGGCAGGGTGCGTAAGGTTGAATGCTCTTAAGCCCCATCAGTAAGAAATGAGTTTTAGCTGCCGACATATATAGGATCTCATCAACAGGCAACCATCCTAGCGTCCATTGTATTTGGCTGGCAGTAAGAGCTTGAAAGAACGAGGTCCATGCCAGGACTCCTTTGGGCAAACTGATCTCTTTGGTTCTCGTGTAAAATTCTTCTATGCAAGTCTTTTTTGGGGAACCATGGCTCAAAATCTCGGAATGATGACAGAGGTGCTCGGTCATCCATATTTGTAGGAGCAAGTTACAACCTTCGAAGAAATTTCCCCCAGCTTTACAAGCTGTAAGAGCTCGAAAGATGTCAGATACCACCATAGGTGCGAGAGTACTGTCATTTTGCGTGAGTAAAGTGCTGACGACCCCGGATATCTTCAAATCAATGTTTCCGTCTTTCCTTGGAAATACCAGAAGGCCCAGGAACATCATCATGAAAGCTACCCGTCTGTGTTTGTCCCACTTCTGACGAACACCTTTGCTGCACAGTTTGTTGATTGGATTATTGAATCCCCCCTCATGACCGTACCTATCATATATGAAGCATGGAGTACAAAATCCGGCTGCCAGATCCGGGTTGTGGACCGTTCTGGGTATCTTCAATGAATCTAGGAACCGATGTACCGTGACAACTCTTGGGGCGACCAAGTATTTTTGCCTCAACGGAAGTTCAGCATTCCCGATGTACCCGGCCATTTCTTCCAAAGTCGGGGTGAGTTCAAAATCAGAGAAATGGAAAACATTGTGTGCCGGGTCCCAGTAGGTAACCAAAGCTCTTATGATATCTCCCCGAGGCTGGATTTCCAACAAACCCACGAGACCTTTCAGATATTTCTTGACCTCATTTTGTCCTTCAACACCTAGATCATTCCACCATAGCCGTAACTTGACAGGGATTTTGGTCATTATTGAAAAATGTTCATTTTGCATCGTGCTCATCCTGCACATTTATTAAGGTGATTTTAACAAAATGACTTGACTCAAAAATATTTTACAAAGGGGATCAAGTTTTAAAACACGGCCCTTAAACACTTCGGGGACGAAGATTTTAAGGTTGTGTGGGTCAACTGGACAAAAATGCTAAACAAGACCTAAAGGTGGCTGTTTATGCAAAGTCAGCCTTCCGACGTCCCTTTTCGGGAACATTCGACTATTTATGACAAAACAGCATTACCTGACTTATTTATGACTCTTTTAAAATTTGACACATCTTTTTATTTATTTATTTATTTATTTTGGCTATTTTAGCAAAAATGGGATTGAACCCGACAAGGGTTGCCTACGTATCTCACATCCGGTGAGAATCAAACCGGCGTAGTTCGGGATATCGTGAATAGAGAAAATCAAATAAACCTAGAAAACGAGAATATATATTTATTATTTTTTTCTTTTGAAAAGAGATAAAGACTAAAGAAAATATTTATTTTTTAGGAAATATTTGGACTATTAGTCTGAGTTTATAAAAGGGGTACTACGAAAGAAACAACATTTTTGAATTATGAATTTTCCGTTTTTTTTTACTTTTAAATAAATACCTTCTCTTTTTTTTTGATTTTGAAAGTGATAAAAAGAAAATTTTTATATTATTTTTTTTTTCTTTTTTTAAAAATCCAACTAGAAGTAATTTTTATATTATTTTCGACACTACTCGGACATTGGTTTTTCCAAAAGAAGTAATTATCTCCCTACGCTGCTATTTTTCCCTTTTATTTTTAGAAACCGGTCAGCATGCGGAACTGAAGCAAATAGATGCGCAAAACAAATAGGATGCAGCAGGATGGTCTTTTCATTTCAGGTTGCTAGTCCTAGACGGACCCAACCCCTGTGTTGAGTCCCCTAAGTCAAATGCAACATGATGCAAATAAGCGTTCCTACTAGGGATCCGGCATGAAGTTTCGTTATACTAGGTTCACAACCTGGGTATTTGTTCTAGACTGTGTACCCGAGCGGACAACTCGAGTCGAGGAGGGGGCTACGTACCGGGGACCCGCGAGATCGTCCGGCTTTGTAACTTGTCCGACCTCTTTCTTATTTCAGGGTATGACACTAACAGAATCGGGAGTCTCGACCAGCGAGCTTCTCCCCGGAGGTAAGAAGAGAAGGGTTTCGGCACAGTTTATATGTACAGTTCAAATAATATCAAAGCGGTAAAAGCAGCATTTAGCACATTATGCTCAAAATATGTAATAAAATCAGATAATAAACAAAGTCAAATAATAACAATTATTCTAAGCTCGAATTATCAGCCCTGAACCAGTGGTTCTGGGTTTTAGATATCCCCAGCAGAGTCGCCAGAGCTGTCACAGCTCCTTTTTACGCACCCGAGAGGGCGCAAGAGAGTTTTTTCCAATTAAAGGACAATCGAAACGGGATTGGTTTATTTATTTCAGAGTCGCCACTTGGGAGATTTAGGGTGTCCCAAGTCACCAATTTTTATCCCGAATCGAGGAAAAGAATGACTCCATATTACAGTCTGCGTACCAGAAATCCGGATAAGGAATTCTGTTAACCCGGGAGAAGGTGTTAGGCATTCCCGAGTTCCGTGGTTCTAGCACGGTCGCTCAACTGTTATATTTGGCTTGGTTATCTGATTTTATACAAATATGAACCAATGTGACAATTTAACTTTTAACCGCTTTTGTCGTTATTATTATTTACGAGAATTGCAATGTCGTGAAAATATATCTCGAACCACGTTACATCAATGCACCCGTGGTTATTGACATATCTCGACTCCGTTGAGATTTAGATTTGGGTCACATAAATGTGCACCCGAATTAAGAAAAATAAATTATTAAGACGCGCCTAAAGCAACTAACGTATTGTTATTTTTGGGAAAGGCCGTAAAATTTGCTAAAACGGCATGTCCCGGATTCTAAATATTTTTAATATATATATACATTTAGAGGGCCCCGCAGCTTTGCACATTTTTGTTTGTCGAGGCTCGTCTCATTCTTACTTTTAAAAAAAGGAACTTGCGACGTCATGGACATGCATCTCGAACCACGTCACAATCAATGTACCCGTGATTAGAAACACATCTCGAATCCGTCGAGATTTGGATTTGGGTCACTTAAATGCGCACCCGAATTTAAGAAGGTAAAATTATTAAATACGCGCTTAAAGAGGCTATTGCGTTATTGTTCCGGGGGGGGGGGGTCATAAGATTTGCTAAACGACCCACCTTAGGGACTGAATGCTTCAATATATACATTTAATGAGGGCCCCGCAATTTGTGCGTTTTTATTCATTTTTTGTCGAGGCTCATCTCGTCCTTATTTTAAAAGGATATCCTATAGCAACTACGTTTCTTGTCGCGTTTGTCTCTACTAATTGAAAACAGTAGATAGCCCTAGTTAATTACATGCTTGCAAGTTATCTATACAGAATTCCGAGTGCTTGCACAAAATCAGAAGCACGGCCACGTACACGGTCAGCCGAGCAAAAATTAAGGGCCCAATTCCAGCCCATGCGTGATGGACTAGACCTGGGCCATTGTTTGTTCGATGCATGCCTGCTTGGTCTGTTTCGACCTGGGCTCGACCTTCGTGAGGTTGAGATTGCAGACTCCGTGTTCTTTGTCTTAAAACATGGTTTACCAGTTATATGAAGCAGTTTATCAGAAAGGAAAGAACTTAACTAGTAGTGTACGATTTTCATGCTTGGCCTACATTAAAGGACATACTACAAAGTTAAACTAAGTCTAAGATACAACCTATTACATTGGGAATATTTTCACCTATCAGCATACATATATATACTATCATTCAGCTAATCTACATTGATATACACTGGGCATACATGCTACTTCTATTGTCAACACAGGAATGAAAATTATTACAGTACATGATATCTAATGTAACAATCTATGTATGAAAGTCAACTTCAGGTCTTTTCTTTTTGTATTCATGCTTAATTTTCCAATTACATTTGACAGTGTATTGGTTGTGTACCTGGTATAGAGAACAAAAGAAGAAAGGAATGATCAGCTGGGCAGTATGCAACAAACACAGCAACAGCAGATACACAGCAACAACACAGCAACAAACCAACAACCACAAGTGTTTTCCACAGTCCACAGACAACCAGCAACAGTTTCCAGAACAAAGAAAACCAACAGATGGTCGAGCACCAAACAAGTAATCCCAGAAAAGAGTAGTGAAACAACAGAAATAACAGAGTATTCGATACACCAACAGTTCAACAATCACAAGCAGCTCAATCAGGGCAAACAACAGAACTTGGCCAAGACAGCTTGACCAATGTGAATTCTTCTGTAGTTTTCAGACAGTGTTTGGTTACAGTATTTCTGGAAATTTCCTTATATTTTTTCAGTTTCCTTTAACTCACAAGACCTCTCTCAAGACTAAGTTTTTTTTCAGAAGAACCTCCTCTTTTCGGCTCCAAAAGAATCCTCCCTTATAATGGAAAGTCTGCCTCTTTTATAGCCTAACCTTAACACTTTACAGTCTGTTTGACCACTCAAAATTCCCCCTCCCTGTTGTTTTTCCACTTACTCATTTTAAATAACAAAACTCCCATGAAATCCCTGATAGCCCCTCTCTCTTTTTGTTGTTAAAGTGTCCTAATCTCTTGTTTATTTAACCAAAGTATGGGCAGCAGGAATATAATCTGACAGCATGTGCTGTCAGGCTATTTTAATCCAAAACAACTGACCATACGTATGCTGCCCACCATCTGAACTAAGTGAACATGGCATCCATTTAAGCTCAAAGTCTGAACTGCCATTATAACCTACCCCCTAGATGTTCTTTTAATTCAACTTTGAACAAAACCAATAGGCAATACAATTCAGTTCCTAATGGGATTCAAATACGATCACAGTAGAAATAAACAACACGGATCAAGTTGTTACCATTAATGACTGAAACTAATTGACGACATACATCGACTCGACTATATTAATCGTAACACATAACAATCAATCGTTCATATAAACAACACGTACAGAGTCCCGAATGACTTCAGACAACTTTGTTCTATCACTGGGAACCTATATGAATTAACTCATTTGACGACTAATTTAATTAACGATCATGTATACCACAGAATACATTCAGAACACACAGAAAATCAACTGACCCAATAAAAGGTCTTTGACATAGATGGAAGAAATCCGAATGGAAAATAACAAAAGAAAATAACAAACATACACAACGAAACATGCTGACAACTTAACTAGCAGTTGAATAAAACAAAAAGGAAAAGAAAACTTACCGAAAAATGTCCAAACAAAACTGAACCAAATCTGACTCAATTTTGACCCCTTGAGGCCGAACAAACTTTAATCAGGGTGTTCTCACGTGAGAACACCTTAATTAAGGTCTATTAGACCTCAAACCTTGTTAAGACTGGCCGGTTTCCAAGGCTATTCATGTTCTAGGTTTTGGATTCTCAGATTTGAGATTCTAAGAGTTGTGGGTAGATTCGGACCAAACCAAGCCTGGTTTGGTCACAAGGGGGGTCAGGGGATTGTCTGGTATGAAGATGGTGAGGTTTGGCATAGGTCCGGGTTCGACTCGAATCTTCGAATTAATATTCGAGATGAAGGAAGGGGATTTGAGGCTAGGGGATAATAGATCCATGTTCAGGAGAGTGAGGGGGTCTTAGGGTGTTCAGGAGGGGGTCATCGGCGTTCATGCCGCCGGGTTCTGGTGAAAGGGGAATCAGGGCGGCTGCTAGGGTTTGGGGGGTTTCAGGCTTGGGGAAGGAGATGAGTGAAGGGGGGGTTCGGATAGGGGGCGTGAGGTGTGATAGAAAGCTTATATATGGTCTAGGGGTTTAGATCTGAGCCGTTGGATCAGATGATCTCAACGGCTTGGATCTGATGGTGAGGGGTGAGACGAGGTCGTTTGGTATTAAAACGAGGTCGTTTGGGTTTAAGTGATGGGTTGGGTTGGACCGGCTAAACAGGTCGGGTTACGGGTGCTGAGGTGGACCGTTGGATGGGTGTGTTTGAACGGCTCAGATCAGACGCATGATGCGGCGTCGTTTCGGGAGGTGGTCAGGGCAGGCCTAGTCTGGGCTGGACTTGTGCTGGTTTGGGCCTATTTTTGTTTTATTTCTTGGGCCCAAACTGATTTTCATTCACTTTTTTTTAATTTAGTTTTCTAATTTTTGAAATACAACTAAATTAAAAATGAATTTGAAATACCCATTAATCAATACTTAACACAATTATTCACACACACATATATATATAAAAAAACTTTTAAATGGCTAAATTACAATCTAGAAATGCATACATATTTTTTGTATTTTGTTTGATAATGATTAAATGCAAAATGGACAGACCCACAAATGACTAACAACACATGTCACGGAAAACTCGAAAAATTGTACAGCGAAGTCATTTGTCACTATTTTTATTTTCTTTTGGAGTGATTGTCCGTGAAGCAAAAATCACGTGCTTACACCCCCGACTCTGCATTTTTAGCAATCCCATAGCTTGTGTGGTGAGTAATCGCATTGCAAGTCCAAGTCCCGAGCCATTGGTCTAGAACTTGCCCTGAATGTTTGTTGAGGCAAAATCCTAAGTGAATTCTGACTTGAGACATGATTATAGGCTCTCCTTGTCCAAATGATAGTTGAACACTCCCATAACCTACCAATGATAAGATCCCTAGTCAACCCTTTTGAGTCTTAGACCTTTTTCCTTCAAGAACCATAATACAAGCCTATACCCGTTCTAAAAGATACCCCCTCTTGGCACCCGATCTTTCCTTTAGCACATGGCAAAAGTATAAGTTTGGGGGGGATGGATATTGCAACAAAGTGGTAAAAAGGCACAAAAAAAGGAAAGGCAATGAAAAGAAAGAAAAGCAAAATGGCAAATAGAATGTTTAATATGAAAAAGAACAAAAAGGGATTCAAGAAAAGTAAAAAATGAAAGGTGTGGAAAGTTGAAAAAGGAGAAAAGATTTGAAATGCATAAGAAAGAGTGATAATGTGTCTATCTAACCCCTTACAAAGAAGTGAAATGACTCAAAGAGTCAAGTGAATGTGTGCCAAATGAATCAAAAGAAGTGCTTAAGGGAAGATGGAACTTACTTAGACCAAAACATTTCCTACCCCGAACCAAAAGCCTTCACAATGTCTCCACAAAAGCCCTATATGATCTTGAGTTGAATGAAGCTTACATTAGTGAATACTCACATAAGGGGCAGTCATATGGTACCTAGAGCCGGACTTGTGGCTTTTTCTTGAGAGAGATGAGTGAACATCCATTAACCTCGTTTTAAGTGCCACTATTCTAAAGGTGAGGTTTGCTTAGGGAGAGCTGAGGATGTGTGAGTTTGGGTTCCACAATGACCAAAGTAATAGAAAGAGTCCTTTGATGTGTTGAGCCAACTCTTGATACTCTTGTGCCGCACTTAATCCATGGTGTTTCAAAGAGTAAAAGTTGTTAATGATTCATTTGTATGGAGGGCAATTGTTTGTCTCAATTGATGCTAGATGAGGTTACTTTAGGTCAGCTGAAAACTTCTTAGATTTTCCCTTAAAGGGTGAGTCTTATTTTGTTTGCTTGAGGACAAGCAAAAGCTTAAGTTTGGGGGAGTTGATAACTAGGGATTTTAACGCATTTTATACTCCTTCTTACTTATGCTTTGATTAGAAATTCATACAAAATAGTCCCAAAAGGCTCACAAGTTGTGCTTGATTGCAGGTTTAATCAACAAAGTGACAAGATGTCAAAGATCAACTCAAAAGGAGTGAAACTTGCACAAATACCAAAACAAGACAAAGCTCAAGCAAAGCAAGGCCAGTGCAGCCGCACTACATTCTGTGCGGTCTGTACTATGAGGTTCAGAGAGCATGACTTTCAAGGCACAAAGGCAATGCAGCTGCACTTAATTTAGTGCGGTCCGCAAAACCCAAGATCAGAGAAGTGCCAGTTTCAAGGATTCAAGTCAATGCGGTCCGCATTCCATTTTGCGCGGATCGCACTAGAAGCCTCCGCGGTCGTAGTCCATTCTCTGCGGTCCGTAGTGACTGAGTTCAGAGAGTCAAATCTTTAGATTCAGAGCCCTAGTGCAGCCGCACACCATTTTGTACGGTCCGCACTAACCCTACAGGGGCATTTTTGTCCAGAATTTTCAGCTTAGTATAAATAGTTTCTTTTCCCATTTTTAGGGTATCAGATAGTTTTGTAAAGTAGTTGCGCTTGTGGGTTCGAGATTCTTAGCTATTTTGGGCAATTTTATCTACTTTTCATCATTGAATATTATTATTTAGCTTAGCAATTAATTAATATGAGTTGTTCTTCATCTATTTCTTGCTTTTCTTCTTTAATCATGAGTAGCTAGACCCATAAGCTAGGGTTGTGTCTCAACCCTAGTGTGGGTAATTGATAGGTCTTGTATTTTAGGGCTAGATTGACTATGAGTGTTTGATATTTGGGCCAATTTCATGGTTAATGGCTAAATTAGCGGTTGCAAACACTAGTTTGTGTTTAGTTGACTAGGGCTCTTCTTGAGAAAGAGAGCCTAAGTCTCTGAAATTGGTCCAACAAGGAATTGGGGCATACTCAAGAGATTGATAGCCCCAATTAAAGGGTTAAACCTCGAGAGAGTAATACCCGACTTGAACCCTAGTTGCTTGTGCAAATTTCCATACCCAATTGGACTTGAGAAAGTCAATTCAGGCAAAATCGCTTGAACCACCGAGAGGTGTAGAGTGGGTACTATCGTGCAACAGTTATATCATACTCCTCAATTATGTCAATCGTATCTTAGATTCAATTACCTGTCAATTAACCACCTAGGTGAAAAGTCGTTACCATAGTGCCTTTTAAACCATTTGAACAACCCTTTTTAGATTAACTCTTAGCTTAATCTAGTTGCATTTACCATTTGTAGTTGATAATAGTGGAAGTAAAACGAAAACCCCAAAAATGATTAGAAGTATAATTTGGAACACATACGCAATCTTAAACTAGATAGATACTCGATTCCAAATTTTAACTCTATGTGGAAATCGATCCCGACCCTAAATCGGGTAAAAGCTGCTCCGACCCTCTCTCGCTACTCAATAGTATTGTGGAGTAGGCCGTGATTACTAGGGATATCACATTGGTAGGCCATGGAAGATTTTAAATTTCAAATCAGATCAAGGAGAGCCTACGATCATTTCTCAAGCCAAGCTACACTTAGAATTTCGCCTAGACAAACATTCAGGGCAAGTTCTTGACAATTAGCGCGGATACTTTAACTCGCAACTAAACATCTCACCTCTCACGCTTCTGGATTGATAAAGAGAATAGAGTCGAGGGCCTACAACAACCCTAACTAAGATTGAGAATCACAAATGGCTCGATGTGAACAACTGGATGACTGCTTAAGTCAACACAAGAGTCAAAAGAGTCAATACTAGGGCTATTTTCTCCCAACAACTTGTTTTTTATCATATGATCATAGGTAAATGTGTTGGTACCAAGTGAAGCATGCTTAAGACCCTATTTATTCATTACTACTATATATACCAAAACATTAAAGAAAATGGACTCAATCCCTTAAGAAGGTTGTCACACCATCCATCGCTGGGAAGAGCCACCCGGTTCACACATAATCCACCTTTGGAAAGAACCATGGCATTAAGAAAACCAAAGGCTTATTATTAACTCAAAACGTAAAAGAATCTAGCAAATTAAAAACAAGCTACTAAAGTAAATAAGAAGTTATACTACTAAAGGAAAGCAACTAAAGAAGCCATGAAACAAACTACAGAACGCGAGATAAAGGAATATACAAACCGAAGTCAAATGAATATATACATAAAGGAGAAGAATATATACATAAGGGGAATGAATATTTACATCAAATGGAGAAAATATATACATACCAAATGAAAATAAAGATGAAAAGAAAATAGTATCAGAGTTATTACACCCCAAATGTCAAATAATCAGAATAGACCACCTCCCAGATGAAAAATAAGCATTGTCCATAATGCTTAACAAAACTAAGAAAGAGGAAAGGGTAGAAAGTTAAGAGAACTCCCTATGTGGTATCAGTTTGCATGGGATCCTTAGCAACTTCAGCCTCGAGCTGTATTTCATCATCACCAGGCTGAGGGTCAACTAGATTGCTGAGCATCCGGATCATCTCTCAGCTGTGTGGGAAGTGGTAACTGGCTCCTCAAACTGGCCGGTTGCTGCCACTGGTGTTGTCTGTGCTGCTGGAATTGTAGACTCCAAGAGTAGGTCCAATAGAAGGTCTCCTGCAGATGCAATCTTCTCTACCTCCTTTGTCAACTTCTCCACGGGCCTCTTTGATGCTTGAGACTTCTTCATCTTCTTGACCTGCTTGGTCAAGTCTGCAATGACCTTCCCATGTGCCTCCAGAGCATCTGTAATAGTCTTCTGGTTTTCCAGAATCTTCTTCAATGCTTCCTCCACTAACAGAGGTACCTGTGGCTGTGCTGAGGCTAAGGACTGTGCTGCAACAACACTAGAAATAGCAGTCATCTTTGTAATAGCTACCTACATCCAGTTGTTGAGACTTGCCAATGTCTGGGAGACTCGCAGTGCAGTCTTAGGTTAGGTAGATAAAGCTGGCACTAGCAATGGAACTGCTAATCTAGCAGAAACTGGTGGACCAGAGGATGAAGATGGTGACATGGCTACTGTCACGACCCAAACAACTGGAGCGTGACGAGTTCCCGAGTTCTACCTATCTAACACCCCTAAGCATACGTCTAAGATAAAAACATGAAATAAGTGTAGGTCATGCATAACGCCTGGCAATAAAATACTGATACATGTGAATAATATACGTGGAAAACATGCCCAAAAGACATATATATATATATATATATATATATATATATATATATATATATATATATATATATATATATATATATGGAATATGGGAAAAGGTTATGGCATTATACTATCTAACTACACATGACTGCTACAGACCCCTAATAGAGTGTACACTGTATAAAGGACACGAATGGCCCCGTCATATCCATATGTATACAAAAGTATCGCACCAAAACTCAATAGTAGCTCCGGATCAAATGGAGCACACCAATTCTTGCTGAGCAAGGATCCTAAGAAGGGGGTCGGATTGTCAGCCTGTCTACTTGCATCTGCGGGCATGAAAGACAGGTCCCTTAGGCAATAGGGGCGTCAGTACGAATAATATACCAAGTATGTAAGGCATAAAATCAGTATATAAAAGACATGAAAGAAACGTGGAGGAAAGGACTCAACCTGTAAGTCTGAATAGCTCTGTGAATCATGAAACATTTATAATGTCATGCATATGCGTATAAATGTCATGCCATGCATAGGTATATACGTAGATAACATTGTCAAGCCTCTGAGGAAATTCCATAATGTCATATCAAACTCTATGGATGAAATCATAAACGTATACCAGCTAATCAGGTGGTGGTGCGTATATAATGCCATAACCTTTCCCCATACTTCTTATACATATACTATACGCGTATATAACGCCATCTGGTCATGGGTCAATATACAATGGATGCAATGCATAATGAAGTAAGTCAATAAGATCTCTCGGAACATCATGAGACCTATGAACATACGATATGATAGTAGGATATATGGGGAATCCAGAACATAGGCAACCCTAGTACTTCTAAGAATAGAATCATTTGTGAAAGTTGTGTGCTTGTTCGTTTCATTGTATCATATGGATCATATCAAAAGGAAAGGAGGGATAGTCTTAACATACCTCAAGTCGTCAATGCAACTCCACAACAAGCTTATGATAACTAGCATGCCAACCCTATAACAAAGAAATACATGTTCGACTTAGATGGCGCTAGTGTATTACGTATCTCAAACGATAACTCGATTCTAAAATAAAACGGGCAGCATTTCCTCTGATTTTACTGCTCCCTCAAGCCTATTATAGGCGAGATACAAACACAATACAATCAACAACTCAAAACCAGCCTAATTATAATTCAGAACCTTCAATACAGCAAAAACCCCAGATATACCATAACACACCCAATCAACAACTTATCAATTGGCCTGAAATGACGAGCGACCAACCTACTACCCTACCATATGTGGTGTTTCTCCACACCTTTTTATCCTTCCAAACTCTATAAATCAGTAGCAAAATAGGCTAGCAAAAATGGACTACAAAACAGTCCACGAAAAGTGGAAAAAAATCAAACTCACGGCTTCCAATCCCGTCCCGTGAGTTCTAACTATTAGGAAACCAATTTATAAACCTTCCTTGATATTTAAACACTTAATTAAAGAAGTTACACATTTCTTAACTATGAATCATCTTGCAAAAATCGAAATACAAATAAAAAGAGAGACGATATAATGATACTTACGTCGTAGAGATTGTTCTAATCTTATCGCTTCTCGATTTCTTACCATGGATGTTAGTATTCTTTGAAACCCTTTGGAGAAATTAAATATAGGGTTTTATGGTGTTCTCTAGTCGGCCTCTATGTAAAAGTGAATAGATATACGAGCTAAAACCTATATATAAACTTTTGAAAAGTCAAAGAGGTGCTAGCTTGGCATCCTCGCATTGGCCCATTTTCCGACGCTTATATCTTCTTGTCCGGATGTCGTATGAACGAACGATTAAGTGTGTTGGAAACTAAATTCCAAGAAATTCAATTTGGTATATAATTTTTCCCAAAAAGATATCATATAGCACATGAAATTTATTTCTCAAAAAGCTCCATACAAGGCAAATCCTTAGTCGGTTTTTCTACGACATAAATCCGATTTTTTCCAAACATTATATTTTCTATCCAAACATCATATATAGTCATATTATGACTTTAAACTCATTTAAATCATTATTAACAAGTCTCATATTCATTATACGTCACCTTGGGATGCGCAGGGTGTAACAATTAGTATCCCTGTAGAAGTACCTACTGCTGTGGAAGTAGCTGAATTAGTAACCACTACCGCTAGCTCCTCAGACTGGCCAGTGGAGGTAGTAGATTTACCCTTAAACTTTGGATTGTTAGCTCCGTGAAGGTGGTACTAGGAGAAAGGCTTTTTGGCCTTCACATCTGTATCATAATGCTTGGACTCCACTCCTTGATCCTTGAAGTACTCAGTGAGGAAGTTTGGGTATGGATAAGTTCTTTCACCCTTCTAGAAATCTAGAGTTATGTTGGTGGACATGATGGCACCAACATTTATCGGACACCCATCCATAATCGAGGCCACCAGAACTGTACGGGGAATTGGGAGCATGTTTTCATTGAGGCATGAGTCAATGCGTCTACATACAAATGTTTGCCACCCTTTTTCTTCAACGTTTAGGGTGGCCCGAACAATTGGAACTCCAGCTGTGAGCCACGAAGGTGTTGACCCTGGAATTGCCAAAATCCCAACCAACCATGGACGAGCTGCATCATTCATGGCCAGCTTCTCCAAATATTGCACTACCTCCACTTTTTCAAACCCCACATACGTGTTCAGTGCACACGAGTCAAAGCGTATCTTTAGATTCCACACTTTTGTTACCTTCGTTCCCTGCTTGATGTGAGCAACATTTGCGTAGATCTCCTTGACTAGGTACTCATTTGCATCTAAAACTTTGTTGGTAAACTAGCTCCAACCTTTTCACTCTTGGAATTGCCTGAGGACATTGGGGTTGTGTTTGCTCAGGTCTTTCATTAAGAACTGTCAGTCAAGGATGAGCGACTTTTGTGGCCACAATTCCCGGGACTTTGCAAAGGCATTAGCAGTGACAAAACGGTCCTACAAAATCTCTAGTCGCTTTGACCTCTTTAACCCTTCCACGACAGTGTCTCCCCCTCTCCCATCATCTAGCACATCATCATCATCATCATCATCATCATCATCATCATCTACATTTATTGGAGCTGGGGGAGCATGTGAGGAAGATGGTTCAAAATCTTGACTACCCTCTTCCGAACCCTTGGATGAACTGGCAGCTAATGAGGACTCATCTACCAAATGAAGTTTCCTGGGGAATTGTTGTCTTTGTTGTGATTTGGCCTCCGATGTGGTTGTGCGGAGTTACCCTCAGAAGCTTCCCCAGATGGGACCTACTAACTGGTCTCCGAAGTGTCAGGGGCTCTATTGGCGATTGATTTCTTGTTGATAGCCTTTTGAATTGCTAGAGATAAATTGCTTTTTATTCAACCCCGGCCTCGAGAGGGTTCTACCCTCCCTTGTGGTGTATCTCCTCTACTAGGTGAGCGAACCATTATCTACAGCACATAAGCATTAGAGATCAGTCACAATTGAAGCTCAAAGTGTATATAAAAGCATGATGGAAAATTGCAGTATTGTTGTCTCAAAAGGGTAGTACAGATCGCACAAAAATGATTGCAGCCGCAGACAGCCCATTGTGGATCGCATAAAAATGAGTGCGGCCATAGATTACCAATTACAAATTACACAAAAATGAGTGCGGCTGCAGATCCCCAGGTTCAGACTACTGGGGTCTCTGTCCATCAATGCGGACCGCACAAAAATGAGTGCGGCCGCATAAGTCCATTGCGGACTGCACAATTTTGAGTGCGGCCGCATAAGTGAAGCTCACTATTCTCAAAAGTTAGAGGGTTGCAACCACACAAAAGTATGTGCGGCCACATGAACTCTATTGTGGACCGCACAAAAATGTGTGCAGTTGCACAATTCAAAATTAACGGGCACTGACCTAGAGTACATGTATTTTTGTTCTCTAGTTGACATGGCTTTAGCAATCAAACTTCATTGGCACATTACCCATACCCCAATTATCATACAAAAAGCTACCCACATGATTTATAAGTAGAAACAACAAGACTCTGACATTTTTGAGCATGAAATTAACCCTAAATATAAGAACAAAAGCAAATAAAGGATAAAGAATCTAATGAGGAATTGAACATACCAATAATGAAGATGCAAGTGATGAATTGAGTGACCAATTTGAGTGCAAATGGGGAAAGTTATTGTGCAAGTTTAGTCTTTAGGGTCTAGGAGTTCGAAAAGTGTAAACAGGAGAGAGATGTTCTATTTATACTTTTACCCGTGGGACCCCTTTTTTAACCTGAATGTGGCCTCATAATTTTGATGTGGACCGCACAAAAATGAGTGTGGCCGCATTTCCTTAAGCGTTTTTAATAGTCCAACTTCAGAGACCATGCATTTTGACACTTAGCCAAATTTTTCATGCACAGTCCTTGCAATGCACACTCATTCCTGTATACACTTCAAAATTGGTTAGCACAAAACCAAGCCTATCTAAAAGATGGAAAATAAAAAGAAAGGAAAAGACATGGGTTGCCTCCCAAGAAGAGCCTAATTTAATGTCGCAGCATGATGCAGATCACCAATCATGAGAAATGGAGAACCGCCACAATGTGGCCATCATCAACCTTGCCAAGATAATGTTTAACCCGGTGCCCGTTGACTCTAAAAACCTCATCATTCTTGTTTTTCAAATCTAGAGCACAAAAGGGGATTACATTCAGTACTTCAAAGGGCCTACACCATTTTGATTTCAACTTGCCCGGAAACATCCTCAATCGGGAATTGAACAATAGCACCAAATCACCTTCTTTGAGCTCCTTGTTGTGGATGTACTTGTCATGGAGGTACTTCATCTTCTCCTTGTAAAGGGATAAACTTGTATAGGCATGATACCGGAGTTCATCAAGCTCATTTAAATGTGTCACTCTTAGGTTTGCAGCGATATCCCACTCAAGGTTCAACTTTTTCAACGCCCACATGGCTTTATGATCAAGTTCTACTGGAAGATGACACGCCTTCCCAAATACCAATCAATATGGATACATCCCAATCGGTGTCTTGTAGGCTATCCTATAAGCGCAAAGAGCATCATCAAGTTTTCTTGACCAATCGGTCTAGTTGGCATTCACAGTCTTCGACAAAATGCTCTTGATCTCCTGGTTGGAGACTTCAACTTGTCCGCTTGCTTGAGGGTGGTAGGGGGTGGAGACTTTATGAGTGACACTGATGTTTAGCTTAAAGTACATATATTTATATGTATATCACCTCATGTTTTACTTTTGTTTCGTGAATTTAGGATGTAAAGTGTTGATTTATATTAATTTGAGGTGTTTTTATGTGTAAGAATGATCCGGGAGCAATTGGGGGCAAAATGTGCGAAATTAGAGCCAAACAGACGAAAATAGGAAAATTGGAATTTGCAGCGCCACAGGCAGTGCCTAGCCCTACCTGTGGAGCCAGAAATAGAAATTCCAAATTGGTTGAGCCATGGCAGGCGCCTAGTGTGAGGCAAGGCACCTGTGGCATGAAACATGTTCAAATTCGCCCAAGACACGGTTATTTCGGCCCTAGACCTACCCAACATGTATAAAAGCAAGACTAAACTTATTGGTGTGGGGGTGACACCACTTTTGAGGGAGAATACACATGAGACACATTCGGAAGCGAAGAGATCTCAGTTTTCTTCATCTTTTTCTAGTATTTTCAATTATTCAACACTTATAAAATTGTTTGCTATTATCATGAGTGGCTAAAAACCCATAGTTCTAGGGTTGTGATTTAGCCATGAATATTGTTGTTTAGCGTTGACTTATATTTGATTACAATTCACTAATATATGATTGTTTCTTCAATTCTGTGATTAATTGCTTAACTGTCTGGGCAACAGTTAGGTTCTATTTACTATCTATGCTATACTTGGAAAAGCCGTGTTTAGATTAGAGAAGAATTGAAGAGAGCACGATCTTAACTCTTAGGGGGTGGATTTTTGGTTAGGATAGGAATGTACCTAGTCACCATGCTTAATTAAATATCATAATCTTAATGTGTTCTTAATAGATTGATTTTATAGGAATATAGGCGTTAATCTATTTTGAATAGGCGAGTAGTACTTCGGGAGAAGGCTATGAGAGCAATTATCGATTAATTAGCAACCATGAGTGAATTATATGAGAGGAAAAGTTAACTAGAACACAATAGGATTGGTGAATCGATCATAACCCTGGAATATTTGTCTCTATTGAATACATAACAATCATTTTACTGCTTGATAATTTAGTTATTACTTTGAATTGTAATTTAGTATAATTAAACTCTTGAACTCGAATTTAGCTTGACTGAATAACAATATTGGTGATTTTAGTGCACAAAGTACAAGTCTTTGTGGGTTTAACACTTGACTTATCATTTTATTACTTGTACGACCATGTATACTTGCGTGTGCGTTTGGGAGCAACAAATTTTTGGCACCGTTGCCAGGGACTTGAATATTAACTACTTTCTAGTTTTTGCTTTAATTGTTTATTTCGTCAAGTCTAACGTTATTTGATTATTGCTCTGATCTTAGGAACTTTTATTGAATGCACAGGGTCAGAAGCCAGGACCAACTTCAAGGCTTTGACCCTGAACCTAAGAGAACATTTCAAGGAGGTTGAGGGAAGCAAGAGATACGAATAATATTCTGGCACTTGTTTAATTTCTTGTGAACATGGCAAATGAGCAACACATGGTTGTTCAGGAGGTGGCGATGCCCAACATTGCTAATGTTACCTCTAGCATTGTGAAGCCCAGAATCACTGGGCACTTCAAACTGAAACAGAGCATGATCCAACTACTTTATTCGAATGGGCAGTTTATGGGTCTACCACACTAGGATCCACAACAACATATCCTGAATTTCTTGGAGATTAGTGATACTTATATCACTAACGGAGTAACTTCAGACTATGTGAGGCTCACACTTTTCCCATTCTCTCCATTGGGCGAAGCAAAATGATGGCTGATGGCAGAACCAGCTAATTCTATTACATCATGGAATGATTTGGCAAGGAAATTTCTGGCAAGGTTCTTCCCTTCAAGCAAAACTGCAAAGATCACAAGTGAGATAGTTGTCTTCAAATAGAAAGCGAGAGAGTATTTCTGGCAAGGTTCTTCCCTTCAAGCAAAACTGCAAAGATCACAAGTGAGATAGTTGTCTTCAAATAGAAAGCGAGAGAGTCTTTATACTCAGCTTGGGGGAGGTTCAAGGGGATCTCATAGAAAGTCTACATCCTGAAACAAAGATTGTGGTAGATGTTGCAGCTGGAGGTAAAGTGTTGGAGAAAGGCTTTGATGAGATATATACATTATTGAACAAATTCTCGAAAAACAATCCGGATTGGAAAGGAGAGACGGGCAGACACACAGTGCAAAAGTCTGTAGGGGTTCTTGAGTTAGATGTCGTCTCGGCATTATCAGCGGATTTCTACACTGACCAACCAAGTCAATAAGATGACATTAGTTATCAATAAGTAGCAAGCACAACCGGTACAACAGGTTCAAATGTTTTGTGAAATATGTGGCGAGGGTCACACGAGTGACTTATGCCCCATTAATCTAGAGTCTGTCTACTTTGTGTGTCATGCAAATAGGGGCCAAATAAACCAATATGGGAACACTTACAATCCCTGTCATGCCCCTATTTTCCCTTTTTGACGGGGAAGTCCGGGTTTCGACATTCATGGTGGAAATAACTCGTTTCCTTTTGGGAATTGGGTATTTGAAGAGTCGCCACCTAATGGATTATGGTGCGTTAGGGCACCTATAGCGATTAACTCTTAGACTAGTTTGCATTACCAGAGATTAGGGTAAGGGCTCGAAATAACCTTGATGGGAAGGTGTTAGGCACCCATCGCGGTCCAAAACGGTGGGTCCCGACCGAACTTAAACTATGTGAATTAGTCATTTTAACACATAAACAGTTTTAACACGTACTTGCAAGTAAATGCATGTTTTTGACATGTATGATTCAAGTAATGAAAGTAAGGAAAAAGGGTTTGAACAATTTGCACATTTGTAAAGAAAAGTAAATTTATTTAAACCCCAGGAGTTGGGAAAGAGGGGTTCTAGGTTGGTTAGCCTATAGGATCATACCCACACAATGCCCGGTAAATACTCCTCAACGAGGGGCTACACGTGACATTAGCGCGTAGTCATCATATTACTTACTACCCAATTCCCTCCCCTTGGTCATAGCCTAAAGCGTTCTAGCAACCTTGAAAGATATCCTATGCGTGCACTACCCATCATTTCATCATGGCATTGGAGGTATTTACGACCTCTAATTTAGGCAGTTCTAGACCATCATAAGGTTTTTAAACGATAAAAGTCTAGGCGTCAATCAAAACAATTAGGACTGCATTTAAAGAGGGAACAATTAAAGGCTCACATTTACCTCCACAAACATAACAAGTAAGTGCACGTCTCAAACAACAGTTTCAAGTATTTAAGAGAAAACCTTAGAACATGATATCTAGGTGAGCGGAGATTATGAAGTATTGAATTAGGACCAAAGTGTCAAAGAGCTGAATCCTACTTGCCTACTGATTCTTTTAAATTAAGTGTGAGCAGTCTCAAATAACAAGGCATAGATTTATAGTGTGCAAAATTTTAATCGCCCTACAGGCTTTCCTAGGTGCATAACAATGATGTCCTATGAGCATGATATCTATATTGATTAGGAATGCATTAAAATAGTAAAACAATTTTAAACTGCAATTTGGATCCTATAGGCATGATTTTTAGCAATGTTACTTAAAGCAGCGTTGAAGACTTGTTAAAGAAACGGATAGACTAGTTAACTAAACCAATTTAGAATATATAAACATGAAATACACTGACTTTTCTAACTGAACTGTTAAGTCTTATGGGCACGATTTCTAATTAAGCAAGGTAAAACAAACAACATTCATTTAACCAAAGTGAAACTCCTATAGACATGATTTCTATAGAGCTGATTTTAACCCTATAGGCAGGATCTCTATTATTAAAGCTAGTTTAGACCCTATAGGCATGGTTTCTAACTGTGTGGAAGTAAAGCAAACATAAAAAACATATTTGAATCAACATGGATCCTATAGGCATGGTATCTACCCAATTTTACCCATAATATATAACTACCCTCTCTTTTTCACCCATCACCCCACTGTTTGTTTACAAAAAATATTACAGACCAATGAATTGAATAAAAAATTACACAAATAAAACAGAAATTAATCTACAGGGAGCCTGAAGTAGGACCCAAATGACTTCCAAGCCTCCAGTAATCTCAAATACAAAATTTCATAGCCAATTTCATGTCTAGGTGTGTTAGAGTTCCCTGAGGACCTCAAGGATCCCGGGTAGTGCTCACACCTACACCTTTCTCAAATTATAACTGATTTAGGTGCAGTGTGAAAAGTCCAGCCCTGACATGTTAGAGTTCAGAGAGATCTCAAGGATCTCAAGGCAGTACACATATCAGAGGGGCAAAACCTAGTATTTTAGGAGTAAGTGAAAGTGCATAGTGGTTTGAAAGAGTTTAATAGAAAGGTTTTAGGACTGAAAAGAGCTTCTAAAAATCTTTAGTGATAAAATAGTTTGAGGGAAAGTGTAAAGAAACAATTTTGCAATTAGAACACAAGACATAGAACAAACAAACTTTAGGAAGTAACTTTGGCAAGCAACTTTCAGACAAAGGGAAGAGGGATTGGGAACATAGAGAGTACACCTTAATGAAGCATACAGACAATAGGATACATAGAGTTTTGAGGGGGTTCTATAGAACTAGTAGGTAGAATGCAGGTCATGCAGCAAAGATCACAACAGAAACATGTTGAAGCCATTCTAGAGAGAGTAATTAACTTAGCAGGAGTGAGGCAGATCAAGCAAAGATAGGTGAGGGCATGCTAATTACACAAAGGCAGAGTTTAAGCATGCTATATAAATAGAAGTCAATCAAACAGGCCAGTTACATAAGTAGACATTTCAAACAAAATAACAAACAAACAAGTAGAGTAGAAACATGCTGGTCATAGATTTGAATAGGCAGTATTAGGCATGTTGGGTAAGCAATAAATAGGAGCAAGAATAAACTCAGGCCATATGAACTAAAGCAGTACGTAAACACATAGGTTTTGATTCCTAAAAAATTAATCAGAGGCATACCTATTTAAAGAAAGAAAATACAAGATTGTGATCAAGGTATTGTGCAGTTTCTAGCCTTGGCTTGCAGCCGGCTAGAATAGCAGGGATCACAAGTAGCAAAGAGAGCAGAAAGAGAGCCTTTTTAGGGTGTAAAAAGTAGTAGTTTTGAACTATATTCATTGTCCAAAAGTTAAAATAAGAGGGAGTTTATATAGTAATGAAAAGCTTAACAAAATAAGGTAAGATCTCAAATAAGTAGCAATTAGAGAAATTCATGGAATCAATCACATGTAAAATCAGTAAGTCTTCCCTTTAGTCAAGGGATATTCAATCAACGGTAAAAGCATGACAGATACTTAAGGAAGGAAATCGAGTACACCTTAAGTACAGAGTAGGTAATTAGGGGTGAATGAACAAGAGTTTCAGTTAAAGAAACAATGAGTAAGAATCAACAAAATAATAAATAAGGCAAGGTAAAACTAATTAAGTCAAGAAGTTCAATCAAACCGATTAGAGAGGTAAGAATCAAAAGTTTTGTTAAGGAAAAGAGTTCAAATCAAAACAGGAAACAAGAACTTCAGAATAATCAAGGGTTCAATCAAAGAAAAAATCACGTAAAGAGTCAGCAAGTTTTATAAACAAAATAAGGTAAGACATGAATAGTCCGGATTCGACACGAAACAAATTGGTAAATCAAGAAAACGACACTGATTTAAGAAGAAAGATATAGGTCTTAAAATGAATAGTCATAATGAACACAAACATATAGAATTAGTAAAAGAGTTGAACTAAGAAACTCAGTAGAGGCATATTCGGATAACAAAACCACGAGACATTCAAATGGCTGGAGAGAAATCACAAGAACCAAGGCAAGAACACATTCAATATACTAGTACTCAGAAACCAAACAAAGAATGTCAAAATTAGGGCTTTTAGTATAAACGAGTTAAGATTGTAGCAAACTTACAAAATCAGTCAAAACATAAGAAGCAGAAGATCAAACACTCAGAAATCATCAAACATTTTGGAAAAGAAATTTCCATAATTCGAAAATCACACGATTCTTGTAAAGGCTTTTGTAAAACTCATATGAAATAGGTCTAAACCATATCAGATCTATACAGATCTAAGAAGTTCAGAAGAGAGAAATTAGGGTTTCGAGAAGAACAATCACAAAGATGAAGAATCAAACCTAGAAACCCATAGATATAGGAATATCTCACTTGGAATCGAACCAGGACAGCCTGAAATAGGCGAGAAATGGCCATAGATATAAGAAAACTAATCATGGTCCCTTGAGGACCCTAAAGATAGTGATACTAGTACAAGAGAGACTACTAGAGGCCTAGGGGGTGGTGAAGAACCACCATAGATATCCATAGATGCGTGATGGCGAGGTCCGATTAGGGTTAGGTTTGAGAGCATCTGAGAGAGGAGAGGGAATTCAGGACAGTGGATGGTGGGAAATGAAAGGATTTGGGGGTTCGTTTGGGACTAAAGAAAAGGATGGGGCTGATTGTGGCCGTTGATCTCTATGATCAATGGCCGAGATTAAAAGGGTTTGGGGCAGAATCGGGTATTAGGGTTTGGGGCCGAATCGGGTATTAGGGTTTAGGTTGGGTAAGTTTAAATTGAAATTGGGATGGTGTTGGCTTGAATTAGGACCAAAATTGAAATAAAAATTGGCTAGATTTTAAATAGCCACTTTTAATAACTATATAATTTATAAAAAATAATAAATGAGTTCCAAAAAATATTCCGTGTAGTAAAATGATTTAAAAATAGTTATTTAACATTTTAAAAATATAAAAGACCACTTTATGCATCAATAATGTAATTATGCATTAATATGGGTTATTATTGCAAAGATGTGCAATTTAGCCTATAAACATAAATTCAATTATAAAAATGCACTAAAAATATTTAAACACTATGTTGGTATAAATAATGAATTTAAATAGCTAAATTACCACAAAAGGATGTGAAGGATAATTATTGGATATTTTATAAATAAAAAAGAGAATAAATAAATTGATTTGGAGGTTTTAAAATTATAGAAAAATTATAAAAATGCTTATGCATGCTTATAATTGCATATGTGCTATTTTATAAGTATATATATGTAAAACAAATATATGAAGAAAAATTAGGTATCAATAGTTGCCCCTCTTTACTCGGGAAGGATGAAAAAGTTTTCAGGTAGAGAAATGATGGCCAATTTTGACCGGACGGAATGTTTTGAAAGACAGAGGCCGGACTCTGGTCTTGAGCTGTCTACATATCCTTGGTTTTACAGGAATCAGGCCATGTGTAGTTCTTGAACTTATTGGCGGAATACACCGATGAAGTCATTGCAAGGACGAACACGAGATGCAAGAGCAGTTATGGTGAGCGGCTAAGTTTGAGATAGTTTGAAAGGACTGAAGCGAGGTCGCTCCTTCTAGGATAGCGGTTGCTTGCTGATCACCTGCAGATGAAGAGATGCTACAGATATGTATTTGTGCTGAAGTTTAAACATGATGCAGATTCCCCTTGGACCATGAAAGTTGTCTTTGGACGGTTAAAGATGACGTCCTCGGACCATGATGTCATGGGCCAGGAATTGTTTAGTGAGGTATTCGCAGGCCATGAAATGGTGTTCTCGGTCCATGAAGATGGTGCCTCCGAACTATGACGCCTTTGAATAATGATATGCAAATTTGAGGGATCCTCAGTCCTTGGCATGGTGTCTTCCGGCTATGAGGATGATGCCTTTTAGACTATGACGCCTTTGGATAGATTGACAATATTTTGGCCTATGAGGTGTAATAATATGATGCTACCAAGTCAAGGCTTAGTCTTGTGAAATGCAGGGCACGGCTTAGCCCGATTAAAAAATAAACAGATAGTACCCGGATAGAGCAATATTTATGTAAGGAGCGACAATGTTTAGTCCTATGCAAATGTGGAGGCAAGGATTAGCCTTGTGCAAATGTGGAGGTAGGAATTATCCTCATGCAAATATGGAGGCAGGGATTAGCCTCATACAAATATGGAGGCAAGAATTAGCCTCATGCAAATAGGGAGGCAAAGATTAGCCTCATGCAGGTATGGAGGCAGGGATTATCCTCCTGCAAATAGGGAGGCAAGGATTAGCCTCATGCAGGTATGAGGGCAGTGATTAGCCTCATGCAAGTGTGGAGGCAGGGATTAGCCTCATATAGGTGTGGAGGCAGGGAATAGCCTCATGCAAGTGTAGAGGCAGGGATTAGCCTCATGCAAGTAGGGAGACAAGGATGAGCCTCATGCCGATATGGAGGCAAGGATTAGCCTCATGCAAATATTGAGGCAGGGATTACCCTCATGCAGATACGGAGGCAGAGATTAGCCTCATGCAAGTAGGGAGGCAGGGATTAGCCTCATGCAAGTATGGAGGCAAGGATTAGCCTTATGCAAATATGGAGGCATAGATTAGCCTCATGCAAATATAGAGGCAAGGATTAGCCTCATGCAAGTAGGGAGGAAGGGATTAGCCTCATGAAGATATGGAGGAAAGGATTAGCCTCATGCAAATATGGAGGCAGGGATTAGCCTCACGCAAAGAGCAAGCAAAAAATGAGAGTAGCATATGTCTTAGCTGGGGATATGTTCAGTGTCTGATGGCCTGATTAAGATCTTGTTACGTGTATATATGTGCGGATGCTATCGCTACGTCGGATGTGCTTGCGTTCAAAAAAAAAATTGTAAGTTTTGTGAGGGGAGGTTGGTTCGTGCTTTTGTCCACTGGCCTTGCTTTGCTCCGTTTTGAAGGCCTTTTCTGAGTTTCCCTAGGTAACACCTGACTGTTACGGAAATAAAGTTTTCGAAATTACGCAATTATTGATAAAAAGAAAATCATTTTAGAAACATAGTGAAATATTAAGTGTTTTAGATGAACTAGTGACTGTAACATATTTTAGAGACATTGCCGCTTCCTCATGTTAGAATTTTGAGGGTCCTCCTCAAAATTCTGCCCCAGTTTGGTAGATGATACTTCGGCTGTTTACGGGTAACGAACCTCATTGATCCTTACTCAGAATTTTGAGAATCCTTCCCAAAATTCTGCCCCAATTTCTTAACCAATTTCCGACCGTCTGACATACGCTAGCATTGGTTGGACTTGCTCCGGAATTTTGAGGGTCCTCCTCAAAATTTTGCCCCATTTTCTGATCTTGCGGGAAATGGAAATTTTATTATGATATGACCGAACCCATAAGGCTGCCTACGTATCCCCTCTTAAATGGGAATTAGGTCAAGCATAGTTCAATTACATCAGATGAGGAAATGTAAATAATCTAAGCATAGTATATCTTGACTACGTCTGAATTGATTGGTTTTGGCCATATTTCTCCATCCATCTCTATGAGTATGAGTGCTCCTCCTGTCAGCACCCTATGAACCATGTAAGGACCTTGCTAGTTGGGAAAGAATTTCCCTTTGGATTTATCTTGATGTGGGAAGATCTTCTTCTGTACTAGATGTCCTGGCACAAATTGCCTTGGTTTGACCTTTTTATTGAAAGCTCTAGACATTCTATTCTGGTAAAATTGACCGTGACATACTATGTTCATCCTTTTTCCATCTATGAGGGCCAATTGTTCATAGCGGTTCCTTGTCCATTCTGCATCACTGAGTTTGGCTTCCTGTATAATTTTTTAAAGAAGGAATCTCTACCTCGGCTGGGATGACAACCTCGATACCATAAACCAGCATGTAAGGTGTTGCTCCAGTTGATGTGCGAATTGTAGTGCGGTATCCCAACAAAGCAAAGGATATCTTCTCGTGCCATTGTTTGTGGTTTCTACCATCTTCCTCAATATCTTCTTGATGTTTTTGTTGGCGGCTTCTATAGCTCCATTCATCTGAGGTCTATAGGCTATGGAATTCTTGTGCTTGATTTTGAAAGTTTCACATAGGGATTTCATTAGATCACTGTTGAGATTTGCGGCATTATCAGTAATAATGGACTCGAAAACTCCGAATCGGCAAACAATACGATCTTTGACAAAATCTGCAATGACTTTCTTGGTCACAGCTTTGTAAGATGCAACCTCTACCCATTTTGTGAAGTAATCAATAACCACTAGAATAAACCTGTGCCCATTTGAAGCAGTGGGCTAAATTGCACCAATGACATCCATTCCCCAGGCAGCGAATGACCAAGGTAAGATTGTGGCATTGAGCTCATTTGGCGACACTTTTATCATATCGGCGTGCACTTGGCATTGGTAGCATTTGCGGACATACTGAACGCAATCTGTCTCCATGGTCATCCAAAATTAACCGGCTCTAAGTATCTTCTTAGCCAAGACAAACCCATTCATGTGCGAGCCACAGGTCCTGGCTTGTATCTCCTCAAGTAGCTTAAAATCTTCTTTTGCATCGACATATCTTAGCAATCCTAAATCGAGAGTTCTCCTTTACAAGTTTCCTCTGCTGTGGAAGAAGTGATTGGACAACCTCTGGAGTGTGCATTTCTGAGTGTGGTTTGCATGCTCCGGATATTCTCCTTTTTGCCAAATACTCCTTGATGTCATGGAATCAAGGTTTTCCATCTGTTTCTTATGTGACATGAATGCCGCATACAGGCTGATTATAACTTTTCACCGGGGTAGGATCAATGAAATTCTGATCTGGATGTTGTATTATCGATGACAAGGTGGGCAATGCATCTGCAAACTCATTCTGAATTCTGGGCACATGTTGGAATTCTATCTTTGTGAACCTCTTTCTCAATTCCCGCACATGGTGTAGATATGGCAATATCTTGGAATTCTTGGTGGCCCACTCTCCTTGTACCTGGTGCACAAGCAAATCTGAATCACCGATTACCAGCAACTCCTAAATGTTCATGTCGATTGCCATGTTGAGTCCTAGTATGCAGGCTTCATATTCCTCCATGTCGTTGGTGCAGGGAAATCTCAGTTTAGCAGATACCGGATAATGTTGACCAGTTTTTAATACCAAAACTACTCCAATGCCTACTCCTTTGAAATTTGCAGCTCCGTCAAAGAACATCCTCCAACCGTCGTATGCTTTAGTAATGTCTTCCCCTACGAGCGACCCTTTTTCATTAGAAAAATACGTTTTCAATGGTTCGTATTCTCCTCCCACCGGGTTTTCAGCAAGATGATCTGCCAATGCTTGCCATTTGACCGCCATTTGAGTTACACAGATGATATTGAACTCACTCAACAGTATCTGCCACTTGGCTAGCTTTCCAGTTGGCATGGGTTTCTAAAATATGTATTTTAAAGGATCCATCCTGGATATGAGGTATGTAATATAGGCATAGAAGTAATGCCTCAACTTCTGGGCCGTCCAAGTCAAAGCACAACAAGTGCGCTCTAGCAGAGAGCACTATGCCTCGTAAGGCGTGAACTTCTTACTCAAGTAATATATGGCTTGCTCCTTTCTTTCTGTCTCATCATGTTGTCCCAGAACACATCCGAAGGCTCCATAAATATAGATAGATAGAGTAGCAAAGGCCGTCATGGCTCTCGCGGGACCAAAACCGGTGGTGTGGATAGATACTTCTTGATTTTGTCAAAAGCTTTCTGACAATCATTAGTCCAGCTTGTTTCGACATCTGTTCACATATGACCGTGGACTGTGCTATGAAGTGACTGATATAGTTGAGACGTCCCAGGAATCTCATCATGTCCTTTTTACTCCTAGGCGGCGGTAACTCCTAGATAGCCTTGACTTTAGACGGATCTATCTCAATCCCTCGATGGCTGACAATGAATCCCAATAACTTTCCCGCGGGAACCCTGAATGCACACTTTGCGGGGTTCAACTTCAAATTGTACCTCCTTAACCTGTCAAAGAACTTTCGCAAATTTGCTATGTGATATGAGGCCCTCTTGGATTTGATAATGATCGTCCACATACACTTCTATTTCTTTGTGTATCATATCATGGAAGATGGCCGTCATGGCTCTCAAGTATGTAGCCCCAGCATTCTTGAGACCAAATGGCATCATATTGTATTAGTATACCCCCCATGGTGTAATAAAAGTTATTTTCTC
This sequence comes from Nicotiana tabacum, assembly GCF_000715075.1. Taxonomy (NCBI): domain Eukaryota; kingdom Viridiplantae; phylum Streptophyta; class Magnoliopsida; order Solanales; family Solanaceae; genus Nicotiana; species Nicotiana tabacum. The sequence goes on along the minus strand of NC_134089.1, from coordinate 133,215,381 downwards.
TGTATCTTCTTCGTCCATCCAGATCTGGTGATAACTCGCAAAGCAATCTACAAAAGATTGGAGTTCATGCTTGGCACAGTTATCAATCAGGATGCGTATGTTTGGCAGTGGAAAGTTGTCTTTGGGACTTGCTCTGTTTAAATCTCGATAGTCAACAAATATTCTGACTTCTCCATCTTTCTTCGGTACTGGAACATTGTTAGCTAACCAGGTTGGGTACTCAACCACCGTGAGAACTTTGGCTTTGATCTACTTGGTAACCTCCTCCTTGATTTTCAGGCTCATATCTGGTTTGAACTTTCGGAGTTTCTGCTTTACTAGCGGACACATAGGATTAGTAGGCAGCTTGTGAGCCACTATGGATGTGCTTAAATCGGTCATGCCATCATATGACCATGCAAAAATGTCCTCATATTCTTTTAAGAAACAAATGCACTCTTCCTTCTTTGTTGGTGACAAATGAATGTTGATGCTAGTCTCTTTGACGGTTTTGGCGTCCCCCAAAATTTACTGCTTCAGTCTCGTCCAGGTTGGACTTAGGCTTATTCTCAAAGTTTTCAACTTCCCTGACAACTTCCTCGGGTATCTCATCTTCTTCATCTGAATCACTATTCTTATGTTGCGTTGCCTCATTACATGTCACAGTTACCGGTTCATAAAAAAAGTAATAATAATGCTGTAGAAAGAAAAAGTGTAGAAAATAATAATGAATAATAAAGAGCAAATGCATTTGATTAAAATTAAACATCATCCAGACAAGTGCGGCTCGATGAATCGAACATTTATTTTGAAATAAGTAAGTCTTTAAAACAAAATTACTGAAAATCTTAAATGCCTAGAATGGCTATAGAAATAAAATCTGCCAAGCTACCTAGGGACTCGGCGGGCCCGGGATGGCCTGGCGGTCCAGTTCCTAAGAATAGCTCCCTTCTCTACAGTCTAAATAGTGAGGCCCTCTTACTCCTCCTCCTCAATTATGGCACTGCAGTCCATGTCTTCATCCTCCAAGAACATATTCTTCAACCCAGCTAATGCCTCCTCTTCTGTGGTTCCCCATATTTTATCAACTTGGTGAAAATCTTGATCTAGATGTGGCAATGGTTGCTCGAGAGGGTAATACGGTCCGTGCCATAGAGGCGACCAATCGTTATACTCTTGCCATGTGTACTGATATCCGAGCCCAAAGGTATTACCATGACCCTTCAGCCGTATTGGTTTAGTGATACCCTGGAGATTCTTCCCAAGCCTTTTGCCGGGTTTATACCCAAACTATGCCAGTATGCTCTCTATTTTACTGCTCCACCATTTATCTTTCTCGACGACATTGACACGTTCAATGTGATGATAGGTTTCCCCTCCTAGCCTTCTTCTATGTCCAATAACCGGGATGCTTTGACTGGTGTAAATGGGTTACTCCCATCTTCGTGAATGATCACCTCATGACGATTCCATTCAAATTTCACGGCTTGATGTAGTGTGGATGCCACAGACCTAGCGACATGGATCCATGGTCGGCTCAATTGAAGATTGTATGAGGCCGGTATGTCGAGCACCTGAAACTCGACGTCGAACCAAGTTGGCCTCATCTGCAAACAATGGTTAATTTCTCCAATCGTGGCCCTTTGAGACCCATCGTAAGATTTCACATTCATGCTTCCTGTCTGTATTTCATGAAAACCTTTGTCCAATCTTTTTAGAGTGTCCAAAGGACAAATATTGAGGCTTGAACCTCCGTCAACCAAGACCCTGGCAATGAATTTGTCTTCAAATTGCACTATGATATGCAATGCTCGATTGTGATTCAACCCCTCAGGCGGTAGCTCATCTTCGTGGAAGATGATCTTATGACTTTCCAGCACCTAACCTACCAATTGACCATCTCTCCGCTGCTTGGTAGTGTCATCCTTACTTGGTCCTCCCAAGTGCTCAGGTGTATAGACTCTTTCGGTCCTAGTCATTCCCTGTGCAGCATCAAATTCTTCTACCTTTGCCTTCCCTTTTTGCAGAGCTTCGGTAATATAATCCCAAGGTATTGCTTTTGAGTGGAAAGGAGGTGTGGTTGATACTGTCACTGTAAAAGGTATGACCACTTCTACTTCAAACGAAGTAGGGGTGTCTGTAGGTGGAGCCACCTCTACCTCAAATGGAACTGATGCAGCTACCTCAACCTCGATTGGTGACTGAGTCTATACTATAATAGGAGTAAGTATGACCGAGGGTTTAAAGTCATCGGCCTCCCGAATAAGCCCAGTCAACCCCTCAGGGTCTCATTCTTTGTTCGTCTCTATCACATGTACCCTACCACCTCTATGATTAGGGAGAGGGTTGTTGCGGACATTGGGTGCAGCTTCCTTTGCCTATATGACCTTGTTGTCAATTAGCATTTGGATCTTATTTTTCAATGTTCGGCACTCATCAGTGGTGTGCCCCTTCATATAAGAATGGTACACACAAGTTTTGTTTGGATTGACCCATTGGGATGGATTCTCTAATGTCACAGCATGAATGGGGGAGACATAACCAGCGGCTTTCAACCTTTCATACAGTTGGTCGATAGGTTCAACAATGACGGTGTATTGTTTGGGTGGCTTGCGGTCGAAGTTTGGTCGTGGTCTTGGAATGTTTTGGCAAGTTGGAGGTGATTGGAAATGGGATGGTTGGGAGTTATAGGTGTGATGGACAGTGGTTGGTTGGGAATATCTAGGAGATGAGAGTTGATATGTGGGTGGTGGTGCTTGATATGTGGGTGGGGGGTGTCTGATATGTGGTGGAGGTGTCTAATATGTGGGTTGAGGTGTTTGATATGTAAGTGGAGATTTCGGGCCTTGAGCTACCATTACTACCCCAACGTCTCTTTTCTTTGATATGCCTCCCGATTGTAATGCCTTATTTGTGGCCTGTAATGCCTCAAAATTCGTTACCATCCCGTTTTTGATGCCTTCCTCAATTCTTTACCCAAGCATGATGATAGCAGAGAACTTATGGTTTTCAATGACCATCAATCTTTTATAATACTGCGGATCCTGTGCTCTGACGAAAAACTTGTTCATCTGTTCTTCGTCCAAAGATGGTCTGACCTCGGCCGCTTTCGACCTCCAACGAGTAGCGTACTCGCGAAAGGTTTTGGTGGGTTTCTTCTTAAGGTTCTGGATGTAGAAAACATCTGGTGCATTATTTGTATTGAATCTGAACCGGTCTATGAAATCCGATGCCATACTCACTAATTGGACCATTTCTTGGGATCCTAACTGATGTACAGGACAAAGCATCTCCATTAAGACTTCTCATAAAGAGTTTCATCCGGATCTTTTTGTCTTTTCCGACCCCGACAAGCTTGTCGCAATAGGTCCTCAGATGGACCCTGGGATCACCTGTGCTGTCAATCATCTCGAACTTAGGAGGTTTGTATCCCACCGGTAGTTCTACATCTGGCTGTATGCATAGGTCTTCATAGTTCAAACCTTCTACTCCCTTGCCGCCTTCGACACCCTGAACTTAACTTGTCAGCTTCTTGAGTTCTTCAGCCATGTTTTTAATGAGCAAGTCCTTCTTAAAAGATTCTGGTGTATAGGAGATTAGTTGGATAGAATGAGGCACAATTTCCACGTATATGGGATTGTTTTGGTGAGTGCCTGGTGCCTGGGTGTAATGGTGGTCATTGATAGAGCTTTGAGTGTCGGGAATGGGTTGAGGTGTATTCTGGGGAGTATGATAAGTGGTGGTTGGCGGGTAATGAATTGGTTGATGATGGTGTTGTGGTAGAGTTGGTATTGGTAGGGGATTGAGATTTTGGGGTAGGGTTGGGTTTTAATGCGGTGCAAGAGGGTTTTGCGGATGTTGGTTTGGTGTGTTTTGGGGAGGTGCTGGGTTCTTTGTGTTTTGTTGGTTGATGTCGGGGACATTCAGGGTGAGTGACAAGTTTGCCAAGTTGCGGACCTGCTCAAGTTCTCCCTGTAGTTCTAATATCTTTTGTTCCAAACTCAAGACTAGATCATTTGATGCCGGAGTACTCCGACCATCTGAAGCTTCTGCGTTCTCAGCATTCTCCTTTCGAATACCACTTAAATCGTCCATTTTTGCTTTTCCTTTGCTTTTTGTATTACTTGGAGGCGGGGGAGGTGGAGGGCCTCTAGATCTGGTGTGATGTGCTGATGATGCCAGTATGAGCGAACCAACCTTAGGGGATGAGAATAAAGAAATAAAAAAAAACAAAAGGTAAACAAGTCAGTAAGGATTTTGAAGTGTTTGCAATATTTAAACACATATTGCAGGAATGTAAATTCGTGTCCTAATTTGGGAGTCTTATTGTGCCCAAGGTAGGCCTAGCGACAAATAAATTTGGAGAATTTTAGTGCCAATAATTGCCTCATTTTATTAAAGTAAAAGTAAACGAACCAAAACAAAACTAAATAAGACAATGTCACTATTGGCTCTCGGCCTTATTACATTTGAAAGGAAAGCAAATAAATCTAATCTACTTGGTCTCTGAAGGACCCTCTCTAGACTGGATTCTCTTGTCAATCAATTCTCCCATCTCGCGTAGGTTCAGCAGCAGGAATGCCCTTGCAAGATGCCCTCCTTCGTTCCCTTCAGCGTTCTGGCAATCAGTGACCCTTTTTCTCATCTTCCATTCCAACCCCATTAAACTATATTCCAGGTATTCCAGCCTCTCGCTGGATTTAACAGCTCTTTCTTTCCATTCGTTAATCATCTCCATATCAGCCTTGTGCAGTGCCATATGCTCGTTTTTAGACTCTCGAACTCTTTTCCGCAGCTTGTTGTACTTTACCTCGGCTTCAACAACCTCTTCTATGACCCGGTTTCCTGGCCCAGCCCTTGCTCAACGACCCCAGTTATGTTGTCCTCCAACCACGAAGGGTAAAGGTATGAGTGGCTTGCGTGATATCAGTCTGGCTCATTAGTATAGTTCTCCACAATAATCTTCAAGGTCCACATGTGTTGCGCTTCATTCTTATGCGAGATGGCGTCACCCTAGAAATTGTCTCTGAAGTGACACGTTTTGGCGACCCGTGGTATGATTTGTCTCCTGTCTGCTTGTCTCATAACCCTGAGAAGAGCGTAAGGGTATATGCCCTTCAACCCGATCAATACCAAGTGCGGAAAATCCCTAGATCTAATGATGAATTCATCGGTAGGGAACCACTCGAACATCCATTGGACTTGATCCCCAATCAAATTTTCAAAAAGATGTACCCATCCTGCAGCGTCCTCTGGCTGAGCAAACATGTATGGAATATAATTCATTCTTTTGGGTTGATGGAAGGCTATATGATCATTCCATGTCCTTTGCGGAAATTCTTGATGGTATTGTACCTTTTGGAGATGTTCCAACAACCAGACTTGTAGCAGCAAGTTACAACTCTCGAAGAACCTGAACCCCTTTTGACATCGCTCCAAAGCCCGGTACATAGCTGCAACAACCATAGGGATGATAGTGTATGTCTTCCCCTCGATCCCGTCCATCAGAGTTTTGGTTACCATGGCCAGACTAGTATGGATAATATCCCTTTGGATTGGGAACACCAGCATGCTCAAGAAACACATGATAAACGCGAAGACCCTACGATGAATCCAACCTAAAGAAGTAATTGAGAACTCATCGTCAAAAATACGGTAGGAACTGTTGTGACCGTATATTTCATAAAGGAACTCAAAAGGTATGTAGGAGTCCTTTAGGCATTTCAAGTTGTCATTCTTCTTCAGCCCTACCATTTTCAGAAATCCTTTAGTAGTGCGGTTTTTGGATGCCAACAAACTAGGACAATCCCAAGGTAACCCAGCAAATCCTCCTATTTCTTCTAGAAGGGGTGTCATTTCTATGTTCACAAAACAGAACACAGCCCTTTCCTTATCCCAAAACATAGTTACAGCCTCGATCAACATTTTGTTGAGCTGAAGGTCCATCAAAGAAGGCAAGTTTCCTAGGACTCGTTTCACATGGTTTTGGTCACATGAAGGAAGATCCCTCCACCAATCTAGCAAGAGTGAGGGTGTGCTAACCATACCAAATCTAGGGACCTCGTGCCTTATTTTCTGCAAACAAAGAGAGTTAGGCCCTTTCCCCCTTCAGGTTCGTCTATTTATATCGTAATAATTAGCATATTGGCATTTATTTCTCCAAATTAATGCACATAATCGTGGTTACGTCCATTGGGATTATGGAAAACCCGATGAACTTTTGGATAAGGCTTGTCTTAAAGGGTTATTATGTGGACAACATATTAACCCGGATAGGTTTGACCATGATGCATGTACAATTTAATTGGAGTAAGGTTGCTATAGAGGTATAGACTAGGACCCTCAAGCGGACAACTTGAGGGGAAGGCACGGAACCGTCGAATGCACCGCTGATCGACTAGTTTTACCGTAAATACGTCTTTTTGAATTTAAAAGGTAATATATAGGAAGAGCGCAAACACTCATCAAGCGTTGCTATAGGATTAATTACGCACGAGCGGAGTATGATGTTGAGCATGATTTATGCAGCAATAAAGAGCATGTTGTCAAGTATTTTCACATAAGAAAATAATAAATGCAGTATTTAAATAATTGAAAAGACAGTTACAGAAAAAAAGAAAACAAGGAGACAAGTCAGTTTCAGGAATAAAAGAATCATAAATGCTTGAAAATAGACAGTTAAATTCAAAAGGGGAAAGGGTACGTGGAATAGATCATGCTTGGACTAATTCACAAAAGATAAGTTCGTTATGGTATGAGCCTAAAATATCCCCAATAGAGTCGTCATGCTGTCGCGCCCCCTTTTTTCCCTTTTTGATGGGGAAGTCCAGGTTTCGACATTCATAGGGGAAATAACCATTTCCTTTTGGGAATTGGGTATTTGAAGAGTCGCCACCTAACGGATTATGGTGCGTTAGGGCACCTAGAGCGATTAACTCTTAGACTAGTTTGCATTACTAGAGATTAGAGTAAGGGCTCAAAATAACCTTGAGGGGAAGGTGTTAGGCACCCCTCGCGGTCCACAATGGTGGGTCCCGAACAAACTTAAACTATGTAAATTAGTCATTTTAACACATAAACAATTTTAACACGTACTTGCAAGTAAAGGTGTGTTTTTGACATGTATGATTCAAGTAATGAAAGTAAGGAAAAAGGGTTTGAACAATTTGCACATTTGTAAAGAAAAGTAAATTTATTTAAACCCCGGGAGTTGGGAAAGAGGGGTTCTAGTTTGGTTAGCCTATAGGATCATACCCACACAATGCCCGGTAAACACTCTTCAACGAGGGGCTACACGTGACATTAGCGTGTAGTCATCATATTACTTACTACCCAATTCCCTCCCCTTGGTCATAGCCTAAAGCGTTCTAGCAACCTTGAAAGATATCCTATGCGTGAACTACCCGTCCATTCCTCGTGGCCTTGGAGGTATTTAGGACCTCTAATTTAGGTAGTTCTAGACCATCCTAAGTTTTTTAAAGGATAAAAGTCTAGGCGTCAATCAAAAATAATTAGGACTACATTTAGAGAGGGAACAATTAAAGGCTCATATTTACCTCCACAAACATAAGAAGTAAGTGCACGTCTCAAACAACAGTTTCAAGTATTTAAGAGAAAACCTTAGAACATGATATCTAGGTGAGCGGAGATTATGCAGTATTAAATTAGGACCAAAATGTCAAAGATCTGAATCCTACTTGCCTATTGATTCTTTTAAACCTATTGAGTGTGAGCAGACTCAAATAACAAGGCACAGATTTATAGTTTGCACAATTTTAATCGCACTACAGGCTTGCCTAGGCGCATAACAGTGATGTCCTATGAGCATGATATCTATATTGATTAGGAATGCAGTAAAACAGTAAAACGATTTTAAATGGCAATTTGGATCATATAAGCATGATTTCTAGCAATGTTACTTAAAGAAGCATTGAAGACTTGTTAAAGAAACAGACAAACTAGTTAACTAAACCAATTCAGAATATATAAACATGAATTACACCGACTTTTCTAGCTGAACTATTTTAAGTCTTATGGGCACAATTTCTAATTAAGCAGGGTAAAACAAAAAATATTCATTTAACCAAAGTGAAACCCCTATATGCATAATTTCTATATAACCGATTTTAACCCTATAGGCAGGATCTCTATTATTAAAGCCAGTTTAGACCCTATAGGCATGGTTTCTAACTGTGTGGAAGTAAAGAAAATATAACAAACACATTTGAATCAACATGGACCCTATAGGCATGGTATCTACCCAATTTTACCCATAATATATAACTACCCTCCATTTTACTCTAGTTACCCCACTGTTTGTTTACAAAAATTATTACAGTCTAATGAATTGAATAAAAAATTACACAAATAAAACAAAAATTAATCTATAGGGAACCTGAAGTAGGCCCCAAATGACTTCCAAGCCTCCAGTAATCTCAAATATCAAAGTTCCATAGCTAATTTCATGTCTAGGTGTGTCAGAGTTCCCTAAAGACCTCAAGGATCTCAGGCAGTGCTCACACCTAGACCTTTCTCAAATAATAACTGATTTAGGTGCAGTGTGGAAAGGCCAGCCTTGACATGCCAGAGTTCAGAGAGATTTTAAGGATCTCAAGGCAGTACACATATCAGAGGGGCATGACCTAGTATTCTAGGAATCAGTGGAAGTGCATAATGGTTTGAAAGAGTTTAATAGAAAGGTTTTATGACTGAAAAGAACTTCTGAAAACCATTAGTGATAAAATAGTTTGAGGGAAAATGTAAAGAAACAATTTTGAATTCAGAACACAAGACAGAGAACAAATAAACTTTAGGAAGTAACTTTGGCAAGCAACTTTCCCACAAAGGGAAGTGGGATTGGGAACATAGAGAGTACACCTTAATGAAGCATACATATAATAGGATACATAGAGTTTTGAGGGGGTTCTATAGAACTAGTAGGTAGAATGCAGGTCATGCATCAAAGATCACAACAGAAACATATTGAAGCCATTCTAGGGAGAGTAATTAACTTAGCAGGAGTGAGGCAGAACAAGAAAAGACAAGTGAGGGCATGCTAATTACACAAAGGCATAGTCTAAGCTTGCTATATAAACAGAAGTCAATCAAACAGGTCAGTTACATATGTAGATATGTCAAACAAAATAACAAACAAATAAGTAGAGTAGAAACATGATGGTCATAGATTTGAATAGGCAGTATTAGGCATGTTGGGTAAGCAGTAAACAGGAGCAATAATAAACTCAGGCCATATGAACTAAAGTAGTATGTAAACACATAGGTTTTGATTCTTACAAAATTAATCAGAGGCATACCTAGTTAAAGAAAGAAAACACAAGATTGTGAGCCCGTATTGTGTAGTTTCCAGCCTTGGCTTGCAGCCAGCTAGAATAGCAGTGATCACAAGTAGAAAAGAATGCAAAAAGAGAGCCTTTTTAGGGTGTAAGAAGTAGTAGTTTTGAACTATGTTTGTTGTCTAGAAGTTAAAATAAGAGGGAATTTATATAGTAATCAAAAGCTTAACAAAATAAGGTAAGGGATCAATTAAGTAGCAATTAGAGAAATTCATGGAATCAATCACTTGTAAAATCAGTAAGTCTTCCCTTTAATCAAGGGATAATCAATCAATGGTAAGAGCAGGACAGATACTTAAGGAAGGAAATCGAGTACGGCTTAAGTACAGAGTAGGTAATTAGGGGTGAATGAACAATAGTTTCAGTTACTGAAACAATCAGTAAGACTCAGCAAAATAATAAATAAGCCAATGAAAAACTAATTAAGGCAAGAAGTTCAATCAAACCGAGTAGAGAGGTTAGAATCAAAAGTTTTCTTAAGGAAAAGAGTTCAAACCAAGCCAGGAAATAAGAACTTCAGAATAATCAATGGTTCAATCAAAGAGAAAATCACGTAAAGAGTCAACAAGTTTCGCAAACAAAATAAGGTAAGAAATGAATTATCAGGATTCGACACGAAACAAATTGGTAAATCAAGAAAACGACACTGATTTAAGGAGAAATATATAGGTCTTAACATGAATAGTCAAAATGAACACAAATATATAGAATCAGTAGAAGAGTTGAACTAAGAAACCCAGTAGAGGCATATTAGGAAAAGAAAACCATGAGATATTCAAATGGCTGAAGAGAAATCACAAGAACCAAGGCAAGAACACAGTTAATACACCAGTACTCATAAACCAAACAAAGAATGTCAAAAATTAAGGCTTTTAGTATAAATGAGTTAAGGTTGTAGCAAACTTACAAAATCAGTTAAAACACATAAGAAGTAGAAGATCAAACACTAAAAATCATCAAACATTTTGGAAAAGAGATTTCCGAAAACCCTAGTTTAGAAAAAATGAAAAATCATTCGAAACCCATATGATTCTTTTAAAGGATTTTGTAAAACTCATATGAAATAGATATAAACCATCTTAGATCTATACAGATCTAAGAAGTTCAGAAGAGAGAAATTAGGGTTTCAAGAAGAACAATCACAGAGATGAAGAATCAAACCTAGAAACCCACAGATATAGGAATATCTCACTCGAAATCAAACCAGGACACCTTGGAATAGGCGAGAAATGGCCGTAGATGCAAGCAAACTAACCTTGGTCCCTCGAGTACCCTGAAGATGGTGATAGCAGTACAAGAGAGGCTACTAGAGGCCTGGGTGGTGGTAACGACCAAGGTTTGACCAAGATTTGGCTTGTTGGTATATGATCTCATATAAGAATTTTTACGATTTGAATAGCTTCATTAGGTGATTTGGGATTTAATCGGAATGCATTTTGGAGGTCTGTGGAAGGTTTAGGCTTGAATTGGCGAAATTGAGATTTTGGCATTTTCCAGTTGGTAGTTGAGAATTTGATATAGGGGTCGGAATGGAATTTCGGAAGTCGTAGTAGTTCGGTTGTAGCATTATGGATGTGTGTACAAAATTTCAGGTCATTCGGACGTGGTTTGGTATACTTTTTGATCGAAAGCGTAATTCGGAAGATTTTGGAAGCTTCAGCTTGAATCCGATGTATTTTGGGCGATTCGATGTTGTTTGAGGTGTTTTGAAGATTGATACAAGTTTAAATGGTGGTATGTGACTTGTTTGTGCTTTTGTTGAGGTTTCGGGGGCCTCAGGGTGATTCTGGATGGGTGACGAAAGAATTGGAATTGAGTTCTGGCAGCTGAAGCATTTGGTTTCTGTCATAACTGCACCTGCGGTTGGGAGGCCGCAGGTGTGATGATCGCAGAAGCGTAAGACAGCTGCAGATGCAGCCAAGTTGAAGTCCTTCAGGAACTGCAGAAGCGATGACCGTAGATGCGAAAATTGGTAACTTAATGAAAACCGCAGAAGCGGGAAATGGACTGCAGGTGAGAAAATGCCTGGGTCAGAAAGTATATAATGTTCCTTCGCGAATTTTTGCTAAGTTTTCCATTTTTGAAGACAGGAAGCGAGCTAGGGCAGTGAATTCAACGGAAAATCGAAGAGAATCAGTTGGGTAAGTTCCCTGAGCTTCATTACTCATGTTTATGATCATTTTCCCATTGTTTTATCATGGTATTAGTGGAAATTAAGGAAGAAAATTGAGTGATTAGGGCTTGAGATTAAGAGACCTTTGAGTGGGGATTTGCGGGGCCATTTAAGGTCTGATTTTGATGTTCTTGATATGTATAGACTCGTGGGAGGACGAGGATTCTAATGATGTTAATTTTATCGAATTCCGAGACATGGGCCCGGAGGCCGGGTTAGAGCAATTTCGGGATTTTTGATGTAGATTGGATATTTTTGAGTGGGCTTTGTCCCCTTCGCATATTTTAACGGTTATGTGCTGATTGTGGCTAGATTTGGAGCATTCAGAGGTCGATTCGTGAGGGCAAAGGCATCGCAGGCTAATGTTTGGACCGGATTGAGATAAATAATGATTGTAAATATTGTCCTGAGGGTATGAAACCCCGGATTGCACATCATTGTACTATATTGAGGTGACACACTCGCTAGATGACGAGCGTGGGTCATGCACTATTGGAGATTATGACTTAGTCCATCTCGAATGATGGTTTTATCGCGTATTTGATTGAAAAATGTTTGTTATCATCATGTTTTGGGCTGAATGCCATATTTGGGCCCCGTTCCAACTATTTGAACCCTTAGGGGATTTTTATTGATATTTACTCACTATTTTGGTTTTATACTTGAACTCAGTCATGATATATTCTACTGTTTTCATAAATCAGCCGTGTTTACTCTGTTTTAACACTTAAATGATATTTTAAATGATATTCTGGGCTGAGCACCATATTTCACCGTGCCTGAGTGGCTGGTGAGATTCTGACTGAGTAAGGCTGAGGGCCTATGTTATGAGGAAACACTGATTATGATTATGAGGCCGAGGGCCTGAGATTTGTATGCCACGAGGTGGATTATTGATATGAGGCTGAGGGCCTAGTGATGATGCCACGAAATGGCTTGATATTGCACTTGGGCAGTAAGGGGCCTCTCTAGGAGTCTACACACCCCCAGTGAGAGAAGGTACCCATTGTGATGTGAGATATAGCTCGAGGGGCTGGTGTTGTTCCATGTTGTTGCCCGAGGGGTTATTTCTGTTAGTATTTGTGCCCGAGGGGCGGATTTTCTGTGCTTATATGCTCTAGTTGCTTAACATTTAACTGCTTAACTGTTAAAAAAGTATTTTTAAAGAAGTTTAAACTGAGCTAAGATGCTTTAAGAGATTTCACAGTTTCATTGCTTTCTTACTGGTTTTATACTGCTTCTATACAACATGTTGACGTGTTTTACGTGATTTCTTATCACTCAGTCTTCATTTATTATTATTACTCATTGAGTCAATGTACTCATATTACTCCCTGCACCTTGTGTGCAGATTCAGGTATTTTCGCACCCGGTAGCGGGTATTGGTTGATCAGAGGCAGAGTCATTGGAGTTTAGCAAGGTAGCTACCCGACGTCCGCATCACTCCTTTTCTCCCTCTTTATATCATTAGACTCTATTTAGTATATTTCCGTAATTTTCATTGTATTTTAGACCTTAGTAGATGCTCGTGACTTGTGACACCCCGATGTCGGGTTGTATCTATTTCTGCGCTGTTCATTTAAACTTATACTATGCAATATCTGATTAATTAAAAAGGCTTAAATTGACTTATTAAAATTATTGGAGTGAATCTAGGGATTGTGTCAGCTGACCTTGTCTTCACGAGAGGCGCCATCACGATCGGGTCCAGTTTGGGGTCATGACAAGTTGGTATCAAAGCCTAGGTTACATAGGTCTCACGAGTCATGAGCGGGTTTAGTAGAGTCTCGCGGATCGGTACGGAGACGTCTGTACTTATCCTCGGGAGGCTGCAGAACTTTAGGAAAAACTTCACATTCTTGAATTCTTATCATGCGTCTTTGATTCAGCTTGAAAATAACTCTTTTAATTCCTTTTACGAGTTCCTATGAATGCATGAGCTCTCAATATCAGATGTGCATCAATGGCTTGTGATTCCCTGATCGAGGGACGAGATGTGATCTCTGTATGGATGTTGGTCTAGTCTGGAAAACTTAGGGCCGAATTTTGCCTATAGCTTGAGCCCTGAGCTGTTGATTGTGCGAGCACGTGCTTCTGGATCTATATGTTCTGTTTTGTCCCTATTAAGGGGAGTAATGACTAGATAGCTACGCGATGAGTCTGATGTGACTACGAGATGTATTCCTATGATTTGGAAGCGATGCGAAGGGTCTGCTGGAGGATTGAGGAACCATTAGATGCTTGATTTCCATCTTGATTTGAGGTATAGTCCCGAGTTATAGGTGTGTGAAGAATATTTTCATGTTTCCTAATTGGGAGTGAAGTAAATTTCATCTTGCGGTATGAGTTCAGACTCAGGAAGATTCAGAGAATGTGTAATGCTTATGACGGTGGAGGGTATGCAGAAAGGCTAGTTTGAGGAGAAATAGGTGGGTTATCTCCTGTGGATTGTTCTGAAGTTGCGTAATCCTTTATGTCATTTATTGGAAGATCTCTGTTACCAGGGAAATATATGTTTTGTAATTTGAATTTGGGTCGCCTAAGAGAGTGGGTTTAACTATTATGAGAGTGAATGCGAGATTTGCAGAAGATTTAAAGTACTAGATGGTTTGTGTTTCACAAGCTTATGAAGGATTAAGTTTAATCTCACTATGGTATTATGGCAGCATTAGAGTATATGCGTTATGAGTTATTGTGTGTGTTTTGATCTATGGCTTTGAGCCAAGTGGGGGAGTCTGTTATTGATTAGGTGATTGCACAGTTATGTGCTATGTTGGTTCCAGTTTGAGGCGTACTGGTGAATCAGTTATGGCTTGTAGAGGTTGAGGCCGAGGATGGCTCGAGTAAATGAAATTTCAATACAGGTTATGCTATGATTTATGGGTGTATGAGAGCCACGGAATGACTTGAGTTGTTATCGGAAAAGAATGCTCAGTGCATAGGGCAGGAAGTTGCTTGGTTGCATTAAGGTGAGGCTACATTCTGCAGTGTCCGAGTGCTAAGGAGGCACAGGTTGTTCGGTTCGTTTGTTCAGGCTAATTGCAGTTTGAGTACAGTGGATGACTCTCGAGGAAGGTTCTAATGTGTTCAAGATCTTACATGTAATAATTGGAAATTTTCAAGTTGTACTTCTAGCCAGAAATTGAGGTTTGCATTTGGAGGGTGTCAAGACTTATGGCATTCCTATATCAATTATGGGATTCCATACATCAGTATCAGGAAGGTGAAGGTAACAGATTTAGATTTGCAGGGAGTCTCTTCGGAGTAAAGTATTTTGAATGTGGTGCTTTTGGGAATATTTAATAGAGAAATCAACGACTTATGAGTCTTAGACGGTGTGGTTTTATGCTTGGGTCTTGTGTGGTGAGTCTGGGTTGAGGAATTGTGGTGTTATACCAAGAAGAAGTATCAAGTTGAAGGTAAATAAGAAGTAACTTGGATAGACGGGATAGCTTGGTAGTAGGCCGGATCGGTATGGTAAGGATATGATTAGTTCCTTGGGTGCTTACGAGGTAATGAGTTTCCACAGGTGTTTCGTGGCAATGCTCTTGGGTTGTAGTGGCATGCGTAGCTTGGTTGAGTTAGAAGGATTCAGTCCTGACAGATTTAGTTTTGTGCAAAAGGGAACTCGGAGAGTTCTTGATGATTTCTACCACGGATTGGAGGTGTATATTTTCGAATGTCATGAGGAGCATGGGATTTATAGTGATTTCCTTCCAGATGGGCTCAATGGAAAGTTCTTGGTTGGTTAAGTACATAGTTGCTTGTGGCTCGGAAGGTATATGAAGTTCTCATATTATCCTAGGGTGGTATGGTATATGCGGTATATTGTGGAGGATTGAGATTTGCATGTGTAAGGTTACGGTTCAGTTCTGAAAGGGAGGTCACAAATTCTAGGGCAGCAAAGGTAGTTTCAGATGATTAAATAAAAGGTATTGCTAATTGGGGTGATTTGACGAGGGTATATGTTTCAAAAAAAAAAAAGAGAAAAGAGGCACTATGATTAAGTTGATGGTACTTCAGTAGTATTGTGGCACTCACTTGTTGGATCGACTACTGATATTCGAGTTTGCTTGGTGGCATAGAAGAATTATGAGAGCACCTCTCGTGGAAAGATTGGGTATTAGAGGTATTGTATATTCGGACGGCGGAATTGGGATTGAATATAGAGGTTCGCGTGCTATATGGAGTTGGAGATTGGGAGTTCCCATATTCAGGTTATGTTGTGGTTGTGGGTCGCGTGTATCGACACTGTATAGTGACTATCGGGGTTTGGAGACCCGAGTGAATCTTTTGCTGCTTGGTATGTTAGATTTTGATGTAATACTGGGTGTAGACTGGTTGTCTCCGTGTCGTGTTATTCTGGACTATTGTGCTAAGGCAACAATGTTGGCTATGCCGTGAATGCCGCAGATTGAGTGGTGAGGTTCGACGGATTATGTTCTAGTAGGGTGGTTTTATATTTCGAAGACCCAACGGATGGCTGGGGAAGGATTGTCTTTCTTATTTGGCCTTCGTGAGGGATGTCAGTGCAGAGATTTCTACGAATGATTCAATTAAGGTTGTATTGTGGGCCGAGCCCAGCCCGGGACAGCTAGCAAACGGGCCAAACGGGCAGGTCCCTAACGGTCCTAAAAGCCCACTGTGGGCCGATCCTCCCAAAATAAACCGCGAGCCCGGGACCGTTTAGCCCGGGACCGGCAGGCGGGACTGGGCCGGTTCAAACGGGCCCAACGGCTATTTTTCAAAAAAAAAAATTTTTAAAAAAGGCCAACGGTTAGAAGTTTAAAAACTAGTTGTTGGCCTGCCATTTTAGCCGTTTGGCTTTTTAAAAAATAGTCATTTGTCCCCCAAACTTTGTTTTAACCCCAAACTTTTTATAATTACACTTTTTCCCTATTCTCAACTATAAATACCCCCTCATTCTTTCATTTTTACTTACAAATTCATCAATCTCTCTCAATCTCTCTCTAATTTTCTTCTATAATTGCTTACTTTATTATTGCAATTTTGTGAAAAATTGTGAAGTTGGTAAATTGAAGTATTCAAGTTTTCAAGTCTTCAACGATATTCAATTTTCAAGAAGTTGTTCGTCAATTCGGTAAACTTGTTCTCTTAAGTTTTAATATTATAGTTTTGTTTGTTTTAGTTTGTATAATTATAATTAATATGGACTTTTCTTTGAAAAAAATATTTGGTGGTAAGGGTAAGGGAAAATCTAAAATTGGTGAATCTAGTCGCCAAGCTACTACTCCTCCCCCGACTCCCCGACCCAGACCTGTTACCCGTCCTCCTCCACCTATTATTCTCGATAATGATAACCCTTGTTTTCAATTTTTGGATAGTCAATTTTGCCATGATGTTGCACCAGGTCAACAATTAAATGATGAAGTTATGAATGCTCTTTATCCTAATCAAACTATCTTTGAAAATGATGAGGAAAATAATGATTTAGATGAAACACAACTGGATTTAGATGATACACCTACTAGTCCTGTTAATAACCCAACTGATAATAATCCAAATGATGCCCTGCCTGACCCTCCTGTAGTAACCCCTACTTTTAATAGACAACCTTCTAAACGGACTGAAACATCTCTTGTTTGGCACTTTTTACTCAACTAAGAGAACAAAGTAAGGCTAAGTATAAAACTTGTGGGTCTTTGATGGCTCATAAATATACAGGAGACCGTAGCGGTACAAGTACTTTGACTAGAAACATAAAGAAACACCCTAGATATAAACATAGATATTTACAAATGAAAGTTGCGCAAGAGGGGAATAGTGTAGATACTGAGGTTAACCTTAGTACAGGGTCAAATCTAGTTCAATTGGGAATTAACACTGTTACCGGTGGCATTTTATGTTATGATCCAAATAAAGATCGTGAAGAATTGGCAAAAATGGTTACTGTTATATGCTTACCCTATAGTTTTCCTTCTAACCCTCACTTTGTGCATTATATTAGAAGAGTTTTTAATCCTACTTATAAAGGATGGCCTTGCGCAACCGATATAAACATGAATATGAACAAATTTGCGCTATTTATTTACTCATATAGATTGTCACATTGCTATTACTACTGATATTGGTAGAAGTGGTAATGACTGTGATTGTCTAACTGTTACAAGTCATTGGATTGATAAGAACTGGTTAATGCAAAAGCGCACTATTGCTTATAGAATAATTAATTCACGCCACACAGGTAAGTTTATTGCTAACACAGTTGCAGATATTTGTAGATATTTTTGCATTAGAGATAAAATAATGTCAGTTTTAATGGATAATGCTTCTAGTAACACTAATGCTATAGGCTTGCTTACAACTACACTAAATCCTGCATTTAGTAATTTTTTCCATGTTAGATGTATTTGTCATATTTACCATTTAATCGTCGGTGATGGTATGAAAATTTTAAATGTGGAAATTGAAAAGGTTAAAATGGCTCTATAATGGCTTTTTTATTCAAACCGTTGAAGTAGACTTAGAGAATATTTTAAAAAATATGATGAATTTGGCCTTAGAGAAAGAAAGGTTCCTAAACCTTGTCCAACTAGATGAAATTAAATGTATGAAAGTATAGTTGTTGCATATGAATATAGAAACCCAATAAACGCAACATTTAATACTCGTGTTGGTGGTGATGATGATGAGCACCTTACAAATCAGGATTGGACTAATGTTAAAATGCTTGTAGACTTTTTAGAACAGTTTCATGTTGCTACAAATGAATTATCTGGGCAATATTATCCTAATATTTCTAACTGTTTAGTTTATATTGCAGCATTTGCAGATTTGTTTACTCAATTTTCAGAGGGTGGGGTAACTTATCAACTTGCTATTAATTCTATGAAAGATAAGTTTAAAAAATATTTTTTCCCTGCCCCCCTATTTTTGGTGTTACTGCCATGTTAAATCCTACCATAAAATTAGGAGGTCCTCACTTTTGGTACACAAAAATTTATAAGGCTTTATCACTTTCAGATGAGGAATTTGCTACACTTGGAGATGCAAAAGCCTCAATTAATATAAATTCTCAAACAATTTATAATGCTTATCAACTTGCCTTAGATCATGCTAGACTAAATGTTCCAACTCCTACTTCGTCTAGTTCGCAATCATCTAAAAGAACTGCGGGCCTAAAAGCACTTAGTTCTTGGACGAAGTTCAAGGGTTCTCAAGGTGATAATATTGGTGATAGTTCACAACTAAATTAGCTTCAAGTTTATTTGTCGCAGGGACTTGAATCAGAGAATCCTGATGGCTCCTTTGATGTTTTGGAATGGTGGAAGGACAAACAAAAACACTATCCAGTTATTTTAAGGATCGCTTGAGATATTTTAAGTGTTTAAGCTTCAACAGTGGCATCGGAGAGTGCTTTCAGTCAAGCGAGACTTCAAATCGGTGATAATAAAGCGTCTATGAGGGAGAGCTTGGAAAAATTAGTACTCTTCAAAGATTGGATCCGTTCGGAAAGAAGAAATTTCGGACTTGCAGAATCATAACCGGAGATAGACGAAGTTTATGAAGAAATATTAGCGTAACTTGCGCAGGATGCTGCTTCGCCCGAAAGCGGTGATGAACAAGCTTCTTTTCTGCCACCACCAATGAAAATTCCTCCAGACCTTGAAGGATTTATGAAATTTGTTAGAGACAATACATAGACTAATATGTAACTTGTATTTTGGCACATCTTCCTTACTTTTTTTCCTTTTAATAGTGGCATTAGTACCTTGTTGTGCTCATTCCATTGGAAGGAGGAAGACTAAGAAAGATATTTCCATTTTTTGTTAATGTCATAATAATAAAAATTATAAGACATTCCCTTGAATATTTCTTTGCAATTTATTTTGTGTTTAAATTTGATATATATATATATATATATATATATATATATATATATATACTATATACGACAATTTATATATAATTTATAAGAAATTGCCTTAGATAAAAAAATTCAAAAAAAAAGGCCGAAACACTTAGGCTCGTGGGCCCGACCCATTTAGCTCGGGATGGGCTTAGGCCCATAGTGGGCCAGTTCCAGCCATCAGGACCGTTTGGCCTAGGACTACCAAAGCCCGAGACCGTTAGGCCTGGCCCGTTTAGCCCATTTAGGCCCGGGCCAGGCCCAGAATACAACCTTAGATTCAGTTCTAGTGATGAGGGACTTTTCCTGATATGATTCCTGCTGCCGGGCATGTCACCGGACAGGGTTGTTGATTTCGGCATTGATTTTGTGCTGCACCCCGTATCGTATGGCACCGGTAGAGTTAAAGGAGTTGAAGGAGTAGCTTCAGGGTTTCCTTGATAAGGGGTTCATTGGCAGGCCAATGTGGATGTGTGTTCTAACTTGAGTCGGCCTGGTTGGCTCCGAGTTGTATTGTTGAGAGATGTGTTGATTCAATTGTTATTGAGCTTATTAGTAATCTGGGGAGATCTATGAGTTACCTTTTCTGTGTTGCGAGGTGTTATGATTTGTTGGTTATAGGCACTCATGGTGCGGTTCCATTAGGGTTTCATAGTGGAAGTTGAGCGGGAAGAGTATTGGATATTGCTCGGCGGATGGCGCATCAGTTGTGACCTTTCAGGTTTATGTATGTTATGTCAATTGCTTCACGGTGGTTATGATGATTACTTTGGTTTTAAACATCATATTGCGCATGGTTGTCGATTTTGAGCATAGTGACTTGAGGTGTTTCATATGGACCAGTGTTTGGATGAGGTCGCACATTGGAGCGAACCTATGTGGAGGTATGATCCTGCGGGTCAGATTCGTGTGTTCTATTTCTATGATGTGTGATGGGTTATCAGCAATGTATGTGGTGGTACTGGTGAGCTTGCGGCACAGGTCTTTCATTTGAGTCATTTTCCTGAATTGAGTATGTTCAGATTGTTGTTTATTGGTGCGCGGATTGCACAAGTTGTGGCTTTAGTCTGTATTGAGATGTCATGTCACCAGAGTAGTTGTGTTGGATTAGAGGAGATCGTTGAGATCTTTAATGAATACAAACAGATTCGATTTCAGCATGTTGGAAGGATAATATCGAGGTTCGGCTCAGAAATTTGCTATGGTCTCAGCTAAAGGAAAAGTGGCTTCATGAATAGTTGGTCGGAGTAATGATTATGGTGTACTGTGTGTTGCATTTATCAGTGGCAGCATATGAAAGTGTTGGAATGAGACTTTAGTTGATAAGAGGTTTTCTATCGGTATTCGGTGGTTGTGTGCAACTATTGTGATTAGAAGTTATCGCTACAAGTGTTTGATTTATGTGGTATGTCATGTAATTGCACCTGAGGTTGTAGGTATGGGTTATTACAGTTGGTTCGAGCTTATTCAGAGTATAGATGTGAGATTTTGATCTTCTGGATGATTTCAGGAGTGGAAATGTGGTTCCAAGTTTATGGGCTAGGTTGGATTGTGAAATTTCAGTTATATTGTGTTATCAGACCTATATGAGATAGGGTGACATGGTATCACCCCCGGTATATGCATGGTAAGGTTATTCAGCGATTAGTTGGCTTTTAGAACAACTATGGGCACGTCCGAGGACAAACGTATGTTTAAATGGGGGAGGATATAACGACCCGACCGGTCGTTTTGAGCTTTTGCACTTTGCTCGCCATTTCTCGGGCATGACTAGCCTTGTGTGATGTATTATGACTTATGTAAATCATCGATTTTGGTTTTAAGGGTAAACGGAATGAATTTGGAAGAACAATTCTCAATTTGAAACTTGAAAGGTTTGACCAAGATTTGACTTGTTAGTATATGATCTCGGATCGGAATTTTTATGATTTAGTTAGCTCTGTTATGTGATTTGGGACTTAGTAGCATGGTCAGAATGCATTTTGGAGGTCTGTGGAAGGTTTAGGCTTGAATTGGCGAAATTGAGATTTTGGCGTTTTCCGGTTGATAGATGAGATTTTGATATAGGGGTCGGAATGGAATTTCGAAAGTCGCAGTTGTTCCGTTGTGGCATTTGGGATGTGTGTGCAAAATTTTAGGTCATTCGGACGTGGTTTGGTATACCTTTTGATCGAAAGCGTAATTCAGAAGATTTTGGAAGATTCGGCTTGAATCCGATGTATTTTGGGTGATTCGATATTGTTTGAGGTGTTTTGAAGATTGGTACAGGTTTGGGTGGTATGTGACTTGTTTGTGCTTTTGGTTGAGGTCCCGGGGGGCCTCGGGGTGATTCCGGATGGGTGACGGAAGAATTAGAATTGAGTTTTTGTAGCTGAAGCATTTGGTTTCTGTCATAACCGCACCTGCGGTTGGAAGGCCGCAGGTGCAATGATCGTAGAAGTGTAAGGCGGCCGCAGATGCGGCCAAGTTGAAGTCCTTCAAGAACTGCAGAAGCAGTGTCGTGGGCGCACATGCGGTAGCGCAGGTGCAAGTTTCTAACCGTAGATATGGAAACTGGCAACTTAATGAAAACCGCAGATGCGGTGGATTTGGTCGCAGAAGCGATACTGCAGAAGCGGGAAATGGACTGCAGGTGCGAAAATGACTGGGTCAGAAAGTATATAATGTTCCTTCACGAAATTTTGCTAAGTTCTCTATTTTTGAAGACGGGAAGCGGGCTAGGGCAGGGAATTAAGGGAAAATCGAAGAGAATAAGTTAGGTAAGTTCCTTGAGCTTCATTACTCATGTTTATGATCATTTTTCCATTGTTTAATCATGGTATTAGTGGAAATTAAGGAAGAAAATTGATGGATTAGGGCATGAGATTAAGAGACCTTTGAGTGGGGATTTGAGGGGCCATTTGAGATCCGATTTTGATGTTCTTGATATTTATAGACTTGTGGGAGGACGAGGATTCTATTGATGTTAATTTTGTTGGATTTCGAGAAGTGGGCCCGGGGGCCGGGTTAGAGCAATTTCGGGATTTTTGATGTAGATTGGATATTTTTGAGTGGGCTTTGTCCCCTTCGCATATTTTAATGGTTATGCGCTGATTGTGGCTAGATTTGGAGCATCCTGAGGTCGATTCGTGAGGGCAAAAGCAACGCAAGCTAGAGTTTGGACCGGATCGAGGTGAGTAATGATTGTAAATGTTTTCCTGAGGGTATGAAACGCCGGATTGCACATCGTTGTGCAATATTGAGGTGACGCACATGCTAGATGACGAGCGTGGGATCGTGCACTGTTGGGGATTGTGACTTAGTACATCCCGAATGGTGGTCTTACCGCGTATTTGATTGAAAAATGTTTGTTATCATCATGTTTTGGGCTGAATGCCATATTTGGGCCTCGTGCCAACTATTTGAACCCTTAGGGGATTTTTACTGATATTTCCTCACTGTTTTGGTTTTATACTTGAACTCAGTCATGCTATATTTTACTGCCTTCATAACTCAGCCATGTTTACTCTGTTTTAACACTTAAATGATATTCTGGGCTGAGCACCATATTTTACTATGCCTGAGTGGCTGGTAAGATTCTGATTGAGTAAGGCTGAGGGCCTATGTTTTGAGGAAACACTGATTATGATTATGAGGCTGAGGGCCTGAGATTTGTATGCCATGAGGTGGATTATTGATATGAGGCTGAGGGCCTAGTGATGATGCCACGAGATGGCTTGATATTGCACTTGGGCAGTAAGAGGCCCCTCCACGAGTCTGCACACCCCCAGTGAGAGCGGGTACCCATTGTGATGTGAGATATAGCTCGAGGGGCTGGTGTTGTTCCATGTTGTTGCCCGAAGGGCTGTTTCTGTTGGTATTTGTGCCCGAGGGGCGGATGTTTTGTGCTTATCTGTGCTAGTTGCTTTGCATTTAATTACTTAATAGTTAAAAAGGTATTTTTAAAGAAGTTTAAACTGAGCTAAGATGCTTTAAGAGATTTCACAGCTTCATTGCTTTCTTACTGGTTTTATACTGCTTCTATACAGCATGTTGACGTGTTTTACGTGATTTCTTATCGCTCAGCCTTCATTTATTATTATTACTCACTGAGTCGGAGTACTCACATTACTCCATACACCTTGTGTGCAGATTCAGGTTTTTCCGCACCCGGTAGCGGGCATTGGTTGATCAGAGGCAGAGTCATTAGAGTTTAGCAAGGTAGCTGCCCAACGTCCGCAGCACTGCTTTTCTCCCTCTTGATGTCATTAGACTGTGTTTAGTATATTTCCAGAATTTCCATTATATTTTAGACCTTAGTAGATGCTTGTGACTTGTGACACCCCGATATCGGGTTGTATCTATTTCTGCATTGTTCATTTAAACTTACACTATGCAATATCTGATTAATTAAAAAGGCTTAAATTGGCTTATTAAAATTATTGGAGTAAATTTGGGGATTGTGTTGGCTGGCCTTGTCTTCACGAGAGGCGCCATCACGACCAGGTCCGGTTTGGGGTCGTGACACATAGATGACTGACGACGAGGTCCGATTAGGGTTAGGTTTGAGAGAATCTGAGAGAGAAAAGGGATTTCAGGGCAGCGAATGGTGGGAAATGAAAGGGTTTGGGGGGTCGTTTGGGACTAAAAAGGAAGGGGCTGATTGTGGTCGTTGATCTCTATGATCAACAGTCGAGATTAAAAGGGTTTGGGGCCAGATCGGGTATTAGGGTTTGGGTTGGGTAACTTTAAATTGAAATTGGGATGGTGTTGGGTTGAATTAGGACCAAAATTGAAATAAAAATTGGCCAGATTTTAAATAGTCACTTTTAATAACTACATAGTTTATAAAAAATAATAAATGAGTTCCAAAAAATATTTCGTGTAGTAAAACAATTTAAAAATAGTTATTTAACATTTTAAAAATATAAAAGACCATTTTTAGGCATCAGTAATGTAATTGTGCATTAATATTGGCTATTATTGCAAAGAAGTGCAATGTAGCCTAAAAACGTAAATGCAATTATAAAAATGCACTAAAAATATTTAATCACTATGTTGGCATAAATAATGAATTTAAATGGCTAAATCATCATAAAAGGATATGAAGGATAATTATTTGATATTTTATAAATAAAAAAAAGAAGAAAAAAATTGATTTGGAGCTTTTAAAATTATAGAAAAATTATAAAAATGCTTATGCACGCTTATAACTGCATATGTGCTATTTTGAAAGTATATATATATGTATTAAAGATATATAAGGAAAAATTGGGTATCAACAATCCCAACTGGAGGAACCACCCAAACTTCTCTTGGAGTGGAAACCAAGGTACTCAGAATCAATACCAGCCTCAAGCACCTTAACAACAATATAGACCACCTCAAGCTCAACAACAAGCGAGCCCAACAAGTCACCTTGAGGGCATGATGAAAAAAGTGATGGCTGATCAGCAAGCCCAAGACGCAGCAATGAGAAATTTGGAACGCTAAGTGGGATAACTTGCCAGTGCCCAACTAGACCAGTTAGAGCTCTTCCAAATGACACTGAAGCTAATCCTAAGACATCCCTTAATGCCATGTCATTGAGGAATGGGAGATAATTAGAAGAAGTCCAGTCGAAAAAGAGAAAACATGTGACTTTTAATGAGAAGCTAGCCACTATAGAATCAAAATCAGAAAATCCAAAGGAGTCAGAAAAGCCAGTTGAAGAGGCGGTGGATGATCAACCCCCACCATTGGTTGCAAGGACACCACCTCCTTTCCCTCAAAGATTGCAGAAAGTGAAGGATAACTCCGCATATAAAAAGTTTCTTGATATTTTGAAGCAGGTGCAAATTAATATTCCATTGGTTGACATCTTACCAGAAGTGCCCAAATATGCAAAGTACATCAAGTACATAGTGGAAAATAAAAGGAGGCTAACCTAGTTTGAATTTGTGGCACTCACTGAGGAGTGTAGCTCAAAAATTCAAAGCAAGTTACCTCAGAAATTAAAGGATCCAGGTAGTTTCACTATCCAAATCTCGATAGGTAAACATGCAGTTGGGCGAGCTTTATGTGATCTTGGAGCGAGCATCAATTTGATGCCACTATCTGTGTTCAGACAATTTGGGTTAGGTGAGCCATGACCTATAACGGTAATCCTACAGTTGGCTGATCGCTCCCTTGCTCATCCTGAAGGAGTGATTGAAGATGTGTTAGTTCAAGTAGGTTCTTTCATATTCCCTATTGATTTTATTATCTTGGACTACGAGCCTGATCAAGAAGTTCCATTTATTTTGGGGTGTCCATTCTTAGCCACGGGCCGAGCTATTATTGATGTTTGCGAAGGAAAGATGATAATGAGAGTAGGTGATCGAGTGGAGGTATTCAATGTTTATAAAGCACTCAGGTTGCCAACCCACTATGAAGAGCTATCCATGATTTCTGTGGTGGAAAGTAATGCTACATCATTAATGCTTTATATGAGCCCTATAGATCCTCTTGAACGAGCTTTGATTAGGGATGAATAAGATAATGAAGATGAAATGATGGGAGAATTGAGCAAGTACTTGATATGTCCTGCAATTATGTCCATGGGTTTGGAAAATTTGAGGAGTTGGACAGGCCTGTCACTCTGACCCCTCCTAAGCTATCTATTGAAGAAGCTCCAAATCTAGAACTTAAGCCTCTATCAGCGCATTTGCACTATGCTTATTTGGGGAAGTCTAAGACATTTCTCGTGATTATCTCATCCATCTTGACTAACACTCAAGAAGAAAAATTGCTCAGAGTACTCTGCGAGCATAAAAAGGCTATTGGGTGGACTATTGTTGACATCAAGGGAATCAGTCCACATTTTGCATGCATAAAATCTTCTTGGGAGATGGACATCGCCCTAGTATTGAGCAGAAAAGGAGGTTAAATCCCATTATGAAAGAGGTCGTGAAGAAGGAAGTAATCAAGTTGGTCGATGCAGGTATCATCTTTCCTATTTCTGACAGCAACTGGGTAAGCCCAGTTCAATGTGTGCCCAAAAAGGGGGGATGACTGTGATTGAGAATGATAATAATGAGCTAATTCCTACTCGCACTGTGACGGGGTGAAGAGTCCGCATTGATTATAGAAGGCTCAACAAAGCAACTCGTAAGGACCACTTTCCACTTTCATTTATTGACCAAATGTTGGATAGATTAGCCAAGCATGAATACTATTGCTTCCTTGATGGTTATTGGGGATACAATCAGATTGTCATATGCCCAGAGGACCAGAAGAAGACCAATTTTACTTGTCCTTATGGCATTTTTGCCTTCAAGCGAATATCGTTTGGTCTTTGTAATGCACCAGCCACTTTCCAGAGATGCATGATGGCTATTTTCACCGATATGGTGGAAAATTCTGTGGAAGTGTTTATGGATGATTTTTCAGTCTTTGGGTCTTCTTATGATGACTGTTTGAGGAATTTAAGCAAGGTGCTGGCCCGTTGTGAAGAAATAAATCTGGTACTGAATTGGGAAAAGTGCCATTTTATAATGTAGGAAGGTATCGTGTTGGGTCACAGAGTGTCTAGGAGAGACATTGAAGTTGATAAGACGAAGGTGGAGGCGGTTGAAAAATTACCTCCACCTATTTCTGTGAAGGGTGTTCGTAGTTTCTTGGGACACGCGGGATTCTATCGGCACTTTATTAAAGGTTTTTCTAAAATTGCTACTCCTTTGTGCAGGTTGCTTGAAAAATATGTAACTTTCAATTTTGATGACACCTGCCTCGAGGCATTTGAAGAACTAAAAAAGAAGTTGGTTTCTGCTCCCATTATTGTGGCATCATATTAGTCCTTACCATTTGAATTTATGTGTGATGCGAGTGACCATGCTATTGGGGCAGTGCTAGGCCAGAGGAAAGACAAGGTGTTTTATTCCATCTACTATGCGAGTAAGACTCTTGATGATGCACAACTGAATTACACCACCACTAAAAAGGAGTTGCTAGATGTTATGTGGGCATTTGAGAAATTTCGGGCATACTTGGTGGGAACGAAAGTCATAGTCCATACCGTTCATGCAGCAATCAGGTATCTATTTACAAAAAAACAATCTAAGGCTAGATTATTGCGTTGGGTTTTGTTGTTGCAGGAATTTGATGTAGAAAAACGAGACCGAAAGGGAACAGAAAACCAAGTAGCTGACCATCTATCAAGGCTGGAAAATCACGATCACGTGGATAAGGGTGGCCAAATAAAAGAAGTATTTCTTGATGAGCAACTTTTTGCTATCATCCAAGACCCTTCTCCATGGTACGCAGACTATGTGAATTATCTTGTGAGTGGGGTACTTCCTCCTGAAATTGAATCTGAAGCTAGAAAGAGGTTTCTACATGATGTGAACTTCTACTATTGGGATGAGCCATATTTGTACAAGCAATATGCTGATCATTTGATGATGAGATGCATTCCAGAAAAGGAGGTAGAATTAGTGTTGTATGATTGTCATGCATCACCTTATGGGGGCCATCATGGAGGAGATAGAACAGCTGTAAAGGTATTGCAATCCGGTTTCTTTTGGCCAACTTTATTCAAGGATGCCCATGCATTTGTTAAGAAGTGTGACCAATGTTAGAGAACAGGAACAATCACAAGGAGGCATGAGATGCCTTTGAATAATATCTTGGAAGTGGAGATTTTTGATGTGTGGGGGATAGATTTTATGGGACCATTCCCATCGTCCAGAGGAAACAAATACATTTTGCTAGCAGTTGACTATGTGTCAAATTGGATGGAGGCAATTGCTTTGCCAACAAATGATGTCACAGTGGTAGCTGCATTTGTGAAAAAGAACATATTTTCGAGGTTTGGGACTCCACGTGCCTTAATTAGTGATGAGGGGACTCATTTTTGCAATCGGTTGTTGAATAACATTCTAGCTAAATATGGAGTTCGCCACAGAGTTGCTATAGCATATCATCCTCAAACAAGTGAGCAAGTTGAGGTACCGAATAGAGAAATAAACCAAATCTTAGAGAAAACGGTGAGTGTGAATAGAAAGGATTGGGCTGCAAAGTTAGATGATGCCTTATGGACATATAGAACTGCATATAAAATGCCTTGGGGCATCCCCTTATAAGCTTGTGTATGGGAAGGCATGTCACTTGCCTGTTGAACTTGAACACAAAGCGTATAGGGCCATTAAGAAGATAAATATGGACCTTGACGCTGCGGGTGAGAAAAGACTCTTGACAGTTGAATGAATTAGATGAGTTCAGGCTGCACTCGTATGAAAATGCGAAACTTTATAAAGAGAAGACAAAGAGATGGCATGACAAGCACATAAAGCCGCGTCACTTAGAGCCAGGCCAATAGGTATTATTATTCAATTTTAGGCTAAGGTTATTTCCTGTAAAGTTAAAGTCGAGATGGTCAGGCCCTTTTAAGGTGGTGAGAGTCACTCCTTATGGTGCAATTGAGCTGCGAACTTTAAATGGTGAAAGAAAATTTTTGGTGAGTGGACATAGAGTTAAGCACTATTGGGGAGGAATAATTGATTGTTAGAAGACCAAAGTTGTACTCGCTGATAAGTAAGTGAGGCCCTGCGTCGTGCCGCGACGTTAAATCAAGCGCTTGTTAGGAGGCAACCCAATTTTTATTGCTTTCACAGTTTAGCTTCTTAATTATTTTTTAGCTAGAGCAGAATAAAGTTTATATTTTCTTTATAGGCATAGAAATTATAGGTAGAATGGTGTAGGACATGTAAATTGGGTATATAAAAGGCTCGGGGGATTGGGATTCATAAAAAAACTAAACTCCTCGAAAAAACACCTAGGCCAGCGCCCAGCGCTACCAGGGGCGCTGAAAACAGTGTTCAAAAATCCCCCAGCGCCAGGCATAGCCCTAAGCGTTGGGCTGGGGGTACACGTAAAAATTTATTTATTTATTTATTTTCGTTTTTCTTTTATTTATTCAAAAACCCATACCCATTTAACCCTACCCATAGACCCATATCCACTAATATTATAACCCATCCTACTACCCATATCCATCTTTAACCCAATTAAACTCAAACACCCAACTTCAAGAAATCTGAAAAACAAAAAAAAATGCTCCTCTCTCACCAGCTGCTTCTGTCGTGACTTCTTCTTCTCCTCTCTCAATATTTTCTCAAGTTTTCACTACTCTCATCCTAAAGTCTATAGGTATGTTCTTCTTGTTCTTGTCTTCTTCTTTTTGTGTTTTAATTAGTAGATAAAAATGTACATCCCGTCCACCAAGTTTTTCCCCATATGTAGTTCTTAAGAATTTTTTATGGTGGGTGGCTTGAATTGGTCGAAATTGTGTGGTTATTGTGTATACGGAGTAGTAAACTAGAAGACCCTCTACTTCGTTGAAATTTGGGAGGCCCATCATGTTCCACCATTGTTGAATTAGAATGCATACACTTTATGCTCATAAGGTGTTTGTTAAAATGCTTGAATGAAGATTTTGGTGTACCAATAAAGTATGAGTAACCGAGTATATGTGTGTATGAATTTGTGCTAAGTGTGGCGTATATAGGGAATATTTTACATGCTAAGGAGTTTGGTTTCAATGCAAATATGTTCCTACACCATCTATCTTATAGAATGTATATTGTAAATTTAGCTAATTTACTGTAGTGTAGTAGTGTGGAAAGGTGAGTAACATATGCCTACATTAAGATAAGCCATGATCTATCACTTATGTGTGTTGCATTGATTAGTGCCTCTTTACTATTGTATGACATGGGAAGTCTTGAGTACCCATAGCTTTGGAGTGTAACAATTGTACATGTTAGATCAAAAATTGTGAAGTATTGTACATTGTGCCTTTGGTTTTAAGTGTGGGGTCGTTTCATGACTTGCAAGAAAACCTTAGGCATATTTCTTGATGAGTTCTCACATACATTGTGCCTTTGGTTTTAAGTGTGGGGTCGTTGTAGGATATTATTCGTGATAGTTCTAGCAAAGGCAAGGGCATTGGAAAGTCCTCCACCAATTCCCTCGCGCCCAAAAAGCAAAAGCAGGGAGAAAGCTCCTCGCTCCAAGCTAAAGGCAAACAGGTTGCCGAGGGATCACAACACGCGCCATTGAGACCGATACCTCACTTGGATTTGGTCAATGATGTGGTTATTGCATGGCACCTTGAATTCGTACCATATGGGTGGTACATCTCTGAAATGGGAATTAATACCAAGGCTTTAGAAAGAAACTTCTCAGAGGTACTTGGCCGGCTCCGCGCACTAAATATGAACAAGTTCCTGGATTGCCCGGGGCATGCAAATCTGAGCATGGTTCGGCAACTTTATGCTAACTGGGATGATGGATGGGGAACCGTACGTGTACGGGGGACGAATGTGCCAATGGATAGAGAGTCTTTATGTGCAAATTTGGGGGTTGAGAATGCTGACCCGAGGAGACTCCAAAAATTTGTCAGAAGCCCAAAATATATGTTGATACGTCACACTCTTTGTGGCATGGATTCCAATGCGAAGTCACCAGGAAGCAAGACGACATTCACCTTTCGAAGGTTCGCTCTGATTTCAACAAGACTGCCAAAGTATTGTAGAATTTTGTGCAACCCAGACTCATGCCAGTGGAGCACATCAGTGACTGCACTCGAGCTAGAGTGTGTGTCATTTTATTTTTGATGACTGGCAAACCCATTAATTTGGGTGAGATTATGCTCGGTGAGATGGCCCGCATGAGATTTGGGCGATAGATTAAGAGGTTCTTCTTCGGCAACGTACTGACATAGTATATGCTATTTCGAGGAGTACCGGAGTACCCCGAATATGATGAGGTGGTGGAGGTTACGTCAGGGCTTTTGGACATCACATCTCTATTGGTGACATCGTCAAAACTCACTCCAACAGCATGGATTGGACGAGACGAGAATTTCAATAGGTGCCTCTATAACTCGTTGAACTTACTCATGAGCAGGGCTGGTATTTCAAACGAGGAGCGTATGCATCTATACAATGACTTGTCGAGCACGTCCAAGGAGATGTTGGGGATTGCACTTGGCAGCCCCATTCACTCATCAGAGGATGCCAACTCTATCAAGGGCTCAGACACGGAGGACGAGGTTGGTGATGATGTTACATGGCACATGGTGTTGGTGCCTCTAGGACCGGATGATGATGTGCCCAGAGCTACTGATGGAGGGCATGTTAAGGAGGAGGACTTCGACTGACAGGGAGTTTTCTTTTCACCTTACTCTATTTTACATTTTTATATGCATTGAGGGCTATGCATAGATTAAGTATGGGGTGGGAGGAATACTACATGTGGTATAGTTGTATATCTTGTATCAATTTGTCTTAATTTGTTTCTTTTATTAGTTTTAATATGTTTCTTTTATTAGTTTTATTTAGTCTAGTTTTAGTTTTTTTTAATTTATTTAGTCTAGTTTGAGTTTAGTTGCTTTAAACAAAAAAAAAGTATAAACATACAAAAAAGAAAAAAAATTAGAATAAGCTCGGACTTTTCCCGACAATGGATCTTTTGGACAATTTTCTTGAGGGATAAAGTCCGATTAAAAGCACCAAAAAGATTTTTTTTTAGAATAGTGAGGTTGTATCCCTTGGTTTTTCTTTGGGTGCCGGTTCTTTTCCAAGGGTGTAGCTCGAACCGGGTACTTTATTTTTTTAGAAGTAGTTTAGGAAGAAACTGAGTTGCTTTGAGATACTCATTGACATGTTTGGTGCTGGCACATTAGGCTATGACATATATTCTATTTTCCCGTGTATTTGGTTTGAATTGTGACGTCTAAGTAAAGTAAATAGCCTATTTTGTGATGCCTTTTCTCAGTTGTTTGACTTGTACGCCACATAGTGCAATATTGCTTAATTTTCTCACTTATATGTGATTTCTTGACTTGAGAGTTGAACAAAACCGTTGTGAGTGAGTCATGTGCAATGTGTGTAAGAGGATTTGTGATCTTCTTGCTATCCTGTGTAGTCTAGAACTTGCCCCGTATGTTAATCGAAGCGAAATTGTAAGTTATACTAATTTAGGAGATGGCGTAGATGTTTCTTTCTTGGCCATAGATGTTCTTGTCACATAAAAATAAAATTTTCTTTTGCTAGCCCCTTTGAGCCTATAGACCTTTTCTTTGGCTACCACATTACAAGTCATACCCCTATTTTGTTCTTAGTATGAGATTGTTGAACCTTTACCTCCTAAGGCACTTAGTCACTAAAAGAAGTAAGGTTATATATTGGGGGGGGGGAGGAGGTTTTGAGTGGAACCATGGAGGGGCCCGTTGGTGCACTAAAAGTTGAAATCAAAAGTCACTAGCTGATGAATTTTAATGTATAGAGCGTGTGAAGAAAATGAAAAACAAAGAAGGATAGAAAGAAAAATTGCAAGAAAAAAAATGATAGTCAAAGTATGTAGAAAAAACACACCTCCAAGTTTTAATAATTTGTGCTAGTGGGAGTATAGAGTGCTTAATTAAAGTAAGGGCTATGTTGCATATGGGTTGTGGAAAGTGAATTGGTTGAGAAGAATATGTGCTTGAATTGTGAATGTGGTGTATTAAAGTGCTTAGGAGGGTTAGTCACTATTTCTAAATGTATCATACTCGTCCCTTAGCCTACATTACAACCTTAAAGTCCTAATTGATCCTAGATTTGGCTAGTTAAATTAGTAGAGATATACATTATGGGCAAGCTTATGGTACGACCACGGGATGCATATGAATTCTTTGTGAGAGTGAGCGAATTTTGTTCAATTGTGCGATGTCCTTAATCTATATTCAAAAGCATATTTGAATGTATGGACCAATCTATATTCACTCTTTTGTTTGTTGGTAGGGAACATGATCTCATGAATGATTGGTAATGTTTTAAACTTTCTTGTTGGGTGAGTACGTGAGTTGAGGGTGCTTAGTGGTTACAAGTCAGCTTTTGAGGTTGGGTGGTGACAAATAGGTTGTTGGAATTGACTGAATTGAAATGTTATACTTGGGCATGCTTAAACGGGAAGAATGTGAAATTTTGTATGTTCATGCTTGTGTGCCGGTATTGATCATAGTCAAGGGTAGAGTGTATGGTTAAAAGTTGAATTGCTCCTCTATAGTTAAGACTTGTACGTAGTTGGGGTTTATTTGATAGTCCCATTGCTCGAGGACGAGCAAGAGTCTAAGTGTAGGGTGTTGATGTTTAGCTTCAAGTATATATATTTATATGTATATCGCCTCATGCTTTACTTTTATTTCGTGGATCTAGGGTGTAAAATGTGTTGATCTATATTAATTTGAGGTATTTTTATGTCTAGGAATGATCCGGGAGCAATTGGGACGAAATGTGCGAAATTAGAGCCAAAACAGACGAAAATAAGAAAATTGGAATTTGCAGCGCCACAGGCAGCGCCTAGCCCTATCTGTGGCGCCAGAAACTCCAAATTGCTAGTGCCATGGAGGGCGCCTTGCGCTAGGCATGATGCCGACGGCATGAAACTTGTCCAAATTTGCCCAGGACACAGTTATTTCGGCCCTAGACCTACCCAACATGTATAAAAGCAAGACTAAACTTATTGGTGAGGGGGTGACGCCACTTTTGAGGGAGAATACACACGAGAAACATTCGGAAGCGAAGAGATCTCAGTTTTCTTCATCTTTTTCTAGTATTTTCAATTATTCAATACTTATGAAATTGTTTGATATTATCATGAGTGGCTAAAAACCCATAGTTCTGGGTTTGTGATTTAGCCATGAATATTGTTGTTTAACGTTGACTTAAACTTGATTACAATTCACTAATATATGATTGTTTCTTCAATTCTGTGATTAATTGCTTAATTGTATGGCCAACAATTATGTTCTATTTACTATCTATGTTATGCTTGGGAAAACCATGTTTAGATTAGAGAAGAATTGAAGAGAGAACGATCTTAACTCTTAGGGAGCGGATTTGTGGTTAGAATAGGAATATACCTAGTCACCGTGCTTAATTAAATATCGTAAGCTTAATGCGTTCTTAATAGATTAATTTCATAGAAATATAGGCGTTAATCTATTTTGAATAGGTGAGTAGTACTTCGGGAGAAGGCTATGAGAGAAATTATAGATTAATTAGCAACCATGAGTGAATTATATGAGAGAAAAGTTAACTAGAACACAATAGGATTGGTGAATCGATCACAACCCTGAAATATTTGTCTTTATTGAATACATAACAATCATTTTACTGCTTGATAATTAGTTATTACTTAGAATTATAGTTTAGTATAATCATATTCTTGAACTCGAATTTAGCTTCACTGAATAAAAATATTGGTGAATTAGTGGCTAGTTGATATAAGTCTCTATGGGTTCGACACTTGACTTATCATTTTATTACTTGTACAACCACGTATACTTGCGTATGCGTTTGGAAGCAACAAACACCATAGTTGGTGAGTAAGGTATCAAAAGCCCGATTGCAAAAGTGCGAACCCCCATCACTAATAATGGCTCGCGGAGTACCAACCCTTGTGAATATGTTCTTTTTTCAAAAAGGCCACCACACTTTGAGCTTCATTGTTGGGAAAAGGCACGGCTTCAACCCATTTTGAAACATAATCCATAGCTGCCAAAATGTAAGTGTTCCCACAAGAGCTCCCGAATGGTCCCATGAAATCAATACCCCAAACATCAAAGATATCAATTTCCAAGATGGTGGTGAGGGGCATTTCATTCTTCTTATAAATTCCACTAGCTCTTTGGCATTCATCACAACGCTTTACAAGATCACTAGCATCTTTGTAGAGGGTAGGCCAATAGAATCCACAACTCAAAACTTTCGTTGTTGTTCTCACTCTACCATAGTGACCACCATACGGTAAAGAGTGGAAAGCCTCAAGAATTCCTATTTGTTCTTCTTCTAGCACACATCGCCGGATCACACCATTGGTACATATTCGAAAAAGATACGGCTCATCCCAATAGTAATCCAAACAATCCTGTTTGAGCTTCTTCCTTTGGTTTGAAGCGAACTCATTCGGTACAATGCGACTCACAAGATAGTTGGCTAGATCGGCGAACCATGGCATCTCGGTCATTGAAATGGATAGGAGTTGCTCATCGGGAAATGAATCATTGATCTCAAGGCTGTCATGTGGCATCCCCTCCTCCTCCAAATGGGATAAGTGGTTCGCCACTTGATTCTCACTACTCGTGCGGTCTTGAATCTCTAGATCAAACTCCTGCAAAAGAAGCATTCACCTCATCAACCTTGTATTAGAATCTTTCTTGCTCATTAAATACCGAAGCGTCGCATGGTCGGTGTGCACAATCACCTTAGTACCCATCAAATACGGTCGGAACTTCTCCATGGCAAACACAATAGCAAGTAGCTCTTTTTCGGTCACTGTGTAGTTAACTTGGGCATCATTCCTGTTCTTGCTAGCATAGTAGACCGGATGGAAGATTTTGTTGATTCTTTGCCCCCAACACCGCTCTAACCGAAACATCACTAACATCGCACATGAGCTCAAAATGCAAGCTCCAAACCAGTGCGGTAATAATAGAAGTAGTAGTCAACTTGAACTTAAGCAACTCGAATGCCTTCATGCAATCTTCAGTGAAATAGAACTTGGTATCCTTCTCCAAAAGTTTACACAAAGGGTTTACCACCTTGGAAAAGTCCTTGATGAATCGGCAATAAAAACCCGCATGACCCAAGAAGCTCCTCACTCCCTTCACGGATGTAGGAGGAGGGAGTTTGGAGATCACCTCAATCTTAGCTTGGTCAACCTCAATACCATGTTTTGAAATTTTGTGGCCGATGACAATGCCTTCCTCGACCATGAAGTGACACTTTTTCCAGTTCAACACCAAATTGGTCTCCTCACATCTAGCCAATACCCTATCCAAATTGTTTAAACACTCTTCAAATGAGTTCCCAACCATAGAAAAATCATCCATAAAGACCTCAAGAATGTCCCCTACCATGTCGGTGAAAACAACCATCATATACCGTTGAAAAGTCATCGGTGCATTACACAACCCAAAAAGCATCCACAAGAATGCGAAAGTACCATGGGGACAAGTGAAAGTGGTCTTCTCTTGGTCCTCAGGAGCAATAAGGATCCGGTTATAACCGGAGTATCCAACTAGAAAGCAACAAAAAGCACACCCGGCCAACCTATCAAGCATTTGGTCAAGAAATGGAAGCGGGAAATGATCTTTCCGTGTAGCTTTGTTGAGCTTCCTATAGTCCATGCACACTCTCCACCCGGTAACGGTTCTTGTTGGGATCAATTCATTCTTTTCATTTGTCACCACAGTTATGCCCCCTTTCTTTGGGACACATTGCATTAGAGAGGTCAACGAGCTATCAGAAATGGGGTACACAACCCCGACATCTAACCACTTGATTATCTCCTTCTTCACCACCTTTTGCATTGCTTCATTCGACCTTCTTTGATGTTCAATGGAAGGTTTGGCACCCTCCTCCAAAATAATCTTGTGCATGCAAAAAGGGGGGCTTATGCCCCGGATATCCACCAAAGTCTAACTGATTGCTCTTTTCCTCCTTTGTAGCACCTCCAAAGTTGACTCTACATGCACGTTAGTTCAGTACGAAGAAAGGATAACTGGTAAAGTAGAAGGAGGACCAAGGAATTCATACCTGAGGTGCGAGGGTAATGGCTTTAGCTCTAAGGTAGGAGGCTCCTTGATTGAGGGCTTTGTTGGAGGACTCTTCCGATTTTCAAGATCCAAAGATAGTTTTCGGGGCTCATAAGTGTACGACCCCATGCCTTGCAATGCATTTACACATTCCATATAGCCATCACTCTCTTTATCATCATCTAGGTTGAGCAAAACGGCTTCCAATTTATCCTCAACATTCATTGTTGCACTATCATCATCAACTATCACGTCAGTCACCAAATCCACAAATGAAAAAACTTCATTACTATTCGGTTGCCTCATTGATTTGCACACATGGAAAACCACCCTTTTGTCACCCACCCGAAAAGTGAGTTCACCGGCTTCCGCATCAACAAGAGTCTTCCCCGTAGCAAGGAAAGGTATACCAAAAATGATAGGCACCTCATAGTCCACTTCACAATCAAGGATAACGAAGTCCGCTGGGACTTATCAACTCTAACCAAAATATCATCAATGATACCCAAAGGCCTCTTCATTGTCCAGTATGCCATTTGTAACCTCATGAATGTAGGTCTTGGTTGCCCAATCCCAAAGTTTTGAACACCGAGCAGGGAATCAAACTGATACTTGCCCCGAGATCAAATAATGCTTTGGCAAAATCGGCGCTCCCAATAGTGCATAGGATGGTGAAAGCGCCCGGATCTTCCAACTTTGGAGCCATTGAGTACACAATAGCACTCACTTGGTGAGTCATCTTGATGGTTTCACAATTCATCGATCTTTTCTTGGTTACCAAATTCTTCATGAATTTTGAATATCCCGGCATTTGTTCCAATTCCTCAACCAACGGCACATTAATTGACAAAATCTTCATCATATCGATAAAATTTTTGAAATGGTTCTCACTGTTTTGCTTTGCAAGCCTTTGAGGGTATGGAAGAGGAGGCCTTGCCGTTGGTGCCTTAGCCTTGGGCACCACCGGTTCTGGCATGTCAATCACGTGTTCCCTAGACGAGTTCACCTCTTCTTGCGTCTCCTCCACACTTTCATCTATATCAATTCTCACTTCTTCATTAGCTTGCACCACATTGCTTGGGATTTCATCCTCTTGAACTACAACATCTTCATCCACAATCCTTCTTTGATTTGAGGTGGTTGCATCTCCACCTTTTCCACTTCTTGTCGTTACGGCCATGGCATGTCCCATATTATTCCCACCCTTCGGGTTTACCACCGTATCACTAGGTATTACCCCCCTTAGGACGAGTTTTCAAAGCTTGTGAGATTTGGCCTAATTGAACCTCTAAATTCTGAATAGAAGTGTTGTGCGAGGCTATTTGAGCATCGGAGTCGGCATTCTTCTCCATCATCTATTTAAACATGTTTTCAATTCTACCCATTTCATTGGAAGAAGAGCTCATGCCTTGAGAAGGATAGGGAGGTGGATTGCTTGGTTGTTGGAACATTGGAGGCCTTTGAAAATCCGATCCCTGGTTGTTATTGTTGTTCCACCCTCCTTGATTATTGCCTACCCAGTTGTTGTTACCCCAATTTCCTTGATTGTTCCAATTGCTTTGATTAGAATTACCACCACTCCAATTGTCTTGTGGTTTTGGTTGTTCCAATTACCTTGGTTCCCTTGTGACCTCCATTGTTGTGGATTTTTCCCTTGAGCTTCTTTGACCTTGATAATTATTGACATATTGAACTTATTCATCTTGATCATTGAATGAATCACCTTGATCAGAACCACTATCATCTTGCATAAATTGTTCCAGACGGTTTTGCATTTGTTGACCTTGTTGCCATCTTTTGTTCACCATTATATTCACACCTTCCATTGCATGCACTTGTTTCGGCCCTTGAACTTGTTGAAGATGTGCCTTGGCCAATTGGTTCATGGTAGTTGTCAACTCGGCTATAGCTTGCTTGTGGTCATGTATCTCCTTGTGTAGGTGAATAACATTAGGGTCACCTTGTGGCACAGTGGCTCTACTTTTCCATGACAAAGAGGTATCTGCCATCTCATCAAGAATTTCACAAGCTTTGGCATATGGCGTGTTCATGAAGTTATCCCTGGCGAGTTGGTTAACCACACAGTGATTAGTTGTGTTGATCCCCATGTAGAAGGTCTTTTGGATTATGGCCTCGGTCATATCATTGTTCGGACACTCTTTAACCATGGTACGATATCTTTCCCAAATATCATGCAATGGCTCATTGGGTTCTTGATTGAAGGAGAGAATCTCATCCCAAAGCGTTTCCATATGTCCCGGAGAGAAGAATTTGGAAATGAACTTTTCTGCCAACTCATCCCAAGTGGTGATGGAATGGTTGGGAAACCTCTCTAACCATTCCAATGCTTTTCCCCGTAGAGAAAAGGGAAATAGCCTTAACCTCAGCGTGTCCTCAGAAACATTTGTTTGCTTGCTCCCCCAACAAGTATCGCGAAACCTTTGAGATGCTTGTAGGCATTCTGATTCAAAGCCCCAGTGAAGAAACCCCATTGTTCAAGTAGTGTAAGCATCACATTGGTGATTTGAAAGTTGCCTGCCCTAATGCGGGGCGGGACTATAGCACTTGTATCACCCTCGTTTGGAAATTGTCGGTGTGTTTCCACTCTTGGTTGAGGTGGGGGAGGGACGAGAACATTATCGTGAGGCAGGCGGCCTCGTCTATTAGCATGAGCTTCAATAGGGACCTCATCCATTGCATCATCATCCACGTCCTCCCCCAATGGCACATTTCTAATGGGATCGTTGTTGAGAGCCATTTTCGTACCTAAAATCAATTCAAACACAAATTAGTAACTCAGAAGGAAAGAAAGACAAAACACACAAAAACCTAGATATATAGCTAAATCCATTTAACTCCCCGGCAATGGAGCCAAAAATTGATCTCACCCAAACTCACACCACAAATAGGTAGTGAGGCGGTCGAAGAAACTATAAACCAAACACGAGTCGGGATCGAATCCATAGTGAGTTAGAATTTGGATTAGGTATATAACTAGAGCTACTGTATGACGTGTCTTAGATTGGACTTCAACATATTCATTGGTTGTTTTCTATTTCTACTTTTAGCTAAGGATTGCGAATAATTACTAGAAGACAGTGTTTTTGGTTTTGAGTATTTTTCAAATGATAAAGGAATCTAGGGTCGTGACTTTCACCTAGGTGGCTACCTAATGGATTGTAAACTATAGGGCACGTTTGATTTATCGGGTTTGTGGTATAGCAAGCACACGCAATTGCTCACTTTATACCTCTCGGTAGTTTGAGTGATTTTGCACGATTTGGCTTTCTCAAGCCCAAATGGGTATTTGCACAAATCAAGTAATATATGTTCAAGTCGGGTCTTTCTATCCTAAATTTGACCCTTTAATTGGGGCTATCAATTTCTTGAATTTACCCCAATTCCTTGCTAGCCAAGTTTTCCTAAACCTAGTCTCTCTTTCTCAAGAAAAGACTAGGTCAAAAAGGCATGAATCAATGTTTGCAACCATTAATTCTAGAATCACTACTTGAAAATAGGCCTGCGGGAACAGTTTTCTGGCAACGGTTACTAAACCGTTGCAATAGATTAGATACGGTAACGGTTACAACCGTTACAATAGAATTTGGATGAAACCAGCACACTTTAGATACTAAACCGTTCCAGTTGACAGTTCACCGTTACCATAGGTCTTTTTTATAGGAACGATTTTGTCAACCGTCCCAATAGGCCTATTTGTAGTAACGGTTCTGAAATTTTTGTAATATCGGAACGGGTATTTTGTTCCCTCCTCGTTTTCCCCCCTGAATTTTGCTAAACCCGTCAATATAACCCATTTTTCTTTTATTTATTATATATTTTATTTTAATAAATATAATAACTAAATTAAAGTTGCTTCGACACTTCCTATGCTCTCATCGTTCCCAAATCACCTTCCTCAAACTCACCGGCTGCAAATTAACATTCCAAATCACCAGAATTCTCAACTTCCTCAAGAGGTCTATTCCATTCTCACCTAAATTCTCACCTTCTTCAAATTAAATCACCAGCAAACCTCAAATCACCGTCCCAAATCCCGCGTTCGCAAATCACCGGCAAACATTCCTCAAATCTCATTGTTGTTGGTGATTTACTTTCATCTCAACCGCATTTAAGTTTATCAAACCCATGTCCTAAATTCCCAAATCCTCGAATCTATTTGTTAACCAAAAATCCCCAAATCTTGATTGCTAACCCAAAACTACCAAATCCCCAAAGTCCCAAACTCCATTTGTTTCACTCGAAGGATCTGAAGAACAGAGGAATAATTTTGAAGGTAGCGATTACAGTGTAGAAAATATTTTAAATCGGGAGAAAGTTTCGACCCAAAAGGCAATCAACTTCAGGTAATTTTTCCTTTGTATTTTGGGCATTATATTTTATAGTCGTTCTTCTTTTTCTTTAATCTTTATGGTGTGAGCAGTGTATATGATTTCACTTCAGGTCAAATCTGCATTTGATCTCAGAAACACTAAAAAGTATCTTATTTCATTTCTTTGGATTGAAATTCAGTGTTGATTTAGGACTAATTTTGACATGGTTAACTACTAGTTTTTTGTTCTTTTATTTTTTTAAAACCAAGTATTCGGATTTAGCTTTGGAAAATTTGGTTTATAAAAAAGGATTAATATTAGGGAAAATTTAAACAAAATGGATAAAGGGGGAGCAACATTGCCATTTATTTAAAGAAAAGCCCCATTTTCTGGATTTGGTTATGTTTTACAAAATCAAATAATATGTTGCCTAAACTCGAAAATAAAATAGAGTAATTGGTATTTGAAAACACACTACCTTTGGTTTCTAAACAAAATAAGCCCGTTAATCTTAATACATTAAACTGAGATTTTTCTATTTTGATGAATTCATAGGAATACTTGAAAATTACATGTAACATCAGC
The DNA here is from genome assembly GCF_000715075.1 of Nicotiana tabacum. Lineage (NCBI taxonomy): Eukaryota > Viridiplantae > Streptophyta > Magnoliopsida > Solanales > Solanaceae > Nicotiana > Nicotiana tabacum. Next base: position 133,173,509 of record NC_134089.1, on the reverse strand, counting down.
AAAATGTAGGACACTATGACCTATAGTATCACAATTTTCTTGTACAAAGCAACATAAGTAGAAAATTATTGTGCCTCAGTTGCCACCTTAATGAAGACATCCTCCAAAGATGTGTCAGCCAAACCCCAAGATTGGACAGTAAACTTCTGTTTTGCAAGTTTAACTGTTAGAAATTCATTCGAAATTTTAGCCTCGTCTTTTGGCAGCTCAAATTTCTGGGCAATTCTTGAATGGAAAGTTGTAATTGAAGCTTACAGTACTGTTGAATCTTTGTGCTTGAAGTTAAGGTCGTATGATTAGATCTATCTGTTTCATTCACCTAAAATATACATTCTTCGGGCAGATTTTAGTTAGATGGGACAGCTTACAATGGGTTGTGAAGAACTTTTTGGAACAACAACTCTCTTGATAAATGTCTTTAGAAATAGTTTAATTGAGCAAGAAAATCAGTAAACATGGTCAAGAACTAGACTTGTATAGGTGTGATCCCCATTCAAGTTTTAAAATCATGTCATTATATTAGAATATTATGCTTAAATATCAAGATAATTCATATGGAGTTATTTATTCAAGCTATCCAATGAGCATTGTACTTGCAACTTTGCTCTCCTGAAATTCTTGAGAATAATGTTTCTTGAATTGATAGTGAAACCTGCAAAATTAGAAGTTTTTCTTTTTTAGTTCAAGTGCTCCAAGTTACATGTTCTAACGGACCAGTATATTTTAGAATTGATATACTATATTTGCTGCTTTTGCTAACCTATATTGTGTTTGCTTTTCAGAATCTGAAAAATATTTGAATAGTCATGAATCAAGAAGGGTGCTCAAGCAAAAATAAGAAAATATCCAACCGCATTCTAGCTATATCACTTGCATCTTTGCGAAATCAAAGGGTTTTGTCGTTGACAACAAAAAGAACCTTCCAAGCTACAAGGTCAAATGCAAATGAAGAACGACAATCAGAAGGTGCATTACCTTCATCTTTGCGAAACCAAAAGGTTTCGGCGTTGATAACAAAAACAAACTTGAAAGCTCTAAGGTCAAATGTAAATGAATAAAGACAATCCGAAGATGGATCTCAATTGCAAGAACAAGAGCAACAAGTGCCACGGAATTGCACTTCTTCAGCAATACAAGGAGTACATGAACAAGCGCAACAGGGGAATATGGATTCCATCACTCCCGCATCACAGGGAGTACATGAATGATATGATGATTCTACCACTCATGAAGCAGTTGAACAATTTGAGGAACAAGGAAAATATATATAAAGTTTAATCATAAACTTAACTAAAAATAGTGATTAATGATTATGCTTGTTTTGTACTATTGCAGGCCCCTCCTCGCCAAAAAGAAAAAGAGTTCCTACTCAAATGCCAAGGGTTCATGGTAGAAAGGAGCGTAAAATAATCATTCTAAATGAGTATAATCAACCCGTTGGTCCTACTAAAAAGGTTGTAAAAGAGTTAGGTAGCTTCCTCGGCACATTGGCAAGGAGTGGGAATTTTTGTCCTCTTAATGTATTTAAGTGGAGGAAACTTGATACAAAAGATGATATATGGAAATATATCAAGGTATGAAGTTCCCAATGTCCAATAAACATGTATGATATTTCTTATTTCTTACATTAACCTAATTGCACTAAATTTGTAAGAAAAATATGACATTCCTGACGAGGCAAAACAATGGGTTTTTGAATCAGTTTGTAGTGCTTGGAGAAAGTATAAGAGTCAATTGAAGATAACTCACTTCACAACCTATGATAATGATGAGCTTCGAATGGATAATAGGCCAGTAGATATTCTGGAATCTCACTTTAAGGATCTTCTTAAATATTGGAACTCTGATCCTCACAAGGTAATTACATCCAGAATCTATTGTCTTGTTTTAACATAATTGTTTTTTGGTGCCTGAGTTAAAAGAATAAGAAGTAAAATAGTACCGAACATGAAGGTCTCAATTCTTTCAAGAATAAACTAATTCTATAGTTTTAGTATTTTTGTAACTAGGGATGGGCATAATACATATAAAGTTGTTGCCTTCTAGTATAAGTTGTGACCTATTGCATGTTTTTACTATTCGATAGATAAATTTTGTTATGTGTTTTGTTACCTATTTTGTATCAACTTCTACTTGCTATTAGCAGTTGTTGGTGTATACCTGTGCTTTTTGACTTTCTGTGGTTTTGTGATTAATACCACATACTTTGGTTGGAATACATATTGTATTGTCCCAAGAGAAGAAAGATGGTTTGGGACGATGTTACTCTCCTAGGCTTTGATTAATCTGTTTGCCACTGCTGAAGTGTTTAGGTGTTCTGTTTGCACGTTCTCTGTGTGCTTGTTCTCTATAGTCTATTATTGGTTTCATTTGTAGTGTACTTACCTTTGCATGTGCTATTGTCTGCTGAGCTTACTTCTCTGGCCAGATTCACATTAAGTGTAATTAGTCTTGTTCAGGAACTCCAGAAGGCACCAATGTATACAATCTACTTTTAGACCACTCTTCTCTTTCAATTTCTGAATGGCCACTTCCACCAATTTCATCATCTCTTAATCTGATTTTGATCCCCAATACTCTCTGCATTAGAAATTGGTTCTATTTCGTTGTAGCAATTCTGACCATTTGCTTTTTTCCAATCTTCTGCCCTGCCATGTTATGTTTGAAATATTTCTATAGTAAATTAGTACTACTACTAGTCAGCTTGTGTAAACCCTAAAGTATTTTGAAATATAAAATCGAACTAGCTGTATACAAGCTCAAAAGTCAAGAATAAAAGATGATCCATGACATGATCTCATATCATAGAAGACTTGTTCCTAAATGGAGCTTGACATCACTCAAACTCAGGAAAGTGAAGATGGAAGTCATTTAGTTGACGATTTTGCTTCAGTCATGGGACCTGAACATCCAGGTCGCGTGAGATTGTATGGACAAGGGGTTACCAAGACTTTGTTAAAAGGGAAAAAAAGGGAATCCTGGATCTTCTTTAGATGTTGATGAGAGGATGCAGCAGAAAATAGAGGAAATGAAATAGAGGATGCAACAAATAATGCATGAAAAGTTGAACGAACAAAATGATGCTATGGAACAAAATATTATAATGAACGTTATTGCACAACTTCAGCGTCTGAACCCAGATTTACGACTTGATCCTGACATGTTAAGGTTCAGTGCATGTTCACCTATAGATGCTTCCTCTGTACAACAAACTGTTGTTCAACTAAACAATCGACCATCTGCTGGTAGTAACAATCAAGGTCAGTACGTACCAAATGTTATACATCTTCTTCTATTTCTTCTTCTCCTCCTTCCTTGCTTGGGATTTTGCTTTGGTTCAAGGCAAAGTGGATGTGGTAATATCCTTTTTTCTATTTTGTAGGAGTATATGATTTCTTAAGTGCCAAGTGGTCTCCTATGTATAGTAATAATACCTGAGTAATACTGGCAGATCTATGATAATTGAACTTTGAGAATTTAAAATTGGAATATATTACTAATAGATCGATTTTCGTTTCTTTGTATATAAAACCTTCATGCTTTTTTATTAGCCTTCGTGGTTAGTTGATTAATTTGACTAAACAATAATGCAGAAGGGACCTGGAAAGAAAGAATAGGTTGAAAAACCACTCCTTAATCCTACAGGTAGATCATAATGGAGTTGGCGTTCTAGAACAATATTTAATACTTTAATTGTATGTGCAGGGCAATATTTATTACTTTAAGCAAAATAATTTTGTGAAAAACTACTCTGGCATGGTGTAACTAGCATTGCATATTGTATCCATTCTCTCTTACTTCACCTATTAGCAGAGCTTTTAGCATAAAATGCAAAGAACTCGTACCAATCGACCATATTTGCATCAAATGAATAAATACAAGTGTCCTGCACATATACACATTTGTCACATAACCATAATTAAATAATACTAAGGATTGAAACAAAAAAAGAACAACGGAATTCAAATAATATGAGCACTTTCTAACTCTTGTTTGCGACTGAGGAATTCAAATAATATGAGCACTTTCTAACTCTTGTTTGCGACTGAGGTGCAGTTATTATTGTGCTTTCTAACTCTTGCCAGCAAATCTTCCACCATACAAACAAAATGAATGCTGACCAGAAACTTGTTCTACATCCAGATTGTTTTCTACATAATATTGGAAGTTGAGAGTGGGGATGTTGGCTTGCTACTAGGCATTCACCAATAATAACTTGAGCCTTAGAACTTATTATGGATATGCTTTCTGTATATGTATTTACTTTCATCAGATCTGCGAGCTGCACGAACTAAACTTTTTGCTGCCTTTGAATGTTGACAACACTCTAAACTTTTCGATACTTTGCTTGTACAAGAATTGTAGCTGTAGCTAGTCTCATGGTACACTTTATTGTTTTTAAACAAGTTCTTATCATCTGGAGAATTGAACCCAAACTCCTAAAATAAAATCACATTGAGAACTCAAGAAATGGATGAGATCCATCAAAATTATTCTACTTAAAGTATTAAATATTGACCTGCACATACAATTAATTATAAGCTCTTGAAGGGTAATAACTTTATTTATCCTCTTTTGTAGGTGGAGTAGATCAAGAAATGGACGATGAAGACGATGAAGAACTAGACCTTACTTGAAATGAATTTTGAATTGTTATAGATGAATATTCTAGGAATCTTTTGTTACCAACATTTTTGAACTTATTTACTCTATTGAAATGTACTAAACTTATGCACTCATGGGGTAGAACATTTGCTTTATGGATATTATTTGTTTGATGGATAATTTTGTATTATTAATAGTTTCATTTTATGATGTATTTAAATTTTAGTGTTATTATAATTTATTATATGTATAAATATTTATTTATAATAGGTGCTATATTTTGGTTTTAACTGAACTGATACAATAGACTACCAGAACCGTTGCAATAGGACACAAATGGCGTTCCAGTAGACAATATAAACCATTGCAATAGGTCCCATAAACTATTCCAAAATAATCTACAAACCGTTCTAAATACAAATATAACTGTTACGATAGCCTAAAGAAACCGTGGCTATATCCAACATAACCGTAGCAATAGCTTACATAAGTCTTGCTTTAAATAATATGGTAACGGTTAAAAACCGTTGTATAAACAATATAGTAACAGTTTAAAACCGTTCCAATTGAAAAAAATAACCGCTCTAATAGAGAAAGGGAAAACCGTTGCGATAGACGTATCTACTGTCACGACGATGCAAATCGTTGCAAGAATCGTTCCAATAGACCTATGGGTACGCCGGCTAATGTGACGGGCTTTAAACCGTTTCAATATCCCTATGGCAACGGTTTGGCAGTCTGTGGAAATGGTTTTTCAACTGTTACCATAGACCAATTTTTCAGTAGTGAATTTAAGCATAAACAAGCCTAGATATCACTAACTCAATCACAAACAAGCCCTAAAATTAAATATCCATTAAGTATCCACACTAGGGTTGAGCCACAACCCTAACTAAAGATTTATCTACTCATGAAAAATAAAGAAGTACAAGAAGAAATTAAGGTAGAATGCATAATCATAGATTAAACAAAGAAAAACTAATGTTGAGAAGTCAATCTAATACAAATGTACTCAAAGAAGTAAAAAAAAAATGTTCAGGTGCACCTCTGCAAACTAAACTTAACCTAAAAATGACAAAAAGTTGTATTTATACTAAGCTAAAAATATCTGACAAAAATGTCCCTACAGAGGTTATGCGGCCGCATAATTCTGATGCGGACCACAAAATGGCCTTATGCGGCTGCAAAATTCTAGTGTGGTCCGCACACATGGGAACTTGGGACTGGAACTTGAGGTCTTCTGCGGACCGCACAATAATGATTACGTCCGCAATTGATCTCCTGAGACCGCACATTTTTTGTGTTGTCCATACTATCTGAGTTGTCTAAAACCCCTTCTCTGAATCACTTTCTACGGTCGCACTAGAATTGTGCGGTCCGCGCTGCTAGCTTTTTTGCCCAGTTTTGGCTCTTATTCACTTTTGACTTCTTTATGAGTTAATTTTGCCTTCTTTGGCTCGTTTCCTAATATTCCTGCAAGTAAGCACATTTTGTTAGTTTCCGGGAATACCTTTAAGCATTTTTAAGCTAAAACGCAAGTAAAAGAGAGCAAATAAGCGGTCAAAATCCCTACTTATTAGTACCGTTGGTGCTACTGAAGAAGTTCGGTGAAACCCTAACTGGGGGAGCCTTAACATGGTACTCACAATTATCAGCACGTTCGATAATGACGTTCGAAGAAATGGATGACATGTTCGTTACCGCCCATGTCGGGTCCAAGAAGGTAAAAGCGAGAGTGAATGACATATTCGCCGTCAAACAATCGCCTGGAGAAGGACTCAGGGACTTTCTCGCCTGGTTCAACAGAGTAAGAATGAGCCTGCTGAATGTATCAGAAGGGATGGCGGTAATTACTTTTCAAAACAAGTTAAACAAGAACGGGTCAAGGGCGACCAATAAATTATTAAGCAGACTCATGAAAAACCCTCCCACCACTTGGGAAGAAATTCACAACTATGCCGAGGTGAGGGCAGATGAAGATGATCTCAATGGTTCGACCCAACGGCTAAAGACAGTCCAAATGGAATCAAGGAAAGATCGTCGGAATGACAGTCGAAGAGATCACGCAGGCCCACGCCTCAATCGGAAAAGGAACCAACGGTACAACAGAGCGACTATCTCACTATCTCCCCGCCAAGCCGAAGGGGCATCCCTCCACCAACGGGAACTCACTGAAATGAAAAAGGTATTCCCCCACTATTATCTGTTCACAACTTTTGTGTGTCTCCTTCAGAAATAGTTTATGCCCTAAAGAAGCTCGGTCCCAAGGTGAAATGGCACAAAAGATGAAGTCGGACCCAAATTCTAGAAAGTCAAATGCCCTATGCGAGTTCCATCAGGAACGGGGCCATAAGACCGAGGACTGCATATCCCTACGATAAAAAGTAGTGAACATGCTTCACCGAGAAAATTTAAAGGAGTTGATGAGCGACCGAGGGAGAGCCAATTTTGCCCGTGGACGAGAACCACATCAAGGCCCCCCAAAGCCACCCTCCCCTGCCCGCACCATCTAAATGATCATCAGTGAAGGCGATGAAGCAACAATCAACCATGTGAAGTTCACCACCACACACAAATTGAAGCGGTCGATCACCCATGAACGGTATGATGACCTCGAAGACAGTATCATCTTCGATAAGTCAGATACCCATGGTTTGACCTTTCCTCATTTCGACGCTCTTGTCATTACTTTATGAATTTCAGATACCGATGTAAAAAGAATCATGGTAGACTACGGGAGGGGCGCGTGTATTATCCACCCCCGAGTTCTCACAAAAATGAGACTCGAGGATAAGATAGTACCACACTGCATAACACTAATAGGTTTTAACAATGCAGTTAAACAAAACTCCGGAGAGATAACATTGCCCGTTCTGGTCCGGGGCGTCACCCTAGAAACAATATTCCATGTCATGAACCAAGACACAACCTACAACGCCATTATAAGGCGACCCTGGATACACGCCACGAGGGCCATCCCATCAAATTTGTATCAGTTCATCAAGTTCCCTACCCCATGGGAATATTCAGCATCTGCGGTGAATAGCGAACAGCTCAAGAATGCTACCGCATCGTCCAAGATTACACATACACTCAACAGTTAAGAGAGGAGGGCTCAGGAGCATAGCAATTACCGAAGTCGTGAACCGAGTCCGACAAACACATAGACATCATCAAAGACCCCAACATCATGGAAGACACATGGGTCAACAGTGGAAGACCTCGATCCCGTCCAGCTGGACGAAAGCGACCACAGCAAAAATGCCTACATCGGCCATAAACTCACAGAAGCGGGTAAATTCCATAAATTTTTAACTGAAAACGCCGATCTGTTTGCTTTCTCCCATGCAGATATGCCGGGTATCTCGAAAGACATTGCAACACACAAGCTGAATGTTAACCACTCTACCCGTTGGTACGATAAATCAAAAGAAAGTTCAATGCTGCAATCAATAAGGCCATCCGCGAAGAGGTAGAAAAGTTGCTCGCCAACGATTCCATTCGAGAGTCAAAATATCCCCAATAGGTCGCTAACGTAGTCATGGTGAAAAAGAAAAACGATAAATGGCGCATGTGCATAGACTTCACAGACCTAAACAAAGCTTGCCCGAAAGACTCCTTCTCGTTGCCTCACATCGATCAAATCATCGACGCAACAGCAGGACACGAGTTATTAAGCTTATTGGATGCCTAATCAGGCTACAACCAAGTCCTCATGGAGGAGGAGGACCAAGAAAAACCGCCTTCATCACCCACCAAGGGACGTACTACTACAGAGTTATGTCGTTCGGGTTGAAAAATGCAGAGGCGACCTATCAAAGGCTAGTCACCAAAATGTTCAAAGAGAAACCCGACAAAATAATGGAAGTCTATATAGACAACATGTTAGTCAAATCAAAAAGAAAAGAGGACCATATCGACCACCTAAGGGAAGCCTTCGACATACTCAGATGATACGGCATGAAGCTGAACCCCGAGAAGTGTGCTTTTGGAGTGCCTCGAGAAAGTTCCTCGGCTTTTTGGTGTCGCAAAGAGGCATCGAGGTCAATCCTGACTAAATCAAGGCTATAGTGGGAATACCTAAAAGTTTGACCAACAAGAAACAAGTGCAGAAGTTGACCGGTCGTATAGCTGCCCAGTCGAGGTTCATCTCACGATCCTTTGACATATGTCACAAATTCTTCAACGTTCTCAAAAAGGATAATGGACTCTAGTGGAATTTTTAATGCTCCAATGCCCTAAGAGAACTAAAGGCATACTTTTCCTCACCCCCATTACTCGCCAAGGCAGAACCAGGCGCATGTCTCTTAATCTACCTGGCCGTGTCCGACATAGCAGTAAGTGCAGTCTTGGTCCATGAAAACAAAGGTACGCAATCTCCAATATATTACATTAGCAAAACCCTGGTCGATGCTGAAACGAGGTATCCCCACCTCGAAAAATTGGCACTGGCATTAGTCGTAGCTTCACGAAAGCTGAGACCCTATTTCCAATACCACCCCATCTCGGTTGTTAAGACCTTACCCCTAAGAAGCATTTTACATAAAACCAAGTTGTCGGGTAAATTGGCCAAGTGGGCCATCGAATTAAGCGAGCATGATATAACATATCAGCCGCTAACAATGATAAAGTTGCAAGTACTCGCCGACTTCATCACTGACTTCACCGCCAAAATATCACCTGAGGCCAAGTAGGAATCCACCCCTACCTCTCCCAAGTTACCTGACCTATGGGTCATGTACACTGATGGTGCCTCCAATGCATCAGGATCTGGACTGGGACTCGTGCTCGAGGCCCAACAGGCAAAGTCATTCGCCAGTCCATATTATGTCCCGACATGACTAATAATGAGGCCGAGTATGAGGGCGTAATTACAGGACTGAAACTAGCTCTCAAGTATGGAGCACGGTGAGTCATCCTCTGATGTGACTCACAACTCGTCATCAACCAAGTCACAGGGACTTTCTAAATAAAATGGAAAAGGCTACAAAAATATCAGGCAGAAATTCATATACTGCTCGAGTTCGATGAGTGCCAACTCGACCAGATACCCCGAGCACAAAACATTGAAGCAGACAGTCTTGCCAAATTAGGAGCGACCAACAAGAACATAAGTGACAACGAAAACGTTGTCACCTGCCTTTGTTCGTTGATAGACCAAATTGAGGTACGCACTATAAACTTGACTTGGGACTGGCGCAACCGTATTATGTCATATTTGCAGGATGGAGTACTCCCACCCGAAAAAAAAAGAAGCCAAGAAACTTCGAATGCAGGCGGCCCAATAGAGCATCATCAACCATGAGTTATACAAAAGAACATTCGGTGGTCCTTGGCAAAGTGCCTTGGACCAAACTAAACTAGGCGCGTCCTCGAAGAAGTACATGAAGGCCACTATGGAGCACATACCGATAATTGAGCCCTCGTTAGATGCCTTATACGGGCAGGCTATTACTGGCCCACCATGAAAAAGGAAGCCGCCGACTTCGCTAGAAAGTGTGAACAATGCCAAAAATACGCTCCAATGATCCACCAGGTGGGCGAGCACCTCCACTCCGTCACATCACCTTGGCCATTCATCAAATGGGGAATGGACATCGTGGGACCCCTTCCAGCGGGACGAGGTAATATAAAATTTCTTTTGGTTTTAACTGACTATTTTTCCAAGTGGGTAGAAGCAGGTGCATTCGCCTAAATACACGAACAGGAAGTTATCACATTCATATGGAGGAACATCATATGCCGCTTCGGCATCCCCAAAGATATTAGTTGTGACGACGAACCCCAGTTCACCCGAGAAAAGACCACCGAATTCTTCGAGAAATGGCACATCAAGCGAATACTCTCCATGCCATATCATCTCACAGGCAACGGTCAGGCGGAGTCCTCCAACAAAACAATACTGAACATCATGAAGAAGAAGCTTGAGGATGCCAAGGGACTGTGGCCGGAAATGCTACTGGAAGTGTGATAAGTAGGGATTTTAACCTATTATTTGCTCTCTTTTACTTGTATTTTGAACAAAAAATGCATGAAGGTATTCCCATAAACTAATTTAATATGCTTGCTTTCAGGAATTGTTCAAAATGAGCAAAAGGAGACATAATCAACTCATAAAGGAGTCAAAACCTAAACAAAAACCAAGACTGGGCCAAGGAATCTGAAACGTGGACCGCACAAATATTATGTGTCACAAAATCCACAACGCTACCACGATTAGAAATACGCGGGCCGCAAAAAGGAGATTCAGAGAGTTGTATTTTCAGGGTAAATGACAAGCGTGGTCCGCGTCACAACTATGCGGCCGTAGAAGTCCATTATGCGGCCGTGATTGAAATTATGCGGTCTGTGAAACTCATCTCAACCTAGATCCAGATTTGAAGAACGCAAACCGTGGTGAGAATTACGCGTCCGTGAAAGCAAGGATGCGGTCGTACTCAGAATTATGCGGCCACACAACCTCCGTATGGGTATTTTCGTACGGAAATTTCAACTTAGTATAAATAGATGTTTTTGACATTTTTAGGTCATGTTATATATTGTCTGAGCACAAGAGACGGCAGCACATTCCATTTTGGGCAATTTTGTACTAGAATTATCTCTCAATATTAGATTTTCATTTTTAATCTAGTATTATGAATTTTATCTTCTTTGATTTCTATTAATTCCATGAGTAGCTAAACCCATAGCTAAAGTTGTGACCCAAACCTAGTATGGGTATTTGATGGGTGCTGAATTTTAGGGCTTGAATGTGTATGGGTTAGTGATATTTAGCCTAGTTCTTGCTAGAACTATAGAACTAGTGGTTGCAAACACTGATTCATGCCTTTATGACTTAGTTTCTTCTTGAGAAAGAGGGATTAAGTCTAGGAAAATAAGGCTAATAAGGAATTGGGGTGAACTCAAGAAATTGTTAGCCCCAATTAAATGGTTAAACCTAGAGATAGTAATACCCGACTTGAGCTAATATCACTTGAATTGCATGAATACCCATTTGGACTTGAGAAAGCCAAATTGGACAAAATCACTCAAACTACCGAGAGGTATAGAGTGAGTACTCGGGTGTGATAGCTATATTACAATCCCAACTAATCACGAGTTTGCCCTAGATTCTTGCTATCTGTTAGATACCCACCTAAGTAGAAGTCACGGCCCTAGTCTCTTTAAGCATTCTAAAAATAACAACAAAAATATTGTCCTTAGTTTTAATCATCGCAATCTTTAGAGTAAAAGTTAGAAGTAGAAATCAAACCAAACATTTGTGGAAGTGTAATTAGATTCAAAACCCGCATCTAGCTTAGATATAAACCTAATTCCAGTTATTAACTCCCTGTGGATTCGATCCCGACCTAATTAGATTAAAACTGCATTGACCACCCTCTCTACTCAATATTAGTGTCGGCTTGGACCCGATCAAATTTTGGCGCCGTTGCCGGGGAATTAGATGGATTTAGCTATATATCTGAGTATTTATGTGTTTTGTTTTTCTTTCCTTCCCTTTTCTAATTTGTGTGTGAATTGTTTTTAGGTACCAAGTGGCTCTTAACAACGAAGCCCTAGGAAATTTGCCATTGAGGGAGGAAGTAAATGATGATCACGTGGATGAGATTCAACCCGAACCTCAAGTACAAAGAAGAGGCCGACCGCCTCATGATAATATCTCAAACCCTCCCCCACCTCCTCCAAGGGCAGCACACCGGGTGTTGCCCAACAAAGGCTATGCAAGTGCAATAGTCCAGCCCCGGATTAGGGCGGGCAACTTTCAAATAACTAATGTCATGCTTACATTGTTGGAACAGAGGGGTTTCTTCACCGGAGCTCCACACCAAAATGCCTACAAGCATCTCAAAGGTTTTGTTGACACGTGTTGGGGGATCAAGCAAACTAATGTCTCCGAGGACGCATTGAGATTAAGGCTTTTCCCATTTTCTCTAAGGGGGAAGGCTTTGGATTGGCTAGAAAGGTTACCCAACCATTCCATCACCACATGGGATGAGTTGGCCGAGAAGTTCATCGCAAAGTTCTTTTCTCCGAGACATATGGCAACGCTAAGAGATGAGATCCTTGATTTAAAACAAGAGCCAAATGAATCGTTACATGAGATTTGGGAGAGGTACTGGACAATGGTAAAAGAGTGACCTAACAACGATATGACTAAGGCCATGATCCAACAGACCTTCTACAGGGGGATCAACACTACAAACCAATGTGTGGTTAACCATCTCGCCGGGGGGAACTTCATAAACACGCCATATGCTGAAGCATGTGAAATACTTGATGAGATGGCGGATACCTCTTCAGTTTGGAAAAGTAGAGCTAATGTGCCACAAGGTGACCCTAATGTTATTCACCTACACAAGAAGCTACATGACCAAGACCAAGCTATAACGGAGTTGAATACTACCATGAACCAATTGGCCAAAGCTCAGTTGCAACATGTTCAAAGGCCAAACAAGTGAATTCCATGGAAGGAGTGAATATGATGATCAACAATAGAAGGCAACAAGGTCAACTAGTTTTAAAAAATCCGGATCAATTTGAGCAAAGTGGTAGTGGGTACAATCAAGATGATTCATATGATGATCAACATGAAGAGGTTCAATATGCCAACAATTGTCAAGGTCAACGAGGCAATGCTCTGAATCAACAACAGTGGAGATCACAGGGAAAACCAAGGAAATTGGGGAAAACAAGGTCGACAAGGAAATTAGAATAGTGGCAAAAATAACAACCAAGTAAATTGGGGGAACAACAACAACCAAAATTGGGGTAATCAAGGAAATCAAGGCAATTGGGTGGCAACAATAATAGTAATTGGGGAGGCAATAAGAATCAAGGGGGAACAACAATAATTAAGGGAATCGGGGTCGGGCTTTCAAAGGCCCCCATTGAATCAACAACCGAATAACCGGCCTCCATATCCATCAAAAGGTCCTAGTTCTTCCAATAATGAGATGGAATGGATTGAAACAATGTTCGAGCAAATGATGAAGAAATATGCCGACTCTGATGCCCAATTAGCCTCCCACAACATTTCTATCCGCAACTTGGAAGTCCAACTTGGCCAAATTTCTTAAGATTTAAATACTCGACCTAAGGGCACACTACCAAGTGATATGGTAGTAAACCTGAAGGGTGGGAACAATACAGGTCATGCTATGGCGGTGACGACAACAAGTGAAAGAGGTGGAGTTGCTAGTACCTCTAATCCAAGAAAGATTGTGAGTGATGATGTGTTGGTGCAAGATGATGATGAGCCCAGAAATGATGTGCAAGTAAATAATGAGAATGTGAATGATTAAGTGAGGATAGACATTGATAACAACATGGAGGAGACACAAAATGATGTGAACCCGTCTAGGGAACATGTGATAGACATACCAGAAATGATAATGCCCAAAGCCAAGGATCCTTTGTCAACGCCTCCTCCACCATATCCCCAAAGGCTCGCAAAGCAAAATAATGAGAACCAATTCAAGAAATTCATTGATATGATGAAAAGTTTGTCCATAAATATTCCTTTGGTTGAAGCCCTAGAGCAAATGTCGGGATATGCCAAGTTCTTGAAGAACTTGGTAACAAAGAAGAAATCAATGAACTGTGAAATGATCAAAATAATACATCAAGTGAGTGCCATTGTTCACTCCATGGATCCAACGTTAGAAGACCCCGATGCCTTTACAATCTCATGCACTATTGGTAGTAAGATTTCGCCGAAGCTTTGTGTGACTTGGGGGTAAGCATTAACTTGATACCATATTCTGTATTCAAGAAATTGGGGATTGGGCAACCAAGAACCACATCCATGAGGTTGCAAATGGTGGACAGGACAGTGAAGAGGCCATTAGGGATAATTGATGATGTGCTAGTTCAGGTCAACAAGTTCATACTTCCCGCTGATTTTGTGATACTTGATTGTGAGGTTGACTACGAGGTGCCAATCATATTGGGGAGACCTTTCCTAGTTACAGGAAAGGCCTTAGTTTATGTGGAAGCTGGAGAGCTCACCTTCCAGGTGGCTGATAAAAAATTTGTGTTCCATGTTTGCAAGTCAATAAGGCAGCCTAATAGCAACGAAGTGTGTTCGTTTGTGGATCTTGTGACCGAAGTGATTGTTGATGACACAAGTGTTGTGATTCATGTGGAAGACCCATTGGAAGATGTGTTATTGAATCATGATGAGGTTGAGAAGTAAGGCTTGGTGGAATATGTCAATGCTTTGCAAGGAATGAGTTCGTATACATATGAGCCCCAAAAACTTTCCTTGGACCTCGAGAACCGAAAGACTCCACCAACAAAGCCCTCAATCGAGGAGCCTCCCACGTTGGAGTTGAAGCCCTTGCCTTCACACCTCAGGTATGAGTTCTTAGGCCCTTGTTCCACATTACCTATTATTATTTCCTTGTGCTTAACTAATGTGCAGGTAGATTCCACCCTTACGGTGCTCCAAAGGAGGAAGAAGGCAATAGGTTGGACATTGGCGGATATTCGGGGTATAAGCCTCGCCTTTTACATGCACAAAATCATATTGGATGATGATTCCAAACCCTCCGTGGAACATTAGAGAAGGTTGAATGAGGCTATGCAAGAGGTATTCAAGAAAGAGATCATCAAGTGGTTGGATGCTGGGGTTGTCTACCCTATTTCTGATAGTCCATGGACTTCACCGGTATAATATGTCCCAAAGAAGTGGGGCATGACTGTGATTACAAATGACAACAATGAGTTTATCCCTACAAGAATTGTCACTATTTGGAGGGTATGCATGGATTATAGGAAGCTCAACAAACTGACTTGGAAAGACCATTTTCCGCTTCCATTTCTTGATCAAATGTTGGATAGGCTAACCAGACGTGCTTATTATTGCTTTTTGGATGGGTATTCCGGATATAACTAGATTCTTATTGCACCTTGTGATGACCCAAAAGGTCATCACTTGTGTTACACGTAAATTATGTGTTCCAAGGCCTTAAAAGACCTCTCTTTGTCTTACCTCGATTTGCATGTGCAGTTCGAGCGCATTTTCGGAAAGTTTTTATGTGAAAACTAAGTGAAATAAGGAAATTAGCTTTTAAAAATTAAATAAAGTTGACTTTGGTCAACATTCTTGGTAAACGGACCTGGACCTGTGATTCGACGGTCTCGTAGGGTCCATTGTAAAATATGGGACTTGGGCGTATGCCCAGAATCGAATTCCGAGGTCCCAAGCCCGAGAAATAAATTTTTAAAGAAAATTGTTTTCTGGAAAACATTAAGGTTTTTAGAAGTGAATTGATGCATTTTCTTGATGGTATCGGGCCCGTATCTTGGTTTTGGAGCCCTACAAGTTTGAAATAATAATTAAGTTGAATCTTTAAAATTTGGTAAAGATCGGAAATGGTTTGGTATAAAATGGACCTATAGTTAAGAAAATAGTAATTTTGATGTTCTTGAGTGATTTCATGAATTTGAGGTTCAATTCATAGTTGTTGATGTTATTTTGATGATTTGATTGCACAAACAAGTCCATTAGATGTTTTTGGACTTACATGCATGTCTGGTTTGGAGCCCCGAGGGCTCAGGTGAGTTTTGGATAGGCCACGGAGTAAATTTGGACTTAGAGAAATGGTTGTTGTAGGTTCAGCTGTGTTGTAGGCTTTGATCTCGCAATTTCGAGGTCAGGTTTCGCAATTGCGAGCCCAACAGGCTTGGCAATTACGAGGGCTTGATCGCATTTGAAAAGAAAGCATTGCTTGCCAGTGTTCGCAATTGCGAACCATCCTTCGCAAATGCGAAGTCATCAAGGGAGGGCCAATATCGAAATTGCGACTATTTGTTCGCAATTGCGAGGTTAGTAGAAAATGTCTAGGTTCGCAAATGCGAGGCCTTGGTCGCATTTGCGTGCTTCAAAATTGCGAAGCTCCTGTCGCAATTACGACATCTGCGACCAGCTAATTGGGACTTAGACGCAATTTTCTTCATTTTTCAAACTCTCTCAAACCCTAATCTCTCTTGGGCACTTTTCTAAAGAAAGGTTCTTCTCCAAATCAATTATAAGTCATTTCTAACTCATTTTCTTTAATCTATGACATCTTTTCACATGGTTTCAATTCAAAATCAATGTTTTTCATGGGCAAAATTTGGTGTCTCGGGTAGAACTTAGGATTTTCAAATTTTGGGGATTTGGACCTCGATTTGAGGTCTGATTTCAAAACAAATTATTTATTTGAGTTCGTGGGTGAATGGGAAATCGGTTTTGGTTCGAACCTCGGGTTTTGACCATGTGGGCCAGGGTTCGATTTTTGACTTTTTGGGGAAATCTTTAGAAAACCTATTTTCATGCATTAGAATTGATTCATTTAGCATTTATTGATATCGTTAAGTAAATTGTGGCTAGATACAAGTGAATTGGTGGTGGAAACAAGAGGTAAAGCAGTACTTGAGGCTGAATTGTGTTTGTGATATTGAGGTAAGTGTTTGGTCTAACCTTAGCTTGAGGGATTAGGCGTTGTGTCTTATTTTCTATGTGTTAAATGTTGAGTACGACGTATAGGCATGGTGATGAGTATCTATACGTCGGTGTCAAGCATGCTCGTGAGTCTTATACTATGATTAATATGACTCTGTTTCGTATTTTTCAGGCTTTATATGATGATTTATATTGTTGAACAAGGCTTGTGGAAGTATTATTGGTAATTGAATATTGTAGAGTGTTGGCTCAAGTTGAGAATTGAGTTTTGAAGTAATTTAGGAAAAGAGAAGAGGTTTATGATATTGTCTCCCTTGCCGGGATGTTATTGCTTTTAATATTATTTCCCTTGCCGGGATGTTATTATTCATGATATTGTTTCCCTTGCCGGGATTTTATTGTAATATTATTGATTCCCTTGCCCAAATTACTTTGTGATTATTGCTTGGGTGAGGAAGAGTGTAAAGCATGAAGGGTGATGGCATGCATGATTTTGAGAGTGTTAATGCACGAAGGGTGATGTCGTGCCGATATTGTGAGGTAAAAGTACGAAGGGTGATGCCGTGACACACGATGTACAATGTTGTGCCATGTTATGAGTGATAATGCACGAAGGATAATTCTGTGTCATGATTATGTTAGGTAAAAGCACGAAGGGTGATGACGTGCTGATTATATTAATTCTTATTGTGAGGACGAGAGTAAAGGCACAAAGGTTAATGCCGTGCACTTGTCCTTGATTTCCTAATTCTTGCTGATAATTGAAGTATGGTGTTCTTTACATTTATCTATTAGTTTTCTATTGTTACTTGATATTCCTCGCAGCATGTTTCCCCCTCCTATCTATAACTGTAAATTTCTACCTTTATTTTTCTACTATATATGATTTAACTGCACAGGTTTATTTGGTATTCTTGTCCTAGCCTCGTCACTACTTCGTCGAGGTTAGGCTAGGCACTTACTAGCACATGGAGTCGGTTTTGCTGATACTACACTCTGCACTGTGTGCAGATCCTGATGCTGCAGATTTTGGACCTCAGTGAGGTTGCTGCCTTCAGTCCATCAGGAAACCCGAGGTAGTCCTGCAGGCGTCCGCAGGCCTTGGCATCCCCTTCCTATCTAGTTTTTCTTCTATTTTTTAATATTTCAGAGACAGACTTGTACCTAATTTGTTCGGACCCTATTTGTAGTATTCTTAGATATTTTGTGAAATTGTGATACCAGTTCCGGGTAGCTTTTGTTTATGGATTTGTATCGGTATTATTTTAAATTGTTACATTTCGTTCTTACGCTTTATTATTTTCGCTATTTATAAAATGTTAACTCACAATTGTTAAGGGATTAAAAATAAAAAGGGTTAAATAATTGTAATGATTGGCTTGCCTAGCTTTCACTAGTAGGCACCATCACGGCTCCCAAGGGTAGAAAATCTGGGTCGTGACAAGTTGGTATCGAAGCTCTAGGTTGCTTAGGTCTCACAATTCATGGACAAGCTTAGTAGAGTCTGAGGGATCGGTACGGAAACGTCTGTATTTACCCCCAGAGGCTACAGAGTTAGGAAAAACTTCATATATATTCTTTCTTGTCGTGCGACTTGATTTCTCAATGCTAATTGAACTTCCACTCTATTCTTTCGCAGATGGTGAGAACACGTACCACTTCATCAGCTGAACAGCAGCCCGAGCCCCCAGTAGTAGCTCCTGCGAGGGGTAGAGGTCGAGGCCGTGCTAGGGCCCGAGGCAGAGCTCAGCCCAGAGATCGAGCAGCAGCAGCGGTGGAGCCTCAGGTTGAGTTTGACGATGAGGTTCTAGCCTAGACAGTTCCAGCAGGACCAGCTCAGGTCCCAGAGGGGTTCATCGCCAGCCCGGTACTTCAGGATGCTATGGTCCGTCTAGTGGGCCTTATGGAGAGTGTCGCCCAGGTAGGCTTGCTTCTTCTAGCACCAGCCGTCTCTCAGGATGGAGGAAGAACCCAGACTCCTTCTACTCGTACTCTGGAGCAGATGGCTCCCTAGTTTCAGACTCCAACAACTCATCCAGTTGGGGTAGTTCAGCCTAGTGTGGTGGCACAAACCGGAGAGGGGCCAGCAATGTCTGTTGATGCCTTGTAAAGATTGGAGAGGTTCACCAAGCTCTTCACTACTACTTTTGGTGGTACATCTTCTGAGGATCCCCAGAAATATTTGGACAGCTGTCATGAGGTTCTTTGGAATATGGGGATAGTGGAGACCAATGGGGTCGACTTTGCTGCTTTTCGTTTGTCTGGATCCGCCAAGACTTGGTGGAGAGATTATTGTTTGGCTAGACCAGCTGGGTCACCAGCCTTGACTTGGGATCAGTTTTCTCAGCTATTTCTAGAGAAGTTCCTTCATATCACTCAGAGGGAGAATTATCAGAGGCATTTTTGAGCGTCTCCAGCAGGGTTCTATGACTGTCACTCAGTACGAGACCAGATTCATTGACTTGGCCCGTCATGTTCTTCTTATACTTCCCACTGAAAGAGAGAGAGTGAGGAGGTTCATTGAGGGACTCATTCAGCCTATTCGATTGCAGATGGCTAAGGAGACGGGGAGCGAGATTTCTTTTCACGATGCGGCCAATGTGACCAAGAGAGTTGAGATGGTTCTATCGCAAGGGAGTGGTCAGGGGTCTGACAAGAGGCCTCGTCATTCGGGCAGGTTCAGTGGTGCCTCATCTGGAGGCAGGGATTCTTTTGGTAGGGGCCATTCTTCCAGGCCGTTTCATTCAGCACTTCAGGCTTCTCACGGTGCTCTAGGATGGTCGTAGTTCTCATATGCAATATTCAAATCAGTGCACCGCTAGCTCCTATCAGTGCACCTCCGCTCCAGAATTTTTAGAGTGGTTATTCAGGCCGTCAAGGTCAGTAGTCTCAGTAGCCAAGGGCTTGTTATACTTATGACAATACGAGGCATATTGCTAGATTTTGCCCTCGAGCACCGAGTAGCTCTCAGCATCAGGTTTTATGTGCCCTGGTTCAGGCACCGAGTGTTCCACCGCCCACTCAACCAGGTAAAAGTGGAGGTAGAGGTGCTAGAGATGGAGGTAGAGGTATTAGAGGTAGAGGTCAGGTCGCTAGAGGTGGAGGCTAGCCAACAGGAGGCCGTCCCAGAGATGTAGTTCAGAGTGGTGAGGCCCATCCCCGATGTTATGTTCTTTTATCTAGGCCTGAGGCTGAGGCCTCTGATGTAGTTATCACAGGTACTGTTCTAGTTTGTAGTAGAGATGTTTCTGTTCTATTTGATCTAGGATCTACATACTCCTATGTGTCAACTTATTTTGCACCGTATCTGATCATGCCTAGTGATTTTTTGAGTGCTCTTGTATATGTGTCTACACCGGTGGGTGATTCTATTGTGGTAGATCGTGTTCATCGTTCATGTATGTTTGTGATTGAGAGTCTTGAGACTTGAGTAGATTTGTTGCTTTTGGATATGGTTGATTTTGATGTCATGTTGGGGATGGACTGGTTATCACCCTACCACGCTATCTTGGACTGCCATGCCAAGACTGTGACCTTATCATTGCCGGGTTTACCTCGTTTAGAGTAGAGAGGGACTCCTGGTCATTATACTTGTAGGGTTATCTCATATATGAAGGCTCGATGTATGGTTGATAAGGGATGTTTGGACTATTTGGCATATGTTCGTGATCTAGTGCTGAGGTTCCTTCTATAGATTCTGTGCATGTTGTTCGTGAGTTTCCTAAGGTATTTCCTTCAGACCTACCGGGTATGCCACCCGTAGGGATGTTGACTTCTTCATTGATTTGGCTCTTGGCACTTAGCCCATTTCTATCCCGTCGTATCGTATGGCTCCGCCTGAGTTGAAAGAATTAAAGGAGAAATTGCAAGACTTGCTTGATAAAGGCTTTATTAGACCTAGTGTCTTACATTAGGGTGCACCAGTGTTGTTTGTTAAGAAGAAGGATGGATCGATGAGGATGTGTATAGATTATCGTCATTTGAACAAGGTTACAATCAAGAATAAGTATCCATTGCCGAGGATTGATGATTTGTTTGATCAACTTCAAGGTGCCAAGGTATTTATGAAGATTGACTTGAGATCTGGCTACCATCAGTTGAGGATTAGGGCATTCGATGTCCCTAAGACAGCTTTCCGCACTCGGTACGGGCATTACGAGTTCTTGGTGATGTCATTTGAACCGAGTGTTCAAGCCTTACTTGGATTCGTTTGTGATAGTCTTCATTGATGATATTTTGATATATTCCCGTATCCGGGAGGAGCATGAGCAGCATTTGAGAGTTGTTCTTCAGACTTTGAGAGATAATCAGTTGTATGCTATGTTTTCGAAGTATGAGTTCTGGTTGAGTTCAGTTGCATTCTTGGGTCATGTTGTATCTGCAGAGGGAATTCAGGTGGATCCGAAGAAGATAGAGGCAGTCAAGAACTGGCCTAGACCCGCGTCAGCTATAGAGATCCGGAGTTTCTTGGGTTTGGCAGCCTATTATCGTTAGTTTGTGGAGGGTTTTCATCTATTGCAGCCCCGATGACCAGGTTGACCCAGAAGGGTTCCCAGCTCAGGTGGTCGGACGAGTGTGAGGAGAGCTTTCAGAAGCTCAAGACAGCTTTGACTACGGCACCGGTGTTGGTTTTGCCCATAGGTTCAGGATCATATACAGTTTATTATGACGCATCTCGTATTAGACTTGGTGTGGTGTTGATGCAGAATGGCAAGGTCATTGCTTATGCTTCGAAACAGTTGAAGATTCATGAGAAGAATTATCCAGTTCATGATTTGGAGTTAGTAGCCATTATTCACGCGTTGAAGATTTGGAGGCATTATCTGTATGGCGTGTCATATGAGGTGTTCACGGATCACAAGAGGCTACAGTATTTGTTCAACCAGAAGGAGCTAAATTTGAGGCAGGGAAGGTGGTTGGAGCTATTGAAAGACTATGATATCACCATCTTATATCATCCGGGAAAGGCTAATGTGGTGGCCGATGCTTTGAGTAGAAAGTCAGCCAGTATGGGCAGTTTTGCGTATATTCCGGTCGATGAGAGACCGCTTGCTTTGGATGTTCAGGCTTTGGCCAATCAGTTTGTGAGGTTGGATGTTTCCGAGCCCAACCGTGTGTTATCTTGCACAGTCGCTCGTTCTTAATTATTTGAGCGTATCCGAGATCGGCAATATGATGATCCACATTTGTGTGTCCTTAGTGACACAGTGCGGCACGGAGGTGCCAAGTAGGTTACAGTTGGAGATGATGGAGTTTTGAGTATGTAGGGTTGTATTTGTATGCCTAATGTGGATGGACTTTGAGAGTTCATTTTAGAGGAGGCCCATAGTTCCCGGTACTCTATTCATCCGGGCACCGCTAAGATGTATCAGGATTTGCAGTAGCATTATTGGTGGAGGAGGATGAAGAAGGATATTACTGCATATGTGGATCGGTGTTTGAATTGTCAGCAGGTAAAGTACGAGCATCAGAGACCTGGTGGTTTGTTCAAAAGATTGAGATTCCTGAGTGGAAGTGGGAGCGTATCACTGTGGACTTCATTGTTGGACTCCCACGGACTCAGAGGAAGTTCGATGCAATGTGGGTTATTGTTGATAGGCTAACCAAGTCAGCACATTTCATTCCTGTGGCAGTTTCCTATTCTTCTGAGAGGTTAGTCGAGATCTATATTCGGGAGATTGTTCGTCTTCATGGTGTGCCCGTGTCTATCATTTCGGACCTAGGTACGTAGTTTAACTCACATTTTTGGAGGGCAGTTCAGCGTGAGTTGGGTACACGAGTCGAGTTGAGCACAGCATTTCATCCTTAGATAGATGGGCAGTCCGAGCGTACTATTTAGATTTTGGAGGATATGCTCCGAGCTTGTGTCATTGACTTTGGAGGCTCGTGGGATTAGTTTTTGCCTTTAGCGGAGTTTGCCTACAACAACAGCTACCAGTCGAGCATTTAGATGGCTCCTTATGAAGCTTTATAAGTGTCGGTCGCCAGTTGGATGGTTTGAGCCGGGAGAGGCTCGGTTATTGGGTACGGATCTAGTATAGGATGCCTTGGCCAAGGTTCGGATCATTCAGGATAGGTTTCGTACAGCTCAGTCCAGGAAAAATATTTATGCCGACCGTAAGGTTCGTGATGTGGCATTCATGGTTGGCGAGCGGGTCTTGCTTCGGGTGTCGCCTATGAAGGGCGTGATGAGATTTGGGAAGAGGGGCAAGCTTAGCCCTAGATTCATTGGCCTGTTTGAGATTCTTGATCGAGTGGGAGAGGTGGCTTACAGACTTGCATTGCCGCCGAGGTTATCAGTTGTGCATCCCGTGTTTCATGTGTCCATGCTTCAGAAGTATCACGGTGATCCATCCCACTGTTAGACTTCAGCACTGTCCAGTTGGACAAGGACTTGTCCTATGAAGAGGAGCCGGTAGCTATTCTAGACCGGCAGGTTTATCAGTTGAGATCGAAGACTTTCCCTTATGTTTATGTTCAGTGGAGAGAGGTCAGCCTGTTGAGGTAGCGACCTAGGAGTCGAGTCCGATATGCGAAGCCGATATCCCCATCTTTTCTCTAACTTAGGTACTTCTTTTCTATGTCCGTCGAGGATGAACGGATGTTTTAGAGGTGGAGAATCACCTTTTGTGTTACAAGTAAATTCTATGTTCCGAGGCCTTAAAAACCTCTCTTTGTCTCACCTCGATTTGCATGCGCAGTCCGGGCTCATTTCCGGAAAGCTTTTATGTGAAAACTAAGAGAAACAAGGAAATTAGCTTTTAAAAATTAAATAAAGTTAATTTTGGTCAACATTCTTAGTAAACGGACCTGGACCCGTGATCCGACTGTCTCGTAGGGTCCGTAGTAAAATATGGGACTTGGGCGTATGCCCGGAATTGAATTCCGAGGCCCCAAGCCCGAGAAATGAATTTTTTAAAGAAAATTATTTTCTGGAAAACATAAAGGTTTTTAGAAGTGAATTGATGCATTTTCTTGATAGTATCGAGCTCGTATCTTGGTTCAGGAGCCCGGTACAAGTTTGAAATAATAATTAAGTTGAATCTATAAAATTTGGTCAAGATCGGAATTGGTTTGGTATAAAACGGACCTATAGTTGAGAAAAACGTAATTTTGATGTTCTTGATTGATTTCATGAATTTGAGGTTCAATTCATAGTTGTTGATGTTATTTTAATGATTTGATCGCACGAGCAAGTCCGTATGATGTTTTTGGACTTGCGTGCATGTTTGGTTTGGAGCCCCGAGGGCTCGGGTGAGTTTTGGATAGGCCACAGAGTAAATTTGGACTTAGAGAAATGGTTGTTGCAGGTTCAGTTGTGTTGTAGGCTCTGATCTCGCAATTTCAAGGTCAGGCTTCGCAATTGAGAGCCCAACAGGCTTGGCAATTGCGAGGGCTTGATCTCATTTGCGAAGAAAGCCTTGCTTGCCAGTATTCGCAATTGCGAACCATCCTTCGCAAATGCGAAGTCATCAGGGGAGGGCCAGTATCGCAATTGCGACTATTTGTTCACAATTGTGAGGCTAGCAGAAAATGCCCAGGTTCACAAATGCGAGGCCTTGGTCACATTCGCATTTGCGAGCTTCGCAATTGATCCTATCGCAATTGCGACATCTGCGACTAGTTAATTGGGACTTAGACGCATTTTTCTTCATTTATCAAACTCTCTCAAACCCTAAGCTTTCTTGGGAGATTTTCTAAAAAAAAGTTCTTCTCCAAATCAATTGTAAGTTGTTTCTAACTCATTTTCTTTAATCTATGACATATTTTCACATGATTTCAATTCAAAAACAAGGGTTTTCAGGGGGAAAATTGGGTGTTTTGGGTAGAACATAGGATTTTCAAATTTTGGGAATTTGGACCTCGATTTGAGGTCCGATTTCAAAACAAATTATATATTTGAGTTTGTGGGTGAATGGGTAATCGTTTTTTGGTTCGAACCTCGGGTTTTGACCAGGTGGGCCCGGGGTCGATTTTTGACTTTTTGGGGAAATCTTTAGAAAACCTATTTTCATTCATTAGAATTGATTCATTTAGCATTTATTGATATCGTTAAGTAAATTCTGGCTAGATACAAGCGAATTGGTGGTGGAAACAAGAGGTAAAGCGGTAGTTGAGGCTTGAATTATATTCGTGGTGTTGAGGTAAGTGTTTGGTCTAACCTTAGCTTGAGGGATTAGGATTTGTGTCTTATTTGCTATGTGTTAAATATTGAGTACGACGTATAGGCATGGTGACAAGTATCTATACGTCGGTGTCAAGCATACCCGTGAGTCTTATACTATGATTAATGTGACTCCGTTTTCGTATTGTTCATGCTTTATATGATGATTTCTATTGTTGAACAAGGCCTGTGGAAGTATTATTGGTAATTGAACATTGTAGAGAGTTGGCTCAAGTTGAGAATTAAGTTGTGAAGTAATTGTGAAAAAAAGAAGAGGTTTATGATATTGTCTGCCTTGCCGGGATGTTATTATTCATGATATTGTTTCCCTTGCCGGGATTTTATTGTAATATTATTGATTCTCTTGCCCAAATTGCTTTGTGATTGTTGCTTGTGTAAGGAAGAGGGTAGAGCACGAAGGGTGATGACGTGCATGATTTTGAGAGTATTAACGCACGAAGGGTGATGTCATGCTGATATTGTGAGGTAAAAGCATGAAAGGTGATGTTGTACCGCACGATGTACAATATCGTGCCATGTTATGAGTGATAATGCACGAAGGATAATTCCGTGTCATGATTATGTGAGGTAAAAGCACAAAAGGTGATGTCGTGCCGATTATATTGATTCTTATGGTGAGGACGAGAGTAAAAGCACGAAGGGTGATGCCATGCACTTGTCTTTGATTTCCTAATTCTTGCTGATAATTGAATTATGGTGTTCTTTACATTTATCTATTGGTTTTCTGTTGTTACTTGATATTCCCCGCAGCATGTTTCCCCCTCCTATTTGTAACTGTAAATTTCTGCCTTTATTTTTTTGATGTATATGATTTAACTACACAGGTTTATTTGGTAGTCTTGTCCTAGCCTTGTTACTACTTCGCCGAGGTTAGGCTAGGCACTTACCAGCACATGGGGTCGGTTGTGCTGATACTACACTCTGCACAGTATGCAGATACCGATGCTACAGCTTTTGGACCATAGTGAGGTTGCTGTCTTCAGTCCATCAAGCGACCCGAGGTAGTCCTGCAGGCGTCCGCAGGCCTTGGCATCCCCTTCCTATCTAGTTTTTCTTCTGTTCTTTAATATTTCAGAGACAAACATGTATCTAATTTATTCGGACCCCATTTGTAGTATTCTTAGATAGTCTGTGAAATTGTGACACCAGTTATGGGTAGCTTTCGTTTATGGATTTGTATCGACATTATTTTAAATTGTTACATTTCGTTCTTCCACTTTATTATTTCCGTTGTGTATAAAATATTAACTCATAATTGTTAAGGGATTAAAAACGAAAAGGGTTAAATAATTTTAATGATTGGCTTGCCTAGTTTTCACTAGTAGGTGCCATCACGACTCCCGAGGGTGGAAAAGCCGGGTTGTGACACACCTGAAGACCAAGAGAAGACCACATTCACTTGTCCATAAGGCACATTTGCATTCTCAAGGATGCCGTTTTGTTTATGTAATGCACCGGCTACTTTTCAGCGATGTATGATGGCAATATTCACGGATATGGTGGAGGACTTCCTTGAGGTTTTCATGGATGATTTCTCTGTTGCGAGGGATTCTTTTGAAGAGTGGTTGGATAATCTTCATAAGGTATTGGCATGTCACGACCCAAACCGAAAGGCCGCGATGGGCACCCGATGCCTTACTCAACCGAGTACCAACATAACATATCTTTCTTATCATACTATCATGAGTAAATGAGCCAGAAAACCCATCATAAGATAACAAGAATAAAACATAAGGGAATACTCAACATATGAAGACCCAACATGATATACAAACTTATATATGTGACATACAGGCCTATAAGGCCGACATGACCATTAGTAAACTCAAAACATAGGTCGACAAGACCATACAAGTATCTATACACCTGTCATCTGTCTACAAGCCTCTAAGAGTACATAAAATTATAAAGGTTGGGACAGGGCCCCGCCATACCAATCAATACATATCCAAAGCATACTGACCAAATAGGCAACTCCGGAGCAAGTGGAGTGCAACAACACCTTCGCTGAGCTGATAGCCTACTTGGAGGACTGTCAACCTATCAATCGGGACCTGCGAGCATGAAACGCAGTGTCCCCAGGAAAAAGGGACGTCAGTACGAATAAAGTACCAAGTATGTAAGGCAGGAAAGCATAACCCAGAACAATAATGTAAAGAGAGAGATAGAGGAGATACAACCTGTAACATCTGAGTACCTCTGGGGGCTACTGATATGAAATGCATAATACATATATATACATAAACTTTTTAAAACATTCGCCTCTGTGGGCATCATCATCATCATATCGTACCCGGCCTCAAAGAGGACTCAGTAAAAACGTACCCGACCATCATAAGGTTCGGTAGTATCGTACCCGGCCACGTGGAGCTCGGTAAATCCAACTGATCAGTGGTTGCACAATAGGTGTCGTACCCGGCCGACTATAGCGCGGCTCGGTAGAGTAAAATAGATACTATATATAATGCATGCTAGACTCATGGAATCACCTTCTAAACCTTTTGGAGTTACTTAAGAACATTATGGACATCCATACCCTCAATATGAACCTTAGTAGGAATCAAGGACCATACACACTTGCTTAGAATAATTTTATAAAGAAAGAACAACATGGACAACCTTAGCTGCTAGGAGTAGATCCGTTATGAAGTAGCGCATTCATTTCACGTTAGATCATGCCAAAAGAAAGAATAAAGTGCATTAACATACCTTAAACCCGTTGAGTCCTTAATCTATTCCAAGCAACTCTTCAAACAAGTCAAATCAATCTATCATAGTATAAGGAGATTCAAAATCAGTGCTGAGCAAAGGCTAAGTCTATAACTTAAGCTAGTAGCTCGTTTACGTAAATTTGGGTAGCATCTTCCTTGTAACAAGGGCCTCCACCAATACCATATACCAACAACAACAACCAGATAAATCCATCAACATATAAATGTCAATAACAAGACACCATATAACAACAACAAGTCACAACTACTTCACGACGAGCGGCAAGCTCTAATTGGAATCTGTATAACCCATATCACCACTTATAGACTTCTTACATTATCTTAAAAGTATCATTAACATGATAATGAAGTCATTCATCAATTATTCCATCCTTATGCCATATATTTATAACAAAGGAAACAATCCACAACTCCAACTATCTTCAATTAGTAACTTTATTCGCTAGTTCATGTCTACTCCATCCATTTAACTTAATCAATATCAAGATAACCTTAAGCACATGCAAGAAAAAAAATACACATACCTCCTACAGTAACTTCAAGTCAAAATCCAAGTTATATTTAGCTTCCAACAACCCTCAATGGCAATAAAACACCATAGAAGTGACTTAAGCTAATCCAAGTATTATCTTGTAGTTTATCATCTTAACAACTTAACCAACATACAAGAAAGCTTAAGAACAATTAGTAGGTTGTTATACTTACCTTAGACAGCAGAAACAACTTGGAATTTCATCCAAATACAGCCCATAACAATCCTCAATGACAACACAACCTCAAAGAGGTGTTGTTCTTCACTAGAACTAAGTTTTGATGTTGAAATATGGTGTAATCACTTTGGAATCACTTCAAACCCTTGTGGTATATGTTTAGGAGGGTTAGGAGAAGTTTGGAGACGAAGGTTAGTTGAAAAATGAGCAAAAATAGGCGTCCAAATCGTTTATAAATTGAAGTAGGTCAACCACTGCCTAAGTGGGTCCCATTGGGAGCTGCTTGCGCGGTCTCACGAAAACACGAATATCTCTCTACTCTGATGTCATATTGACGAACGGTTTAATGAGTTAGAAACTAAACTCGTAGATCTTCAATTTGGTAGGTATAACATCCCATGATTCCAAGTGTTTTTGGAAAAATGCTCAGATATATTTGACCTAAATTTCAGCAAATTTATGAATGTAACTTGGGATGACCTTTGCCAACTCTTGTTCCACAACTTGCTTGCCTTCAAAAAGTAGAAAATGAATATCATACGACTAAAATAACTCATAGAATAACCTCCTTATCATGTTAAGAACCCTAGTCTCACCCCAAAGTACATGTTATAACATTCCAAACTTGTCGACTTTCGACGAAACTTATTTTCTTCAATTGGTTTAGCTTCTAAGATTTCCAACCCTCTTGGTACTCGTTATTAATGATCTTAAATATTTGTAACCTCCAAGGTAACATGATTAACTTACTTTATTTGCTTCCAAATATAATCTCATTTCCGAGCATACATCAATGACTTGCGACGTACTCTCACGTATGAAAACTTGGGGTGTAACATCATTCTCCCCTTTGGAACATTCATCCTCGAATGTTGACTTATGCGCTTATCAGTTTCATAAACTATGGCTCTTATGAATACTTTAATGCTCATCTTTCCATCTAAGCAACTGTTTTGTGAATAAATCCAAACGCTTGGGCATTCCCCCCTTTTAGGCCTCTTTGTCACGCCATGACATGTGGTCGGAATTCTTCCAACATCGTAACATTTGCTACCCTATGTCATGCAGTATGTACGACTGTGTCCTTGTATGAGCGCCTAGCGACTCGTATTCTCTTTTTCCTCCATATTTTAGCCAATCTCTAAGTCTCACTTTATGAACATATATAGAATTATGACAAGTGTTCTCTCTAGGCATCTATAGGTGTATTGATGTCTTTCGCTTGGTACTTTATCAAACTTAAGACTATTTCTATCTCTTGTTTCATAGCCTTGTATATCTATCCTTATGGATTTACTACATCTAAGTAGGTTATACTATACCATAAAACTTACTTCGGTTTATTATTACCGAGGTTTGCTACCCAACTCCAGGTTACTCTCTCGTTGCTTATCCTATATGTATAAATCTAAGTCCTTTAGTGCTTCCTCATTATTATTCATCTAAAAATAACAAACAAATCTCATCTCGTACTTTGGAACTTGTACCCATCTATTGTTTATTCACCTTAATATTGATCTATAATCTATCACTGATAACTTGCAACCTCTTACGTAATACACTGTCACTAGGGCTCACATCTTATCAGGGAACATCTGAAGTGATTTTCCTGATCCACCTAGGGATAATACTATACTTCAATAACCGTATTTCATTGCATCCCAATGCGATTCATCTTATGGGGGTATTCTAATCCCGTGCAATTAATGAAATCCCTTGCTCGTTAAATCGGTACTCAACCAAAGGCCTAAGCATCATCCTCTTATCTATCACAATTACACCCTTATTCTACTGCCAGGGAAGCATTCCATCTCTTCTAAATGCACCTAGTCTTAGACTCCTCTAAGTTCATTCAGGCTGTACCGAGCTTTCAATAACTTACAAATGCTATCAACTCTGTTGTTTTGATGGGTTTATTCCCGAGGACGTACATATTCTCGTCACCTTCTCACTCATCTTTTCATATCCTTACTCCTATCTACCTAAAACCTTGTTTCTCTACAATACTTTACCTTAGGACCTACACCAATCTATTTATACTACTCGCAACCTTCCTTTAACTTCCTAGCACCATATATTTCCTTTCGTGCCTTCTCAGTTGTCCTTAAATGTAAGCAATTACTTTTCCTGGTCGTTCTATCACTTGTTGCATGAATACTTGGCTTGTCTTTTTGCCCACGAATACTATAATTTCCTGTACCTCATATGATCTCAAACATCACCTTTGATGGCTTTTTTTTACCATTCATTAGCCATGATAGGTGCCACTTTCTTATGGAGTGTATACAATATTGTAGTGAGACTGTTGTTACAGGATCATTTACTCTTTAGCTCACTATGCTTAGGTGGAAACCTTCTTCCTTATTTCCTCAGCTAGTCTTTCATTGTAGTACTTAGGGAGACCTTCTGGCTCTTGTAAAGTTGCGAGCTTGATATATCGTACACCCGAAGGTAATTTTCGTTATTCTTACTCGCCTATAATAATCCTTAGTTACATAAATTTATGCCTTTGTGCTCGTAGGGTTACTTCTAAGCTCAAATTTTTATTGTCTCCTTAGTGGCACTCTCTCTTATTTTCATAAACCTTAAAAATGGTACCTTTAACTGCCTCAACTCCTATCTGAATTTTCTTTTCAAATGATTGTGATATCGTATCTGCGAGACTGAATTCACTATGCTGCAGTTCACTACATTTATCTTGCATGATCTATTGATTTATCTGTGACCTCTTGTCTAGCCATAACTGGGCTCTTCCTGAATCAACTACTAATTACTTGTTGGTCCATTCTCATATATATATTCTGCATAATTTCTCTTGGGATATATCCTTTGTCTTAACTTATCTCTCGCCACTAGCTCCTGATGTATCAAGTGTCCATTCACACTTATTTATCAATAACATCCTGGCCGAAAACTTTTACTGCCTCTCCCCAGTGTCGTGTTTGTATAATGTTCTGGAGTCGCAACATATCTGTAGGAACTGAATAAATGCAACATCATCCCTTTCTTTTTTTTACGACATTCTTCCTTTACCATTCCATAGTTAACTGAAGCGCTTAACTCCGACTTAATACCATATCACACCATATTCCCCCTTTAGTGGAGTACTAAGATTTAGTACTACGACGATCTACCTATAGTTGTTTTACCTCTTCATCTTTGGAGTCTTTTCACATTATCAATGAACCTTAATCACCTTATGGTAACCTTCTGTACCAGGGATAACTAAATTTCTTACGCACGAAGGTGACACCTACTGTAACAGGCACACTTAGTCCCTTAAGATTTAACTCTTATCAGAGTGCTTGCTTTAGGTAAGCGACTTCCTAAATGGCCTTTAAAGGTTATTCGTCTGTTGTCTATTCTATTATTGTTGGAGCATGATCTTTGAAATTCTCACGATGTCGACCATTATCAAATCCTCCAGTCCCTAATTCATGTTCGATTTTATCTTGTTCACCAGCCCATACTGATTTTTATTACTCTGGGGTCTAACCTTTCCTCCTGGTAATCACGTTGAAGTCACCAACTCATTTCTCGAAATAAGGATATGACTTTATCGCTTATACTCTTTTATTGCCTTAAGTCTTGTCACCTCTTGTATTTTTCTTCACTTGACTATAGACTCTGTCATCGTGTCATATTTTGATTTACTGTTATCACCCATATATCACATCTTACTCATGATGCTTCATTTACTTTCTTCTTATTCTCCGGATAATATTTTTTTGTCTATCACTTTATTCTGAAAACTTCAACAAAAAGTTCTTTCCCTTTTAGCCCCCTAGCTTCATCTCACTGGCTCTTTGGAATGCCTAACATTTTTTTTTACTCGGGGCTAGAGTCATACTAAGGTAAATATTTGTCTCTTCTAGGATCTCACTGCCTATCTTCTGAAATTTTTGAATATTCTAGTATTCATATTTGATTGTACTACTCTAGAGTTCACCATCTGGGTGTCTTACAAGGAGATCTATTACCATATTTGCACCATATTTCGGAAACATTAGTTAATAATAACAACTCATCCATAATTTTTGGGTTACTCTAACTCCAACTGGATCCTGATATCCCATCTTTCTCTTAAATAATATATGTTAGCTCCCATAGAACATAACTGAGATGGGTGTGGCCAATTGTACATACCTCTGTCATTGATGAAGGTACTAAAATGCTTATATTTCTCTGCCTGATTTGAAAATATTGATAATCTTCATTAGCTGGGTGCCTCGTACCCCTCCTCGCCTTACTTCTTATACTTGTTGAAACTTGTATCTAGCTTCTGAATCCCTCATAGCTTTTCACCATATTCGTGAATAGATATCCTTGCCTTAAGGCTCTTTATTAAGAATCTTACACATCTTAGTACACACATGATCTGCTGAAGACCTCACATTTACTCATCATAAGCATGATGTGAAATTGAGTTCCTCTGACTCAACTCTTCCACCTCCACATGAAATCTCTTACCAACTGTCTTTGTGGATGTAGGTATCGTTGTATTACGACTAAAGTCGAATTTAGGAGTTTGAATTCTTACAACTGAGCTCTACTACACGATCTAGAGTAAGAAGAAAGAGTGACAGACCTAAATGCCATGTAGCCTCCTGCTTATAAGTGTGGTGCACAACACACCCATAAACAAGACTCTACTAGACACGGCTTGTAGACTCCCTAGGACAGAACTGCTATGATACCACTTTTGTCACGACCCAAACCGAAGGGCCGCGATGGGCACCCGGTGCCTTACTCAACCGAGTATCAACATAACATATCTTTCTTATCATACTATCATGAGTAAATGAGCCAAAAACCCCATCATGAGATAACAAAAATAAAACATAAGGGAATACTCAACATATGAAGACCTAACATGATATATAAACTTATATATGTGACATACGGGGCTATAAGGCCGACATGACCATTAGTAAACTCAAAACATAGGCCAACAAGGCCATACAAGTATCCATACACCTGAATCTATCTACAAACCTCTAAGAGTACATAAAATTATAAAGGTTGGGACAGGGCCCTGCCATACCAATCAATACATATCCAAAGCATACTGACCAAATAGGTAACTCCGGAGCAAATAGAGTGCACCAACACCTTCGCTGAGTTGATAGCCTACTTGGAGGACTGTCAACCTATCAATCGGGACCTGCGGGCATGAAACGCAGCGTCCCCAGACAAAAGGGACATCAGTACGAATAAAGTACCGAGTATGTAAGGCAGGAAAGCATAACCTAGAAAAGTAATGTAAAGAGAGAGATAGAGGAGATACAACCTGTAACATCTGAGTTCCTCTGGGGGCTACTGATATGAATTGCATAATACATATATATACATAAACTATTTAAAACATTCGCCTCTGTGGGCATCATCATCATCATATCGTACCCGGCCTCAAAAAGGACTCAGTAAAAACGTACCCGACCATCATAAGGTTCGGTAGAATCATACCCGGCCACGTGGAGCTCGGTAAACCCAACTGATCAGTGGTTGCACAATAGGTGTCGTACCCGGCCGACTATAGCGCGGCTCGGTAGAGTAAAATAGATACTATATATAATGCATGCTAGACTCATAGAATCACCTTCTAAACCTTTTGGAGTGACTTAAGAACATTATGGACATCCCTACCATCAATATGAACCTTAGTAGGATTCAAGGACCATACACACTTGCTTAGAATAATTTTATAAGGAAAGAACAACATGGATAACCTTAGTTGCTAGGAGTGGATCCGTTATGAAGTAGCGCATTCATTTCACTTGAGATCATGCCAAAAGAAAGAAGAAAGTGCATTAACATACCTTAAACCCATTGAGTCCTTAATCCATTCCAAGCAACTCTTCAAACAAGTCAAATCAATCTATCATAGTATAAGGAGATTCAAAATCAGTGCTGAGCAAAGGCTAAGTCTATAACTTAAGCTAGTAGCTCGTTTACGTAAATTTGGGTAGCATCTCCCTTGTAACAAGGGCCTCCACCAATACCATATACCAACAACAACAACCAGATAAATCCATCAACATATAAATGTCAATAACAAGACACCATATAACAACAACAAGTCACAACTACTTCACGACGAGCGGCAAGCTCTAATTGGAATCTGTATAACCCATATCACCCCTTATAGACTTCTTACATTAACTTAAAAGTATCATTAACATGATAATGAAGTCATTCATCAATTATTCCATCCTTATGCCATATATTTAAAACAAAGGAAACAATCCACAACTCCAATTATCTTCAATTAGTAACTTTATTCGCTAGTTCATGTCTACTCCATCCATTTAACTTAATAAATATCAAGATAACCTTAAGCACATGCAAGAAAAAAATACACATACCTCTTACAGTAACTTCAAGTCGAAATCCAAGTTATATTCAGCTTCCAACAACCCTCAATGGCAATACAACACCATAGAAGTGACTTAAGCTAATCCAAGTATTATCTTGTAGTTTATCATCCTAAAAACTTAACCAACATACAATCAAGCTTAAGAACAATTAGTAGGTTGTTATACTCACCTTAGACATTAGAAAAAACTTGGAATTTCATCCAAATATATCCCATAAGAATCCTCAATGACAACACAACCTCAAAGAGGTGTTGTTCTTCACTAGAACTAAGTTTTGATGTTGAAATATGGTGTAATCACTTTGGAATCACTTAAAACCCTTGTGGTATATGTTTAGGAGGGTTAGGAGAAGTTTGGAGACGAACTTTAGTTGAAAAATGAGCAAAAATAGGCGTCCAAATCGTTTATAAATTGAAGTAGGTCAACCACCGCCTAAGTGGGTCCCATTGGGAGCTGCTTGCGCGGTCTCACGAAAACACGAATATCTCTCTACTCCGATGTCGTATTGATGAACGGTTTAATGAGTTAGAAACTAGACTCGTAGATCTTCAATTTTGTAGGTATAAAAAACCATGATTCCAAGTAGTTTTGGAAAAATGCTCAGATACATTTGACCTAAATTTCAGCAAATTTATGAATGTAACTTGGGATGACCTTTGCCAACTCTTGTTCCACAACTTGCTTGCCTTCAAAATGTAGAAAATGAATATTATATGACTAAAATAACTCATATAATAACCTCCTTATCATGTTAAGAACCCTAGTCTCACCCCAAAGTACATGTTATAACATTCCAAACTTGTCGACTTTCGACGAAACTTATTTTCTTCAATTGGTTTAGCTTCTAAGATTTCCAACCCTCTTGGTACTCGTTATTAATGATCTTAAATATTTGTAACCTCCAAGGTAACATGATTAACTTACTTTATTTTCTTCCAAATATAATCTCATTTCCGAGCATACATCAATGACTTACGACGTACTCTCACGTATGAAAACTTGGGGTGTAACATGGCACGTTGTGAAGAAACCAACTTGGTGATTAATTAGGAGAAGCGTCACTTTATGGTTGTGGAGGGAATTATCCTCAGCCATAAGATCTCCAAGAATGGTATTGAAGTTGATAAAGCAAAAATTTAAGTGATATCAAAACTCCCTCCTCCCACTACCGTCAAAAGAGTGAGGAGCTTTCTAGGTCATACAGGGCTTTACCATCGGTTCATCAAGGATTTCTCAAAGGTGGTGAACCCCTTATACAAGTTGTTGGAAAAAGATGCTAAATTTGTGTTCAATGATGATTGTATGAAGGTATTTGATCTACTCAAGTATAGGTTGACTACCACTGCCATCATTATCGCGTCAAATTGGAGCTTACCATTTGATCTCATGTGTGATGCTAGCGACATGGCGGTAGGAGTGGTATTGGGGCAAAGAATTGATAAAATATTTCATCCGGTCTATTATGATATTAAGACCATGAACTACACCCAAGTCAACTATACAGTGACCGAGAATGAACTCTTAGCCATTGTCTTTGCTATGGAAACGTTCCGCCCATACCTCATGGGTACCAAAGTGATTGTCCACACCGTTCACGTGGCACTTCGTTATTTGATGAGTATAAAGGACTCAAAGTCTAGATTGATGAGGTGAGTACTTCTTATACAAGAGTTTGATCTTGAAATCATAGACTGAAAAGGGAGTGAGAATCAAGTGGCGGACCACTTGTCCCGTTTGGAAGAGGAGGGAAGGCTCCGTGATGGCCTTGAGATTAATGATTCATTTCCGGATGAACAACTCCTTTCCATGTCTTTGACCAGGATGCCTTGGTTTGCCGATGTGGCCAACTATCTTATGAGTGGAATTGTCTCGAATGAGTTCTCTTCAAACCAAAGAAAGAAACTCAAACGAGACTGCTTGGATTATTATTGGGATGAGCCATATCTTTTCAAAATTTGTACTGATAGTGTTATTCGGAGATGTGTTCTAGAAGAAGAGCAATTGGATATTTTTGAAGCTTGCCATTCTTCACCCTATGGCGGTCACCATGGTGGGGCGAGAACTTCTACAAAGGTCCTAAGATGTGGATTCTATAGGCCTATCTTGTACAAAGATGTTAGAGATCTTGTTAAGTGGTGTGATGATTGCCAAAAGGATGGTGGGATTTAGAAGAAGAATGAGATTCCTCTCACCACCATCCTTGATATTGATATTTTTGATGTATGGGGCATCGACTTTATGGGTCCATTTGTGAGTTTGTGTAGGAACACCTATATCTTTGTTGTTGTGGATTACATTTCCAAATGGGTTGAAGTGGTGGCTTTGACCAACAACGAAGCATGGAGTGTGGTGGCTTTCTTGAAGAAAAAAATATTTACAAGGTTCGGCACTCCAAGGGCCATCATTAGTGTGGGAGTTCTCATTTTTGCAATAAATCCTTTGACACTTTACTCTCTAAGTATGGTGTCACTCACAAGGTGTCAACCCCCTATCACCCCCAATCAAGTGGACAGGTTGAAGTCTCCAACAGGGAGATCAAAAGTATTCTATCTAAGACTATCAATGCAAACTGGACTGATTGGTCAAGGAAATTTGACGATGCTTTATGGGCCTATAGAACAACTTACAAGACTCCAATTGGTATGTCTCTATATCGCTTGGTGTTTGGAAAAGCATGTCACCTCCCAGTGGAATTAGAGCATAAGGCCATGTGGGCGTTGAAGAAGTTGAACCTAGAGTGGGATGTAGCTGCCAATCTTCGGGTGGAGCAATTGAATGAACTTGATGAGTTCTGATTCCATGCTTACTCCAGTTCATCCTTGTATAAAGACAAGATGAAGTACCTACATGATAAGTATATTCAGAAAAAGAATTCAAAGAAGGTAACCTTGTTCTCTTATTCAACTCTCGGTTACGGATGTTTCCGGGAAAGCTAAAGTCAAAATGAAGCGGTCCCTTTGAAGTGGTGCATGTGACTCCTTTTGGTGCTCTAGATTTGAAAAAGAAGAATGATGAGATCTTTAGAGTCAATGGGAACCGAGTGAAGCACTACCTCGGTAAGGTTGATGATGGCCACGTTATGGTATTGATCCATTTCAAGTGAATGATGGTAACATGCATCGCCCCGCGATGTTAAATCAGGCGCTTCTTGGGAGGTAACCCATGGGTTTTTCTTTCTTTTGATTTTCTTCTTAGAATAGGCATTGTTTTGGACTAACTGATTGTGAAGTGTGTGTAGGAAATGATTGTGCAGTGCAGGAAATTGACAAGGAAAAGTTGGCTAAGTGATGAAATCTCGCAGACCGCGCCCAAAATTATACGGACCACGCAAGCATTTTGCGACCGTACAAATCTGTGCGGTCGCGCAATTGAATGATGGAAATTGCCAACTCTATGATGTTGGCCTGTTGAAACTCCTTAAGACTTCGCGGCCACGTTCATAATTTCGCGGTCCGCACAATTTGTGCGGCCATTGCTAATTTTTCGCGGACCGCATTCAACTGAGCTACAAACAGGTAAAAAGTGCGTACCGCAACAAAATTTTGCGGCCGCACTCAGGTAAGTCAGTGGGGTCACGAGGTTCAGAGTATAAATATGACTTCTTGGACTTGTTCTTGCTTTCAATCTCATCTCATTTTCATCAAGTGTTCATTTCCTACTACTTTTCACAACTGGTATGTTCATTTAAATGATTTAATTTCTTCTTTTTTCTTTTATTTTCTCTTTGTTTTAGTGTTATTTTTATCTAGGATTAAATTCATGCCAAAATATCTAATTGATACTTAAATCATGCTTGGAATCATATGGGTAGTGTTAAAATGCATAATGGGGCTGGGGTTAGTAGCTTTGCATGGTTAATTTCCATAAATTTTGTTTAATTAGTGAAAACCCTAGTATCATGTGTTCATCAATGCCGATGTGATTTGAACTTCGTAGCCGCACACATTTTTGTGCGGTCCGCATTAGGATATGCAATCGCATACAAAATTGTGCGGTCCGCGATACCCTAGTTCAGAGGCATTGACATTTTCTAGATTTTGTGGCCGCGGTCACTTTTGTGCGGTCCGCGATTGATATTTTGCAGCTGCACTCGATTTTATGTGGTCTGTGCATGTGAACTTCAGAGACTTATTGATTTAATTTCACAGCCGCACCCAAAATTGTGCGGTCCACGATTGGTATTTCGCGGCCACATTCATTTTTGTTCGATTCGCGATTGATCAATTCAAAGACCAGTAGTCTGAGCCTGGTTTCTTCGCGGTCCGCGTTCACTTTTATGCAGACTGTGATGGGCAGTTCGCGGCTGCACTCACTTTTGTACGGTCCGCGATGCCCTGTTCTGAGAAGCACTGTCTTTAATTTCCTCTATAATGCTTTAACTGATATTCAACACCAATTCCAACTGACTTTCACTACTTGTATGTTACAGACAATGGTGCATTCCCGAGGTAGAGTTGATACTTCCAAAGGGAGGGCAGAACCCTCCCGAGGCCGGGGTAGAAGCAAATCCAACATACCTCTATCAGTTCAAAAAGTAATCGGCAAGAAAGCAACCGCCAATAGAGCTCCAGACACTTCTGAGATCCCGTCTGGGAACCTTCTGAAGGAAACTCCGGGCAAGTACAACCGGAAGTACAATCCCAACAGATCCTCACACAATTCCCAGGGAGATTGCATTTGGTTGATGAATCCTCCTCCTTTGAGGGTTTATCTGACGGTTCGGAAGAGGGAAGTGAAGATTATGAACCCTCCCCCTCACATGTTTCCTCAGCTGCAAAAAATTTGGATGATAATGACGAAGTCCCGGATGATGGGAGAGGGGGTGATATAGTTATGGGAGGTTTAGCTAGATCAAGGAACCCGGAAGTGTGGGCCGATAGGTTTGTCAGTGAGAAAGCTTATGCCAAATTTCGGGAATGGTGGACCCAAAGGTCTCTCACTCTTGAGCAACAATTCATAACCAAAGACCTGAGCCAGCACAATCCAAATGTTCTAAGACAATTCTCAGAGAGAAAAGGGTGGAAATGGTTCTCCGGCCGTCCACATGATGCCAATTAATACCTCGTCAAGAAGTTTTATGCCAATGTTGCCCACATCAAAAAGGGTACAAAAGTGACGAAGGTCCAAAACTTGAAAATCCGATTTGATGGCCAAGCACTGAACAAATATGTAGGGTTTGGGGAGGTTGAGGCGGTGCAATACATGGAGAAGCTAGCCTTGGGTGAGGCAGTTTGCCCATGGCTAGCTGAGTTACTTGCTATTTCGGGTTTGACATCTGTATGGCTCACAGCAGGAGTGTCAATCCTCAAAAACACCCTTAACTTTGAAGCAAAAGGGTGGCAAACATTCATGTGCAGCCGTCTTGACCCTTGCCAACATGACCATGTCCTTCCAATTTCTCGAGATGTGTTGGTAGCTTCTATCATGGCAGGATATTTTATCAATGTAGGAAACTTGATATCCTAGAACATCTCCAATGCAGTGCAGAAAGAAGAAAGATCTTATCCCTACCCCAACTTCTTGACTGAGTACTTCAAAGACCAAGGGGTTAAGCTGAGACACTTTGATGTGGAGGTGAAGGATAAAAAGCCTTTCCCATGGTATCAACTCCAAGGACCGGACAACCCTAAATTCAAGGGTAAAGTGACTACCTCCACTGGCCAGTATGAAGATCCAGGGGTAGTGGCCACAAGATCAGTTGTCGAGCCCTCCACAACCACCGGTACTTCTACCAGAGCAGTAGCCATGCCTCCTCCATCTTCAGTGCC
The DNA here is from genome assembly GCF_000715075.1 of Nicotiana tabacum. Taxonomy (NCBI): domain Eukaryota; kingdom Viridiplantae; phylum Streptophyta; class Magnoliopsida; order Solanales; family Solanaceae; genus Nicotiana; species Nicotiana tabacum. The sequence goes on along the minus strand of NC_134089.1, from coordinate 133,132,684 downwards.
ATTGTCAATGCCTTCATCTTCTACCTACACTCAGACTGCACTGAAGGTTTCCTAGACACTGTTCAGTCTCAACAACTGGATGCAGGCAGCTACCATAAAACTTACTACCATATCCAGTGCAGTGGCAGCACAGTCTCCAGTCCCAACAGAGCTTCAGGTACCTCCATCAGTAGAGGACTCATTGAAGAAGATTCTGGACAACCAGAAGAAGATTCTGGATGATCAGAAGAAGATCAGGAAAACTCTTGATGCACATGGGAAGGTAATCAAGGATCTGGGAAAGCAGGTGAGGAAGCTGAAAAAGACTCAAAAGTAGTCGGTCGAGAAGTTCTCTAAGGAGGTGGAGAAGATTGCACATGCGAGAGATTTGCCTATGGACCTTCTCATGGAGGAGACACTCCCAGCAGCACATGCAGCAGAGCCCGAGGCATCAGGGGCAGCAGTCAGCCAGTCTGAGGAGCCAGTTGCAGCATTACATACTGCTGAGGAGCTGATCCAAATGCTCAGCAACCCTATAGTCCCCTAGTCACAGGATGAGGAGATACAGTTAGAGTATGCTGAGGATACTGTTCAGGTTGAGGACCCGATGAAGACAGAGACCACATAGGGAGTTTTTTTTTACTCTATACCCATTTTCCTTGTTCTTATTTGATTATTAGCATTAAGGACAATTCTATCTTTCATTTTGGGGGGTGGTCCATTTTGATTTATGACATTTGGTATGTAATAACCATTACACTATTTTTCTTTAGCATTATTTATCTTTATTTTTACTTTTGGTATGTATATATTCGTTATTTTTACTTTTGGTATGTATATATTTTTACCATTTGATGTATATATTCATTTCCATTTATGTATATATTTGCTTCACCTCAAGTTTGTATATATTCAGTTTAATTTCTGTAGTTTACCTCATAACTTCTTTCGTTATTTTGCCTTATTATCATAGTTTCTTATTTCCTTTAGTAGCTTCTTATTAAGTTGTTAGCTTCTTTTTTATGCTTTATGTGAACAATAAGTCTTTGGTTTTCTTAATGCACAGTTCTTTCCAAAGGTGGATGTTGTGTAAACCAGGTGGCTCTTCCTAACGATGGATGGCGTGACAACCTTCTAAAGGGATTGAGTCTGTTTTACTTATGTTTTGGTGTAAATAAAAGTGTCTCAAGCAGGCTTCACTTGGTACTAACACATTTTACCTTCGACCTTACGGTTAGAAACAAGTGATTGGCAAAGAATAGCTCTAGTTGTGACCTTTAGACTCTTGGGTTGACTAAAACAATCATCGAGTGGTTTCTTTGAGCCATTTGTGATGTTCAATCTTAACTAGGGTTGTTGTGGGCCCTCAACTCTGTCTCTTTAACAATCCAGCAGCTTGAGAGGTGAGGTATTGAATTGCAAGTCCAAGTTCTGTGCCAATAAATCTAGAACTTGCCCTCAATATTTGTCTAGGCAAAATTCTAAGTGTAGCTCGACTTGAGAAATAATTGTAGGCTCTCCTTGATCCAATTTGAAACTTGAAAGCTTCCGTAGCCTACCAATTATGCGACCGTAGAAGTCCATTAGCAACCACGATTGATATTATGTGGTCTGCGAAACTCATCTCAGCCCAGATCCAGATTTGAAGAATGCGGACTGCGGTCAGAATTACGCGGTCGTGAAAGCAAGAATGTGGCCGCGCTCAGAATTATGTGGCCGCACAACCTAGGTATTTTTGTCCGGAAATTTCAGCTTAGTATAAATAGATCTTTTGACATTTTTAGGTCATGTTATGTATTACCTGAGCACGTGAGATGGCTGCACATTCCGTTTTGGGTAATTTTGAACTAGAATTATCTCCCAACATTAGATTTTCATCTTTTAATCTAGTATTATGAATTTTATCTTCTTTTCTTCTTTGATTTCTATTAATTCCATGAGTAGGTAAACCCATAGCTAGGGTTGTGGCCCAACCCTAGTATGGGTATTTGATGGGTGTTGATTTTTAGGGCTTGAATGTGTATGGGTTAGTGATATTTAGCCTAGTTCTTGCTAGAACTATAGAATTAGTGGTTGCAAACACTGATTCATGCCTTTATGACTTAGTCTTTTCTTGAGAAAGAAGGATTAAGTCTAGGGTCCTGTACACCGATGCTGCCTCCAACACGGCAGGATCTGGAATGGGCCTCGTGCTTGAGGTCCCAATAGGTGAAGTCATTCGTTATACTGTGTCCCGACATGACTAATAATGAGGCCGAGTATGAGGCCATAATTACAGGACTGAAACTATCTCTCAAGTATGGAGCACGGCGAGTCATCCTCCGATGTGAATCACAACTCGTCGTCAACCAAGTCATATGGACTTTCTAAATAAAATAACAAAGGCTACAAAAATATCAGGCAGAAAATCATAAGCTACTTCCAAGGTTCGACGAGTGCCAACTCAACCAGATACCCTGAGAACAAAACATTGAAGTAGACGGTCTTGCCAAATTAGGAGCGGCCAACAAGAACATAAGTGGAAAAGAAAACGTGGTCACCCGTCTCCGTTCGTCGATAGACCAAATTGAGGTACGCACTATAAACTTGACTTGGGACTAGTGCAACCATATTATGTCATATTTGCAGGACGGAGTACTCCCACCCGCCAAAAAAGAGTCCAAGAAGCTTTGAATGCAGGCGGCCCAATAGAGCATCATCAACCATGAGCTATACAAAAGAACGTTCGGCGGTCCTTGGCAAAGTTCCTAGGACCAAACCAAACTATGCGCGTCCTCGAAGACGTACATGAAGGCCACTGTGGAGCACATACCGATAATCGAGCCCTCGTTAGATGCCTCATGCGGGCAGGCTATTACTGGCCTATCATGAAAAAGAAATCCGCCAACTTCGTTAGAAAGTGTGAACAATGCCAAAAATACGCTCCAATGATCCCAGGCGGGCGAGCACCTCTACTCCGTCATATCGCCTTGGCCATTCATCAAATGGGGAATGGACATCGTGGGACCCCTTCCAGCGGGACGAGGTAATATACGATTTATTTTGGTTTTAACTGACTATTTTTCCAAGTGGGTAGAAGCAGGTGCATTCGCCCAAATACGCGAACAGGAAGTTATCACATTCATATGGTGGAACATCATATGCCGCTTCGGCATTCCCAAAGAAATCAGTTGTGGCAACGGACCCAAGTTCACCTAAAAAAAGACCGTCGAATTCTTCGAGAAATGGCATATCAAGCGAATATTCTCCACGCCATATCATCCCCCAGGCAACGATCAGGCGTAGTCCTCCAACAAAACAATATTGAACATCATGAAGAAGAAGCTTGAGGATGCCAAGGGACTATGGCCGGAAATGCTACTAGAAGTGTGATAAGTAGGGATTTTAACCTATTATTTGCTCTCTTTTACTTGTGTTTTGAGCCAAAAATGCGTGAAGGTATTCCCGGAAACTAATTTAATATGCTTGCTTGTAGGAATTGTTCAAAATGAGCAAAAGGAGTCATAATCAACTCAAAAAGGAATCAAAACCTGGAAAAAACCAAGACTGGGCCAAGAAATCTGAAACGTGGACCGCACAAATATTGTGCGGCCGCAAAATTCACAACGTGACCGCAATTAGAAATGCGCGGTCCGTAAAAGTATTCAAAGAGTTGTATTTTCAGGGTAAATGACAAGTGTGGTCCACGTCACAATTACGCGGCCGCGATTAAAATTATGCGGTCTGTGAAACTCATCTCAGCCTAGATCCAGATTTGAAGAATGCGGACCGCGGTTAGAATTACGCAGCCACGAAAGTAAGAATGCGGCCGCACTCAAAATTATGCGGCCACGCAAGCTCCGCAGGGATATTTTTGTACAAAAATTTTAGCTTAGTATAAATAGATCTTTTTGACATTTTTAGGTCATGTTATGTATTCTCTGATCACATGAGACGGTTGCACATTCTGTTTTGGGCAATTTTGTACTAGAATTATTTCTCAACATTAGATTTTTCATCTTTTAATCTAGTATTATGAGTTTTATCTTCTTTTCTTCTTTGATTTCTATTAATTCCATGAGTAGCTAAATCCATAGCTAGGTTTGTGACCCAAACCTAGTGTGGGTATTTGATGGGTGTTGATTTTTAGGGCTTGAATGTGTATGGGTTATTGGTATTTAACCTAATTCTTGGTAGAACTATAGAATTAGTGGTTGCAAATATCGATTCATGCCTTTATGACTTAGTCTCTTCTTGAGAAAGAGGGATTAAGTCTAGGAAAATTAGGCTAACAAGGAATTGGGGTGAACTCAAGAAATTGATAGCCCCAATTAAAGGGTTATACCTAGAGATAGTAATACCCGACTTGAGCTAATATCACTTGAATTGCATGAATACCCATTTGGACTTGAGAAAGCCAAATTGGGAAAAATCACTCGAACTACCGAGAGGTATAGAGTGAGTACCCGGGTGTGATAGCTATATTACAATCTCAACTAATCACGAGCTTGCCATAGATTCTTGCTATCCGTTAGATATCTACCTAGGTAGAAGTCACGACCCTAGTCTCTTTAAACATCTAAAAAAACAACAACAAAAATATTGTCCTTAGTTTTAATCATTGCAATCTTGTGAGTAAAAGTTAGAAGTAAAAATCAAAACAAACATTTGTGGAAGTGTAATTAGACTCAAAACCCGCATCTAGCTTAGATATAAACCTAATTCCAATTATTAACTCCATGTGGATTCGATCCCGACCTAGTTGGGTTAACACTGCATTGACCACACTCTCTACTTAATAGTAGTGTAGGCTTGGACCCGATCAAAGTGCTATGGGCATACCACACCATACCAAAAACAAGAATAGGAGAAATGCCATATTCACTAGTCTAGGGGACTGATGCAGTGATACCAGTCGAAGTCGGGGAGCCAAGTTTGAGATAATCCAACGAGAGTGGACCAAGTAACAATAAAGCATAAAGCAAGACCTCGACGATACAGATGAGCGAAGAGACATGGCCTACGTAAGAATGATAGCTCAAAAACAGCAAGCAGAACGGGACTACAACAAAAAGCCAAAGTCAGACCACTCAAGATAGGGGATTATATACTCAAAGACAAAACACAAGCGAACAAAGACCCAGGGGAAGGCAAACTGGGAACCAATTGGGACGAACCATACAAAATCATGGTAACGCAAACAAAGGGTCATTCCAACTAGAAACAATGGAGGGAAAATTACTACCAAACAATTGGAACGTCGCCCACCTCAAATACTTCAACTTTTAAAGACGGACATCCTCCAAGTCGTACTTTTTTTCCCTCACCCGAGTTTTGTCACAATTGGATTTTCTCTAGGAGGTTTTTAATTAGGCAACGAAGGGGGAGTCTCAGAGTTTAGGTATTTAGTTCATCGCCCCGCCTATCGACTACTTCTCTAGGTCGAGCGCTGAAGGAACTAGATAGACTAGGACTCCTCGAATGTATGTACGGACCGAAAAGAAATGTAATATTCTCCAATGAATAACAAAGCAGTATTTGTTACACCTCCACTAAATTTGCACATCACGCCAACGCAAAGGAAATATATATTCTATCTCGTTCGAATCATTCTACATTCGACCTCACTCGAATTAACTTACATTCGACATCGTTCGAATCAATATACATTCGACCTTGTTTGAATCGTTTTACATTCGACCTTGCTTGAATTAACTTACATTCGACCTCGTTCGAATTAATACACATTCGACCTCGCTCGAATTAACTTACATTCGACCTCGTTCGAATCAATATATATTCGACCTCGTTGGAATCGTTCTACATTCGACCTCGTTCGAATTAATATACATTCGACCTTGTTTGAATCATTCTATATTCGACCTCGCGTGAATTAACTTACATTTGACCTCGTTCGAATCAATATACATTTGACATTGTTCGAATCATTCTACATTTGACCTTGGTCGAATTAACTTACATTCGATCTCGCTCGAATTAACTTACATTCAACCTCGTTTGATTTGATGACCTCATTCGAATCGAACCGAAAGTCACGGACTTTCTCACAAAAGAACACTCACAAAAATAAAAGAAAGAAAAGCTAGAAATACACAACAAAAGACAACTGTTCCATTTCAATCATTCCATTCCAATACATTTTTACAATGGGCTAGAAAGATGCCCCCACAAAAAATAGAAAAACACAAAAAAAAAAAGCAAAAACCAAGTACAAAGACTTCACACCACATCATCCCCCCATCACCAACATCACCAGCATACGCATCGTCGTACCAAGGGTCGGAGGCAAGACCATCTAAGGCATCTTCATTATCGTCTTCTCTGGGCGTACTGGGATCATAACCACAGGTGTCACGAGCTGCACGTGCCTTGACATGAACATCCTCAAATTCTGCCTCAGAAATCTTCCCAACTATCTTCAGAGACCTGTATATATCAAGTTGGGCCTCAGCATGAACCCATATTTCATACAACTCCCGTGACACACCAGGATCGGCAGAAGTATGAGATGTAGATGGTTGGGCCTGCTATTTCTCCTTCTCAACTCTTAGAGCGACAACCTACTTATTCAGCTCAGATAACTCTTCCAAACCCCTAATCTGCTCCTCAAACCTTGCCTCCCTGAGCACCGAAGTTTTCGCCTCAGTAGCCCGCTCAGACCTACAAACACAAAAGACACCCTCTAGGACTTCACCTCCGCCACAGCGCTCATTCTAGTTTTCTCAGTTCATCCCAACTCTTTGACTCTGGTGCTCAACTCATCCCTCAAGTTGACAGCCCTTGCTTTGCTCTGCTTGAGCTCGACCCTTAAAGATGCCACCTGCACCCGAAGGTCAGTGTTTTCAGTCATCACTCCCTTACTCACCTCGAGCTCATCCTTCTTATCCCTCAGCGCCCCTTCAAGAACATTGCACCTGCCGATAGGCCTCATAAGCTCCTCATCCTTCTCCTTCAATTCCTCATCCTTCTGCTTAAGACCGTCACAAAGCATCTGAAACTGGCCGTCTTGTCAAAGTAACTCGACTAGCATTTGATGCTTAGAACGGTACTCTTTGTACTTGAATACCATCGTCTTGAAGATGGCCATCCTACGCTCTTCCCGCTAATCACACTCAATCTCTATAATGAGGGTCTAACACGCAAAAGAAGACAGGTCAGCGAAAATGAATTACACATACGAAATAAACTAACCTAACATGGGAAAAGCAAACTTACTCGCAAGGCCATGCCAGATATACCCAACGACAGATCTGCATCCCTCAGTGTCTGCAGCGTCTTTTTCTCAGAATCCGCACACAGAGGAGCGAAGGCTGGCACCGCCCGTTCCAAATAGGCCAAAAGGTTGTAATCTATGTGGATAACTATGTGTCGATCAGGCCCCTCCGTCCTTATCTCCACTCGGGTGAACCTCTCCTCAAAAGCCCGTACCTCCTCGGGGTCGACATTGGAACCTGATCCATCATCTTCTATGAGGATGGTTTTGTCCCTTCCATCCGCTGATGATGAGTCGACCCCGGCTACTCGTGCAGGTTCCCCTGTGTCGAAGGTCCCTTCAACCTTTGACAATCTTTTCTCCGTAGCGACAGCCGGCATAGGAGCAACCTCAATGCCTAGTAAGGGCGCCGCCTTCGCATCCAAAATAATGGGCCTTTCCGACTCAGTATCAGCAGCACCAACCCTTCCAGTCTCCAGCCTCCGCCTTTTCCTCGAAACCGCCTCCCCTTGTCATGAGATGACTCATCAATTAGGTACAGGACGCAGTGATCGAAAGTCTCAGCCGACGTGATGGCTGCCTGTGAAGCGGAATCGGAATCACCCAACGGCGGAGCTAGGGTTTGACCCTCTCGTACAAACTCGGCCAGTACAAATAACATTCTAGCCAAAGCGACTGCCTGGCGGAAGGCGGGCATTGGAGCCTTCGCCTTCTTGGAAGCTCACCGACCTGGCGCAAAACAAAAATCATGTTTAACAAAAAATGATGACAAGACAGTGGTAAACTGTAACGAAAGCGAAAGGGTCATAGAAATGGGAATCAGACTCACTAATCAAAGACTTGGGACCGAACCACTTGTTAAAAGACATCCAGTCGCGAATTCCCACAGTATGAGGTAAGACGCGAGTCACCTAGTCTACGATATCAGGAACCAAGGAAGGTGGATGCTTACCAGTTGATAAGTAGAAAGACATGAGAAAGTCGGGAACAAAAAGGAGAGGGATGAACAAAATATGTGATGAACGGTAAAAGGCCCTTACGATTGAAGTTCCACTACTCAGGGAACCCTGCTGGGTCCGCCACTATGTGCTCAGTCCTAACGAAGAAGTAATTGCACTAGAATCGGCGTTTCGCCTTGTCATCCATCCCGATCACCAATCCTTTAGTCCCACGGTGGCGGAGATGAATCAGTGTCCCCCTGTAGAAACTAGGCGAGAAGAGATACAGCAGATGACGAATGGAGACTTCACAACCGGCCAACTATACAAACTTTGCCAGCATAAAAAATGCCTTATATAGGTAAGGAGGAAACTGTGCCAGGTAGATGCCATAGAAATGGTAGAACTCCTCAGCGAGTGGGGGAAGAGGAAGAGAGTAACCCACCAAGAACAGGTATTGTTAGAAAGAGCAATACCCAGGTCGGTGAACTTGTACTGAGTCGTTCCCCACCGGAACGATATCGACGTGAGCAGGAATATGGAATTTAGACCGCATATCAGATATTTGCTTCTACCCCATGATTGATAGAACCTGCTTAGGAGTAAGGGCAGGTTCCTTCTAAAAGTTGTTTTTGACCGACGGGTTTCGAGGAACTATCTCCTACACGGTGGGAAAACTTTCATCTTCCGCAACCATGGGTTCGCCACTACCAGAAGGCATAGCCACCGATAAAGGGGTGGCATCAGAAACTATATCAGAAGTGTGAGGGGAGTTTATCATTTCTACAAAAAACGTGTATACCGTAGAACCAAAAGAAGGGTATCAACGGGAAAGTGTTCGATCAACAGGAAAGCTAAAACTGAAAAGCAGAAGTAAATCGGAAGTAAGGGTTGGAGAAGAAGCAGAAGAACAAGCAAAGTGCCAAAGGAGTATGAAGTTCAAAAAGTCTCATTTTTGAATCTTCATTCCCCTATTTATAATGTATTATGGCGCCCAGATCGATGCAAGAAACTATCATTGACACTAAGATCGAACCAACAGAGGCACTGGAAATGATGCATTGCATCGGGGAAGTTACGTAATGATGACGTGCGTGGTCATGACATCATCCTATGTTAGCTACGCCAACCACGACCTTTGAGCCAACCCGTCATCAATGCCACGTCGACTAACTCAGCTCATTGGCCATGGCAGAATATCATGTGATTAGATACAGACAAAATCCGATCATCAAGGACTCTTAAGAGGAAGACCTTAATAAGCGGAGGGACTAACTATATGGGTCAAAATTAGGTATAGTTTAGTGAATGCATACGGACGAGTTGAGGACAAGGTCAAAACCAGTGGTGAGGAGTCTCTCAAAGAGGGAGACTTGTCACGGCCCAATTTAGGACCATGACCGGCGCTTAGGAGCAAGTACTCCCAAGTAAGCCTCATCGTATTTTACAGAAAATCGGACAGAATTTCCCCTATTTTTGGTCTATCCAAAAAAAAATTACCTGTCTCAAAATTAACAACCAACCATCCTAATATCTAACCAAATAATTGATGACTTATCAATTAACCAAAATAAGTCTCCACCATTACTAGTCAACCCACTAACAACCAAAAATACTAATTTATCTCCACTTTCGATAATAAAGAACGATACTCAACATAAGACTATAATAACAAAAGAATACTCATGACACTAAAATAATGACTATGGAGTGGCTCTAAGAGTTCAAAGAAAAGACCATAATAATAAACAAAATCTCTGCCCACGTGAACAAGTGTGAGGCTCACCAATAACTATTAACCTCTGCGCTCTAATTAACAAAATTCTCGCTTGCGTCAACTGCTGTCTCTAGAAAAAAATAGTGGGGAATGAGTCGCTAGCTCAATGAATAATTACACTTAACCACAACCATTTTTATTGGGGACAAGTCAGAAAATATGCTAGTATATCAAACAGAAAATAACATAAAAGTGCCTTTTCAGAAACAATAAATAATTTTAAGTCTCATCATGTTTTTCTTATAGCATAATACAACTAAAAATTCAGTAATAAGCTCGGTAACCACTGTATAATATCAATATTCACATTTGGGAGGTTTCAATGAACAGATCATGTAATCGGTATAACTATGGACTTCTTTGCAAGAAGTCAAATATAACGGTAGTCCCTACTCGGGGGAAATCAGCAACGGTATGCTAGTTCTACCTTCCTACTAGCGAGGGCTATAACGGTAATCTGTAATTACAAGGTGCATCAGGTCTAACAAATCCGTCGTTAGCTACGGGATCCTTCAATGTCTACTCCCATTTATACTTGTCTTTGTAATCCGTATATACTCGTAGAAAATAATTTAAAATAATATAGGGTATTTCGGTTCTTATCAAATCATATAATTTCATTTCGATACTAGTAAATTTAAGTAAGGTAAAACAGATCTAGTGACAACGGAAATATTTAAAACAATGGTAATCATCTCAAATAACTATTTCGGTATCATATCGAGTAAAATACTTGTCACACATGCAACTCGAAATAATCGGTAATATATTCATATTAAAAATCATGTGTAAATCATGAAAGTTATGAAAACACAAATTGCGGTAAGATTATTACTCACAGTACCCGTGCCGAAATACCAAATGCTTCACCTCGAGCTATTCGTACAAATTTCTCCAATCAATCTATAATTACATAATATCGATCTCATGTTAATTTCCTTGTTTAGGCTAATTCATAGCTCATTTAGAATACCCAATCATCGGGGTTCATGTTTGAGTCTTAATTTGTGGATTTATATTTACCCACATATAAGTAATTTAAATTAGTCCAAAATCTTCTAAATAAAAAGGTATTTACATGGTTTATTCCCTGTACTGTTCAATTTCCTTAATCGTGTATATAAATTGAAACTGTAATAACCTTACTATCCATAATATTCCTTCTTAATTGGTACTTATCTTTTATACTCAATACTAGGCTTACCACATTCAAACCCAAATTCGATATTATCATTGCAATACAGTTAAACACCAAAACTCAATCTTTGCACCCTAACTTAATTTGCACCTAACAAAGATCATATATAATAAGACTAGTTTAAGTACAAATACATCAATACCCTTCTTTTTTTCCAAGTGAATTTATCCTACAGTAACATTGAACAACTTTCAATTGCATAATTTGTCCAGAATAACTCTTATTGGTATCAAATTTCTTATGCCTTGTGAACCCTTCAAATGTATGAACTGAAACAAAAAGAATTAGCAGAAGAAAAGAATCCAGATGAGAAATTTGAGTATTACCCATAAGACTCAACACGTATTTAAAATTTCTCAAAGTTTGGTTCCAGTCTCCTCCTCCTCCTCCTCCTCCTCCTCCTTCTTCTCCTTTTGAATTTTTTTTTATTTTGCGTTTCTGAAGTTTCTGCTATGATTAGCAGCAAGCCCCCTTTTTCCCCTTTCTTTTCTTTGGCAGATGGGCTTCGGCCCTTTTGCCTTACTTATCCCCTCTTTCTTTTCTTTCTTTTCTTTTTGATTTGCTTTGTTTGTTTTGTTTTATTAGTTAGTTCCTATTTATTTTCTTGGACTTAAATTATTTTCTAAATGTACATTATATCCTCACTTAAAATATTGGGGTGTTACAAGACCAGTGTCGAGGTCGAGTAGAGAGCAAACGGCTATAATTGTTAGAATATTCCTATAATTGTGAATAGGAATATTCTGTTGAATATTTCCCCACATTGTACTTTTTAGGGTTTTCTTGGGATATCTCTTATAAATAGGAAGAGGGAGGAAACAAAAGGGGATTCGGAACTTTTATGAAAGAACATCTTGTAAAGTTGACTATCAGGAATATACAAAAAGTTTGTTTTGTCTCTCTTATTTGGTTCCATCACATAATATTCCTCTTTAGCTCACAAGATCCAAGAACACATAGTCCACTTCATTTGTCTGCTGTCACACATTGTAGTTAGAGGAATGAATCATCCATCTCATCCAACATTTGGGTGACAAATTCCTTCTTATTACATTTAATGTCATTTATCACATTTATTGCATGTGTTTCATCCTTGTATTAATTACTAGTCATTAAGCATTAATTCAGCATTTGTTGAATTGAATACGGGCTCATACCATCTAAGTTGTTTAATTTCGAATCTGAAATTTATTACTTTTAGCTTGGATTCACCCCTTATCTATTTATTAAATTGGTTTAACTAAAAGGGTTTAAAAATTTTGGCCAACAATAAAATCTGCGGAAGACATTATACTTATGGAGAAAAAAGGAAATTAAAAGGGAATAATTGGGGTAGTCGAAACCCTAGTGGAGCGCCAAACTCATTGCTTGATACATAGGTAGCTAGGAAACACAGAAAAAGCACTTTCTATCCTAAAATTTGGATTGGATCAAATCTTTTTTTCCCTTGTTTTATATAGAGGTCAAAACCAGTAATCATAAACAAGTTCCAAGCTACAGTACTGCCTATGGTGGACTGTCAAAGGCATTTCCGTACTTTTAAAGTTTAAAGTTTCATACTCTATTACCTAATTTGCTAGATCTCTAGTGTGTACTGTATGCAATTATATATGCTATGGTTTAGTATTGCTTTCGAAATGGGTCCATAGATCTGCACTTTTTCTTCAACTTCCACTTAAAAAAGAGACAAACTGTTTACAAGATGCTTAGTCAATATCTGTGTGATTACTTGTACAATTTAATGGAAAAAGTTTCAAAGGGCAAAACACTCGCATGTAATCTTAAAACAAATGTCTTTCTTGTGCTCTTTATGTGTGTGTGTGTTTCTTCTTTATTTCTTTTTTCTTGAGAGTTATGTAATAAAACCATTCTTATTTAGTTGGCTTAAGTTGATTATGATAGTCATAAAGCAGAACAGTAGATCATTAAAATAGAATAGCTTTAGTCAATTTCATCATTTGACCGCTAAAACCAATTTTTAACCAGTTTATTAGGTACTGAAGTATACATGATTTATCTTAGATTACGTTTGATTTCACTGATACGACCAATTTTTGATTACGAGAGCTTCATTTTGAAGTTGAGTTATGTATGGGCCAAAATCTGATCAAAGTAACCTTATTTAAGAGAGCTAAGAACTGACTTCGCCGAGGTCACACTTAAGAAATAACATATTGGCGAGCTGAGCATTTAAGGTCGAGGTCAAGCACTCATATCAATCCAAACAGCTAGTTTAGTGATAAGATATTTTAAAGGAATATTCTCTGTATTTATACTTTCAGTTAGGTGGGGAAAATTGTCTCATATAAGTAGGGATGGAGAGAGAAGAAAGAGGTATGTAACATTCTATATGATAAACTCTCTCTAGAAAAGTTGACTCTCAAGTAACTACAAACATTATCTTTACGGGAGATTCGATCTGTTGTTAGTCCCAAGCTTTCTCACATTAGATCCAAGAAAGTTTTCTATATTCCCACGTTTGATTGTTTTACATCATTGTCAGAGAGAGAATCATCCATCTCATTAAATATTTGAGTGAATCATTTTTTCTACTTACATTTATTGTCATTTATCATATTTATTGCTTGTCTTCATTCTTTTATCCATTCATTCATTGAATACGATTTTTTACATTATTGACATCTATTAGTTTGGAATCTAGGATTTATTATATTTAATTAGAATTTGCCCATTATTATTTTATTTAATTAGTTTAACAAAAGGTTCTAACACTTTTTTTGATCAAACAAGTTATTTACTACTATTTAATTAGAACTGATAGAATCTGTTTTTCATTTTAGAATTACCAATGATGGAATCATGTGACTATATTTGTGGACGATTTCATAAATACAGTAAGAAGCTTACCCAAGTACTTGTCCCACCACCAACCATCATCAGTTCATCACCCTACTCCTTGTCAACTCTTTGTCCTTTATTTAAAATGTGTCATGCAATGATCTTATGTTTGATTTTTTTATTTTTTATTTTTCATTTACGTGTGCTAATTTATCATTAGTAAATCAACATTTTGCCTATTAAGTTTTTTTCTAGAGAATAAAATGTTTACGTAGGTTAACGTAGGTTAACGTCAATGGCACCCAGCGATAAAATATTAAGATTAAGCAACGTAAATTTATTACGCAAAATATCCATTTAATTTATTTATTTATTTGGTTTTCCACCCGATGTCCGGTACCCGCATTGGAGCCCGACTATATCCGTATTCGCGCCGCATAGGGCCCCATTCAGGGAGAAACGCTCTCTACCAAGGATTTTTCCACATCCAGGACTCGAACCCGAGACCTCTGATTAAGGGAAGATATCCATTTAAAGTTAACGTATAAGTAACTAATATAACGTGCACTAAACATGAAAAACTTAGTGTAATATCTTTTCTTTTTTAATTTTTGTAATTATACATAGGAGGAAGGGGGAAGGAAAATGGGGGAAGAGGATTACAAGATGAAAAATTAAATCTTCATCAACAAGGTAAAAATTAAGTAGTCAACCAACTAAATTATTAAGATTTTTTGTATAATATATTACTATATGGATTCCCAAAAATTAACATGTGTAACGCTCTTAAATATATTTTGTGGTTAAAACTTTGTATTAATTACTGATAGCTTGTGAACCAAGTTTCAAATATCAACTTATCTTGAAAATTATTTTTCAAAGAAAAAGTACTTTCGTTGAGGAGCAATTAGTGTTTGACCGAGTTTTTAAAAAGTATTTTTAAGGGTATTTTTTCAGAAATACTTTTGGGAAAAAATTATATTTTTAGCTTCTCAAAAATAGTTTTTGCTTCTGCTCAAAAATATATTTTTTTCCTCCTTAAAATTTAGTTAAACACCTCAACTTAAAAAAAATAATAAAAAAATATATTTTTAAGCTTGAAGAAATTCGGTTAAATACTATGAAACTTAAATGGGACCTTGCGTATATAATGCTAGTGACAGTGTGGACTGAGAAGTCTCCATTGAAGCGCGTAGAGAAACAGCAGAATGAATGAGGGAGTAGACATAGTTAACAATCTGGAAAGTAGTACTCCTACGTGTACAAATTAATTCGTAGTTGGGAAAGTAATGAGTGTTACCACTGGCCTAGCTGTAACTGTGGGGTTCCTACGTCTGTCGCTATGTACAACTATTGTATACGATGTATTAAGTACGTAATTGGTAGCTTTAATAAAATGTAATCTGTAGACAAAAACGTACGTGGAGTTGTGGACATCATTACGACATGTCATACATGCATGTGTCATCAACCCGAGACCGTCAACTTTAGCGGAGTTTAAGTGGGACCCGCACTGGTAAAACGACTGTCCCATTGATAAAGACAAAGGGGTTTGATTATTTCGCCTAACCTAAAAGTAGGAACAAAAATCACTGTTTGTGTTCCCATGGAATAACAACAACAATAATATATTTTAGTGTGCGCTCACATCTTACCTCATGATATAGCCAATGGAAATTGTTCCAAATCTTTGGTTTTCTTCTTCTTCTTTGATGGAGTAGGGAAGTATTCATAATGTTTACACGCTACCAATTTTACGACAAAATAACGTGCTCCAACACAATTTTTTTTTTATTTGGAAGAATAGCAATATAATATTAAAAAATAGGACTATTCAAAATCGAATCGTAATCGATTAGCCAATCGTAAAATTAGTTTAATAATTTATTGGTATGAAGTTATCGGATTAACGATTAGTGAACGAATTAAAATTTGTCATGGTCTGTGGCTGTTATATTTAAATTTAGGACAGAATCAAATTATAAAAGGCGGAGGGGCCTATGTGCAAAACACGGAAAACTTGGAGGGTTGAGATCTGTTCAGCTAGCATAGATCAAGGGCTGAGATTAATTGAAAAAGCATCAAAAATAACGACTGGGAGGGGAACAGTACCAACGAACTTCCGGTAACTCAATCTTTCTCTCTCTTCTGATTTCTCTCCCTTCAATCTAAATTCTCTTCTCACCTAAATCTATCCTTCTTTTGTTGCAGAATTCGAGCTCATATCCATGGAGTCCATCACTTAGTATTGTTATCAGTTTAATTTCTTCATTTTAGTTGTAATACTTCATTTCAGTCAATAAATCGAAAATTGTCCCAAAATTACTTGTTGTTGAATTTTCTATAATTGTGTTTATTTTAGCTTGACAATTGGCATCAGAGCTTCGTCGATTCCATGCTAAATCAGAGGTACTAATGGTGGAAGGAACCCGCATGAAAGTAATGGATGAAAAATTAAACCAACATGACGAGTTGTTGGCTGAGCTGAAAGAAGGGCAACAAACTTTGAAGGACACCCAAGCAGGTATTCAAGGTACCTTGGAACAGTTGTTGGAAAGGTTGAATACCATGGATCGAAGGCAACCTAGACCACCTGAGCAAATTCCTGGGGTTGGAATTGGACTGCTTCCCTTACCGGTTGAGAATAGAGCAGCTAGACCACAACCAGGGCAGATTCCTAATCCGAAATGGGAATTACCAAGCTTCGATGGTGCTAACCCTAAGGTATAGATTCGAAAATGTGATAGATTCTCCAATCTGTATAAGGTAGCTGAGGTTCTTAAAGTAGAAGGGGTTGCTTTGTATATGAATGACAATGCTGAGTTACTAATTAAAGGAGTGATTACATGGGATGAGTTGAAGGAGGAGGTATGCAATAGGTTTGGGGAAGTGCTAATGGAGGATGTAGTGGAAGAATTTAATCGACTACAACAAACAAGTAATGTGGAAGATTATCTGGTGAAGTTTGATGACTTTAAAGCTCAGATGATAGTGAGGAACCCTACACTAAATGAGGCACATTTCCTCTCTAGCTTTGTAGGAGGCCTAAAGGATGAAATCAAGTACTCAGTAAAGTTATTCAAACCTAAAACCTTGAGATGTGCCATTGAGCAGGCTAGAATGCAAGAGAGAGCTATTGAGGGTGCCTTGAAGAAGAACCAGCCAGTGGCAAGAGTGGCTACTGTTGCTAAGGCTTCAGCTCCAACAATTGTGCAAAGACCAACTGCAACTGCTCCGTCCAAACATAGTCCCTTGAGGCTGACTCCAGAGGTGTATGAGTACAGAAAGGCCAACCATCTATGCTACAGGTGTGGAGAGAAGTTTGGTCCTGGTCACCGGTGCCAATTCAAACAACTGCAATGCTTGACTGGAGAAGTGGAAGAAATGACTACTATACAGGAGGAACCTCCACCTGAGATAGAAATTGAAGTAGACATTGGACCAGAAATACAAGAGGCCGTTGCTTTAATGCTTTGTCTGGTACTAATATGGGAGTCATTACTATACTAGTAAGGGGAGTGTTTAGAAAGAAGGAGCTAACTATATTGGTGGATTGAGGGAGCACTCACAGCTTTATTAATGAGATCACTGTTAAGGAGACTGGTTACACACTAGTATTTTCTAATACCTTAAGGGTAACAGTGGCTGGTGGCAACTACATATATAAAAACTCTGTTTGTCCCAAGTTTAACTGGAAGATGGGTGGGAAAGTGTTTGAAGAAAATCTGAGAATACTACAGTTAGGAGGTTGTGACATAGTCCTTGGCAATGACTGGATGAAGAAGTTCAATCCAACCAAATTTGACCATGAGAAGAACTGTGTAACCATTGACAAAAAGCGCAATAAGGTGGTGTTGTAGGGCATGAACCAACAAGGGCAATTAGGGTGGACTAATGGAAGCACTATGGGGAAACTGATCAAGAATGGACAAACTCTCATGGCACACTTATTCTTGGTGCAAGCAGTAGCAGCAAAGGAGGAAGAGCCAGTTGATTCCTCCATCCAGTCTGTATTGATCACTTATCAAGATGTGTTTGCTGAGCCTAAATCTCTACCTCCCACAAGGGCCCTAGATTATGGGATTCCACTCAAATCAAGAGCTGCCCTTATTAGCCTCAGGCCCTACAGGTATAATTTCTTTCAGAAAGAAGAACTAGAGAAACAAGTAACGAAAATGATGCTTAATGGGATCATTAGAGATAGTCAGTCACCTTTTTCTTCACCAGCTTTACTAGTAAAGAAGAAATATGGGACTTGGAGATTTTGTGTAGATTACAGGGGGCTTAATGAGATAACCATCAAAGATAGTGTGAACACCTAATTTTTGACAACATTTAATTTTTTATCACTTCTTTTATGTAAATATTTTAGGGGGTTTTAACCTACTATTATTTTAGTTTTATTACACTTTTTATTATAGGATAAAAATACAAAAAAAAAATTAAAAGGTGAATTATCACTATTAATTTTTTTTTATTATTTTTTGTTTTTTTATGAAAAACAAATCCGAAAATATTATTATTTTTTTAAAAAAATAAAATAAATTTCGGGAATGATTTAAAAAATAAGAAAAAGGGAAGTATTGAATAAAAAAATATAAAAGTAAAAATAGGTAGAATTCTCTTTTAAAAAAAAAGTAAAAGAATGTAGAAAATTAAAAAAAATAAAAAGTTTTGTGAAAATTTTAAAAAAATTAAAAAGTAAAAGAAGGTTGGAATTAAAAAAAAATATAAAGGTATCTGAAAATTTAAAAAATTTAAAGTAAATGAAAGTAGCATTTTTAAAAGAAAAAGGAAAAGAAAGTGGTTTGTTTTTTTAAAGAAAAGTTAAATAAAGTGAGATTCTCTTTTAAAAAAATAAAAAGTGAAATTTTAAATAAGATAAAAGTAATTAAAGTTGGAATTTTAAAAATAAAAGTAAATAAAGGTGGGATTTCTTTTTCTAAAAAAAATAAAACCAATTTGTAAGTAGGATTTCTTTTAATTAAAAAATAAACAAATAATAAAAAAACAAATCTGAAAAATTTTAAAAATTTTGCTATAAATAGAAGAGAAAATTTAGGAAGAAGGGGGTTCAAAAAAGAGGAAAAAAATAGAGGAGAAGAAAAAAAGAAGGGGGCGGAGATAGCAGTATACACTCGATATACACTCTGGATACACTGGATATACAGGGTCAGAATTCATTTTGGAGAGTTTTGGGAGTTGAAAAAGAATAGCTATTGTTTCATTGCCTCGCTTAGGATCTGAAATAGCTAGAACCTTTCTTCATTTTACTTCTGCTCTATACTTGGAGTCGTTTATAGGTTTGGATCTGTTTGTTTGAATCAAAATTCAATACCAGTTGGTTTGGTCAAGGTTGTGTTTGGGCGTTCTTTTTTTTGGTTTCTACTGGGTTCATACTATTCCTGGTTTGGTCGAGTTAAGCTCTGGGCTGTTGTTGATTTCTGCCCGTTACTGCTGCTTGTTGATTGTTGAATACCAGTTGACTACCTGCTGCTGACAACTCCTTTTCTATTTGATTCGATTTCCAGGTACACATCTCAGACTGTTTCAATATATTGTCTCATGTCGGAATAGCGAAAATGAAACTGAAGTTTTCTGCCGTAGATCTATTGTCCTCATAGTTTCATTACGTTTTTATATAACTTATGTAGTTTGGTTTATTGTATGCTGTAATTAATTGGGGTGTATAACTGGACTGATTAAGTTGAATTATGTAGGTTGCTGGACTATTGATTTATGGTTATTCTAGCTTTAGACTTAGTATGATTAGTATTTATTTAGTTGAGCATTTGGCTGTTTAAAATTTAAGAACCAAAAGCAGTTTAAAATTACAACCAAGTTGAAAGCAGGAGGCACTGACCACATCAAGTTCATTTCTAAGCCAAACGTGCTTCAGTAGTTGGACTTTTGACATAATGGTTAATATTAGTTCAGGGCTTAAACCATTTCTCATGAGTAAGTTTCTTTTATTTTGATTGGCATGTGAACTCAAATGGTCCTCCCAAATTAATATTAGTGTTTGAGTATAAGTCAGTGAAGCAATGGTCAAGTCTGTTAAGTTTTGGTCAATAAGTTGGTCAATTTGATTTAGGTAGCATAAGTTGAATCCATATGATAATCGTGTTCTCTATTTCAATAGCAGGTTCATTAATGCCAATTAGTAATATTAGTTCGGATCAACCTAAAAATAACCGGGTTTTCACGATCGTGTTTCCAGTAGCTAATACATAAGTATTCTGAGTCTTAAACTAGGATTCTAGGGATCACTATTTCATTAATTTCTAATAAGTAAATACGGCTTCTCCTTGATTCTAATTGTTAAGCACGTTTGAATAATCTGGATAATCTCAGTGAATAAATTAGGATTTCTTTTTTTTTAAAGACGAATAAAGTAGAGAATCATAGTTGCTTTTAGGTTTGCCCTCTTAAAAACACATGAGATGGACCTCGCCGATCAAAACAAATGCATAAATTGTGGGGTCCTCTTAAATCGTTATAATGAATATATAGAATTCGGGATGGACCGTTTAGCAAATTTCATGGCCTTCCCCAACATAATAACGCGTTAGTCACTTTATGCGCACTTTTAATAACATTACCTCCCTAAACTCGGGTGCACATTTACGTGATCCAAATCCAAATCTCAACGGAGTCGAAATGTGTCAATAACCACGGGTGCATTGATGTGACGTGGTTCGAGATGTGTTTTCACGACGTTGCAATTCACATTAAAAAATAATAATAATAAAAACGGTAAAAAGTTTAAATTTGAACATAGGTTCAATATGAATTAAAATCAGATAAATAAGCCGAATATGACAGTTGAGCGACCGTGCTAGAACCACGGAACTCGGGAATGCCTAACACCTTCTCCCGGGTTAACAAAATTCCTTATCCAGATTTCTGATTCGCGGACTGTAATATAGAGTTAATCTTTTCCTCGACTCGGGATTCAACCGGTGACTTGGGACACCATAAGTCTCCCAAGTGGCGACTCTGAATTAAATAATAAATCTCGTTTCGATTGTCCTTTAATTGGAAAAACTCCCTTATATACCCTTTTCCGGGGTGTAGGTGAAAAAGGAGGTGTGACAGCTCTGGTGACTCTGCTGGGGAACGAATCTAGAATCTCTGGTTCAGGGTTCAAGAATTCGAGCTTAGATAAATTGTTATATTTGGTTTTATGTGATTTTTACATGTTTGGGCCTAATGTGCTAAATGATGCTTTTACCGCTTTGATTTTATCTTAACTGTATATAAACTGTGCCGAAACCCTTCTCTTCTTACCTCTGGGGATGTTGCTTACTGGTTGAGACTCCCTATTTTGTTAGTGTTATACCCTGAAATAAGAAAGAGGCTGGACAAGTTACAAAGCCGGACGATCCCGCGGGTCCCCGGTACGTAGCCCCCTCCTCGACTCGAGTTGTCCGCTCGGGTACACAGTCTAGAACAAATACCCAGGTTACGAACCTAGAATAACTCAGCTTCATGTCGGATCCCTAGTAGGAACGTTTGTTTGCATCATGTGCATTTGACTTTGGAGGCTCAACACAGGGGTTGAATCTGTCTAGGACAGGTGTACCAAAATGACAAAGGACCATCCTGATGCATCTTACTTGCTACTTGTGCATTTGTTTGCCTCAGACTTGCATGCTGACCGGCTTTTGAATACTTTGAGGAAAGAGAGATAGAGGTAGTTAATCGCCTATTTTGAAAAAAATCAATGTCCAAATAGCGTCGAAACTCTGTCGAATTTTTGAGAAAAAATGAACGAAAAAAAAAGAAAAAAAAAGGGTTTGGTTTATGAGAAATGGTTTTTATTTGCCATTGAAAAGAGTCTTGTTTTCAAAAGAAGTTTGTTTTATCTACCCGAACTACGTCGGTTTGATTCTCACCGGATGTGAGATACGTAGGCAACCCTCATCGGGTCCAACTTCCCCTTTTTGCAAAATACCCAGAAAATGTCAAAAATTTTAAGTTTCGTCATAAATAAGTTGGGCGACGCCATTTTGTCAAAATAGCCGAATGTTCCCAAAAGGGACGCCGGAAGGCTGACTTTGCATAAACGGCCACTTGTAGCCATTTTTTGGATTTTTGACCGGTTGACTCACCCAACTTTAAAATCTTCATTCCCGAAATGCTGAAAAGCCGTGTGGGGAACCGGATCTTCCTTTTAATCTGTGGAAAATTAAAAAATAGTCAATTTGTTGAGTCAAATAAATTTTATTTCTTAATCACCTTAATAAATGTGCAGGATGAGCACGATGCAAAATGAACCTTTTTCAATAATGACTAAAATCCCTTTCAAATTGCGACTATGGTGGGATGATTTAGGTGGTGAAGGGCAAGACGAGGTCAAGAAATATCTAAAAGGTCTTACGGGTTTATTGGAAATCCAGCCTCGGGGGATATCATAAGAGCTTTGGTCACCTGCTAGGACCCAGCACATAATGTCTTCCACTTCTCCGATTTCGAACTCACTCCGACTTTGGAGGAAATAGCCGGGTACATCGGAAATGCTGAAGTTCCGTTGAGGCAAAAATAACTGGTTGCTCCAAGAGCTGTCACTGTGCATCAGTTTTTAGATTCGTTAAAGATACCCAAGACGGTCCATAACCCAGATTTGGCCGCAGGTTTTTGTAATCCGCGCTTTATATACGACAGATACGGTCATGTCGGAGGATTCAACAACCTAGGTAACAAGTTAGGCAGCAAAAGTAACCGTCAGAAATGGGACGAGCATAGACGAGTGGCTTTTATGATAACCTTTTTGGGCCTCTTGGTATTTCCAAGGAAAGACGGAAACATTGATCTGAAAATAGCCGGGATCGTCAGTACCTTGCTCATTCAAGATAAAAGCACTCTTGCGCCTATGATAGTATCTGATATCTTCCAAGCTCTCACAGCTTGCAAAGGCAGAGGGAACTTTTTCGAGGGGTGTAACTTGTTGCTACAAATATGGATGACTGATCATCTCTGCCACCGTTCCCAGCTCTTGAGTTATGGCTCCTCGAAGAAAACTTGCATAGAAGAGTTCTACACAAGAATCAAGGGGATCAGTCTACCCCCAGGGAGTTACGGCATGGACATCATTCTTTCGGACCCTCACCGCCAACCAAATACAGTGGACACTAGGATGGTTTCCCATTGACAAGGTCATCCATATGTCGGCAGCTATGCCTCATTTTCTCTTGATGGGACTTAAGAGCATTCAGCCCTATGCTCCATACCGGGTTTTGAGACAATTTGGGAGGTACCAGATAATGCCGAAAGATGAGGATCTCAGTACCCAAGTAATTGAAATCAGTCCTGATGGCCAGTTTCCTGAAGCCAAAGTCCGTCAGATTTGGAGCGAATGTCAATACTTGGCAGCAAATACTTGTGTGTTGGATCGAGCTAAAGGGGAAATTTCCCCCGGATATCACTCTTGGTATAGAGGGGACGTGTCATTTGGGAGGCCGGCTAAAAGACCTTACATCCAAGATTTTGCTGGGTCATCACAAGAACTGGGGCAACTTAAAAGGGATTTTTGCAACAAAGTCCGCGATGAGGCCGAATGACGCCCCGCGGGCACCAAAATTTAAAGTTTTAATGTATTCCTAGTTCGAGTCTGTATTTTCTATTTTTAAGAGTCTATTGTCTGTCTGTCTGTTCACTTTTCACATCAAATTGTGTCAATAGTTTTTGGGTCCGCATTTTGTTTGTTTTCCTTTCAAAATGTTTTGCCTTGTAATAGAACGTTTTGCTAATGAAGATTGAAAAATCCAAAAATGGTGTCTTTATTTTTCGCACTTGTGGTCAGAACTACGCACGGTCTGATTCATGCGGGGACATGATACGTAGGCAATCCACATAAGATTCGACCGCCATCAAATATATATATATAGAAAAGAGAAAAATGAGAAAATAAAGAAAATAAAGGAAGGCGTTCAAAAGGAGCACAATTATAAGAAGCCGGAATGACGCGCGTAACTGAAGCAAAATGCATAATAGAAAGGGTTAACTGCCTAGTTGCATTGCATCCTCAATGTGTGTTTTCCTATCTGTTAAAAACCCTAACGCTAACATGTTGCTCTCATTTTGTTCTTTTTCAATCTTTAGAAAGGTGGTTGGTTGTGGTTCTAAAAGTAACGCTTCCCTGCAACACAAAAGCCAAAGACAATGGCAGAGAATAACAGAACGGAGTGGGTTGGTACCAATGCCCGAAAACGGCTGGTTGAACAGGACTACGAGTTGGTATAAGAGGTAAAAATGTTGAGACAGCACATGGAAGACATGTATCAGGCCTGGACGACTGGGGAGGCGCCACCCCCTCCACCACCTAGATTCCTAGATGTTGCCCTTACCCAAGCTCTAAACACAATGCCAGATGATCCTCCATACCCTCCAGATCTACCCCCTTATCTCCAAGCTCACGATGCCCAATATTACCCCTCAGAAGTTGCCCACAAAGTTCCCAACTCATGCAAATAGAGCCTTCGGGATAAGTTGCACATGGAAAATGAAAGGTTCACAGGAAGTGAAGGGAAAGATAGGATACCCAGGAAGCTGAAAGGCATAGAACAATCCTTGAAAAACAAACAAGGAAGGGAAGACCAAGGTAGCATGACTTACAAAGAACTGTCTGTGTCCCCTGACGTTCGCCTGCCCGTGGGGTTCAAAGTGCCAAAATTTAACTTGTATGATGGGTGTGGAGATCCAGTAGACCACCTGAGAGTTGTGAGCACGTGATTTTTGCCTTACGAAAAATTACTCCAAAATAAATCAAAATAGATTTCTTGTACTGTGTAATTTTTGAATTTGGCGTGGTGTTAAATGTTTGTGTTATGTCTGTAAATGTTTATTTTTGTCAAAATAAATCAAAAAATAAAGTAAAATACATATTGCATGCATATAGGATGCATTTAAGAGATAATTTAAATAAAATCGCAAAAAATACGCATTGGTTCTATTTTAAATGTTTCACTATGTAATTGATGTTTTTGCCTATGTGTTAAATAATTGTTATAGAGTAATTAATATATTTTTGTGAAGGTAAAATGGTTTTATAATTTTTAAATTAGAAAATGAATTAATTAAAAAATAAAATAAAGAAAACATACTAGTAAAAGATTGGACCTGGATTAAAATCCAGGCCCAAATCAATTAATCCCCTTCACAGCCCAATCCCAACAGCCCCATGTCCGGTCCAATTCAAACAAATCAAAACGACGACGTTTCATCACCCTTCATCAAGGGCCGTCGGATTCAATTCATCCAACGGTTGAGATACACTACCCTTACCCGTAACCCGTAACCCGACCCTTTAACCCGATCCAGCCTGACCCCAACCTTTAACCAAACGACGACGTTTGGTTAAGTGAATTGATCTCAACCGTAAATCTTAATTGATCCAACGGATGAGATCAATCCACCCCACTCGTATATAAATCCAATCCACACCCCAGCCCCCCAGACCAAACACCCCACCCTTCGGCCCTGTTCATCGTCTCCTTCAAGAGACCAAATGAACTTCACCTTCCACCACCGTGCACCGCCTACCGGAAATCGCCTCACGGCGGTTCCGGTAGTCCAAACCACCCTACCTTAACACCCTCGACTCCTCTCAACCTCCCCTTTCCAAATCCATAACACATATACCTCGAATCAGGCCCCAATGTCTCGAATCTTCGATCGAAGTTTGGCCTGAAGAACCAACTGTCTCTGATGACTTCCAAAATAACACCAGAGCTTCCCCTGTCCATCCTCATCACGGATCTGTTAGTAGCATGGTTCGAATCTTCATAGAACTGCTCGAATCTTAACTTGAAGATTCGAGTGAAACCTAACCCTACTCAGATTCCTTCCAAATTAACACCAAATGACCCCTAGACCTCGCTCGTGCCTAGAATACCGTTGGTTTGCTTCGAATCTGCCTAGAAGTGTTCGGATTTAAGATCCAAAATCTGGAACCCTAAGAATTTTCCAATCTTGGAATTTTTCCGATTCGAGTGAAGGATTGAGGTCTAAGAGACTTTAATCGAGGTATTCTCAACTGAGAATACTTCGAATAAAGTCTGTTCAACCTCAAAAATGTCCGAATCCAAGTTGAGTCTGTGTCTGAATAAATTTGAAGATTCAGAGGTATTTTCTATTTCTTTTGTGTATTCTACGTGTATTGTTGTCTGTTTTAATAGTTTTTTTTAATTTTTCATATTTGTTTTGATCAATTCTGTCATTTCTGTCTCCTACCCCATCTACTTGATCCGAATGAGAATTGTTTCTATTGGTTGTGATTGTTTACAATGTGTGTAATCGACTCGATTAAGTTCGTCGATTAATTATATTACGAATTCTCATAATACTGATTGAAATTATCTGTTATTATGTACTGTTTGTTGACGAATACTGTAGATAATCATTTTTAGCTAATACTCGTTAGTTAAATCATCCTGGTTTATATGAATCTGTCAAAATAAAGGTTGTATATATGTTACTATCTGAACATTAAAGTTTCAGGACATTGTCAGTATTGACAATGATCCTGTGTGTGTTTGATTCTAGTTCAGTGTTAGGTCCAGTCTGAATTGTGTTGATAATTTTCAGTAATATGTTGTTAGTTCTAAATTCAGTGAAATATTGCTATAATGTCAAGTTTGGATTCTAGTTTACAAAGTTGGTCAGATACAATTGTATTAGGAGGTTAATAGGATTGGTTATAGCTGTAAATCAGAAGAATAACTAAGTTTGTACAAATTTTTAGAAACTGTTTTGCTATAGGTTCTGATTTTTCAGTAATAACATCAAGATTTCAGGGGCATTTCTGGGAATGAGCAGTAAAAAACAGGGTGTTAGTACTAGTATATTATAATGTAATGTTAGTTGCTATTAGTTAATAATACTAATGGGGAACAAAGGGATAATGGGCTGCTGAAAATCAGGGAAAAGGTTTTACATAATGGGATTTTCTGTTTTTAAAAAGAAGAAGGGGGTCCAAGAAGCACTTAAATTGCCTAGGACCAGCCCTGTATAAATACAGGAGCTGGACAGACAGTTAAGGACAGAATTTTGGAGTGAGAAAAAAAAGAGGGAATTTTTGAGTGAGAAAGAGAGAATTTTAAGAGAGAGTTTTGCATGCAGAATTTAGGAGAGTCTTTGAGGAATTTTCAGAAAGACTGGAAGAAAGTTTAAGAGTTCCTTTTGAAGAAATTTTAGGAAAATTGAGAGGGAGTTTCAGATTTTAGGATCAGTTTTCAGAAGAGGAGAGTTTGAGAGATTTTAAAAGAGGAAAAAGAAACAGAAAAGGAACAAAAGAGCATTCACACACACACACAGATATACAGCAACAGAAAAACAAAAATCAGAAAAAATGGGATTTTGAAACTGAAAAGGAATTGAAATTTGAAATATTGTTTCTTTTGTTGAATTTGTTCAACCTTACTTGGTTCCATTGATTCAATTAATATTTGAAGTGTCCAGTTTTAAAAATAGCTGTACTGTGTATCTGTTTTCTTCGGATCCTCTTATTGCTCAAATTTGAGGGAATACTGGTATTTCGCTGTTTTTGTTACTGCTGCAACTGCTGAAACTTACTTCTTCTACCTTCATTTTCAGGTATATATATCCTTTTAAATTCTATGTTGGAAAAAGATTCAATATGGTGGATAAATGAAGATTGAATTGAAATTCTGTTTTTATCTGTCCAGATTCATCAATTTAAATTTCGTTTTTTTATTTTATGTTAGTTAATTAGTAGTGAATTCAATTTGATAGCTATGAGCTAATTGTCTTACTTTGAAAGTTCGTATAAAGATTTGTAATAACATTAGCTCATTATCTCATTAGTTTAATCATATTAAATTGTCGAAGTAGGGAATATGGTATGAATGTTGGTCATTATTTAAATTTTATTGTTGGTTAAGTAAGAAGTGATGTAGCAGGGCCAAGATAACTATAGTAGTGATATTTTTTGTTACATAAGGTTAAGATGATGATGTCGATAAGATAATAGATGTGTGTATAAACTTTGGTGAAAGGTGACATGGTATAGCTTGTTACGATGTTTAAAATATTATGAAGGTTTACAACATATAACTAAGTTGCATATAAGGTAATTTTATTGAATTGGCTTGTATAATAATTCCTTTCTTATAAACTCGAAT
Organism: Nicotiana tabacum; assembly: GCF_000715075.1. Lineage (NCBI taxonomy): Eukaryota > Viridiplantae > Streptophyta > Magnoliopsida > Solanales > Solanaceae > Nicotiana > Nicotiana tabacum. Next base: position 133,104,636 of record NC_134089.1, on the reverse strand, counting down.
GCCTATCTACCTTCTTAAAATAAATTAACCAAGTAATTAGGCCTATTAGATTAAAAGCAAGCATATAAGAATGAAAAAAGATGTATAAGCATAAATTGCCACACTTCATATCAATGATAATTAGAAGTAGAATTTGCATTAAATAAATAATGAAAATTCTCGGAAAATATTTCCTTCCTTTATGAATCATTTATTTTCAGTTTCATATGCAATTTATTCTTTGGCATATATATATATATATGTCATATATGTTTAAAAATAGTACTAATCATGTTTTTATTCTGTTCTTTGAACTTGAATAGTCTTGGATAAACATGTTATATGTGGAAATTCCATAATATCATTATAAATATGTCGCGCGATTAGGGATACGTTCGCGTACCCTGATTATATTTTTAAAAGCAAAAAATTCGGATTATGCGTACGCGCAATTTCGAACGAATGTTTAATAAAAGGATTTTTCTAAAGGCGTTAAATCAATTTCATAAAAAACCCAAGATGTACGGTTCACTATTCAAGAAAAATAAATATTCTTGATTCAAAACAATCTCGGAGAAATGATTGCTTAATATATTATAAAAAATTATTGTGTACACGTACGCGTGACACAATTCCGCATTTTTAATTTATAACACGAATATACGTACGCGTAATTCGATTCAAAGAAGGTTTCAATCGTAATAAGTATAAGCAGTAGTAAAATCAGAAAACATCAATATTTAATAAAATCAAGATGATTAAGCCAATAATAAAAACAGTTAAGCGACCGTGCTAGAACCACGGAATTCGGAAATGCCTAACACCTTCTTCCGGATTAACAGAATTCCTTACTCAGGATTTTTGGTTTGCAGAAAAACAAACAGAGTCATATTCTCCTCGATTCAGGGATTATAATTGGTGACTTGGGATGCCTCAAAATTCCCAGGTGGCGACTCTGAAACAAATAAACAAATCCCGTTTCGACTGTCCTTTAATTGGAGAAAACTCCCCACGCGCCTCGCGGGGCGGAAAAAGGAGGTGTGACAGCTCTGGCGACTCTGCTGGGGACTAACATGTTATTTTAACCCAGAACCATAGGTTCAGGGTTTAAAGAATTCGAGCTTAAAATATCTGTTTTTATTGGCTTTACTTACTATATAATTTTCAACTGTTTATATGCTAATATGCTAAATGTTTTTTTTACCGCTTTAATATTATTTGAATTGTGCATATATACAACTGCTACGAAACCCCCTTCTTTCTGAGTCTTCTGAATTTATGGTGTACACGTGCGCGTGACCCACCTTTCTGTTAAAGTCATACCAAATAAGACGGAGTTGGGACAAGTAACTAGGCCGGGCAGACTTTCGTGCTCCCGGTACGTTGCCCCCGCTTCGGCTCAAACTGTCCGTTTGGGTAAGCCAGGTTTAGAACAATCAACCTAAGGTTTTACACTTAGAATAACTCAGCCATGTACCGGATCCCTAGTAGGAACGAATATTTGCATCATATGCATTTGCCCTTGGAGACTCAACACAGGGGTTGGGTCTGTCTAGGACAGGTGAACCCAAAAATTAAAAGACCATCATGATGCATCCTACTTGCTACTTGTGCATTCATTTGCCTCGAACATGCTTGTTGACCAGCTTAAATAAAATCATGGTAAGAAGCAAGGAATAAAATGGGTTGCCTTAAAATTTTCGAAAAAATATAGTTTTAATTTTTTTTTAAAATAAAAGAAAAAATTTCGAAAATGATTTTAGTATAAATTTTGACTTTATTAAAATTAAATTTCAGATACAAAATGAGCACTACACAAAGCCCCTCATCCACAAGTACGGAGGAATTTTTATGTCAGCTTCAAATGTGGTGGTATGATTTAGGCGAAGACGGTCAAAAATGGGTCGTCAAGCATTTGGGAAATCTCACGGACATTATGAAAGTTAAGCCTCGGGATGATCTGATTACGGCATTAGTAACTTTCTGGGACCCGGTACACAATGTTTTTCATTTCTCTAACTTTGAGCTTACTCCTACATTAGAGGAGGTAGCTGGCTATGTTGGTTTTGACGGAAGTTTAAGAAATCAAAGCTTGATATTCACAAAGGCTCCTTCAATACATCGATTCTTCGGTCTTCTGAACATCAGCAGTCAAATTAGGAAAAGCAATGTCATCAATGGATGTTGTTCCTTCAACTTTTTGTATTCCAGATTTGGAAAGTCAGATGGGTTCGAAATTCATGAGAAAGGCCTTACTAATAAGCAAAACAAAGACACTTGGCAGATACACCGACGATTTGCTTTCATGGTGGCTTTTCTAGGAGTCATGGTCTTCCCAAATAAAGAGCGAACAATTGATATTCGCACCGCAAAAATTGTGCAAATCCTCACCACTAAAGAAAATCACACCCTTGTCCCCATCATTCTGTCAGATATTTATCGGGCTTTGACTTTATGCAAATCAGGGGAGAAGGTTTTCGAAGGATGCAAAATTTTGTTGCAAATGTGGGTGATTGAACATCTCCAACAACAACCCAAGATCATACAGTATGGGTCGAACAGAGCTAATTGCATCGAGAGCTATGAGGAAAGAACAAAAAATTACCAAGCTCCAGAAGGGATAGAAGCATGGGTATCTCATCTAAAGGCTTTAACGGCAAATCAAATTGAATGGACTCTGGGATGGCTCCCGATGAGAGAAGTAATACATATGTCAACCTCAAATAGTTATCTACTACTATTGGGATTGAGAAGCATTCAGCCATATGCACCACTAAGAGTCCTAAGACAACTAGGGAGATATCAAATAGTTCCTGATGAGGAAGATTTGAGTATGCAAGTAATCGAATTACACCCAGAAGCCACTATTCCCGAAGCTCTACTTCAGCAGATGTGGAATGGGTGCCGATACTTGAAAAGTGATACTCAAGTCCTAGACGCTACCAAGGGTGAGATAAATCCTGGATATGCAAGGTGGTTCGAAAAGCGGTCCCGCGTGGATGATGTACCGGAACCTGAGCTAAAAAGGCCAACAAAAAGACCCCATGTTCAAAATTTCAATGATAAAATCCAAGAACGGTTAATCTGGGGAGAAAAAGAAAAAGGGTACAAAGCCACTATCCATGCCCTAAAAGAAAATCTAAGAAGCCTCAGTTTGGAGAAAGATTTGCAAGAACAAGAAGCCAAAGGCGAGAAAAAGAGTCTAGCTTGTGAGAATGAAAATCTTCATGCTCGATTCCAAAAAATGAAAAGAGTCTCTGAAACGCCAAAGAGAAGCTGGAAAGATCAAAAAACCATCGCCAATCTCTTCGAAAAAATGCAAGATTTTGACTCCATTCTTGTAGAAAACGAAAGGGCATTGAGCAAGGCAAAAGAAAGTATCCAACAATTAAATGAAGAAGCCAGATCTAACAAGGAACGCCAGGATAGGCAATCCGAAAAAGACAAGGCTCAATTCAAGAAGGAAAAAGACTATTGGATGCGATCAGAAGACCAGCTTCGTGCACAACTAGAAGAGGCAAGAAGATGCAACAGAGAATACCAATAAGCAGACCTCGACAGGGAAAGATCACAAGCAAGATTAGAGCAGGCCAGACTCCAAGCTCTATTAGAATCAGCTTTAGATCGTGAAAACCGTGTCAGAGACATAGCCACCACTCGTCAGCAGCAATTGCAAGACCAAGACCAACGTCTCCAAGGTTTCAGGGCACAAGTCCACGACTTGGCAGTCTTCACATCTCAAAGTTATGTAAACTGCCAAGGAATGGATTGTGAAAGGTTTACAGAGCATGCGCCCACTTTTGCTCGTCATCTAGCAATAGAGTTGGAAAGGATGTATCGTACGCTGGGAGGCCATCCAGGTCAAGCCCCACATTGAGCAGATAATCCAATATTAGAGAACAAAAGTGGAAAGTGGGGCATTTTGTGAGATGTTATGAATTGTATCTTTTATTCTGATTTAAGTGTGTGTATTTCAAGCTATTTTCTTAAAGTTTTCGAATGTAATTCCATCTTTGTGTAATAAATAAACATGATTGACTTTGGTCCGAACTACGCAAGGTCTGATTCATGTTTGACATAATACATAGGCAATCTCTAAGAGTCGACCACCACGATAAAGATATCTATAGTAAATAAAAGCGAATGACAATTTTTCAATTTCAATAAAGCTGGGAGGATACAAGCAACCGAGCGAATGCATAATAGAAAGGGATTATTTGTCTAGGAGCATTGCATCTCAACGTGTGATTATATATGTGTTAAACTCTCAAAACTAACAAGTTTGTTCATTTTCAGAATTCGACCAGTTAGTTTCTCTAAAGAGTATACTGGCATATTATCACTATCATACAAGATCAAAAGGACCAGTACCCGAAAGTATGTCTATCCCAGATGTTGACACAGGAATGGAGATAGAAGAGATGGATGTCGGGAAAATGAAAGAAGAAATGCTTAAGCTCAAGCAGCAAATGGCCGAAATGTACCAAGCTTGGTCTACAGGACAGTTGCCCCCATCTTACCCAAATAACCCTGCTCCATCAATAATCCAAACTCAGGATAATATCACCACTGAATTATCCCCAAGTTTCCCCATTTATCAGCACTACCGAGGCACCACCTCTCAGACACCACAGTCTCCACCTCCAAAACCAGTTCCGTACCTTCCTCCACCTATGACTCCTGTTTTTGTAGCACCTCCCCCTGCTACATTTCACAAATCTCCTAGTGAGCCTACATTTCAGGCCCAAGACAACCAATATTACCCCCGGAGCCCACCTTCAAAGCCTCCGAAATAAATTCACCTGCTCCTTAGTTTGATCTCCCAACCGAAATTAACAAGCCAGCCAAAAATGCTGAACAAGAAGAGATGTTCAGGAAAGTCAAAAGTCTAGAACAGTCGTTCCGAGACATGCGAGGATTAGGTGGGCAAGTCAGTGTAGCCTACAAAGATTTATGCTTATTCCCTAATGTACAATTGCCATTTGGCTTCAAGATGCCCAAATTTGACCTATACAGCGGGCACGGCGACCCAGTAGCCCACTTAAGGGGTTTCTGTAGCAAGATGCGAGGAGCTGGGGGAAAGGATGAATTATTGATGGCTTACTTCAGTCAAAGTCTAAGCGGATCAGCTTTGGAGTGGTATACACGCCAAGACCATGGAAGATGGTACACCTGGGATGACCTGGCACAGGCATTCGTATACCATTTCCAATACAATCTGGAAATCATCCCAGATCGATTATCTTTGACCAAATTTGAGAAGAAACACAATGAAAGTTTCAGAGAGTATGGTTTTCGGTGGAGAGAACAGGCGGCAAGAGTGGATCCTCCTATAAAGGAGAGCGAAATGGTAGACTACTTCCTCCAAGCCTTGGAACCAACTTACTACGCCCACTTGGTTTCAGCGGTTGGAAAATCATTCAACAAGGTAGTGAAGATGGGAGGTATGGTAGAAGAAGGCCTCAAGACAAACAAAATCATGAGCTATTCAGCAATTAAGGCAACTACTCAAGCTATTCAAGGCGGGGTAGGAGGAATCGGAAGAAAGAAGAGGGAGGAAGCAACCGTAGTTGATTCAGGAATTTGGCCAGGACCCAGGGGTTCACCGCTTTACTATAATCAGCAACGACCTCGCCAATCAGCTTACCACCATGATTCATCCCAACATTACTATCACCCTTCAGAGCCTCATTTCGCCATTAACCACGCTCAAGCATACAATCAGCCACCTGTTCACACCAATTGGCGTACTCCTGTCACACCAAATACCTACCCCCGAGCTTATCCCGGACCAGGTTTCAGGCCTAGACCAGCATTCAGAGGAGAAAGGGAACAGAAAAAGAAAACTTACACTCCATTGGGAGAGTCTTACACTAGTCTGTTCCACAGGCTGAGACAGTTAGACATGTTGAGACCAATACAATCCAAGCTACCTAATCCTCCACCAAAGAATCTGGATTACACCATTAGCTGTGAATATTGCTCCGGTACACCAGGCCATGATACGGAGAAATGTTGGCATTTGAAAAATGCAATACAAGAGCTGATTGATACTAATAAAATCGAGGTTCAAACCCCCGAAGCTCCAAATATCAATAGAAATCCAATGCCAGCCCATCAAGATGCTAATATGATAGAAATCATACAAGCTGATGGGGAGACAAAGAAGTCGTCACAAACTGTCATGATGATCAAGTCTCATGAAACCAAGCCAGATAAGCAGTTAATGGAGGAGAAGCCGGTGTCTAAGCATAACAAGAATGGTGGTGAACCGTCTATGATAGTCGATGAGGGATCATCGAACAAAGTTGCCGCAAAACAAGAGAGGACAAAGGTGATAGTACCAGGGGTTGCTAACAAACCCGTCGTAATTGTGGAAGGAGCACGTACAGATCGAGTTATTATTGCACCTGTAATTCAGCTGCCAATCATCAATAACAAAGCCATCCCATGGAACTATGAACGGGTGACCGTAATGTACAAAGGCAAAGAAATCAAGGAAGAAGTGTGTGAGGTACAAGGCTTGACTCGTTCGGGAAGATGTTTTACTCCCGAAGAGCTGAGAAAAACTAAAAACAATCCAATGCCCACGAAGAAAGCTGTGACGGAAGAAGAGGCGGAGGAGTTTTTAAGAAAAATGAAGCTCCATGATTATTCTGTTGTGGATCAATTAAAGAAGACCCCCGCTCAAATTTCATTGTTGTCATTACTGATCCATTCAGAGGAACACCGTCTGGCATTGATGAAAATCCTGAATGAAGCTCATGTTCCTAAAAAGATCTCTGTAAATCATTTGGGCAAAATAGCCAACAGAATCTTTGAGACGAACAGGATTACATTTGCTGATGATGAATTACCTGTGGAAGGTACCGAGCACAACAGAGCTCTTTACCTCACCGTGAAATGTGAAAACTCCGTAGTAACCCGGGTATTGGTCGACAATGGGTCCAGTGCAAACATATGCCCTCTCTCCACTTTAAACAAATTAAAAATTAAAGAGGAGAGGATTCAAAAGAACAGTATCTGCGTACGAGGATTTGACGGTGGAAGTAGAGATTCATTTGGCGACATAGTGTTGGAACTAACTATAGGGCCAGTTGAATTCACAATGGAATTCCAAGTTTTGGACATGACTGTTTCTTACAACTTGTTGTTGGGTCGACCATGGATCCATGCTGCTAAAGCAGTCCCGTCAACATTACATCAGGTTGTCAAGTTTGAATGGGACCATCAAGAAATAGTCGTGCATGGAGAAGAAAATTTAAATGCTCACAACAGCACCATTGTACCAGTCGAGGGAGCAGAAATTGACCAAGGACCATGGGTATACCAAGTGTCAGACACAGTGTCGGTAGAGAAAATTCCAGAAGGAAAATACCTTACGAATCCAAAGGTATCCTCTACATCAGTCATGGTAGCTTATGAAATGCTGAAGAATGGCTTTATACCCGGCAAAGGCCTGGGCTTATCTTTGCAAGGAATTGTACAACCAGTATCTCTCCCCGAGAACTGGGGAACATTCGGTTTAGGATTCACACCGACCGCCAATGACGTGATGAGAGCCAGGAAGTTGAAACACCAAGCATGGGTTCTTCCAAAACCAGTACCACAGCTGTTGAAGTCTTTTGTCAAGACCGGTGCTAAAAATCGCCCGATAACAACAATTCCTAAATCCCAGGTCAATCCTGAGGAGGAATTAATTGAAAGGTTCGAGAAATTGTTTAGTGATGTAAATATGCTGGAAGACGGAGAAGGGTGTAGCAACGCAGAAGTTCAATTCGTTGGACCAAAAATAAAGCTCAATAATTGGAAAGCCACTCCTCTCCCAATTCGAAAGGAGTCTTGGTAGTTTATTTTGATTTTTTTCAGTTTGTTTGGGATATTTCAAGGTTGTAATCCCAAAATTTATCTTACAGTTGGTTTGAAGCGTGCAAAACCTTGTTATTTTTCATTATCCAATAAAAAGCAGTTTCCTTTTTATTATCATTCCTAATAGCTTTCTTTTCTTTTTCTTCTTTTTTGTACAGTTCTTTTTATGCTGGCTCTAGTGATATGGCATGCATGAGGAATCTTCAGCCCAGTCTTAAAAATCAATCTGATTCCGAAATATTAATTCAAGAAACATATTGTGATTATGAATCAGAATATGATGAAGATGAGGTTTTTGAAGAGATTAGTAAAGAGTTAATTCACTTTGAGGAAAAAATCAAACCTAACTTGAATGATACCGAGGATGTCAATATAGGGGACACGAGTAATGTCCGAGAAACTAAAATAAGTGTCCATCTCGAGCCAAAAATCCGAGAGGAGTTAATTAAAGCACTCATAGAATTCAAAGATATTTTTGCATGGTCGTATGACGACATGCCGGGCTTGAGCACTGATTTAGTGGTCCACAAATTACCCACCGATCCAACAATGCCTCCTGTCAAGCAGAGGTTGAGAAAATTCAAGCCTGATATGAGTGTGAGAATTAAAGAAGAAATCACCAAACAATTGGAAGCAAAGGTCATTCGAGTCACTCGATATCCTGTTTGGTTAGCTAATATCGTTCCTGTGCCAAAGAAAGACGGCAAAATTAGAGTATGCGTCGACTATCGCAATCTCAACAAAGCAAGTCCAAAGGATAATTTCCCATTACCCAATATCCATATCTTGATCGACAATTGTGCCAAGCATGATATAGGATCTTTCGTGGACTGTTATGCCGGATATCATCAAATTCTAATGGATGAAGAAGATGCAGAAAAGACGGCATTCATCACACCATGGGGAACTTATTGCTACAGGGTAATGCCATTCGGTTTGAAGAACGCCGGAGCAACCTATATGAGAGCAATGACCACAGTGTTTCATGATATGATACACAAGAAAATTGAGGTATACGTGGATGATGTAATCATAAAATCAAAGCATCAGACCAACCACGTTGGGGATTTGAGGAAGTTCTTCTTAAGACTTCGCAGGTACAACCTCAAGCTTAACCCTGCCAAGTGCGCATTCGGAGTTCCATCTGGAAAATTGCTGGGATTCATAGTCAGTCGACGAGGCATCGAGCTAGACCCATCAAAGATCAAAGCCATCCAAGAACTGCCACCCCCAAGAAACAAAACTGAAGTAATGAGTTTGTTGGGAAGGTTAAATTATATCAGTAGGTTTATTGCTCAGCTCACAACAACCTGCGAGCCAATTTTCAAATTGTTAAAAAAGGATGCTGCAGTCAAATGGACCGATGAGTGTCAGGAAGCGTTCGATAAAATAAAAGGGTACTTATCAAACCCACCCGTGTTGGTCCCGCCAGAGCCAGGAAGACCTTTGATTCTTTACTTGACGGTTTTGGAAAATTCATTTGGTTGTGTATTGGGGCAGCATGACCTCACTGGCAGAAAAGAACAGGCCATCTACTACCTTAGCAAGAAGTTCACAGCTTATGAGGTTAAGTATACTCATCTGGAAAAGACATGTTGCGCCCTAACATGGGTAGCTCAAAAATTGAAACACTATTTGTCATCCTACACTACTTACCTCATTTCTCGGTTGGATCCATTGAAATACATTTTTCAAAAGCCTATGCCAACAGGAAGACTTGCAAAGTGGCAGATATTGCTCACAGAATTCGACATCGTCTATGTGACTCGAACTGCAATGAAGGCTCAAGCACTGGCTGATCATTTAGCCGAAAACCCGGTTGATGAGGAATATGAGCCGCTGAAGACTTATTTTCCTGATGAGGAAACAATGCATATCGACGAGGTGGATCAAATTGAAAAACCTGGATGGAAACTTTTCTTTGATGGAGCTGCTAACATGAAAGGAGTCGGAATAGGAGCTGTAATCATTTCTGAAACAGGGCATCACTATCCTGTTACGGCTCAACTACGATTTTATTGCACCAATAATATGGCTGAATATGAAGCTTGCATTTTGGGGTTAAGGCTAGCTGCAGACATGGGTATCCGAGAAATCTTAGTCATGGGAGATTCGGATCTTTTGGTACATCAAATTCAAGGAGAATGGGAAACCCGAGATTTGAAGCTCATACCATACCGACAATGTCTACATGATCTTTGTCAGCGGTTTCAATCAGTGGAATTCCAACATATTCCAAGAATCCATAATGAAGTTGCCGATGCATTGGCTACCCTAGCATCAATGTTGCACCATCCAGACAAAGCTTATGTGGATCCAATACATATTCAAATCCACAATCAGCACGCTTATTGCAATATGGTTGAAGAAGAATTTGATGGAGAACCATGGTTCCACGACATCAAGGAATATATCAGGATGGGTATATATCCCGTACAAGCCACAGGAGATCAAAAGAGGACCATCAGGCGATTAGCAAATGGATTCTTCTTAAGCGGAGGAGTTTTGTATAAAAGAACACCAGATCTCGGATTATTAAGATGCATAGATGCCAGACAAGCTACAACTGTCATGTCTGAAGTATATTCAGGAGTTTGCGGACCCCACATGAGTGGATATGTGTTGGCAAAGAAAATCCTCCGAGCTGGTTACTATTGGCTTACCATGGAGAGAGATTGTATCAGTTTTGTACGCAAATGTCATCAATGCCAAATACACGGAGATTTGATTCATTCTCCACCATCCGAGTTGCACACAATGTCGGCGCCATGGCCTTTCGTTGCTTGGGGCATGGATGTGATTGGACCAATTGAACCGGTAGCATCCAATGGACACAGATTCATTCTGGTAGCTATTGATTATTTTACCAAATGGGTTGAGGCCAAGACATTCAAATCAGTGACCAAGAAAGCTGTGGTCGATTTTGTCCACTCAAATATCATATGTCGATTCGGAATCCCGAAGGTGATCATCACAGATAATGGTGCTAATCTTAACAGCAACTTAATGAAAGAAGTATGTCAACAGTTTAAGATTACACATCGTAATTCTACCCCATATCGGCCCAAGGCGAATGGAGCAGTAGAAGCAGCCAACAAAAACATAAAGAAGATACTGCGGAAAATGGTAGAAGGTTCGAAACAATGGCATGAAAAATTACCCTTTGCATTATTGGGATACCGCACTACTGTTCGCACTTCAGTAGGAGCAACTCCTTATTTGTTGGTATACGGCACCGAAGCAGTAATTCCTGCAGAAATTGAGATTCCTTCCCTTCGGATCATTGCCGAAGCAAAGATTGATGATGATGAATGGGTCAAAACCCGTCTAGAACAGTTAAATTTGATTGATGAAAAACGATTGACCGCAGTATGCCATGGTCAATTATATCAAAGAAGAATAGAAAGAGCATACAACAAAAAGGTGCGTCCCCGGAAGTTCGAAGTAGGTCAGCATGTGCTGAAACGCATTCTTCCACATCAGGTTGAAGCAAAAGGCAAATTTGCTCCGAATTGGCAAGGACCATTCATTGTGACCAGAGTATTATCGAATGGTGCACTATGTTTAACAGATATTGAAGACAAATGCATAGATATGGCGATCAATTCTGACGCGGTAAAGAGATATTATGCATAACTTTTGAATGTTTGTATTTAGCACTATTTCAAAGATTGAAATGACAAAGGCAATTTATTCTGCTGTCCAAACACTATACCATTTGCTTCCCCTTTGAGCCATACTTGTTTCTTTCCTAACCTCTATTGGAATCAATAAAAAAAAAAAATCTTCACTATTATGGAGTGAACTACGTTTGACCTGATTCCTCAAAGAAGGATACGTAGGCGCCTCACGGCTCGGTCATAGGGTGCACAACCTGCACAATGTGCACGGAAAAGAAATATCAAGAGACCCCAATCAAGAGATTGGGGCAGGAATTGTATTGGAAATAAGAAAAGATTCCAAAAGTTGTAATTTTAAACCCATACCACAGCTATTTAGCTTTTAATACCTTTTCCATTCCTAACCTTATACCAAAAAGACCTTTCGATCAATCCTAGAAAAATGCTGATGCAAGCAAATGAAGTGGTACAAACAAGGAAAGAAAGTAAAAATGAGAGAGTCTTATAGGTGAAAACCCACACGGGCACCATAAGGCGACGGAAGTTGAGAGAAAAGTAAAATGAGAGAGTCTTATTGGTGAAAACCTTCGCAGGCACCATAAGGCGAAAGGGAAGTGGAGAAGTGAAAAATGAGGAAAATTGATCAATGAAAACTCTTTGAGACAATTGAAAGGAGATTGATTAAAAGACTGGGTTGATTAATCCGAAATGCATACCCTGATCATTGGTGCCAGTAATTCCAATCAGATAAGTCTTTTATTCCTTTTCCAACAGTCATCCAAAAATTGGATTTTTCTTTTCATTCTATAATTGTCGAAATCAGCGTATTTCGCTACTAATAATCTTACTTTCTCCAAGCTTTGAGATAAATTTTTATTCTAAACAAATAAGAAAGAATGTTAAGGTATACTACCAAGATTCAAGGTTACAAAATACAGCCACGAAAGGTGGGAAATAAAAGTACGGGTGTAAGAAAGATGAAATCAAAAGAGGATCAGCAAAGTCAAAAGAAGCACATGATTACAGTTGAAAGATTTTGAAGGAAAAACACACAGAGGGAAATCCTATAGTCAAGGATCAATTACAAAGACAAAACAGTCTTTTCAATCATTCCAAGGCAATAAAGAAAGACGAAGAGAAACATCACCATCGGCAAGAATACCACAACCAGCCACCCTGCTTTAAACTAACGAAGTTTTCTTTGATTTAAAACAGGGGCAAATACAATATTTGTGTCTGGAAATACCTGGTAAAGAATTGAAGAAGTCAGGCGTCCACCTGGAGAATGAGGACAAAGAAAAGAAGGAATCAGGCGTCCACCTGGAGAATGAGGACAAAGAAAAGAAGGAATCAGGCGTCCACCTGGAGAACGAGGACAAAGAATTGAAGAAGTCAGGCGTCCACCTGGAGAATGAGGACAAAGAAAAGAAGGAATCAGGCGTCCACCTGGAGAATGAGGACAAAGAAAAGAAGGAATCAGGCGTCCACCTGGAGAACGAGGACAAAGAATTGAAGAAATCAGGCGTCCACCTGGAGAATGAGGACAAAGAATTGAAGAAGTCAGGCGTCCACCTGGAGAATGAGGATGAGAAAAGAAGAAGTCAGGCGTCCACCTGGAGAATGAGGACAAAGAAAAGAAGGAATCAGGCGTCCACCTGGAGAATGAGGATAAAGAATTAAAAGAAATCAGGCGTCCACCTGGAGAATGAGGATGAGAAAAGAAGAAGTCAGGTGTCCACCTGGAGAATGAGGACAAAGAATTAAAGAAATCAGGCGTCCACCTGGAGAATGAGGACAAAGAAAAGAAGGAATCAGGCGTCCACCTGGAGAACGAGGACAAAGAATTGAAGAAATCAGGCGTCCACCTGGAGAATGAGGACAAAGAATTAAAGAAATCAGGCGTCCACCTGGAGAACGAGGATGAGAAAAGAAGAAGTCAGGCGTCCACCTGGAGAATGAGGACAAAGAATTGAAGAAATCAGGCGTCCACCTGGAGAATGAGGATGAGAAAAGAAGAAGTCAGGCGTCCACCTGGAGAATGAGGACAAAGAATTAAAGAAATCAGGCGTCCACCTGGAGAATGAGGACAAAGAAAAGAAGGAATCAGGCGTCCACCTGGAGAACGAGGACAAAGAATTGAAGAAATCAGGCGTCCACCTGGAGAATGAGGACAAAGAATTAAAGAAATCAGGCGTCCACCTGGAGAACGAGGATGAGAAAAGAAGAAGTCAGGCGTCCACCTGGAAAATGAGGACAAAGAATTGAAGAAATCAGGCGTCCACCTGGAGAATGAGGATGAGAAAGAAGAAGTCAGGCGTCCACCTGGAGAATGAGGACAAAGAAAAGAAGGAATCAGGCGTCCACCTGGAGAATGAGGATAAAGAAAAAGAAGAAATCAGGTGTCCACCTGGAGAATGAGGATGAAAATTAAAAGAAATCAGGCGTCCACCTGGAGAATGAGGATGAGAAAAGAAGAAGTCAGGCGTCCACCTGGAGAATAAGGACAAAGAATTGAAGAAATCAGGCGTCCACCTGAAGAACGAGGACAAAGAAAAAGAAGAAGTCAGGCGTCCACCTGGAGAATAAGGACAAAGAATTGAAGAAGTCAGGCGTCCACCTGGAGAATGAGGACAAAGAAAAGAAGAAATCAGGCGTCCACCTGGAGAATGAGGATAAAGAAAAAGAAGAAGTCAGGCGTCCACCTGGAGAATGAGGACAAAGAATTGAAGAAATCAGGCGTCCACCTGGAGAATGAGGATAAAGAAAAAGAAGAAGTCAGACGTCCACCTGGAGAATGAGGATGAAAATTAAAAGAAGTCAGGCGTCCACCTGGAGAATGAGGATGAGAAAAGAAGAAGTCAGGCGTCCACCTGGAAAATGAGGATGAAGAAAGAAAAGAAGCAGTCAAGGCACCCACCTGAAGAACGATGGAATGCAATTGAAGTGTTGAAACCAAAAGCCCACTCATGTGAGAAAGGAGCACACTTAGAATCAATAAAGCAGAGGAATCTAACAGAATCCCCAGCAAGAAACAACAAGAGTTCCAAGAAGAATACGGAATAAGCCAAATGCCCAAGATTCACCAAGATATCAAGACAACAAGAAACGCAAGGGCATGATCTAGATAAGATTTTATAATTCATGTACCATAGTCTAGTTTAATTTTGTATTTCCTTTAAAGTAAGGTGTAATAAGGAGGTCAGCAAGAAGTAAAAACAGCATGAAGCAGCAGTAACATCACAGTCCCACGGTAGTCCCAGCTACCCAAAAATTCCCGAACTACACTGACCTGATTCCTTTATAGCCAAGGATATGTAGGAAACCTTTGAAGCAGAGGTTCGGTCAAATCTTTCTAAAAATGCTTCCCACGGAGTATTCGAACGGGCAAAAATCGCTCGTGTCCGCTCACTTTATCTTTGTACGAAAACTCTTCGAGTTTCCGCACAAAGAGGGGCAGCTGTGAGCACGTGATTTTTGCCTTATGAAAAATTACTCCAAAATAAATCAAAATAGATTTCTTGTACTGTGTAATTTTTGAATTTGGCGTGGTGTTAAATGTTTGTGTTATGTCCGTAAATGTTTATTTTTGTCAAAATAAATCAAAAAATAAAGTAAAATACATATTGCATGCATATAGGATGCATTTAAGAGATAATTTAAATAAAATCGCAAAAAATACGCATTGGTTCTATTTTAAATGTTTCACTATGTAATTGATGTTTTTGCCTATGTGTTAAATAATTGTTATAGAGTAATTAATATATTTTTGTGAAGTTAAAATGGTTTTATAATTTTTAAATTAGAAAATGAATTAATTAAAAAATAAAATAAAGAAAACATACTAGTAAAAGATTGGACCTGGATTAAAATCCAGGCCCAAATCAATTAATCCCCTTCACAGCCCAATCCCAACAGCCCCATGTCCGGTCCAATTCAAACAAATCAAAACGACGACGTTTCATCACCCTTCATCAAGGGCCGTCGGATTCAATTCATCCAACGGTTGAGATACACTACCCTTACCCGTAACCCGTAACCCGACCCTTTAACCCGATCCAGCCTGACCCCAACCTTTAACCAAACGACGACGTTTGGTTAAGTGAATTGATCTCAACCGTAAATCTTAATTGATCCAACGGATGAGATCAATCCACCCCACTCGTATATAAATCCAATCCACACCCCAGCCCCCCAGACCAAACACCCCACCCTTCGGCCCTGTTCATCGTCTCCTTCAAGAGACCAAATGAACTTCACCTTCCACCACCGTGCACCGCCTACCGGAAATCGCCTCACGGCGGTTCCGGTAGTCCAAACCACCCTACCTTAACACCCTCGACTCCTCTCAACCTCCCCTTTCCAAATCCATAACACATATACCTCGAATCAGGCCCCAATGTCTCGAATCTTCGATCGAAGTTTGGCCTGAAGAACCAACTGTCTCTGATGACTTCCAAAATAACACCAGAGCTTCCCCTGTCCATCCTCATCACGGATCTGTTAGTAGCATGGTTCGAATCTTCATAGAACTGCTCGAATCTTAACTTGAAGATTCGAGTGAAACCTAACCCTACTCAGATTCCTTCCAAATTAACACCAAATGACCCCTAGACCTCGCTCGTGCCTAGAATACCGTTGGTTTGCTTCGAATCTGCCTAGAAGTGTTCGGATTTAAGATCCAAAATCTGGAACCCTAAGAATTTTCCAATCTTGGAATTTTTCCGATTCGAGTGAAGGATTGAGGTCTAAGAGACTTTAATCGAGGTATTCTCAACTGAGAATACTTCGAATAAAGTCTGTTCAACCTCAAAAATGTCCGAATCCAAGTTGAGTCTGTGTTTGAATAAATTTGAAGATTCAGAGGTATTTTCTATTTCTTTTGTGTATTCTACGTGTATTGTTGTCTGTTTTAATAGTTTTTTTTAATTTTTCATATTTGTTTTGATCAATTCTGTCATTTCTGTCTCCTACCCCATCTACTTGATCCGAATGAGAATTGTTTCTATTGGTTGTGATTGTTTACAATGTGTGTAATCGACTCGATTAAGTTCGTCGATTAATTATATTACGAATTCTCATAATACTGATTGAAATTATCTGTTATTATGTACTGTTTGTTGACGAATACTGTAGATAATCATTTTTAGCTAATACTCGTTAGTTAAATCATCCTGGTTTATATGAATCTGTCAAAATAAAGGTTGTATATATGTTACTATCTGAACATTAAAGTTTCAGGACATTGTCAGTATTGACAATGATCCTGTGTGTGTTTGATTCTAGTTCAGTGTTAGGTCCAGTCTGAATTGTGTTGATAATTTTCAGTAATATGTTGTTAGTTCTAAATTCAGTGAAATATTGCTATAATGTCAAGTTTGGATTCTAGTTTACAAAGTTGGTCAGATACAATTGTATTAGGAGGTTAATAGGATTGGTTATAGCTGTAAATCAGAAGAATAACTAAGTTTGTACAGATTTTTAGAAACTGTTTTGCTATAGGTTCTGATTTTTCAGTAATAACATCAAGATTTCAGGGGCATTTCTGGGAATGAGCAGTAAAAAACAGGGTGTTAGTACTAGTATATTATAATGTAATGTTAGTTGCTATTAGTTAATAATACTAATGGGGAACAAGGGATAATGGGCTGCTGAAAATCAGGGAAAAGGTTTTACATAATGGGATTTTCTGTTTTTAAAAAGAAGAAGGGGGTCCAAGAAGCACTTAAATTGCCTAGGACCAGCCCTGTATAAATACAGGAGCTGGACAGACAGTTAAGGACAGAATTTTGGAGTGAGAAAAAAAAGAGGGAATTTTTGAGTGAGAAAGAGAGAATTTTAAGAGAGAGTTTTGCATGCAGAATTTAGGAGAGTCTTTGAGGAATTTTCAGAAAGACTGGAAGAAAGTTTAAGAGTTCCTTTTGAAGAAATTTTAGGAAAATTGAGAGGGAGTTTCAGATTTTAGGATCAGTTTTCAGAAGAGGAGAGTTTGAGAGATTTTAAAAGAGGAAAAAGAAACAGAAAAGGAACAAAAGAGCATTCACACACACACACAGATATACAGCAACAGAAAAACAAAAATCAGAAAAAATGGGATTTTGAAACTGAAAAGGAATTGAAATTTGAAATATTGTTTCTTTTGTTGAATTTGTTCAACCTTACTTGGTTCCATTGATTCAATTAATATTTGAAGTGTCCAGTTTTAAAAATAGCTGTACTGTGTATCTGTTTTCTTCGGATCCTCTTATTGCTCAAATTTGAGGGAATACTGGTATTTCGCTGTTTTTGTTACTGCTGCAACTGCTGAAACTTACTTCTTCTACCTTCATTTTCAGGTATATATATCCTTTTAAATTCTATGTTGGAAAAAGATTCAATATGGTGGATAAATGAAGATTGAATTGAAATTCTGTTTTTATCTGTCCAGATTCATCAATTTAAATTTCGTTTTTTTATTTTATGTTAGTTAATTAGTAGTGAATTCAATTTGATAGCTATGAGCTAATTGTCTTACTTTGAAAGTTCGTATAAAGATTTGTAATAACATTAGCTCATTATCTCATTAGTTTAATCATATTAAATTGTCGAAGTAGGGAATATGGTATGAATGTTGGTCATTATTTAAATTTTGTTGTTGGTTAAGTAAGAAGTGATGTAGAAGGGCCAAGATAACTATAGTAGTGATATTTTTTGTTACATAAGGTTAAGATGATGATGTCGATAAGATAATAGATGTGTGTATAAACTTTGGTGAAAGGTGACATGGTATAGCTTGTCACGATGTTTAAAATATTATGAAGGTTTACAACATATAACTAAGTTGCATATAAGGTAATTTTATTGAATTGGCTTGTATAATAATTCCTTTCTTATAAACTCGAATGCCTATCTACCTTCTTAAAATAAATTAACCAAGTAATTAGGCCTATTAGATTAAAAGCAAGCATATAAGAATGAAAAAAGATGTATAAGCATAAATTGCCACACTTCATATCAATGATAATTAGAAGTAGAATTTGCATTAAATAAATAATGAAAATTCTCGGAAAATATTTCCTTCCTTTATGAATCATTTATTTTCAGTTTCATATGCAATTTATTCTTTGGCATATATATATATATATGTCATATATGTTTAAAAATAGTACTAATCATGTTTTTATTCTGTTCTTTGAACTTGAATAGTCTTGGATAAACATGTTATATGTGGAAATTCCATAATATCATTATAAATATGTCGCGCGATTAGGGATACGTTCGCGTACCCTGATTATATTTTTAAAAGCAAAAAATTCGGATTATGCGTACGCGCAATTTCGAACGAATGTTTAATAAAAGGATTTTTCTAAAGGCGTTAAATCAATTTCATAAAAAACCCAAGAAGTACGGTTCACTATTCAAGAAAAATAAATATTCTTTATTCAAAACAATCTCGGAGAAATGATTGCTTAATATATTATAAAAAATTATTGTGTACACGTACGCGTGACACAATTCCGCATTTTTAATTTATAACACGAATATACGTACGCGTAATTCGATTCAAAGAAGGTTTCAATCGTAATAAGTATAAGCAGTAGTAAAATCAGAAAACATCAATATTTAATAAAATCAAGATGATTAAGCCAATAATAAAAACAGTTAAGCGACCGTGCTAGAACCACGGAATTCGGAAATGCCTAACACCTTCTTCCGGATTAACAGAATTCCTTACTCAGAATTTTTGGTTCGCAGAAAAACAAACAGAGTCATATTCTCCTCGATTCAGGGATTATAATTGGTGACTTGGGACGCCTCAAAATTCCCAGGTGGCGACTCTGAAACAAATAAACAAATCCCGTTTCGACTGTCCTTTAATTGGAGAAAACTCCCCACGCGCCTCGCGGGGCGGAAAAAGGAGGTGTGACAAGAGTCTATTGTAGTGAAATGAGAAGCGTTGGTGAGAAAGATGACCTGTTGATGGCATATTTCAGTACGAGCCTGACTGGGGCAGCTTTAGACTGGTATATTCGCCAAGATGTTGGTAAGTGGCCTACATTGGGTGACATGGCTCAAGATTTTGTTCAATACTTTCAGTACAGATCAGGCGTTACCCCAGATCGTTCCTCCCTATCCAAAATGGAAAAGAAGCTGGAGGAAAGCTTTAGGGAGTTTGGGCTCAGATGGAGGGAGCAAGCTGCTCGAGTCAATACCCCGATTGATAAAGAAGAAATGGTTGAGCTTTTCCTACAAGCCCAGGGGCCCACCTACTTCAGTCATTTGATCCCGGCATTGGGAAAGCCTTTCAAAGATGTGTTAAAAATGGGGGAGCTGGTAGAAGAGGGAATCAAGTCAGGCAAAATCATGAGTTGTTCGAAAGACATTCAGAACACCCCAGTAAGTTTGGGTGGAAGAAAGAGAAACAGAAAAGATGATCCGATGGGCTTTCCCGATCAACACTTCCAGCCTCGACATCGTCCCCATGGATATCCTTGTGCACCAGATGATCCTCCCCAATGCCACTTCTCTCCACGGAACTCCCAAAATCGTGCATCACTTTCCCAGTACCCAGCTGCACAAAATGCTTATCCACCCTCACGAGCCTACCGAAAACCATCTGGATCAGGTTTCCGGCCCAATCAAGCATTTAAAAATGAGAGGTTGCTGAAAAAGAAAAGGCTTTCACCCCTATTGGAGAATCCTATGCCAGTTTATTCCAAAAGTTGAAGCAATTGGACATGTTGAAGCCGATTCATATAAAAATGTCAAACCCTCTGTCAAAGAAGTTTGATTTTTCTCAAAGGTGCGCATATTGCTCAGATGCCCCGGGGCATGACATAGAGAAGTGTTGGAATCTGAAGAAAGCAATTCAGAAGCTTATTGATGCAGGTGACATTGTCGTGCAAAATCCAGATGCAACAGACGCTAGCCAAAGTCCATCGCCTATTCGTAATGAGATGCATATGGTGAGTATGACTTGTTTTGAAAGGGAATATGAGAATGTTTCTGAGATCCTCGAAGGTCCGCGCACTGCAAAGTTTTCAGTGTTATCAGAGGTTGATCTTAAGAACGAGCCAGCAAAGGGAACCCAAAAGCAATTTGTTAAGAGCAATAAGATGGAAGTTTGTGAAGGTCCTAGTAATGTTGATGCAGAATTCAGTAGCTAAGATGCCGAGCTTGACAATTGGAAAGACGCTCCTTTCTTGGTTAGTCAGGGAGGAATTTTGGTGGTTTATTTTTGTTGTCATTTCTGTTGTCCGAGTTATTCCAAGGTTGTAATTCGGATATTATCTCGTGACTCAAACCCTTCTATCCTTTTATTTTTCCTAGTTTGTTTAGTCATAGTAACCCGTCTAGTGTTGTCTAGGTTTGTAACCCCAGTTTAGTTTGTTTGTTTTGTCGTCCAAACCCTTTCACCATCTATTTAATGCAATCTTCTATTTTCCGTAATTTCCAGTCATTTTCGTTTAGTTCTCTTTTCTTTTATAGTTCTTTTCCTGATTGATTCTAGTGACATGACATGCATGCATAATTCTAGGCCTAGTCTTAGAAGTCGGTTTAGTCATGAAACAATGAAACAATTTTGGAAATGGTAGGGACATTTGAGGAAAATAAGTAAAGGCATTTTGAAATCCCTTCAAGCCCGAATTGTGTGAAATGGGGGTAGATAGAACATAAAGAAAACCCTATCGAAATGTATCATGTCGCATCGGATTGAAGCTAAAGGCAAGTCTGCCCAAATTGGTAGGGGTCGTTCGTGGTGATGAGAGTGAGGGTGGTGTCCTATGGTGCTCTGTAGTTAACAGATATATAATGCGAATGTGTGGATATGGTTATCAAGTCTGGTACAATCAAAAAATGTTACGAACATTTTCCTTGGTTCGTTTAATTGTATTGTTTGTACTTGGCATGTTTTGAAGATTGGAATGACAAAGGCATTTTGTTCTGTTATCTAAACACTTTATCCTTCGTTACCCCTTTTGAGCCTTATTTATTTTCTTTCATACCCCTCTTTTGGAATCACTAGCAAAGATCAGAAACGCAAGCGTGAAAGATAAGTAAAGGAAAAAGAGAAAAGAAGAGAAAAAAAAAGAAAAATGAAAAAAGAGAAGTAGAAACAACAAAACAACGAAAAGTGAAAAGGAAGAAAGAAAAGAAAAGAAGAGAAAAAGCAAAGAAAAACACAACAACAAAGTAATTCCTATGTCATGAACTACGTTCGACCTGATTCCTTTTAAGGATACGTAGGCAGCCTCACGGTTCGGTCCCATCAAAATAAAAATCCAAAGTCCCCAAGCAAAGAAACTGGGGCAGAAGTTGCGGTTGTGGTAGGAAATCTGATTCCAAAAGTTGTAATTTTGAACCCATGTGAATTGTTTTGAGCCTTTTGATACCCTTTCTTTCTAAAACCCTATCCAAAAGCCCACGTTACGGTCCAAAGAAAGACCTTCTGATCAGTCTTCGAGAGATGCCAAGCCGAGCAAGTAGAAGTGAATCATATCAGGGGAAACACTCTGATCCAAACAAGGGGAAGGAAAAATGAGAGAGTTTATTGGTGAAAACCCTCGTGGGCACCGTAAGGCGACGGTAAGTTGAGAGAAAGAACAAAATGAGAGAGGCTTGATGGTGAAAACCCTTCAGGCACTACAAGTCGAATAAAGATTGTGACTGGATAATCGGAGCATTGAAGCCCAGTTTTACAGTTTAAAGGTACAACAAGAGTCGAACATCAGGCTTACTTGACAGGATAGGCCACATGTGCATGTCATGGTCATTAGAGTTGGTATCCACATCCGATAGGATTCTACTTTGTAGTTTTCTTGTTAGGAATCATCTCTTTCCTTGTCCTTTACTCTGTTCCTTTTTGTCTTGTTTACTTTCTCTTCCTAAGTCTTTGGTCAAAATAAGTTTCAAAATTTGCCACCAACTTTCCAATTCCACAAAACGGGATCTGGCCAGCACATCAAAGTGGCATAAGTTAGGAAAGAACAACAAGCGCACTGAGTTGGTAATAATCAACATGCTTTGGGGTCCATCAGAAATACAAAGGTTTGGTATATATCAATTCATGAATAGAGCAACAGATAGAGGGAATTGGGTCTGGACTGAGAAAGGGTATTTTCTGTGATAAGGATGATAGCGAAAGTAGTTAGTCCATAAGCAAGCAAGGTCCTCGAGTGGAAATCAGTCATCATGGGGAAGTGAAGGAGCAATTGCCCTCAAAGTCAAGGCCACAAACCAGCCATCACTTTCAAAACTGACAAATTTTCTTTGCTTGAAACAGGAACGAAGCAGTGCAAGGAAAGTGATTAAAAAAAAGAAAAAAAAAAGAAGAAGAAAAGAAGAAAACAAAGAAAGAAAAGAAAAAAGAGAAAAGAAAAGAAGTGAAAAATATAACAACAAGGAGGTTCAGGTGGGAACTACGTTTGACCTGATTCCTCAAAAAGGATACGTAGGCGCCTCACGGCTCGGTCATAGTGTAACAAAAAACGAAAAAAATCCCCAAGCAAGAAAAATTAGGGCAGAAGTTGTGTTTATAATTTTGGGAAAGAAAGTTGATTCGAAGAGTTGTAATATTTTACCCATCAAAATTATTTTGAACCTTTTACTCTTTTTCTTTTAGCCATACACGAAAACCCATATTGATGTCCAAAAAGACCTCCCGATCAGTATCCGAGAAGTGCCAAGTCATGCAAATGGAAGTCGGGAATAACACTCTGATCCCCAGTAGAGAATATGATCATAAGCTGGAAATGAATTGATAGCCGAAAGAATCCCCAGTAGAGAGAATTTCATCGGCAACACTCCAATCCCCAGCTGAGAAAGAGAAATAAAATGAGAGAGTCTTATCAGTGAAAACCTTCACAAGAACCATAAGGCGACGGGAGTTGAGAGAAATGAGAGAGTCTTGTTAGTGAAAACCCCTCGAAGGGCACTATGAGGCGACAAGACAAGATTGGCGGAAAGGATCCGCAGTTGGCAAAGAGTTGAGTGCCTGTTTATCCCCAGCGAAATGGGGCCACCAGAAAGATTGATTGATACAAGTAGAATGGGTTGATTAATCCGGAATGCACGATATGATCATTGGGATCGGTTATATCATTCAGATAAGTCCTTTCCTTTTCTTCTCCCCAGCATTCATTCGGAAAGACTTCTTCTTTTCCATCTTTTGTAATCATCACTTTTCATTTCTTTTGTTTTAAGACTTTATCTCCCCAGCAGTTTGTTTTGAGAAAGATTTTTCAGAGTTTACTACTAGCTGCCAAAACGGTGCAAAGCAAAATGCTAATAGGACAGGCCATAGATAAGGCAACAAAGCGAAAAGAAGTTTGTCGCAAGACCAAATGATGAATGAGTCTAGATTCTAGGAGGACCGAATTTCCAGGGGAAATTGGAGAAAAACAGAAAAAACAACAATTGAAAGGTTTTGGATCAAATTCCAAGAGGATCCCCAGCAGATTTGCGAGATGCAGGAACAACTCTGACAGATTATCGATCAAGTTCTGCGATGGTCGGACAACACAGAGCGGGGAAGGAAGAGAAAAGAAAAAACATCCCCGGTAGGAATATCATCCCCGACAAATAATATCATCCCCAGCAAGTTTTGTAGTAAAGCGCAAAGCAGGGAAAGGAAAAAGGGAAAAACCATCCCCAGCAGGAGTGGCACGACCACTCACCACGTTTTAAACTAACAAATTTTTCTTTGATTTGAAGCTGGGAAAGGAAATGTTATTGACAGCGGGAAGACATGACCACAGAGAAGATTATCAAACTGGGGCAGAAAATTTTCTCTCATTGCGAAAATTTTCTTGAAATCAGATACCCACTTGGGGAACATGGAAGATAACACAAGTTTTGAAGGAAGTGGAATCCCCATCAGTATACGGGAGAAGGCAATACAAATTTTAAAGAAAGCAATCTTGGAAGAAGCAAGATAACCCGAGTTTTAAGGGTAGTGGTCTTTGAATCAGTGTCATCCCCACCATTGTTAAAAGGAGGAAAGTAACTAGTCTTAAAGAAGAAAGATAATTCCCCAGCAGTGTTATCCCCGGCAGGTTTCAGAGAAGTGAAAGCACCAGCTTTAAAGGAAGTAATCTTTGAAGAAGGAAAATAACATATTTGTGAATAAAATATCGGTGTTATCCCCAGCAGTTTTCAGAGGAATAAAACACCAGTTTTGAGGGAAGCAGTTCTGAAAGAGGATGATTCAAGTTAGAAGGAAAATGGTTCGGGAGGCAGGAAGGATCAACAACAATAAAATGCATTGTTTAAGAAGTAGTTGGAGTCAGGAACCCGCCTGGAGAATGGAGGTATTACATTTTACGAAATAGTTGAAGTCAGGAGCCTGCCTGGAGAATAGAGGTGTTATATTTTTAGGAAGTCGTTGAAGTCAGGAACCCGCCTGGAGAATAGAGGTGTTATCTTTAAGAAGTTATTGAAGTCAGGAGTCCGCCTGGAGAATGGAGATGCATTGTTTAAGAAGAAGTTGAAGTCAGGAACCCGCCTGGAGAATGGAGGTATTACATTTTACGAAATAGTTGAAGTCAGGAGCCCGCTTGGAGAATGGAGGTGTTATATTTTAAAGTTTATTGAAGTCAGGAGCCCGCCTGGAGAACGGAGGTGTTATAATTTTAAGAAGTTGTTAAAGTCAGGAGCCCGCCTGAAGAACGGAGGTGTTACATTTTAAATTGTTTATCGAAGTCAGGAACCCGCCTGGAGAATAGAGGTGCTATATTTTTAAGAAGTAGTTGAGGTCAGGAGCCCGCCTGGAGAATGGAGGTATTACGTTTTGAGTCGTAGTTGAGGTCAGGAGCCCGCCTGTAGAATGGAGGTTGTTAATTTTAAGTCGAAGAAGTCAGGAGCCCGCCTGTAGAATGGAGGTTTACGTTTTGAGTCGTAGTTGAGGTCAGGAGCCCGCCTGTAGAATGGAGGTTGTTAATTTTAAGTCGAAGAAGTCAGGAGCCCGCCTGGAGAATAGAGGTGTTGTATTTTTAAGAAATTGTTGAAGTCAGGAGACCGCCTGGAGAATAGAGGTGTTATATTTTTAAGAAGTTGTTGAAGTCAGGAGCCCGCCTGGAGAATAGAGGTGTTGTATTTTTAAGAAGTTGTTGAAGTCAGGAGCCCGCCTGGAGAATAGAGGTGTTATATTTTTAGGAAGTGGTTGAAGTCAGGAGCCCGCCTGGAGAATGGAGGTGTTATATTTTAAGAAGTTGTTGAAGTCAGGAGCCCGCCTGGAGAATGGAGGTGTTATATTTTAAAAAGTAGTTGAAGTCAGGAGCCCGCCTGGAGAATGGAGGTGTTATATTTTTAAGTTATAGTCGAAGTCAGGAGCCCGCCTGAAGAGAGGAATGGCATTTTATTTTTAAGTTGTTGTTGAAGTCAGGAGCCGGAGGCAAGGGGGAACAATGGCAATACGAATGCAGTTCTAAGTTGTTGTTGAAGTCAGGAACCCGCCTGGAGATCGGAATGGCGTTATATTTTTAAGTTGTTGTTGAAGTCAGGAGCCCGCCTGAAGAGAGGAATGGCGTTTTATTTTATAAGTTGTTGGTTGAAGTCAGGAGCCCGCCTGAAGAGAGGAATGGCGTTTTATTTTCTAAGTTGTTGTTGAAATCAGGAGCCCGCCTAAAGAGAGGAATGGTGTTTTATTTTTAAATTGTTGTTGAAGTCAGGAGCCCGCCTGAAGAGAGGAATGGCGTTTTATTTTCCAGTCTTGAAGTTGGGAGCCCGCCCATATAACAGAGGAATACATTTCAAGTTTTGAAGTTGGGAGCCCGCCCATATAACAGAGGAATACATTTCAGTCTTTACATTTCAAGTTTTGAAGTTGGGAGCCCACCCATATAACAGAGGAATACATTTCTGTCTTTACGTTTCAAGTTTTGAAGTCAGGAGCCCGCCCATATAACAGAGGAATACATTGAAGTTTGAAGTCAGTAAAGTGGAGGGTTACAACAAAAATCCCCAGCAGAAATCAGAAGGAAGACCACAAGTCGAGTCAGAAGTAAAGAAACAGCGGAGGAAGCACAAATCGACAAGGCAACATCAGTCACAAGATCAAGTTTGGAAATAAATCTTTGTAAAGCATAGATTATAGCTTAGTCTAGCTTCTTCATTTTTTTCATGGTGTAATAAGGAGGTCAGTAGGCAGTATCAGCAGCAACAGCAGCAGTAATAGCAAAACCGCAGCTTCATGGTAGTCCCAGCTACCAAAACTTTCTGAACTACACGCGACCTGATTCCCTTATAACCAGGGATATGTAGGCTATCCAAAACCAGGACTCGGTTGCGCCTTTCCTTTTTATTTTTTTTCCTCTTTTGAATAACGATATGATCAAAAATTAGTCGCATTGTTCACTTTATCTTTGCCCGAAAGCTCTTCGTGTTTTCGAGCAAAGAGGGGCAGCTGTGAACACCTAATTTTTGACAACATTTAATTTTTTTATCACTTCTTTTATGTAAATATTTTAGGGGGTTTTAACCTACTATTATTTTAGCTTTATTATACTTTTTATTATAGGATAAAAATACAAAAAAAAAAGTGAATTATCACTATTAATATTTTTTTTTATTTTTTGTTTTTTATATAACAAAATCCGAAAATATTATTATTATTTTTTTAAAAAAAATAAAATTTCGGGAATGATTTAAAAAATAAGAAAAAGGGAAGTATTGGAAAAAAAATATAAAAGTAAAAATAGGTAGAATTCTCTTTTAAAAAAAAAGTAAAAGAATGTAGAAAATTAAAAAAAAAAGTTTTGTGGAAATTTTAAAAAAATTAAAAAGTAAAAGAAGATTGGAATTAAAAAATAAATATAAAGGTATCTGAAAATTTAAAAAATTTAAAGTAAATGAAAGTAGCATTTTTAAAAGAAAAAGGAAAAGAAAGTGGTTTGTTTTTTTTTAAAGAAAAGTTAAATAAAATGAGATTCTCTTTTAAAAAACTAAAAAGTGGATTTTAAATAAGATAAAAGTAATTAAAGTTGGAATTTTAAAAATAAAAGTAAATAAAGGTGGGATTTTTTTTCTAAAAAAATAAAAGCAATTTGTAAGTGGGATTTCTTTTAATTAAAAAATAAATAAATTAAAAAAAAATCTGAAAAATTTCAAAAATTTTGCTATAAATAGAAGAGAAAAATTAGGAAGAAGTGGGTTCAAAAAAGAGGAAAAAAATAGAGGAGAAGAAAAAAAGAAGGGGGCGGAGAGAGCAGTATACACTCGATATACACTCTTGATACACTGGATATACAGGGGCAGAATTCATTTTGGAGAGTTTTGGGAGTTGAAAAAGAATAGCTACTGTTTGGATCTGTTTGTTTGAATCAAAATTCAATACCAGTTGGTTTGGTCAAGGTTGTGTTTGGGCGTTCTTTTTTTTGGTTTCTACTGGGTTCATCCTATTCCTGGTTTGGTCGAGTTAAGCTCTGGGCTGTTGTTGATTTCTGCCCGTTACTGCTGCTTGTTGATTGTTGAATACTAGTTGACTACCTGCTGCTGACCTCTCCTTTTCTATTTGATTCGATTTCCAGGTACACATCTCAGACTGTTTCAATGTATTGTCTCCTGTCGGAATAGCGAAAATGAAACTGAAGTTTTCTGCCGTAGATCTGTTGTCCTCATAGTTTCATTATGTTTTTATATAACTTATGTAGTTTGGTTTGCTGTATGTTGTAATTAATTGGGGTGTATAACTGGACTGATTAAGTTGAATTATGTTGGCTGCTGGACTGTTGATTTATGGTTATTCTAGCTTTAGACTTAGTATGGTTAGTATTTATTTAGTTGAGCATTTGGCTGTTTAAAATTTAAGAACCAAAAGCAGTTTAAAATTACAACCAAGTTGAAAGCAGGAGGCACTGACCATATCAAGTTCATTTCTAAGCCAAACGTGCTTCAGTAGTTGGAATTTTGACATAATGGTTAATATTAGTTCAGGGCTTAAATCATTTCTCATGAGTAAGTTTCTTTTATTTTGATTGGCATGTGAACTCAAATGGTCCTCCCAAATTAATATTAGTGTTTGAGTATAAGTCAGTGAAGCAATGGTCAACTCTGTTAAGTTTTGGTCAATAAGTTGGTCAATTTGATTTAGGTAGCATAAGTTGAATCCATATGGTAATCGTGTTCTTTATTTCAATAGCAGGTTCATTAATGCCAATTAGTAATATTAGTTCGGATCAACCTAAAAATAACCGGGTTTTCACGATCGTGTTTCCAGTAGCTAATACATAAGTATTCTGAGTCTTAAACTAGGATTCTAGGGATCACTATTTCATTAATTTCTAATAAGTAAATACGGCTTCTCCTTGATTCTAATTGTTAAGCACGTTTGAATAATCTGGATAATCTCAGTGAATAAATTAGGATTTTTTTTTTAAAGACGAATAAAGTAGAGAATCATAGTTGCTTTTAGGTTTACCCTCTTAAAAACACATGAGATGGGCCTCGCCGATCAAAACAAATGCATAAATTGTGGGGTCCTCTTAAATCGTTATAATGAATATATAGAATTCGGGATGTGCCGTTTAGCAAATTTTATGGTCTTCCCCAACATAATAACGCGTTAGTCACTTTAGGCGCGCTTTTAATAACATTACCTCCCTAAACTCGGGTGCACATTTAAGTGACCCAAATCCAAATCTCAACGGAGTCGAAATGTGTCAATAACCACGGGTGCATTGATGTGACGTGGTTCGAGATGTGTTTTCACGACGTTGCAATTCTCGTTAAAAAATAATAATAATAAAAGCGGTAAAAAGTTTAAATTTGCACATAGGTTCAATATGAATTAAAATCAGATAAATAAGCCGAATATGATAGTTGAGCGACCGTGCTAGAACCACGGAACTCGGGAATACCTAACACCTTCTCCCGGGTTAACAGAATTCCTTATCCAGATTTCTGGTTCGCGGACTGTAATATAGAGTTAATCTTTTCCTCGACTCGGGATTCAACCAGTGACTTGGGATACCATAAATCTCCCAAGTGGCGACTCTGAATTAAATAATAAATCACATTTCGATTGTCCTTTAATTGGAAAAACTCCCTTATATACCCCTTTCCGAGTTGTAGGTGAAAAAGGAGGTGTGACAATAAGTATCCAATTCCAATAGTGGATGACTTGCTAGATGAGTTATTTGGGTCAGTTATTTTCTCAAAAATTGACCTCAGGTCTGGGTACCATCAAATCAAGATGAAGAGTGAAGACTTTTACAAAACTGCTTTTAGAATTTATTTGGGACACTATGAATTCAAGGTGATGCCATTTGGGCTAACAAACGCTCCAGCTACATTTCAAGCATTGATGAACCAAGTTTTTCAGCCTATACTTAGAAAGTTTGTGTTGGTGTTCTTTGATGACATCCCCATCTATAGTAAATCCTTACTTGAACACTTGACACTTCTAGAGGCAGTGTTCAGAATCCTGAGAGCTCAAACCTTGTATGCAAAGAAATCTAAGTGTTCTTTTGGGCAATCAAAGGTAGAGTACTTGGGGCATGTGATCTCAAGGGAAGGGGTCTCTACTGACCCTGAGAAGGTCAAAGCTATGGTGGAGTGGCCCACTCCAACTACATTGAGAGGCATGAGAGGATTTCTGGGATTAACAGGCTATTACAGAAAATATGTGCTCAATTATGGAGTTATTGCTAAACTCCTAACTGATTTGCTTAAAAAGGAAGCATTCAAGTGGAATGAGGAAGCTGCAGTTGCTTTTGATGCTTTGAAACAAGCCATGATTAACACACCAGTCTTGGCCTTACCTGATTATTCTCAAGAATTTATAGTGGAAACTGATGCTAGCCAGAATGGTATATGTGTTGTCTTATTACAAAGGGGGAAACCCATTGCTTATCTGAGTAAAGTACTTGCCCCTAGACACAGAGGAAGGTCTATTTATGAGAAAGAATACATGGCACTGTTGAATGCCATTGATAAATGGAGGCATTACTTGCAATATAAGCACTTTATAGTGAAGACTGATCATCACAACCTCAAATTCCTGCTGGAACAAAGAGTAACCACTGCCATTCAATAGAAGGGTTTAACTAAACTACTGGGGCTTGATTATGAAGTTCAGTATAAGAAAGGGGCAAAAAATAGAGTTGTTGATGCACTCTCCAGGCAGTTTGAGGGTCTGGAAGGTGAAATCTTGTCTGGTGCAGCTGAGCTCATGGCCTTTAGTGTGACAACTCCTACTTGGATGCAAGAAGTCAGTGGTAGCTATGAAGGAGACACACATGCAGCTGCTTTAATCTCTGGGGTAACAGTAGATACTCAAGGTCCTCATATATTTCATTACATAGATGGAGTCTTGAGAAGGAAGGGCAAGATTTATATAGGGGATCATGGTCCATTCAGACAACACCTACTGACAACCTTCCATGACTCATCAATTGGGGGGCATTCAGGCCAACTTGGAACTCTAAAAAGGCTTTCACAATTATTTTATTGGCCTGGTATGAAACAGATGGTGATTAACCATGTATCTGTTTGTGATGTATGTCAAAGAAACAAAGACGAAAATGTTCCTTATCCGGGCCTGCTGCAGCCTCTACCCATTCCAGACCAAGTTTGGAAACATATAACCATGGATTTCATTGAAGGACTTCCAAGGTCTAAGGGCAAGGAAGTGATCTTTGTGGTAGTATATAGGAGGTCAAAATTTGCTCACTTTATGACCCTTGCTCACTCTTACACTGCAATAAATGTGGCTAACAAGTTCTTCAAGCATGTGCATACCTTGCATGGGTTACCTGATTCAATAGTCTCTGATAGAGATAAGGTATTCTTAAGCAACTTCTGGCAGGCACTATTTAGGTTGTTGGGCACTCAACTTCATTTCACTACTGTCGACCACCCCCAGAGTGATGGGAAAAGTGAGAGGGTGAACAAATGCACTGAGAATTATCTTAGATGTATGTCTTCTCACAGGCCAGTACAATAGAAGCGCAATGGTTACCCCTAGCTGAGTGGTGGTACAATACAAACTTTCACACCAGCTTAGGATGCACTCCCTTTGAGGCCTTGTATGGCTTTACTCCACCACTATTATCAGTTGGACCACTGCTAGATACTACTGTCCAAGCTGCTGGTGATGCTGTTATGAGGAGGCAACAGGTTCAACAACTGTTGCAGAATAATCTGGTTAAAGCTCAAGAAAGAATGAAGTTGTATGCAGACCAAAGAAGGACCGAAAGAGAATTCCAGGTAGGCGACATGGTCTTTCTAAAGCTCCAGCCTTATAGACAGTCCTCCTTAGCTTTCATAAGAAACCTCAAACTCAGCTCCAAGTTCTATGGGCCATACAAGATCATTACCAAGATGGGGCAAGTTGCTTACAAACTAGAACTACCTCCTACCTCCAAAGTACACCCTGTATTTCATGTTTCTGTATTGAAAAAGAAGGTGGGATCCAAGGTCACTACTCAAACTACACTGCCCCAGACTAGAGAAGATGGTCAGTTTTTGGTTGCTCCAGTTGTTATATTACAAAGACAAATGGTTAAGAAGGGTAATGTTGCTAGTGTTAAAGTCTTAGTGCAGTGGTCGAACTTAGCTCCGGAGGATGCCACTTGGGAAGATTATGCAGATTTGAAAACCAAATTTCCTCATTTTGATCCTTGAGGACAATGATCATTTTAAGGGGAAGGGTATGTCATGGTCTGTGGGCTGTTATATTTAAATTTAGGACAGAATCAAATTATAAAAGGCGGAGGGGCCTATGTGCAAAACACGAAAAACTTGGAGGGTTGAGATCTGTTCAGCTAGTATAGATCAAGGGCTGAGATTAATTGAAAAAGCATCAAAAATAACAATTGGGAGGGGAGCAGTACCAACGAACTTCTGGTAACTCAATCTTTCTCTCTCTTCTGATTTCTCTCTCTTCAATCCAGATTCTCTTCTCACCTAAATCTATCCTTCTTCTGTTGTAGATTCGAGCTCATATCCATGGAGTCTATCACTTAGTTTTGTTATCAGTTTAATTTCTTCATTTTAGTTGTAATACTTCATTTCAGTCAATAATTCGAAAATTGTCCCAAAATTACTTGTTGTTAAATTTTCTATAATTGTGTTTATTTTAGCTTTAATTGAGCTAGAGCTTGACAAAATTTTATAGTTAACAACTTTTATGTTCGGGGACTAATTACTCAATCCTCTTATAGGGTTAACTCATTAAGAATTATTATATTTATATTTCTACCCTTATGTATATAAAGTAGTATTTATTATTAACCCAAAAGGCTAAAGCCCCATTCACTTCTCACGAATGTTCTCTTCTCCAACTAATATATATCTTCTTGAGTCCACAGAATTAATTCATCTTCGCTCAAATTTTTAGTGTCTGGTGCCAGAAAGCATGCTACATCTCCCAGTTACCTTGTGATTTGGAACTTCTAAAGCATAAGGGGATTTCGATCTTTTTAAAGAATCAATATGACAGAATTTCCCCAAAGACTGTTTCTAATTTTTGTACAATACTTAACAACACTGAATTTGAGTTGAACCTGCCATTTTTTTTATTCCCTTCCCTTTTGACTCCCTTTTGTTGGAGCTATATGTTCCTTTGATGACTCAAACCCATGATCCTGCGATTGTAGGTGAGGGTACTAGCTGGTCACCTGGGCAACCTCCTCTTGTCAGTTGAGCCTGCTATAGACTAACAACATGCATCCACGAAAAGCCCAACTACCTTGCTCAAGAGGTTGATAATCCATTGCTAATCAACAATTATTACCAAAGAAAGAGATGAAAACCTTGTGTTGACTTGGAAGACCAAACAGATCGAGAGAGGACAAAGAAGACTCAATTGAGATTAAAATACAGATCCGTTGTTTTTAGATTTAGCCAATAAATCGTCTGATAATCGGCAGATAATTGCTAATTCAAAACCAAACTGTCCAATATCATATCGATTGGCTAACGG
The DNA here is from genome assembly GCF_000715075.1 of Nicotiana tabacum. Lineage (NCBI taxonomy): Eukaryota > Viridiplantae > Streptophyta > Magnoliopsida > Solanales > Solanaceae > Nicotiana > Nicotiana tabacum. Next base: position 133,071,270 of record NC_134089.1, on the reverse strand, counting down.
ATTAGTATATTTAAAAGCCAATAACTGATAAGCCAAATCATTAAGTATAAATATTTGTCCGATCCGCCCAGTAAGGAGCCCTAAGAAATATGCAGAATACAAATAAATTAACAATTAAATTAGTACTCTGCAGTACGAACCACGTAGTGCTGGGAAATATGCAGATATTAAAACAAGTAAATTAGTACTCTGCAGTGACTATCTTTAAAGAACGTATACCCCACTATGTGTTGCTGAGTGTCAGTATCAGGATTCTTTTCAAATGTTTCGAAACTAATCGAAATTCAAGAGATCAACATCTTAAATTATCTCAAAATTAACCAGTTGCGAATATTATGAGTTTGAGAAGAGAAAGAACAATGATATGCTGTTTTGGTGCGTGCGTGAGTGTTTTAGGATAACAACAGTTATTGGACACATCTTTGATGTCTTCGATAGACATGAATCTTTGTTTTTGTGAACTTTAAAATAGTAATGAAATTTATATTTGCAATTGTCAATGTATGAGGTGCACGTTTAAAATAGTATAATATCTCTATACTTTAGGCCAAGTGTCCAAATATCCCACTAATATGAGATTTTCTCTGTACAAAAAATCCAGACAGACACTGTATTTCACTGTTTAATTAAAAACGCTTCTTTTTTTCTTCTAATTATGTTTTATACGTGGAAGAAATCGATACTTCTTCTCATATGGAGTATAAGTTATCACTAACCAATACTAAGACATAAAAGTTGGATATAAGCTAAGCCCACGCTGCAATAGATATCAATCTGAGGCTTACAACGTCCACCTTAACTTGGTGACTACTATGCCAAGACTTCTCTGGCAATTGTCATTCCAAATTGTTTCTTTTGGTAATTACATGAATTTCATTTCTCAAACGCGCAGAATTGTGGCTACAGCTGGAGAGTTCATCTCTATTCTCTACGCAAGGCTCCATGCTAAAGGACCCATAGGGTCATCTGATCTATTTCCTCACAGGAAAAAATTAGTTGATGACACAATATAATTTGTGTATATTAGTAAGTACTATAGTTGTTCTTGGTCATACTTCATGATCATGAACAAAGGGGAATCTAATTAGTTACAATTAAGTTCAAAGACAAAGAGTAAGGGTACATTAGACCATTAGTCAGTTACCTAATACCCTACTCGTAACGTATAAATACTTCACTATTAGTGTAAGAAAATAGCTTTTTCAAGTTTAAATGGAAAACAAACGACGACTTGAGTATAATCACATGGAAATATTCCTTGAATCGCAAGAAGATTTTGTAAACAGATCTCACTTTTATAAGGAGAAATCTGTAAGTCTTCCTCGAAATTGAAATCCTACAGGGTGAAGGGAAGCTAGGGGCGGACATAGCATATACAAGGGAGCGTTAGGTGTTTGCCATAATTTTCTTATCATATTTGATTTTCCTATTTGTTGAAGGAAAGGGCAATATAATTACCTTAATTGGGTTTTCCTTTTTGTAGAAGGAAATTATAATTCTCCTATACTTGGCTAGTCCTTTTTCTTGTAGGAAAAGGTTTGGACTTTTATAAATTGAGGATCATTCCTTCTCATTCAGTAGCATCCACAATGTAGCCATAGGGGCTTGAGAGTAGTATTTAGGGGGAGAACTTTACGGGACAAGTGTTAGTGTGTCACTTGTGTTTGCCTCTTCGTGAGGTTGTTCTCTCGATATTTTGTACTCTCTTTTTATATAGTGGATTGCTCATCTCCGCACGTGGACGTAGATCAGTTGACCGAACCATGTTAAATGTTTGTGTCTCTTTTGGTATATTTCTCCTTTGTTGTATGATTTATCGTCGCTCAAGGTTTGTTTTGCTAGCTTCCGTATGACACCTGATTTTTACGGTCCTAACAAGTGGTATCAGAGGCAACTTCGAGCAAGGTTCAAGACAGGTTCATTTTGGCGGGTTCAGTTGTAGCCGCAACATATTTGATGATAATCATGATTTTTTTCTGAGAAATTTGACCGGTGTGCTACGCACGTTGAGACAAACTTTGTGGTGGAGATTTGGAGATGCGACATGTTGAAGGCTATGTGAAGAAGGTGGATCAAGTTTATTTTGTCAGAAAATTCCGGCTAAGGGGGAGAATTGTTAGGTGTTTGCCATAATTTTCGTACCATATTTGGTTTTCCTATTTGTTGAAGGAAAGGGCAATATAATTACCTTAATTGGGTTTTCCTTTTTGTAGAAGGAAATTATAATTCTCCTATATTTGACTAGTCCTTTTTCTTGTAGGAAAAGATTTGGACTTCTATAAATTGAGGATCCTTCATTCTCATTCAGTAGCATCCACAATGTAGCCATAGGGGCTTGAGAGTAGTATTTAGGGGGAGAACTTTACGGGACAAGTGTTAGTGTGCCACTTGTGTTTGCCTCTTCGTGAGGTTGTTCTCTCGATATTTTGTACTCTCTTTTTATATTGGATTGCTCATCTCCGCACGTGGACGTAGGTCAGTTGACCGAACCACGTTAAATGTTTGTGTCTCTTTTGGTATATTTCTCCTTTGTTGTATGATTTATCGTCGCTCAAGGTTTACTTTGCTAGCTTCCGTATGACACCTGATTTTTACTGTCCTAACAGTGAGTTCGTAACTTTAGCTCAAACTCTGTTTCCGTGTTAAAAATCACTAAATAAGTACGAATAAGAGATTTCGAATCCAATAAATTAAATGAATCGTAAAAGGAATTTTGAACTCTCAAAGTTAAATTTAAATCATGAATCAGTTGGAGTGGACAGTGATAACCCTAGCAGGTAGCTGCCCCATAATGTTGCACGTAAATGGGGTAGAAAGAAAAGAAGGAAACAGAAAACGAGACCACTTGTCTCGGACTCCTGTCTCTCAACACCCTATATTATTGAGTTGTTGGGGTGTGTGTATTGCATTTTCTGGTTTCTTTCATTTTATCTTCTTGAAATGATTCATCCAAATCGGCAACTTCAACCCATCTCATCAACACAGTAAAACATGCAAGTACGTAGGACACAAGTCGCTAAAACTTACAGAGCTGTTGGGGAAATAATTGACTGCATGTAAACTTGCGCTCTTCCTATCCTAACTTTTTCATATCTGTGCATTTTCATATAGAGACATTTTCATGACTTGCACATATATGGTATGGACGCCAGCGCCCTTCTCCGAGCAGGGCGGATATAGCTATAATATTTTCTATCGGTTCAGGCCAGAGGCGAATCTAGGATTTAATGCTTATGAGTTCTTGTAACGACCTTGAGTAAATTTTCAATAGTAACTGCGTTCACGTTCAAATATATTTATATATATTTAGTAAATTTTTCGAATACATTTAAACTGTTTGGACAAAATCTACTAAGTTCAAGTGAACCCGTAGGTGGAGAGGTGGATCCGCCTCTGATTCATTCAATGGCAAGTTCATGACTCATAATTTCAAATTCTGGCCTCCGTCTCTGCGTCTGATCCTATGATTGCATGCAAAATCAGGCAACCAGATGATGGAACCAACATGTAGGACACAGTGAAAGATACAGCACATGGAACTTGGTTTCTCAAGTCTCCATCGCTATGTACCCAGGGCTGTGGCGAACGCTGTGCCCTTCAGTGAATATACCTTAATTAATTAGAAGAGTATGCAACATATTCAAGTCACTCTATTCACTATTGAAGCTTTGATTTCTTCTATCTTCATACCCTACCATTAAAACTGCGTACGTAAATTCATTGCTTATACCAATACCATACCAGTAATATGGTTAATTAACCATTGTTGTCTAATTCTTCCAAAATATTCATCCATCCATCCACGTTATATTTTACTGATTAGTTCAGTTAATTTCTTTGTTGCTTCAAAAGAAAACAGTATTTGGGTATAATTGATACGTCCTTTTCAAGTCTAGAAAACTGGTCAAAGGAAAAACCTTGTGTTGTCCTAGCTAGTATTGGTCTGGAGTACTACATACTATGTTTTCTTAAGTTTTGTTTTCCCTTTGGCGTGGGGGACAGGATAGGAAAAGGAAATGAAAGAGCAAGGACAAGCTTAAAACTGTACTAGTAAACCCTCTTTCAACTCTCGATCGTACTATGGTATAGTATATATCTTTTTTTATCCTTGTTTCTATGATTCAAAATGTCAATTTCAGATAGAGCGGAGCTAGCTTTAATTGGTTTTCATCGAACCCAATAGCTTTGGTTCAAACATTATATTTATCATTAAGAAATTTATTGAATTATCAATAAATTGTTGATTTAGAACTCGATAGCTTAAAAGGACTAGAATCCGTTCCTATAAGTGTCGAATACTGCCTCCACCTGTATTCATTTGGTAAATTGTCAACTTCCTTTTACATACTTCCGCCAAGTCTTGACTGGCAACATGAAGACATCTCCAAAAAAGTATTACTCCATAATATACCCATGCTTCGGGTTTCTTGCATGATAAATTTTATTTTCTTTAATGAAAAATGTTACGGTACACTTTTAACATTATGCTAAGCTTCGAAATGATAAATGATAACAAGAAGTGTCAACTTTTTAATAAGAAAACACTAACTAGAGTAGGAGTATTTACAACTTTAGTAAATCTTTTTCCCTTGCTCATAGCCCACAGGTGAAAGAAGTGCAAAAATATTTCGACTTTGGACATATTCTAATGCCACTTTTGCGAATATCAAGGAAGGGAAGTTCATAAAATATGGACATGCAACCACGTTTGATGGATATGACTGATTTCTAGGAGTAAAATTAAGGAGAGAGATAAAGAAGGATAAGTAATTTTTTTGGGCCATTGGTTATGACAAAAAGGGGTTTCTACTTTTTGGGCAATATTTCCACTTTTGTGATATTGAAGAGACGAATATATGTATGAGTCAAACATCCAATGAAGTGTAAGCCTTTAGTTTAACATGTTAATTGCGCACTACACCAACTAGGGATTAAGTGCTTAGGTAAAAACATAGTAATTGCCTTTTAGGATGTGTGAAATTGTCAGTGGTGGCTGTATTTTAAGGAGAAAGATCATGTAAGTGTAATCTTTTAAACTAGAGGTCACGTGTCTACAATATTCTTAAACAATTTTGTGAGGGAGTGTTAGTGATTATAGCTAGTTTGATCAAGCTTCTTTAAAGTTAAAAATACTTTTTTTTTAATTAAAAAAATATTTTTTTTCAAAGTTAAAGTATTTGGCAAGCTTTTAAAAGAAAAAAGTGTTTTTGAGTAGAAGTAGAAACAATTTTAGAGAAGTAGAAAAAAATAATTTATCCCCAAAAATATTTTTTGAAAAATATTTTTGAGAAAATGCACTTCTCAATAAGCTAATTTTTGAAGATTGGCCAAACAAGCTATTACTTTTAATAACTAATGGACCTAAAAAAATTTAAAAAAAAAAAAATTAGAGAGGAATTTTCAGAAGCCACTATTGTTTAGTGGCTATTAACTTCTTATAGCTGTCATATACATTATTACTTCCTATAACTACTATTCAGTTGTTATGGTAGTGTATTCGCTATATTCGCGTTGTTGTATTCATGAATACAACTGTAAAAAGCGCTTAAAATTAGGGCATTCCAGTTGTACGCGCATGTATTCACATGTATTCGCGCCATGTATTCATGATTACAGTAACGACAATCACCTTAAAAATAGGTATGTCCAGTTGTCTAATAACAGAAATAATATCAATTAGCATGATACACTCTTAATATAACTCAACAAAATCAATTCTAACATGCCTCATTACCAACCCAATTAGTTAGAATAATTTTTCAGTTGTATATAACTGTTGTATTTAACTTTTGTATTTAGTGTGTTTTAATTTTTTTCCTCACCGTTGCATTCATTAGATTCAATGTTTGTATTTACTGTATTCGCTATTTTATATTCAGTATATTCAAATATATTTGTATTAACAATATTTTTAGTTATTCGTAATACATGTTATTACTGCTGTATTTAATGCATTTCTATTTGTATTCAGTGTATTTCACTATTTTTCACTATATTTTAAAATTAAATATATTCACTGTTTATATTCTGTTCTATTTTAATGTTTGTATTCAATGTATTTAAATGTTTATATCATGTATTCATGCATGAATACAAATATATTCAGCTGTATTGAAAAAATACAAACCTTCGGAATATATAAATACAAGCAAAAAATAATATATTTATGCAAAAATACAATGTATTTGAGTGAATTTGTACAAAATACAATGTATGTGTATCATTGTATGTGACTAAATAGCAAAGAAGGGAAGAAAGTTTACTGGAGATAGCGTTTTCCAGCCAACCAAAATATTATATACATTGTATTAAAACCAAAAATGGAAACGAACAAAAAACCCAGCCCTCGAATTTTCTCTGACGTAAAAAAATATTGCAGAATCTGTGTAGAGGAATCTATTGCAATATCCGGCGTAGAAGAAAGCCGTTGTCTCTTTCTTTCTAATATTGCAATACAAATCCATTGTAAATATAGGACTTATAGAAGAGATCCATTGCGTAAAAAAAAGTTATTGTCTTAGAAGAGAGAGCGATGAAGAAGAAAAGTTATGAGAGAGAATCGTGTGTTAATTGAAAGAAAGATAGGAGAAAATCATAAATAGCATATTTCATGCCTCAATTGTACAGTAGTATATACCATAAATATCTATTTTATTATAAAATATAAAAGGTAGTTATAAAAAATAATTTAAAATGATTTTAGTTTATAATAAATGGGTGTATACATTTGCTATACGAGGCATAATTTCCTTAAAAATGGGAATCTTACAGAAATATCCCAAAAAAGTCCCAACTTACCAAACTCTAGATATTAATCATAGACTTACCAAAACTAACTAGACACATAAAAATTAAAAACACAAATAAATAAGGTCCTCTCATTTCAAGAATCACACAAAAAGATCTTCTTCCATATTTTTAAGCGTGATTAGAAACATTAGATGCACGACTGAAAGAAAATTTCGTGGATGAGGTAGCAAATAAGGTGATGAAATACAAAAAAATATATATATATACAAGATTCCAAAAATCTAAGCAAAAAATGACTTTTCTCAATGGATATGTTTGAGATTCATTGAAAACATATAGATGAGTCAATATACAAATTTTGAGGAAGATTGGAGGTGATTTGGACCGATTTCGTATCAAAATTCGCAGTTAAAATCGAGTTCAAAAAATTCTTCTGTGATATATATATCACGAATGTATCTCACATGCAGGTATACATAAATATACATGCGATACACATTTGATACAAATATGATACATGTTTGATACACAAGTGATACACATATTTTTTTTTCATGTTCATCTTCTACTTCGAATTTTCAATCCAAACCACCTCAAAACTCCACCAAATGGTCTGGGCTGAGGCGGTCCCGGGCCAAACGGTCCCAATGTGTGGAACCGGCGCACGGTGGTCCTAAGCCCACATGGTCCCGGGCTAAATGGGCCGGGCCCGCGGGCCTAAACGGGCCTAACGGGCTTTTTTTTTTAAAATTTTTTATCTAAGGCACTTTCTTGTAAACTATATATGTATATACTAGTATAAATTGCTTATATATAACTATATAAATATATATAGTATATATAGTATGTATAGTATGTATATATAAGGGTGTATTATGTGTATATATAATTATATATTGCCTTATGTAATATTAGAGATATATATATTAGATATATATGTAGTTTATATGTATTAGATATATATATATAGTTTATATGTATTAGATATATAATATATATACTATATCAAATTTAAACACAAAATAAATTGCAAAGAAATATTCAAGGGAATGTCTTATATATTTTACTATTACGACATTAACAAAGAATGGAAATATCTTTCTTAGTCTTCCTCTCCCCAATGGAATGAGCACAACAAGATACTAATACCACCATTAAAAGGAAAAAAACTAAGGAAGATGTGCCAAAATACAAGTTACATGTTAGTCTATGTATTATCTCTAACAAATCTCATAAATCTTTCAAGGTCCGGAGGAATTTCCGTTGGTGGTGGTGGAAAAGAAGCTTGTTCGTCACCGCTTCCGGGCGAAGCAACATCCTGCGCAAGTTCCGCTAGCATTTCTTCATAAGCTTCATCTATCTCCGATTGTGATTCTGCAAGTCCAAAATTTCTTCTTTCCAAACGGATCCAATCTCTGAAGAGTACTGATTTTTCCAAGCTCTCTCTCATAGACGCTCTATGATCACAGATTTGAAGTCTCGCTTGACTGAATGCGCTCTCTGATGCCACTGTTGAAGCTTGAACACTTAAAAAATATCTCGAGTCATCCTTGAAAGAACTGGATAGTGTTTTTGTTTGTCCTTCCACCATTCCAAAACATCGAAGGAGCCGTCGGGATTCTCTGATTCAAGTCCCTGCGACAAATAAACTTGAAACTCATTTAGTTGTGAACTATCACCAAAATTATCACCTTGAGAACCCCTGAACTCCGTCCAAGAACTAAGGGTTTTTAGGCCCGCAGTTCTTTTAGATGCTTGCGAACTAGACGAAGTAGGAGTTGGAACATTTGGTCTAGCTTGATCTAAGGCAAGTTGATAAGCATTATAAATTGTTTGAGCGTTTATTTTAATTGAGGCTTTTGCATCTCCAAGTGTAGCAAATTCCTCAGCTGAAAGTGATAAAGCGTTACAAATTTTTGAATACCAAAAGTGAGGACCTCCTAATTTCATTGTAGGATTTAACAATGCAGCAATACCAAAAAATATTTTTTAAACTTAGCTTTCATAGAATTAATAGCTTCTTGATAAATTACTCCACCCTCTGAAAATTGAGTAAATAAATCTACAAGTGCTGCAATATAAACTAAACAGTTAGAAATAGTAGGATAATATTGGCCAGATAATTCATTTGTAGCAATATAAAATTGTTCTAAAAATCTACAAGCATTTTAACATTACTCCAATTTTGATTTGTAAGGTGCTCATCATCATCATCATCATCATCACATACGTATATGTTGCGCTTATTGGGTTTACATATTCATATGCAACAACTAAACTTTCATACATGTAATTTCATCTAGTCGGACAAGGTTTAGGATCCTTTCTTTCTCTAAGGCCAAATTCATCACATTTTTTAAAATAGTCTCTAAGTCTAGTTCTATGGTTTGAATAAAAAAGCCAATTAAGAGTCATTTTAACCTTTTCAATTTCTACATTTAAAACTTTCATACCAGCACCGACGATTAAATGGTAAATATGACAAATACATCTAACATGAAAAATATTACTAAATGCAGGATTTAGTGTAGTTGTAAGCAAGCCTATAGCGTTAGTGTTACTAGAAGCATTATCCATTGAAACCAACATAATTTTATCTCTAATGCAAAAATATCTACAAATATCTGTAACTGTGTTAGCAATAAACTTACCTGTGTGGCGTGAATTAATTATTCTATAAGCAATAATGCGCTTTTGCATATTCCACTCCTCATCTATCCAATGACTTGTAACAGTTAGATAATCACAGTCATTACCACTTCTACCAATATCAGTAGTAATAGCAATGCGACAATCTATATAAATAAATAAATAGCACAAATATTGTTCATATTCATGTTTATATTTATAAATATCACTCTTTACGGTTGCGCGAGGTCATCCTTTATAAGTAGGATTAAAAACTCTTCTAATATAATGCACAAAATGAGGGTTAGAAGAAAAACTATAGGGTAAGCACATAACAGTAACCATTTTTGCCAATTGTTCACGATCTTTATTTGGATCATAATATAAAATGTCATCGGTAACCCGGTTGAACTAGATTTGAACCTGTACTAGGGTTAACCGTACTATCTACACTTGTCCCCTCTTGCGCAGCTTTCATTTGTAAAAATCTAGCTTTATCTATAGGGTGTTTCAATATGTGTCTAGTCAAACTACCCGTACCGCTACGGTCTCCAGTAAATTTATGAACTAGTTGAGACCCATAAGTTTTACACTTAGCCTTATTTTGTTCTCTTAGTTGAGTAAAAAAGTGTCAAACAAGAGATGTTTCAGGCCGTTTAGCAGGTTGTCTATTAAAAGTAGGAGTTACTACAGGAGGGTCAGACGGGGAATCATTTGGGTTATTAACAGGACTAGTAGGTGTATCATCTAAATCCGGTAGCGTTTCATCTAAATCATCATCTTCCTCATCATTTTCAAAGATAGTTTCATTAGGATAAAGAGCATTCATAACTTCTTCATTTAATTGTTGACCCGGTGCAACATCATGGCAAAATTGACTATCGAAAAATTGAAAATAAGGGTTATCACTATCAAGAATAATAGGTGGAGGAGGACGGGTAACAAGTTTGGGTCGGGGAGCCGGGGGAAGAGTAGTAGTTTGGCTACTAGATTCACCAATTTTAGATTTTCCCTTACCCTTACCACCAAATTTTTTTTAAAGAAAATGTCATATTAATTATAATTATACTAAATAAAACTAACAAAACTATAATATTAAAACTTAAGAGTTGGAACGAGTTTACCGAATTGACGAACAACTTCTTGAAAATTGAGTATCGTTGAAGACTTGAAAACTTGAATACTTCAATTCACCAACTTCACAATTTTTCTCGAAATTGCAATAATAAAGTAAGCAATTATAGAAGAAAATTAGAGAGAGATTGATGAATTTGTGAGTAAAAATGAAAGAATAGGGGGGTATTTATAGTTGGGAAAAAGTGTAACTATAAAAAGTTTGGGGTTAAAGCAAAGTTTGTGGGCCAAATGACTATTTTTTAAAGTTCATAACAGACCAATTTTGAAGCCCAACGGTCAGATTTTAAAATCTAGCCGTTGGGCATTTTTTTTAAAAAAAATAAATTAAAAAATAGCTGTTGGGGCCCATTTGGCCCGGTTAAAACCGGTCCCGGGCTTAACGGTCCCGATCTCACGCGCTATTTATGTTGAATCGGCCCGCCGCGGTCTTTTGCACCACTTAAGCCCAGGCCCACTTGAACCGGCCCATTAGGCCCATTTGGACCGCGGTCCTAGGCCGGTCCCGGGCCCAGACCGGCCCACAATACAGCCTTAACTGAAATTCAAGCTCCTTAAGATGTACCCAATCTATTCTAATGACACCACTCAAAAAAAAGCAAAAATTTGACGTTTTTTGGATACAAATAACTAATTGGCTAATATTGGTAATATTTTAGGAATTGGGTAATTTTTATAATAGGCTACTTATAAATTGACATAGCTGGTATTTTTCCTAAATAAAAGACCATTTTCTTTTTCAACTTTCTTGAGAGGCCCACGTATGGAATAGTGAACTGAAAGGGAAACACTTATCCACAGGGGGATTACTTTTTACACCAAACTAAATTAGTTTCTAATAATTAGTGAAAAATTTGAGGTAATAATATATTTTAAATAATTAGTTATAACCAAGTAATAAAAGCACATGTCATCTACTTATTGACTTGTTATAAACACCGGAGTGTGTTTAGTTCTTTTTTAAAGGAGGGCTTGGTGAGAATGAACATAACATTTCTAAGATACAATTAGCAGTTGTATTACTAAACGACTACTCATTTATCAAATAGATAATTTCACATTTTCACTAGAATAACATTGAAGGGGGGAAACATAAATGTATTATGTTATATGAAGTAAAAATGGCATGGGATAGCCACTATTTAAGGTGGTATTTATTTTTTTATCCACCAATTCTAATATTAAGCAAAAATAATCATTACTTTATTAAAATTAATATAAAAAGATATTTTTGCCCTTTTTTCTATTTCTTTTCTTCCCAAACCCTCGATGTATACCCTTCTCTCGCTTTATACCCAAAATTAAAAGTTCAGAGCCAAACTTTCGCTCCCTCTCATGAATCTCGTTCTTGCATGCAGTAATTTTTTGTGATATTGTTCCTACCCAGCCCGTGAGAATCTCTGCATATACTTTGTCCAACTTCATCTGTACTCCTTTGTCATCTTCTCTGCGGCGAACTTGTATGTCTTCTATTTTGCTTTTATGTATTTTTCTTTTTGTATATCTCTAATCGTGATCAATATTGTGTTTGTCATCAAGTATGTGTGAAATGTCCAAAATAATAATTATAACTTTGTTCGCTGAGGAATAAGAAGTGGATTTTTGTGAGAAAGTTATTGAGAACCTTTTGGCATTGAAATGTGTTTGTGGTTCAATTAATATATTAATTATGTAATATGCAAACAGAATAGTTAAGTCATTGAGAATTTTGAATTTGTAAGCTAACTGTGTTTAGGAATTTTAGTTAATTGTGCTTCTATTAAAGATGCATCTAATTAGGTCCTGAATTTTAGTTTTTTAGTTTAAATATTAAGGACATTTCAGAAAAATAGTCCTAATGTTTACGTTCTATTTCCTTCTTTGTAGTGTGCTAATGTCAGGAGATTGTGTTTTCGAGTTTGATGATTGGCTTAATTTGATGAGCTATTGGAAAGGAGATTTTCAGTATAAGGAAACAATAAAAAGTTTCTTGTCGAACACGTAATGGAAAAAGTTGAGAGATGGTGTTTTCGGAAACTTTTTCCGATTAGAAGGTGTGAAGTTATGTGGTAAACTTATTCATTGTGTGTTTCTTTCAGAAATTGTAAGTAATGACCCAAATTCAATGACATTGTCACGATCCAAAAACTGATCCAGTCATGATGGCGCCTATCATGAAACTAGGCCAGCCGACACATTTCCAAATACGTTCAATATTTCATTTAAAAAACAGACGTTAACCTTTTTCATACTGAAATCCCTTAAAAGAAATAAATTTAAAACCAAAAAATGCGGAAGAAAATACAAGCCTGACCTCGGGTGTCATTAAGTCATGAGCAAAATACTACGACTGTTCGAAATAAAATAAGACTAACATAGCCTGAGAATAGCCAACAACAAACTAAGAGGAAGATAAGGAAGGAGAAAGGCGGGACTGCGATCGCCGGCAGCTACCTCGCTATCTCCAATGAAGGCCCGCGACTGAAAATGATCAGCATCCAATACTGTGGCTTGAGATACCTGGATCTGCACATAAGGTGCAGGGGGTAACGTGAGTACACCAACTCAGTAAGTAACAAGTCCAAACTATGGATTGGTAGGTAGTGACGAACTCAACCTCATCAAAATAATAGAATAATGTAAAGAAATGTAGGCAAGCTTTCAGTTAAGTAGACGGTTCAAAACAACGAATAGGGCAGATATGAACATGGTAAAGAAGTGTAACTCTACTACATCTACATGTCAATGCACATGTTGTATGAAATGCACCATACTGTGACGACCCGACCAGTCGTCTCATGAGTTACCGCTCCATTTCCCCCATTTCTACTTCTTATTGATTTGTCTATCGGGTCTATGAGTGATCGGGTTGGTTGGCTCGGGTTCGGAAAAGATTTGGTAAGGTTTGAGATACTTAGTCTCTTTGAGGAAGCTTAAGTTGGAAAAGTCAACCGGATATTGACTTATGTGTTAGAGGGATCGGATGTGAATTTCAGTGGTTCGGATAGCTTTGGGAGGTGATTTGGGACTTAGGAGCATGATCGGAATGAGTTTTGGAGGTTTGGAGTAGATTTAGGCTTGAATTTGCGAAGTTGGTATTTTGGCGATTTCCGATTGATGGGTGAGATTTTGATATAGGGGTCGAAATGGAATTCTGAGAGTTGCAGTAGTTCCGCTGTGTAATTTGGGATGTATGTACAAAATTTTAGGTCATTCGGATGTGGTTTGGTTGGGTTTTTGATCAAAACCGAAATTCGGAAGATTTTGGAAACTTAGGCTTGAATCTGATATGTTTTGGTTAATTCGATGTTGTTTGAGGTATTTTGAAGATTGTTATAAGTTTGAATAAGGTTATGGGGTATGTTTGTGTTTTTGGTTGAGGTCCCGGGGGCCTCGGGGTGATTTCGGGTGGTTGACGGAGAGTTTTGGAATTTTTGGTGAAGCTGTAGATTTTCTGCTTCTGGTGTTTCCGCACCTGCGGATTGGGGACAGCAGGTGCGATGCCGTAGATGCGATGAAAAGGGCCGCTGAAGCGAAAAAGGCCTAGGAAGGCTGGGGCAACAGAAGCGGCTGAGGAGCCGCATCTGCGATAGCGCACGTGTATCGCAGAAGCACAAATTGGTTGTTTAAGTGATGACCGCAAAAACGGTACCACAGAAGCGGGTAGTTGGTCGCAGATGCAAAATCCCTGGGCCAGAAAGTATAAGTTGTTTCCTTCGCGATTTTTGAGCTATTCCACCATTTCTAGGTCGGATTGGGAGCTTTTTGGACGATTTTGAAGAGAGAATTCAAGGAGACTTCATTGAAGTAAGGACTTTGGACCTAAAACTCGTTCCTATGGTATTATTTCACGGATTAGAGCTATAATTAATGGAATTTAAGGGTTAAGATTGGGGAAACTAAGGCTTGGTATTGGAGACCTAGACTTGAGGATTTGAGGGACCATTTGTGGTCAGATTTTGGTACTTCTAATATGTATGAACTCGTGGGGAGATAAGGAATCTATTAATGTGAATTTTATTGAATTTCGAGGTGCAGGCCTGGGGGTCGGGTTTTGGTAATTTCGGGATTTAAGTTGTAAATTGATTATTTTCGCTTGGGCTTCGTTCCCTTAGCATATTTTGACGTCGTGATTTTGATTTTGGATAGATTCGACGCGAGTGGAGGCCGATTCGAGGGGTAAAGGCGTCGCGGGCTAGATTTGACCGGATTGAGGTGAGTAATGATTGTAAATGATGTCCTGAGGGTATGAAACCCCGGATTGCACATTGTTGTGCTATATTGAGGTAGAGCACACGCTAGATGACGAGCGTGGGGTTGTGCACTATTGGGGATCGTGACTTAGTCCGTCCCGAATGACTATTTTACCGTGTATTTGACTGAAAACTATTTGCTATCATCATGTTTTGGGCTGAATGTCATATTTGGGCCTCGTGCTAACTATTTGAACCCTTAGGGGATTTTTATTAATATTTCCTCACTGTTTTGACTTTATACTTGAACTCAATCATACTATGTTCTACTGTTTTTCATAACTCAGCCATGTTTACTCTGCTTTAACACTTAAATGATATTTTGGGTTGAGCACTATATTTTACTGTTGCCCGAGTGGCTGTGAGATTCTGACTGAGTAAGGCTGAGGACCTATGTTATGAGGAAACATTAATTATGATTATAAGGCCGAGGGCCTGAGATTTGTATGCCATGAGGTGGCTTGTTGATATGAGGCCGAGGGCCTAGTGATGATGCCACGAGATGGCTTGATATTACGCTTGGGCCGTAAGGGGCCCCTCTAGGAGTCTGCACACCCCTAGTGAGCGCTGGTACCTATTGTGATGTGAGATATAGCCGGAGGGGCTGGTATTATTGACAATGTGCCCGAGGGGCAATCCTTTATGACTTTACACATTATTACTGCTTCACTGTTTTACTGGTTTTTACTGTTTCCTTATAGCCTATAATGTGCCTTACGCGATTTCTTGCTTTTAGTCTTTATTTATGATTATTAGTCACTGAGTTGGAGTACTCACTTTACTCCCTGCACCTCATGTGCAGATTCAAGCGTTGATGATCCTGCTAGCGAGGGTTGAGAGCTCCCGGCAGATTTCGGAGTTCACGAGGTAGCTGCTTGGCATCCGCAGTCCCGTGCTTCTCCCCCTTTATCTCATCTCTTCCTCTTTCTCAGTTATTCTATAATAGCTTGGTAGACATTTTAGACTTGTAGTGTATCGATAGATGCTCATGACTAGTGACACCCCAGTATCGGGCTATGTTGGGTTTTATTTCCGCAAACTGTAATGTTTATTGCTTACTTTTGGATTATTTATTACGTTTTAGACTTAATTCTTATTGTTTAACTGCTTAAAACTGAAAAGGGAAAGTGTCAGCTGGCCTTGTCTTCACGAGAGATGCCATCACGGTCGGGTCCGGATTTAAGGTCGTGACAAGTTGGTATTAGAGCCTAGGTTACATAGGTCTCACGAGTCATGAGCAGGTTTAGTAGAGTCTCGCGGATCAGTACGGAGACGTCTGTATTTATCCTCGAGAGGCTGCAGAACCTTTAGGAAAACTTCAAATTCTTAAAATTCTTGTCGTGCGAATTGGTTGATCCGAGTACTAAACTTCTATTATTCTATTCTCTCATAGATGGTGAGGACACGCGCTACCAATCAGGATGGACGACCACCAGTGCCACCCGCTGTGGTCACTAGAGGCTGAGGACGCGGTTGTGGTCATAGTAGGGGCAGAGGTATGGCCCGTACAGCAGCTAGGGCAGCACCTGCAGATCCACTAGCCTTCCTAGTTTAGGATCAGTTCCCAGTTGTAGACGCTCCAGCAGCACCAGCTCAGGCACCAGCTATGCCTATTGTGATTCCGGGTCTTTAGGAGGCCTTAGCTTAGATCCTATAAGTTTGCACTGGCCTAGCTCAGATGGTCTCAGTTACTACAGCCACAGCTATTTCTCAGGCCGGAGGAGGCAATCAGACTCCCACCGCTCGCACACCTGAGCAGGTCGTGCAGGGACTTTAGACATCGAGGGCGCATCCAGCCTAGCCGGTTGCAGCTGCTCAGGATTATGTAGTTCCTTCCATGCCAGAGGACATGTTGCGTAGGTTGGAGAGGTTTGGTAGACTTCAGCCTCTGACTTTCAGTGGTGCAGAGGGCGAGGATGCCCAGGGTTTCTTGGATAAGTGTTAGAGGATGCTTCGTACAGTGGGTATTCTGGAGACCAAAGGGGTCTCTTTCACTACTTATCAGTTTTCTAGAGTTGCCTTCACTTGGTAGGAGACTTTTGAGAGGTGTAGGCCTGTTGGTGCAACACCCTTTACCTGGCAACAGTTCTCCGTTCTCTTTCTGGAGAAGTATGTGCCGCAGTCTCGCAAAGAGGAGCTGCGCAGGCAGTTTGAGTTGTTACGTCAGGAAGAGATGACTGTGACGCAGTATAAGATGAGGTTTTCTGAGTTAGCTCATCATTCTATTTGGTTGGTTCCGCCAGATAGAGAGAGGATTAGGAGGTTTGTTGATGGCCTTACTTATCAGCTTCATATTCTCATGACCAGGGAGAGGGTGACTGGTGCTACTTTCGAGGAGGTTGTGGATATTGCTAGTGAGATTGAGTCTGTTCGTCGCTAGGAGCAAGAGGAGAGGGAGACCAAGAGGCTCGAGGATCTGGTAGTTACATTGGTGCTCCTTCGAGAGGTCAGTTTCAGCACGACAGAGGTCGTCCATTCAGGCATGCTCAGCCAGCTCGCCCAAGTTATCGTGGGGCATCATCGGGTCATGGTTCTCACAGTTCTCATCAGGGCCAGTCATCACTTAGTGCCCTTCTAGCTCAGAGTTTGTCTCGTGCTCCATCAGTTCAGGGCTCTTCTATGCCAGGTGCATCTGCTAGTTACTCCGGTGTGAGGGGTTCCCTTCAGTCCCCTTCTCCATCACCTGTGAGTTGTTATGAGCATGGAGAGATGGTTCATACGTCTCGCGGGTTCATCTCAGCAGAGGGGTCAGTCATCGGCTTCAGCGCCAGTTACTTCACCACCACCCGCCTAGTCAGCTAAGGGTGGAGGTCAGTCAACTAGGGGTCGCCCTAGAGGGGGAGGTCGATCGGGTGGCGGTCAGGCCCATTTCTATGCACTTCTAGGTAGACCCAATACTATTGCTTCAGATGCTGTTATCATAGGTATTGTCTCAGTCTGCCACAGAGATGCCTCTGTATTATTTGATCCCGGTTCCACCTTTTCTTATGTGTCATCATACTTTGGTCGTTATTTGGGTACGCCCCGTGAGTCTCTTACTTCACTTGTTCATGTATCTACCCCGGTGAGCGATACTGTTGTTGTAGACCGTGTGTACCGGTAATGTGTGGTGACTATTGGGGGGTCTGGAGACCCGTGTGGATCTTTTATTATTGTGTATGGTGGATTTAGATATCATTTTGGGCATGGATTGGCTATCTCCGTGTCGTACTATTCTGGACTGTCATACCAAGACAGTCACATTGGCTATACCGAGTGTGCCACGGATTGAGTGGCGAGGTTTGATTGATTATATTCCTAGTAGAGTGATCTCATTCTTGAAAGCCCATCGTATGGTTGGGAAGGGTTATCTTTCGTATCTAGCCTTTGTGAGGGATGTCGGTGCAGAGACTCCCAATATGGATTTTGTTCTAGTTGTGAGGGATTTTCCCGATGTGTTTCATGCAGACCTGCCGGGCATGCCACTGGACAGGGATATTGACTTTGGTATTGACCTAGTGCCGGTCATTCAGCCCATTTCTATTCCGCCGTATTGTATGGCACCAGCGGAGTTGAAGGAGTTAAAGAAGCAGCTTCAGGAACTCCTTGATAAGGGGTTCATCGGCCAAGTGTGTCGCCTTGGGGTGTGCCGGTTCTATTTGTGAAGAAGAAGGATGGCACTATGAGGATGTGCATTGATTATAGGCAATTGAACAAAGTAACAGTTAAGAACAAGTATCCTTTGCCTCGCATTGATGATTTATTCGACCAACTTCAGGGAGAGAGAGAGTGTTCTCCAAGATTGACCTCCGTTCAGTTTATCACCAGTTGAAGATCAAGAATTCAGATATTCTTAAGACAACTTTCAGGATCCGATATGGTCATTATAAGTTCTTGATGATGTCTTTTGGGTTGACCAATTCCCTAGCAGCGTTCATACATTTGATGAACAGCGTGTTCCGGCCTTATCTCGACTCGTTTGTCAGCCATAGAGATTTGCAGCTTTCTTGGTTTGGCAGGTTATTATCGCCGTTTTGTTCAGGGATTCTCATCTATCGCATCGCCCTTGACTAAGTTGACTCAAAAGGATGCTTCATTTGTGTGGTCCGATGAGTGTGAAGAGAGCTTTCAAAAGCTTAAGACAGCCTTTACCCCAACTCCAGTGTTAGTTTTGCCATCAGCTTCAGGTTCATATACCGTGTATTATGATGCTTCGAGAGTTGGTATTGGTTGTGTATTGATGTAGGATGGTAGAGTTATTGCTTATGCTTCTCGTCAGTTGAAGCCCCATGAGATGAACTACCCCGTTCATGATTTGAAGTTGGCTTCCATAGTTCACTCGTTGAAGATTTGGAGGCATTACTTGTATGGTCTGTCTTGTGAGGTGTTTACTGATCATCGTAGTCTCCAACACTTGTTCAAGCAGAAGGATCTTAACTTGAGGCAGCGTAGGTGGTTGGAGTTGCTAAAGGATTATGATATTACTATATTGTACCATCCGGGAAAGGCCAATGTGGTGGTTGATGCTTTGAGTCGAAAGGCGGTGAGTATGGGGAGTTTGGCATATATCCCAGTTGGGGAGAGACATCTTGCAGTTGATGTTCAGGACTTGGCCAATCGGTTCGTAAGGTTAGATATTTCGGAGCCCAGTCGAGTATTGGCTTGTGTGGTTTCTCGGTCTTCCTTATATGATCGCATCAGAGAGCACCAATAGGATGATCCGCATTTGCTTGTCCTTAAGGACATAGCTCAACATGATGATGCCAGAGATGTGACCATTGGTGATGATGGGGTGTTGAGGATGTAGGGCCGGATATGTGTGCCCCATGTGGATGGGCTTTGGGAGTTGATTCTGGAAGAGGCCCATAGCTCGCAGTATGTCTCAATTGTCAACAGATGAAATATGAGCATCAGAGACCGGGTGGCCTGCTTCAGCAGATGGATATTCCAGAGTGGAAGTGGGAGAGTATCACTATGCACTTTGTAGTTGTACTTCCATGGACTTTGAAGAAGTTTGATGCTATTTCGGTGATTGTGGATCAGCTGACCAAGTCCGCGCACTTCATTCCTGTGTGTACTACCTATTCTTCAGAGCGGTTGGCAGAGATCTATATCTTGGAGATTGTTCGTTTGCATGGAGTCCTAGTTTACATCATTTCAGATAGGGGTACTTAGTTTACTTTGTAGTTTTGGAGGTCTGTGCAATGAAAGTTGGGTACTCAGGTTGAGTTGAGCACAACTTTTCACCCTTAGACGGACGGGCAGTCCGAGCACACTATCCAGATATTGGAGGACATGTTGCGCGCTTGTGTTATTGATTTTGGAGGGTCATGGGATCAGTTTTTACCGCTTGCAGAGTTTGCTTATAGCAACAACTACCAGCCGAGTATTCAGATGGCTCCGTATGAGGCTTTGTATGGGAGGCGGTGTAGATCTCCAGTTGGTTGGTTCAAGCCGGGTGAGGCTAGGCTATTGGGGACAGACTTGGTGCAGGATTCTTTAGAAAGGGTGAAGTAATTCAGGAGAGGCTTCGTACAGCGCAGTCGAGAAAAAAGAGTTATGCTGATAGGAAGATTCGGGATGTGTCCTACATGGTTGGCGAGAAGGTTCTGTTGAAGGTTTCGCCCATGAAGGGTGTTATGAGATTTGGGAAGAAAGATAAGTTGAGTCCTCGGTTCGTTGGGTCTTTTGAGATGCTTTGGAAGATTGGGGAGGTGGCTTATGAGCTTGCTTTTCTACCCAGCTTGTCGAGTGTGCATCGGTATTTCATGTTTCTATGCTCCGGAAGTATATTGGGGATCCGTCTCATGTTCTGGATTTCAGCACGGTTCAGTTGGATGGTGATTTGACTTATGATGTGGATCCAACAGCTATTTTGGAGCGTCAGGTTCGAAAGTTGAGGTCAAAGGATATAGCTTCAGTGAAAGTGCAGTGGAGAGGTCGCTCGTGGAGGAGGCTACCTGGGAGACCGAGCGGGAGATGCAGAGCAGATATTCTCACATGTTTGAGGCTTCAGGTATGTTTCTTGACTCGTTCGAGGACGAACATTTGTTTAAGTTGGGGAGGATGTGATGACACGGCCAGTCATCTCATGAGTTACCGCTATGTTTCCTTTATTTCTGCTTTTTATTGCTTTGTCTATCGGGTCTATGAGTGATCAGGTTGGTTGGCTCGGGTTCGGAAAGGATTTGGTAAGGTTTGAAACACTTAGTCTTTTTTGAGGAAGCTTAAGTTGGAAAAGTCAACTAGATGTTGACTTATGTGTTAGAGGGCTCGGATGTTAATTTTGATGGTTCGGATAGCTTCGGTAGGTGATTTGGGACTTAGAAGCGTGATCAGAATGGGTTTTGGAGGTTTGGAGTAGATTTAGGCTTGAATTGGCGAAGTTGGTATTTTGGCGATTTCCAGTTGATGGGTGAGATTTTGATATAGGGGGTCAGAATGGAATTTTGAGAGTTTCAGTAGTTCCATTGTGTCATTTGGGATGTGTGTGCAAAATTTCAGGTCATTCGGACGTGGTTTGGTTGGGTTTTTTTATCAAAAGCAGAATTCGGAAGATTTTGAAAACTTAGGCTTGAATCCGATGTGTTTTGGTTGATTCGATGTTGTTTGAGATGTTTTGAAGATTGGTATAAGTTTGATTAAGGTTATGGGGTATGTTTGTGTTTTTTGTTGAGGTCCCAGGGGCCTCGGGGTGATTTCGGGTGGTTGACGGAGAGTTTGGAATTTTTGGTGAAGCTGCAGATTTTTTGCTTCTGGTGTTTCCGTACTTGCGGATTGGGGACCGCAGGTGCGATGCCGCAGATGCGATGAAAAGGGCTGCAGAAGCGAAAATGGCCTAGGAAGGCTGGGGCCACATAAGCAGCTGAGGAGCCGCATCTGCGATAGCGCAGGTACGGAAAAAGGATCGCAGAAGCGGAAAGTGGTCGTTTAAGTGATGACCGCAGAAGCGGTCCATTAACCGCAAAAGCGGTACCGCGGAAGTGGGTAATTAGCCGTAGATGCGAAATCCCTGTGCCAGAAAGTATAAATTGTTTCCTTCACGATTTTTAAGTTATTCCACCATTTCTAAGTCGGCTTGGGAGCTTTTTGGACGATTTTGAAGAGAGAATTCAAGGAGACTTTATTGAGGTAAGGATTTTGGACCTAAAACTCATTCCTATAGTATTATTTCATGGATTAGAGCTATAATTAATGGAATTTAAGGGTTAAGATTGGGGAAACTAAGGCTTGGTATTGGAGACATAGACTTAAGGATTTGAAGGACTATTTGTGGTCGAATTTTGGTACTTCTGATATGTATGAACTCGTGGGGAGATAACGAATCTATTGATGTAAATTTTATCGAATTCTGAGATGCGGGCCCGGGGGTCGGGTTTTGGTAATTTCGGGATTTAAGTTGTAAATTGATTATTTTCGCTTGGGCTTCGTTCCCTTAGCATATTTTGACGCCGTGATTTTGATTTTGGATAGATTCGACGCGTGTGGAGGCCGATTCGAGGGGCAAAAGCATCGAGGGCTAGATTTGACCGGATTGAGGTGAGTAATGATTGTAAATGATGTCCTGAGGGTATGAAACCCCGGATTGCACATCGTTGTGCTATATTGAGGTGACGCACACGCTAGATGACGAGCGTAGGGTTGTGCACTGTTGGGGATTATGACTTAGTCCGTCCCGAATGACTATTTTACCGCGTATTTGACTGACAACTGTTTGCTATCATCATGTTTTAGGCTGAATGCCATATTTGGGTCCCGTGCCAACTATTTGAACCCTTAGGGGATTTTTATTGATATTTCCTCATTGTTTTGACTTTATACTTGAACTCAGTCATGTTATATTCTATTATTTTTCATAACTCAACCATGTTTACTCTGCTTTAACACTTAAATGATATTTTGGGTTGAGCACTATGTTTTACTATTGGCCGAGTGGCTATGAGATTCTGACTGAGTAAGACCGAGGGCCTATGTTGTGAGGAAACACTAATTATGATTATAAAGCCGAGGGCCTGAGATTTATACGCCACAAGATGGCTTGTTGATATGAGGCCGAGGGCCTAGTGATGATGCCACGAGATGGCTTGATATTACGCTTGGGTCGTAAGGGGCCCCTCCAGGAGTTTGCATACCCCCAGTAAGCGCGGGTACCCATTGTGATGTGAGATATAGCCCGAGGGGCTGATATTGTTGACATTGTGCCCGAGGGGCAATCCTTTATGTGCTTATCTGTCTTATTTGTCTGTCATTTATCTGTTTAATTGTTAAAAGGCATTTCATGAAGTTTGAGCTGAATTAAAATGACTTTACACATTATTACTGTTTCACTATTTTACTGGCTTTTACTGTTTCCTTATAGCCTATAATGTGCCTTACACGATTTCTTGCTTTTCATCTTTATTTATGATTATTACTCACTAAGTTGGAGTACTCACTTTACTCCCTGCACCCCGTGTGCAGATTCAGGCGTTACTGATCCTGCTAGCGAGGGTTGAGAGATCCCAGCAGATTTCGGAGTTCACGAGGTAGTTGCTTGGCGTCCGCAGTCCCGTGTTTCTCCCCTTTTATCTCATCTCTTCCTCTTTCTCAGTTATTTTGTAATAGCTTGGTAGACATTTCAGACTTGTAGTGTATCGATAGATGCTCATGACTAGTGACACCCAGGTATCGGGCTGTGTTGGATTTTATTTCCGCAAACTCTAATGTTCACTGCTTACTTTTGGATTATTTATTACGTTTTAGACTTAATTCTTATTGTTTAACTACTTAAAACTGAAAAGGGAAAGTGTCGCTAGCCTTGTCTTCACGAGAGGCTCCATCACGACAGGGTCCGGGTTTAGGGTCGTGACACATGCTGAGTGCCTCATGTGCCCACAATCTCAAATGCTCGTCCACTCAATACTGTATATGGCACATACGACCCAGGGAAGATCCCAAAATATATACATCTCTGACAGTAATCACTCAGTACTGAGGAAGGCCAATCCAGCCTAGGGAGAAGATCCATCTCCAGATAATAATAATGATAACAACCTCACAACCACTCGGTACTATATATGGCTCACAAGGCCCAGGGAAGATCCATCCCGGAATATATACACATCACAGACCATCTGTCTCCAGTACCGAGGAACAAGCCATCTAGCCTCATGGAGAAGATCCATCTCCATACCAAGGGAAGATCCATCCCTGAATATAATCACGCGCTCACTGGGGGTGTGTTACAGACTCCGAAAGGGCTCCTACAGCCCAAGAACTATCACAAGCCAACGAAGGCATATTAAACCGCTGCAGCGTGCAGCCCGATCCCATAACTGTCACTCATAATTAGGTTCTCGGCCTCACTTAGTCATCACTTTCCAGTCTCACACACACGGGCTCCCAATGTCATGAAACTAGCCCGAAACAATGATATGATGTGCCAAATAATAATAATTGAGACTGAGACATGATATGATATGCATGAGCAAGACTGAGTATAGAATATCAATGAATGTAATAAGATGACAGCAAGTAACGACCACTCGGGTCTCAACAGTATCGACGTGAAGCCCTAACAAGATATCTAGCATGTTTTTACAGCATATTTATTTAATCACTTGATAGAAACACGAATATTAACAAGAAAGAGTTAGTGGTACCATGGAATGATCTAGGCCACAATTCTCATGGTGCACGCCCACTCGCGTGTCACTTGGCATTTGCGTCACCTCAGTAGTAATCATAGAACTCATAGTTCACGGTTTCGAACCCTCAGAACCAAGTTTGGAAGCGTTACTTACCTCAAGACAAGCCAAACTCTAGCCCATGACGCCCTTGCCTCTCGATTTGGCCTCCAAATGCCCCGAATCTAACCAAAAATCAGTATATTATCATTAATATACGTTAAAGGAATGAAACCCATACGAAAATTATCATATTAACTCAAATATCCCGAAATTGGCCAAACCCGACCCCCGAGACCACAACTCGGAATTCGATAAAAATTATATCACATGAATCCTCATCCTCCCACAAGTCTATACACACCAAGAACATCAAAATCAGACCTAAAATGGCCCCTCAAATCTCCAATTTAAACTCTCCAAAACTCAAGCCCTCATCCCTTCAACTTCACCCCAAATTCCCACTAATTTCTTGATTAAACAGTGGAAAAATCATCACAAATACAAATAATAAATTCCAAGTAACTTACCCAGCTGAGAATCTTTGATTCCTCTTGAAAACCATGTCCCAAAGCTCAAATCCCGGCCAAAAATGGTGAAGAATGACCAAAAATTCGCGAAGGGAGTCTTTTATACTTTCTGCCCAGCACTTTCTGCATCTACAGAGAATATGTCGCACCTGCGGGCCACTTCTGCGCCCAAAAGTCCGCATCTGCGGAAGTCACTTAAACCTCCTAAACCGCACCTGCGGTCACGATATCGCACCTGCGATCCGCCTCAGGTTTCCAAATTCCGCTCTTGCGGTTTCCTTCCCGCATCTGCGCCTCGCACCTGCGGTCCCCAATCCGCACGTGCGGTTTTCACATAACACAGCAGCTTCCGCTGCATTTTTCTAAGTTTCGATCTTCTGTTACCCATCCAAAATCATCCCGAGGCCTCCGGGACCTCAATCAAAAATATGAACAAGTCACATATCATTATTCAAACTCATACCAACCCTCAGAACACTCAAAACGACATCGTAACACCAAATCACCCTCGGATTCAAGCCTAAGGATTTCAAAAACATCCGAATTTCGCAACCGATCCAAAAACCTATCAAACCTCATCCGAATGATCTGAAATTTTGCACACACGTCACAAATGACATAACGGACCTACTCTAATTTTCGGAATTCCATTCCGACCCCGATTTCAAGATTTCCACTGCCGACCGGAAAATGCCAAATTTCTAATTTCGCCAATTTAAGCCTAAATCTACCAGAGACCTCCAAATGACATTCCGAACATGTTTCTAAGTCCAAAATCACCCGACGGAGCTAACCAAATCATAAAAATCCAAATTCGATATCGAATACTGAGAAGTCAAGACTGGGTCAAACCTTTCAAATTTGAAGCTTCAAGCTAAGAACCATTCTTCCATATATATCCCAGTTAACTTGCAAACCACAATTGACGATTTACATAAGTCATAATATATCATACGGGGCTAGTTATGCCCAAAAACTGGCAAACGAAGTGCAAATGCTCAAAACGACCGGTCGGGTCGTTACATCCTCCCCCACTTAAACATATGTTCGTCCTCGAATGTGTCCAGAGTTATTCCAAAAGCCAACAAATCACTGTATAACCTTACCAGGAACATACCCGGGGATGATCCCACGTCACCCTATCCCATATCGGTCCGATAGTACAACATAACTGAAATTTTTGTAATTCAATCTAACCCATAAGCCTTAGAACCAAATTTCCACTTCCGAAATCAACTATAAGATCAGAATTTCACATCTATACTCTGAATAAGTCTGAACAAGTTGTAACAAACCATACTTGTAACCTTAGATGCAAGTACATGAGATACCACATAACTCAAACACTCGTAGCAATAACATCTAATCACGCAAGTTCCTCAAAACAACTGAATGCCGATAATAAGTCTCTTATCAAATAAAGCCTCATTCCAACACTTTCGTATACTTCCAATGATGAAAGAAACACACATAATCATAATCATTCCTCAGATCAACCATTCATTAAGCTTCCTCTCCTTTGGCAAGGACCATAGTAACTTTCTAAGCCGAATCCCGATATTATCCTTCCAACATGCTGAAATCGAATCCGATAGTATTCATTCTAGATCTCAATGACCTCATCTCATCTAACACGACTACTCTAATGACATGAAACATTGATACAATCTAGATCCATAACCCGTGCGACACACGCACCAATAAGCAACAGTCCAAATATACTCAAATCATGGGAAAAAATGACTCAAATGAGAGAGTTGTACAGAAAGCTCATCAGTACCACCACCACACAATGCTGAGAACCCATCACACATCGAAGAACCAGAACACATGAATCTAACCTGAAGGATCATACCTCCACATAACTTCGCTGCAATGCGCGACCCTATCCAATCACTGGTCCATATGAAACACCTCAAGTCACTATGTCCAAAATCAACAACCACGTGCAATTTGATGTCTAGTACCAAAAGCAAATCATCATAACCACGGAGAAGCAAATGGAATAATACCACACAAACCCGAAAGGACACAACTGATACGCCATCCACCGAGCAATACCCAATACTCTTCCCGCTCGAATTCCACTATGAGACCCCAATAGAACCGCACCAAATGTGCCTATAACCAATAATTCATAATGCCTCACAACATGGAAAGGTAACTCATAGATCACTTTAGAACACTAATAAGCTCAATAACAATCGAATCAACACATCCCTCAACAATAGCAACTCGGAGTCAACAAAGCCAACTCGATGTAGAACACACATCCATATTGGCCTACCAATGAACCCCTTATCAAGGAGTTCTTGAAGCTGCTCTTTCAACTCTTTTAACTCCGCCGGTGCCATACGATACGGTGCCCGGCACCCAATTAATACCAAAATCAACAACCCTATCCGGCGGCATGCCCGGTAGCAGGAAACTCATCTGGAAATCCCTTACCACCAGAACTGAATCAATGGTAGGAGTCTCTGCACTGACATTCCTCACGAAGGACAAATAAGAAAGAAAACCCTTCCCAACCATCAGCTAGGTCTTCAAAAATGAAATCACTCTACTGGGAACATAACCCGTCGAACCTCGCCACTATATCAGTGGCATCTCCTGCATAGCCAACGTCGCTGTCTTAGCGTAATAGTCCAGAATAGCACGACACAGAGACAACCAATCCATACCCAATATCAAATCAAAATCCACCATGGTAAGCAACAATGGATCTACTAGGACCTCCAAACCCCTCGATAGTCACCACACAAGGCCGATACAAGCGGTTCACAACCACGACATAACCTGTCTATGAGAACTCTCAGTCTTTAAATCCATATAGCACACGAATCACCATATTCGATCCTAACTCCACCGTCCAGATATATAACACACCTCTAATACCCTATCATTCCACGAGGGATACTCCTATAATTCTTCTATGCCACCAAGCAAACTCGAATATCAGCATTCGATCAAACAAGAGAGTGTCGCAATACCAAGGAAGTACCCTTAACTCAAATACATTGCCCTTTTTGAAATGTATACCTTCATCAAGCCGCACCAATTAGGGATATTATTTACCTAGTCGTCTGAAACTGCCCATGCTGTCTAAGAATTTATGACCTTCCTTTCAGAACTGAACCGTGACCTTACACATGCAAATCTCAATACTACACAACATACCGCATATACCATACCATCCTAGGATAAACATGAGAACTTCATATCCATTCCAAGCCACAAACAACTACGTACTCAACTAGCCGAGAACTTTCCATTTGATCTCATCTAAAAGAAAATCACTATTCATCACATGCTCCTCACGCCAGTAGAACATATACATTCCTAACTGTGGTAGAAACCATAAAAAATTCACCGAATCCCATTTGAACAAAACCAAACCGTCAGGACTGAATCCTTCTAGCTCAACCAAGCTAGCAGGTTACCAAAAACCCAAGAACATTGACACGAGACACCTGTAAAAACTCATTACCTCATAAGCACCCAAAGAACTAATCATATCCCTTGCCATACTAATCCGACCTACTACCAAGCTGTCCTATTTATCCAAGTTTCTTCTGAATTACCTTCGAACTGGTACTTCTCCTTGCCATAATGCCGCAATCCTCAACCCAGATTCACCACACGAGACCAAAACGTAAAACCACACCGTCTAAGGCTCATAAGCTGTTGAATACTATGAGCACCTAATTTTTTCCCCATATGGAAATAACTCCTAAAAATAGATCAAAAATAATTTTAATGGATTTTAGAAGTTTTTCTTTATTTAATTGCATTTCATGCATGTTCAATATTTTAAAAATCATAGAAAAATTATAAAAATTGTCACATTTCTATTTCATGCCATCTTAGGTTTAATTTGCATTTTTAGGAATTAGTTACTCTTCAATTGTTAGAATTAATACATAAAAAAATCAAACAAATTATTTCATGCATTTGTTAATAGATAAAGAAAAAAAAGAAGTAGATTTGGCCTTTTAATTTTGTTTGAGCCAACTTAATTTGAAGCCCAAAATTCGGCCCAATTTTCTTTCACCTGCCCAATTTTCATCCGATTTTTTGTCTTCTGGCATTTGTTTGGCTCCTCTAAGTTTATTTCCAGTTGTTGAGGTACTTACCCTGATTTTAGAATGTAGTTACTGTTTTGACATTCCTATGATATAAAGTTTCTTGAATTTGCTCACTTGCTGGGTATCAGATGTCTTAGTTTTCATAGATTTGATTCAATAAAATAAATGACATGATTATAATTATTTATTATTTTTGTGAAGTTGAAAATGCTGTCATGATGTTGTGAATTATATGTCCTATAAGCATATGGAATTTTTATTGCTAATCAATTCATGAAATATGAAGTAGCTGTCGATTATGTGTTTGATTAAAATAAGTTTAATGAATTTGAAGTTGATTTGCAGCTTTTAAAATTCAAACAAGTGCTCTTCAATTATAGATCTGCTTTGCACTATGTGTCTAGTTTAAAAATGCATTATTGTTAAATTCTTGCGCAAGAAGATGTCGAAAAGTCAAAGATCTTGATTCATACTCAAAATACTACTTCTATTCTAGATTGATTCTGATCTTTTCCTTTATGGGATGTCATAGAAAATTCCCTCTATAATAATAGATTCTCTTTCCATATTTTACCCTTTTGCAAGATGTTTATCTCAAATATGAATGAATAAAGGTAGATCTATCTAATCTAACATCAGAATGAGGACATGATGCCTCCAAAGTTTTAGATCACTTTACTTCGATTGTCAAAGTTAGAGTCAGTAAATAACCTCTACAAACCATAGATCTTAGGAAAATAAGTGACTCGTAAACACCGCAGTTTACTTTAGGCACGATTAATAGTAAATCGTCGTGGCTATAGGTACGGTTCCCGTGGTATGGTCACGATACGTAAATCCCAATTCGGGTGTGCATTTCATGTGACCCGACCATAACTTCAAATAATAATAAAAATAAATAAACATGATGTAGATCGCGGGTACGATTCCCGTGACGCAATTTGCAATGTGTGCCAAAATGACAAGTGTAGGACAATCGTAACTTGTTTCAGAAATAACTCCATAAATGATTAAAAGCGGTAATAAAGTTAAAAATGCACAATAGGTTTAAAACATATAATAAATCAGATAATTAGGCCAAACAATAATAGTTGAGCGACCGTGCTAAAATCACGAAACTCAGGAATGCCTAATACCTTCTCCCGGGTTAACAGAATTCCTTATCCGGTCTTCTGGTTTCACAAACTTTAAAATAGAGTCAATTTTCTCGATTTGGGATTTAAAATAATCTGGTGACTTGGGACACCATAAATATTCCAAGTGACGACTCTGAAATTAAATAAATAATCCTATTTCTATTAATATCACTTTAATTGGAAAAACTCCCTATATCTCTATCCCTTGGGGAAAAGGAGGTGTGACAGCTCTGGCGACTCTGCTGGGGACAAGAACCCAGAACTTCTGGTTCAGGGTTCAAGAATTCGAGCTTAGAATAACTTTAATACTTGGCTTTTATTTATTATTTGATTTTTATTACATGTTTGAGCCTAATGTGTTAAATACCGCTTTTTATCGCTTTGATATTGTTTGAAGTGTATATGAATCGTTACGAAACTCTTCTTCTCTCTGAGTCTTCTAAATCTTATAGGAAGTGCACGCTTGCGTGCCTTCTTTTCTGTTAGTGTCACACCCTAATTTAGAACAAGGATAGGATAAGTTATAAAGCCGGATGGCCTTTTGGTTACCAGTACGTTGCCCCCCCCAGGCTCGAGTTGTCCGCTCGGGTAAGTCAGGTCTAGAACAATAAATCAGGTTTTAAACCCAGAATAACATAGCCTTATGCCGGACCCCTAGTAGGAACGCTTGTTTGCATCACGTGCATTTGACTTTGGGGACTCAACACAGGGGTTGGGTCCATCTAGGACAGGTGTACCCAAATTAAAAGACCATCCTGATACATCTTACGTGCTACTTGCGCATATGTTTGTTTCGGCTTGCATGTTGACTGGCTTCTAAAATAGGGAAAGAAAAAAAAAGGAGAACATCAAAGAAAAACAAGAGGGAGAGGTAGGTGTTTGAAAAATTCCAAAACTCTGCCGAAATTTTGAAAAAAAAAGAAGCAAGAAAATAAGCCAATATTTTCAAAAGTCATGTTTCCTCTGTTCCGTCAAAACTAACTGAACTACGCAGGTCTGATTCTCACTGGATATGAGATACGTAGACAAAACTCATCGGTTCAGGCCCCAATTTTTTAAAAAAATTCAAAAATATTTTCCTTTAATTCCTTAGAAGCATTTCCTTAGAAAATTCAAAACAAAAAAATATTTTTAAACTCAAGAAATAGCTTCCTTCTTTCCTAAGTCTTTCATACAAAAAAAAGAAAGAAATAAAAAGAAAAATTAGTAAAAAATCAAAATACAAAATACGGTTTTCCTTTACTTTGAAGTATTTTTCCCAAAATTTCCAAAAAAAAAAATCATCAAAGAAAAATATTCTTTTCCTTCTTTAAAAGTATTTCTTTCATAAATGTCATAAAAAAATTGAAAAAATTGAAGTCCAAAATATTTTTGTTTTTCTTTAGAAGTATTTTTGTAAATTTAAAAACAAAAAACTCAAAAATCTAAATATTTTCTTAAAAGTCCCTCTTTAGAAAATTAAGAGGCAACATCCAAAATCCAAAAATATTTT
Source organism: Nicotiana tabacum (assembly GCF_000715075.1). Classification (NCBI taxonomy): domain Eukaryota; kingdom Viridiplantae; phylum Streptophyta; class Magnoliopsida; order Solanales; family Solanaceae; genus Nicotiana; species Nicotiana tabacum. The sequence continues at coordinate 133,039,639 of NC_134089.1, read as the reverse complement.
CTTTCTTTTAGAAGTCTTTCATTCGAAAAAAGAAAACAAATCAAATAAAATCCAAAAAATATTTTCTACCTTTTTTAGAATTCTTTTTTCCAAAAAAAATCAAAAATCAAAAATCCAAAAAGTATTTTCTTTCTTCTTTAGAAATCTTTCTGTTCAAAAATTCTCAAAAATAAAAAACAAACTAACAAATTAAAATCCAAAAAAAAAACTTTCTTCTTTAGAAGCGTTTCTTTCAAAAATTTCAAAAAAATCCAAAATAAAAAGCATAAATCCAAAAATATTTTCTTTCCTCTTTAATAGCCTTTCTTTTGAATATTCAATAAAAAAATGAAATGCAATAAAAAAAGTTATGTTCCTTTTTTAAACGTTTTCATTGCTTGAGTGTTATAAAAAAGTAAAAGAGGGAGTTAGTTTATTTACTCCATTCCTGATTTTTCCGAACTACGTAAAATCTGATTTATGCGGCGTAATGATACGTAGGCAATCCCCATCGGATTCGATCATAGCTATGTTAGTTAAGGCCGGGATAGAAAAAAAGGTGATTAAAGAGAGGCAGAAATAAAAGAAAGAGGTACATGCTGAAATGGTTAGTTAAGGCCGGGATGAAACATGCAATCGTTCAAACACATGGTAGAAGCGTTTAACTATTAGGTGCATTTCATCCCAACGTGCGATTTCCTATATGTTAAATGTCTCAAAACTAACAAAGTTGTGGTGTGAGCAAATTAGCCAGGTTCTATTCAGGTGGTTGGTTTTGTTAGTATGCGGTGATGAACGCGCAACCTTGCACGCGGCCACAACATTATATACAAAACCGAGCTCCACCTCCCAGAAATGCCCATCCTTACCAAGCTCCATATAATCCCCAATCAAGTGTTCTCCAGTATAATCCTCGCCCAAGAGAGCCTTTCAAAAGGAATTAGTTCACCCCTATTGGTGAATCATACTCGGGCTTGTTCCAAAAGCTAGTCAGGCGAGGTCTGCTCAAGCCCGTGGCCCAAAACCGGTCAAACCCCGAGTCCCTCTTGCACCGAGCTAATGCTAGATGTGAATACCACTCTGGAGCAGTGGGAGACAGTATAGAGGATTGTTGGACCCTCAGAAGGGCAATTGAAGATTTGATCGAAGCTGAAAGAATCGTTCTTCAGGACAAAGAGGCTCCTGATGTGACGAACAATCTGTTGCCTGCTTATAATGAGGAATTCGATCCGGCACTGAAGGCCATTGTAGCTATTACCGAGACAGAAGAAAGCCAAAAATAGTCGTCAAGCCTGAAAGTTTCCTATCAAATGGAAATCTCGGTAGCCAGTCTTGCTATCCTTTCTACGTCCGGATTATCTCAGGGTGTGATCAGGATGTTTTACTTTATTGTCTTACTTTTCGATATTAACCCTTCTATCTTTTAAAATTCAAAAAAAATCATCAAAATAAAAAAAACAGGAATATCTCTTTTCTTAATCTTGTCACTTTTCTTTTTCTCTTTTCAGTTCTGTTAAATGTAGATTTCAATAACATGACATGCTTGTGAACTTCATGCCCAGATCCTGAAATGCTGTCAGATCTCGAAATAATGAATCAAGAATTAGATCGCAATGAAGATAAGTTTAAGGAAATAAAACAAAGAGTTGGAACAGCTGAAGGAAAATTGGTTCCAGATTGGAAAGGTCCATACATTGCAACAAGAGTACTGCCAAAATAGTGCGTTATACTTGGGACACATCGAAGGAAATGTCCCTCAAACAATTATCAATGCAAATTCAGTCAAACCGTACTATGTTGGATCCTCTATATAGCATTAATGTTCTCTGATTGGGATGAAGAAGGCCTTCTTTTTCACTATCCAAATATTCAACCCTTTGCATACCCTTTGAGCCGACTCCCATTCTTTGATTACCCTCTTTGGAACCTGAAAGTTATTATTGAAAAAATGATGAATGAAAAAGAGAAGAAAAAGAAAGATACTAAAAAAGAGGGGGAGAGAAAAGACAAAGAAAATGAATTGAAAAAAATGAAAAAAAAAAAGAGGAAATAGGAAAGGAAAAAGAAAGAGAAAACAAAACAAAACAGAAGAAAATCAAAAATAAAGTTTCCTGAACTATGTTTGACTTGATTCTAAAAGGATACATAGACAGCCTCTCTCTGGGGTTCAGTCATACCAAAATAAAAATCCAAATTTCCCCAAAAGTTGAAACTGGGGCAGAAATTATAATGGTTCGGCGATGGTTTCGCTAGAAAGGTTCCAAAGTTGTAATTCAATCCAAATTCTTTTTACCCCAAATCCTGTTCAAGTCCTTCCGATCAATCGAAAGATGTTCAAAATGGGAGAATACAGTTACTTGGGTCTGATACAACCAAATGAAAGAAATAAAATAAGAGTCTTATTGGTGAAAACCCACACGGGCACCGTGAGGCGACAGTAAGCAGAGAAACTACAAATGAGAGAGTCTTGTTAGTGAAAACTCGCAAAGAGCACTATAAGGCGATGGTGAAAAGAGAAATGAGAGAGGTTAGCTGGTGAAAACCCGCAAATGGCACCACTGATTGGAAAAGAGTATCATCAGTCACTAACATTGATAGAGTCCTGGCAAGGTTTCTTGATTTTAAGGCAAAAGTTGTGATGAATTTCTTAGAGTCGGACGGTTTACACAGATCAGGCATCCAGTCCAAAAGGCATGTCATGTTTATTGAAATCCACATGCACTCCAGATAAGTCCTTCTTTCCTTTCCCCGAAAGGGATACCTCTTGTCTAAATTCATTTGTACATTCCATTGTTTGTTTTTTCCTTTGAATCCCTTTCGGTCTAACTCTATTTCGAAACTGAGACAAAGAAAGGATGGCAAGACTGATTTACAGGGTTCTCATTTGATACAAGCTAATATGCAAAAAAGTCACCCAGCATTGTTAGGGGGCATCAAGTCGACCTCAACTGGCCATGGCAGCCGATCTTCAAAATCAAAACTCTTGGAAGGACAAAATCAAATTGAAGTACATATAAAGGCAAATAAAGTTGAAAAGGTTGAGTTCCACATGGCTAACCGTCTCAGCAAAGGTTTGAAAAACCAAGGTACCCCAAATGCTCTGAAATTGAAGTTGGAAGAAAGAAGCTAGAAATGAAAGGCCTATGAAGGCGAAATAAAGTTGAAAAAGGTTAAGTCCCCCGCGACTAGCCATTGCGACAAAGTTTGAGGAGCCAAAAGTTCCCCAATGCTCCGAAGTTTTTTTTTAAAAAAAAAGAAAGAAAAGAAAAAAAAAAGGAAAGAAAAAAAAAACAACAAGTCAGAAGGGAAAGGCTTACAGAGGCAAAATAAAGTCGAAAAGGATGAGTCCCACCGACCAATCATCATGGCAAAGTCTGAAAAAGCCAGAGTTCTCCAGGTTCAGAAATGCAATCGGTATTCAGGAAACAACCAGTTGCAAATAAAAGGGGTCGAGATCAAGTGGTTGAAATTATCAAAGCCACAAAACCAACCACCATTTTAAACTGACAAATTGTTCATTATTTGAAAAACAGGAAACAGGTGCAATCCAAAAGCAACCTTGCAAGAAGCAGGTACAACCAAAAAGAAATGGCGCAAGGGCTAAAATACAGCTTTGCAGCAACAATTCCAAAAAGGGAAGTCTCCTACAAAATTCTTTCCCGCATTAAGAGAAAAAATGATGATGAAAATGATTTTAAAAAAAGATAGAAAGAAAGAAAAAGAAGAAGAAAAAGTTCAAAGTCATAGTAGTATAGGGTCTCCAATCCCTAGCTGCATTTTTTCAAACGTAGGGTCTCCACTCCCTAGTTGATGGCAATATAGGGTCTTCAATCCCTAGTTGATGCCAGTATAACCTGATGCCAACGTAGGGTCACCACTTCCTAGTTGATGCCAACATAGAGTCCACATTCCCTAGTTGATGCCAGCATAACCTGATGCCAAGATAGGGTCACCACTCCCTAGTTGATGCCAACATAGGGTCCCAATTCCCTGGTTGATGCCAGCATAACCTGATGCTAGCTTAACCTGATGACTTTCCAACATAGGGTCTTACTCCCTAGTTGATGCCAGCATAACCTGATGACTTTCCAACATAGGGTCCCACTCCCTAGTTGATGTCAGCATAACCTGATGACTTTCCAACATAGGGATCACTCCCTAGTTGATGCCAGCATAACCCGATGCCAGCATAACCTGATGCCAACATAGGGTCACCCCTCCCTAGTTGACGCCAACATAGGGTCTCCACTACATAGGGTCCCACTCCCTAGTTGATGCCAACATAACCTGATGATTTTTCCAACATAGGGTCTCACTCCTTAGTTGATGCCAGCATAACCTGATGACTTTCCAACATAGGGTCCCACTCCCTAGTTGATGCCAGCATAACCTGATGCCAACATAGGGTCACCACTCCCTAGTTGATGCCAACATATGGTCTCCACTCCCTAGTTGATGCCAGCATAACCTGATGCCAACATAGGGTCACCACTCCCTAGTTGATAATTTTCCAACATAGGGTCTCCATTCCCTAGTTGATGCCATCATAACCTAATGATTTTCCAACATAGGGTCTCACTCCCTAGTTGATGCCAGCATAACCTGATGATTTTTCAACATAGGGTCCCAACTCCCTAGTTGATGCCAGCATAACCTGATGACTTTTCCAACATAGGGTCTCACTCCCTAGTTGATGCTAGCATAACCTAATGTCAGCATAACCTGATGCCAACATAGGGTTACCACTCCCTAGTTGATGCTAACATAGGGTCTCCACTCCATATTTGATGCCAGCATAACCTGATGCCAACATAGGGTCATCACTCCCCCGTTGATGATTTTCCAATAATAAGGTCTCCAATCCCTAGTTGATTTCATTTTTAGATATAAGGTCTCCACTCCCTAATATCTTTTTTCCAAGGATACACAATCCTGATTTTTATTGCTTTCAATAATGAAGTAGTATAGAGTTTTGTTACAATAACTCACGAAATTATCCTAGTGAAAACTGGGGCAGAAATATTTCATTCGTTTTGTTTGTTTTAGTGCCTGAGCAGGTTATACCTTGAGGCACAGGGTTCGAGACGACCAAAAAAAGGAGTCTCAAGCCAGAAAAAAAGAATAAAAAGAAAAATAAGCAAACTCAAAGTGCAGGAGCGGAGAAAAAATATGGACTACTCAACACATGACTATAACCACAAGCTCTGCATGTCCCGTCTCGATCCAAAAAGGCCGAAAAGGATGAACTAGTACTTGCAGCTAACAAGCATCAAGATTCAGATCAGAATCTGCATGAAGAACCAGCCAAGACTCAAGATCAAGCTTTAGAAGATTTATAGATAGGAATCTTGTAACTCGTAGCAGATAGGTTTAGTTAGTCTTTTTCATTTTGATTTTAGGTGTAATAAGGAGCTCAGCAAGCGGAAACAGCAGGAACAACGGTGAAATCACAGCTATTCGGTAGTTCCAACTACCAAAACTTCCAGAACTACACTGACCTGATTCTTTTGTAGCCAAGGATATGTAGGCAACTTCCGAAGCAAGGTTCGATCAAAAAAAAATTCAAAAATGTTTCCCATGGAGTATCCAAACGGGCAAAAATTGCTCGTAATTGCTCACTTTATCTTTGTCCGAAAACTCTTTATGTTCTCGAGCAAAGAGGGGCTCGTTCAATATTTTTGCACCTAATTTTTGCCCCATATAAAAATAACTTCTAAAAATAGACCAAAAATAATTTTAATAGATTTTAGAAGTTTTTCTTTATTTAATTGCATTTCATGCATGTTCAATATTTTTAAAATCATAGAAAAATCATAAAAATTGTCACATTTCTATTTCATGTCATCTTAGGTTTAATTTGCATTTTTAGGAATTAGTTACTCTTTAATTATTAGAATTAATACATAAAAAAATCAAACAAATTATTTCATGCATTTGTTAATAGATAAAGAAAAAAAAGTAGATTTGATTTTCTAATTTCGTTTGGGCCAGCTTAATTTGAAGCCCAAAATTCGGCCCAATTTTCTTTCAGCTACCCAAGCCCATCCCCTCCTCACTCTCTTAAAACACCTATTTTCTCTTTCCTTTAACCCTAGACACAAAGAATCAGAAGACCACCCTCTCTCTAAAAAATGGCGGACTCCCTCATCTTTAACAGAGAAAAAATCGGACCCTCCACCCCCTTACAAACCTAGGCGCCTTCTCTAAAAGCTCTCGATCATTTTATTTAGCTCCGGAGAGCCAAATCCAGAATCCGACAAAAATATGAAAACAAAAAGAAACGATAGAGCTTTCAGATTTATGTAGATCCAAAAACAATTCAAAGTGAAGTTGTGGTTGATTTCTGCGGATTCAAGGAGATTGTTTCACCCATTGTTTTCGGTTTTTCAAATATTGAGTAAGCTGTGATGTTGCTGTTTCTGCCGTGATAAGTTGCTGAACTCCGATTTTTTGTCTTCCGACATTTATTTGGCTCCTCTAAGTTTATTTCAAGTTGTTGAGGTACTTACCCTGATTTTAGAATGTAGTTACTGTTTTGACATTCCTATGATATAAAGTTTTTTGAATTTGCTCACTTGCTGGGTATTATATGTCTTAGTTTTAACAGATTTAATTTAATAAAATAAATGACATGATTATAATTATTTGTTATTTTTGTGAAGTTGAAAATGATGTCATGGTGTTGTGAATTATATGTCCTATAAACATATGAAATTTTTATTGCTAATCAATTCACGAAATATGAAGTAGTTGTCGATTATGTGTTTGATTAAAATAAGTTTAATGAATTTGAAGTTGATTTGCAGCTTTTAAAATTCAAACAAGTGCTCTTCAATTATAGATCTGCTTTGCACTATGTGTCTAGTTTAAAAATGCATT